>NC_071571.1:31926856-32622689 GCF_024509145.1 Vidua macroura
TCACAAAATATTCTGAAATACAATCAGGGTTTTTTAATATTACTCCATCTTTTGAGTATTCCTGTATTACTAGTCTCCAATTATTTCAGTTACTGAGTAAGCTTCATACATTAACATCACTTTCAAAGGGTAGATGACATCAGCATTACAGAGAAAAAATATAGCCTCTTTTCCTTAACTAGACTAATGTCAAAACTAACCATGCAGAAATGTGGACAGCAGACAATGGCTGGAAAAGGGTTTTTACAGTATTTTCTTCCCATCAGCAGTTACACCTCCCACATGCTGCTCCACCAATCTTTCCCCACTATGACACAGGTAACTTCATCCAACTACTTGGAGAACTGTCTCTTCCCAAGGACCCCTTATTGCTACACGCATCTGCCCATAGAAAATGAAATGCCTCCAAGGCAGCATGTCTGATCAAGTACACAAATTAGGCTGGCATTTCTCTATTTTGTCTGCCTATTGAGGGGAAAAAAAAAAATCGACTTACAAGGCATAATAGATCCCTGTTAGCATTTGCACCATGAATTCAGATGAAACTGGAATCCTACTGCTGACTCCCTTGTACTTTCTCACTTGTTGGCGAGGATATCCACAGACACAAATTCTAAAGAAATCATACATTTGTCATTAGTAAATAATGTGGAACCACCTTTGTAGTTTATAGACTTTCAACACTTCACCAGTAGTGACCAGTTTTTAGAAGCCCTGAGTTACTTCTTCTAAAAATGCAAGAATGACATCCAAGTAAGATAACATTCTGATGAAGAGAGACTTAGTAGCTGCTCAGATGCAAAAAATCTGGATTTACAACTTGAGACCAGCACAACCTATTTTGTGCCGTAATTTTCACATTTACAATCCATATTTGTAATTTAAGAAAGTGATAAAAATTGAATTAGATTTACTGGAAGAAAACACATTCATTGTAGATTTTAAAGAAAACCCCCTGAATTCCCCACTGCTCAAACCAATTAAAGGAGTTATTCTAAATATCCAAATAGCAGAATAGAGATTTCACCACATCCAAACAGGACACTGAAAGATATTCAGGGCTTCTGACACATATTCCCTGTATTCTAGCATGCTGTCTATTCTAAATTACTGTCAGGGTAAGATTTTCAGTAAGCAGAGAAACAAATTACAAAACCAGTCAGGAATAAAGAACAATGAAAGAAGTTAAATTGTATAGCATTAAATAATTCAGTAACCAGACATTCAACATTTTGAAGTAGAAAGACTTGCTTGCATCTACTGGTAACTTGCTTGGGGTTCTTTTGTATGTTTTAAAAATTATTTATTCCAAATACAATCAAAACCTAATCAAGCAGAATAAGCAACATCAGTCTCCTTTCCACAATCCTTAGCTTCTAAGCATTTTTACCTCATACATTAAAGCAGTTTATCTAACAAAGATCTTCTAATTACTCTTGTAAATATTGCCAAGTGCTTCAAACTCCAGTCTCTTGCCTCCTTTGAAGAGAAGGCAATCTTACAGGCACCCATTATCATGCTTTAGTTGTGAGAGAAGCCAAGGAACTATCCTAGAGAAAAGTTGCTGCAGGTGACTTCCTGGTCTCTTGGGTTTCCTGGGTTAAGGAGAGCATTCTAATTTTTCCCTTAACATACAGTCCACTTTTGAAAATCCAGAGACAAACATGTTTATTACCCATTTCTCTTCTTTGAAACAAGATACTGATCAAAAAATATACACTGTAATTAAAGCTGAGGTAGGCTTTGTTTTGAGGTCAGGAGGGACATGTTGCCATTGTTATTTTGGTTTTTTGAAGAAACAGCTGATTTTGGAAATGCTCAATGTATCCATAAAAATGGATGTATGTCTAGTTTCAACACCTGCTATAATTACAAGAAAGTTTAAATGTGCACAGCATCCGAATTTATTTATTTCTGCGATGCAAAATATACCGCACTTCTAAAAGACACTTCTGGTTTTCTGTAGTTAACACAACTACAACTACTGTTATTTAAACAAACAGTTCTCTTTGACTTCTCCTCTTAAAGGAGGAGCTTAACCTGCATATAAGCCAGGTTATTGTTCCCCATTTTGAGATCTCAACCCAAAGTTATATAAGAGACACTTAAAAGCAAATAATGTAGCTGTAAACACCTATGAGAAGAAGTCAAGTTTAAAAGTGGCCTTTAGGAACTCAAAGCTTGTTTTTATAAAAACTGACTGCACTTCAATTTGGTAATGCCATTTCAAGAGTAGACAACCTTCAGAAATTACCTTGAAGAAATTTGACACAATGACTGAAGAGACATTGCAGGCATGTAGCTTAAGGCAGCATTGTAACAGAGCAGAAGGAAAGTCAGCACTTCAAACCTGGGATTTGAAAGAAACATTGGAATTCCATTACCAACTTTATTTTTTAAAAGTAAACAAATTTACAGGGAAGTTTTAAAAAATTATTTGAACAGATCTGGCATTGTATTTCAATTTAATCAACAACTGAGTAAGCTTTTCCCCTACATGTAGTAATATGGCCTGCTGATCCTTCTGCATCTACATTTACATGTAGAAAAAAAAAAAAAAAAAAAACACATGACAAAACACAACATACATCTATCCTCCTTCAGTCTGCAACTATACTAAAAATTAGAAGCTCAGATCCATTAGAGACTCTCAAGCAAAATCCCATGATACAATTTCACCTGTTCTGGGCTGTCAGCATCTCCCTCTGAGGATGAGGTCCACTGTACACAACCCTGGACAAACCGTGCTGCGACAAAGCTCCTTCAGTGAGAGCCATGGAGCCAATGCTGGAAGGCTGAAGGAAAAAAGGGTCATTCAGAGCATGTCCACCTCAAATCTTGCAATAATGCAAGTGAAAATAGCCAGCAATAAGCATCACCATATTTATATATGAATTTTCAACAGGCTTAATGTTATCTGACTGTTCAGATGTTATCTGTTCATCTTACACCAAATAAGGCATATGGCTTCAGAAAAGAAAAGAAAAAAAAATACATAGTTGCCGCGTGGATATTATGCAATTATGACTATTCCACCTTGAAAAAGCCTCAGAGACCAGTTAGCAGTATTCAGAAATCTCAGAAGTATGTTCCTATGTCATCATACAACATGTTAAAACTACTCTTCACTTTTGCTCTTAACAAACACACCCCCACAGCATATAGAGCATTTGAATGACCCCGTCTGATGCTCTCATTGGTTTGAACTCCATGGCCCTTCAGGTTCTGGCCAGTGAGATGCCTGCAGCCTGGGGAGATATTTGATTGGCAAAGACCCCTGACAATCATGGTAACACTGCCCTTCCCAATCGGGAATTTCACTTCGTAGGTGCCACTTACTTCATGATAGACCGAAGGTTTGGACAAAGATGGAATTGTGAAACTCAGCACTTTGTTATGTCCCTCTTTGTCAACTATCTCCTAAAAAAGACAAGAAGATATCAATGATTACACTGTACTATAGAAAACAGACATCCTATGGTGTTAAATACTATTTATTATAGGGACTGATAGGGGTACTATAACAATCCAAGTTGCAAGCTCAAGCTAGAAATTATCTCTCTTGCTTTTTATCACCACACATTTTGTTTGTTTATGAAAACTCTTCAAATAACTTGGCCACGGTCACATTCATTTGCATATATAACCCACATTAAAAACACTAAGAGGAAACATCATGTTTAAAACAGCATCAGCTTTTTTTAATTATACACAATTTGCTAATTGTGAATGATCAATAATTCTGTTCTGAAAACTATTAACCATCAAGTAAGCACTCAACAAGTAATTTGTTTTGGAAATATTACAGCTCTGGAATGACTGCAGCCTCATATGGTTTGACAGCAGCAGATCACAACATTTGCAAAAGCCTAAGTCTGATAACTCACTCTATGGAATTAAAGGAAGCATGGATGCAAAGCTTTAGAGAAGCTGCTTTCCTGAAAGATACCACCACAGCAGTAGCTGGCAGACTTCTTGCTCCTCTAAGTTAACAGAAGACTAATGGATAAGGCAAAACAAGATGTGGTTTTGTACCACAGAAGAGCACTGGAGTATTTCAAATAAAAATTTTTTAAAGAACCAAAGCAGACTTGACCAAAACAAACACCACACACTAGATTTTATTTTTCTCTTTTCTAAATTGCAGCAGCTGATTTCATATATCCAGAAGTAATAATTAGAGAGAAGTTTCAGCATCTCCTAACACCCATGTGTTAGAAGGCAGAAGGTCTAACTTCACACAGTAATTATTAAAACTCCTGTCTTAAAATAAAATATGAAGCAGTAAAGGAAGACTGAAAAGGATCAAAAGGGCACACAGAGCTGCTCCTTCTGAAAAGCTGCACATCTCCTCCACTCTCCACATAAACCACTGATACTTTAATTTTTAATATTGCTCCTGGATCAATGTGAAAAAGATGTTCCTCAACATATAGGAGAAAGGGAAAGAAAATGGCCACATCCAAACTTCTAAATTCTAAAAATATTCTTATTTGTATTCTTCATTATAATCAGATTCGTAATTAAGTTTCAGGAGTACATTTCAGGATGTATTTGTAGTGTATCATGTGTATTAAAGTGTATGAAGTGTATTAAAAAAAACCCTGATAACTACAGCTAGGAAAGCAAAAAATTTCAACTGCATGCACTACCACTGTACATCCCTAAGCTGAAGGCAGAACAACCCAGTTCATGATCTCAAGGTTCAGCCACAATAATTCCACATGCCTCACAATGTAGCCAATTTAAAATTATTCTGAGCAATATTTTTCATTTTCCTTCAGTAAGAAACTGCAGGACTCCTACTGAACATGTTAAGTTTGCAAGAGTCCACTGTACACATTTACATAGGAATTACTTTTATATTAAACTTCGTATTTCCTCTTGGTTTTGAAAACAAAGTAGTTAGTTAAAGAGAAAATAAGTATCTAAGCAGGTCACCTATTACCTTTTCAACCTATATACTAAAGAACAATACCATCTTGATTTATGCAACACCAACAGCAGGGAAGAAGTCAGTGAGTACCATGGCACTGTTTTAACATAAGCATTCCTCATGTCTTAAAGCAAAACGGGGAAGAAGTTCCCAAGTCATGCTGATCTACAGCTTCCTAGAGAAGCTTGCTGTGAAATTCTTATGACCCCAGGCAGCTGGAGATGGAAAGCCAAGTTACTAATTGAGAAAGAAACTGTTCTCAGCTAAGAGAGGATGTTACCAGACTGGTTTCAAGATTAACTGTAAATGTAATCTCTTCTGGGAGAAAAACAGGTGATTACAGCCACATCCATGAACCACCTTAAATTAGTCCATCACGGATAAAAAGGAGTGAATTGCCTTAAGGCATAAGATAAGACCAAATGCTTTTCAGGAATGTTCTTCTTGTCAGATACAACTAAGCATACAGAAAAGGAAGAAAGCTTGTACTCCACCTCAAGAGGAGTGGAACATAAGGGCTCAGGTCTTTTAAATTAGACTCCTGGGTGAAAAAGACATTTCCACCTGCTTGGTGAAGACACCTACGATTATTTCTAGGAGAAGGATAGCAGCTGCCTTCTCCAGATTTTCAGATGAAGAGAGTTGAAGTTCATCAATATTTTGCTTCACAAAAAGCCTTCCTAAAACAACCAGAACAAACTACACAGACAAGACTCCCAAGAGACATAATAAAACACTTAGTATTTAAAAATAGCCATAAAAAGATTAAAACATGGTGCTTTTAAGGGTTCCTTATTAATTCTGTAATTCAAAGCAGAGATACAGCAACCAAGAGGATATTTTCATAAAAAGTATTTTTAAAATGTCACGGTTATTTCAAAATGGACACCTTTAATTTCTCAAAGCTAAGCAAGCTGTTCAGCAGTCAAGTATAAGTTGAAAGGATTTTTTTGTGGTTTTAGTCCAGATAGTCAAAATACAGGCAACAATTTCAAAAGCAGTGCCTCAAAAAGTTCTCAAGCAGAATGTGATTTAATCACCAAGAAACAGTGATCACCAAGAAATGAGAGTTTAATACCAAGAAATACGTAACAAAATATTCAAGAAGCACACAAAGAGCAGAGAAAGTATTGACTAAAGAATGAAAGTTCATGTTGCAGATTTCTGAGAGACATGGATTTCAAGAGTTGCGACTGAAATAATCACTTCATTTTAATTCCAAAATAAAATGTTGAAATACAAACCAAGTTATAAACTCCTAGGAGAAGAGCCTCTATGCATCCACTGCTCTGCAAATCTCTGCTAGCTGAGACAGCAAGATAGCACCACATCAATTCTGGCAGAAACTGCAGCGTAAACCGTAGCAATTGTTCCTCACCACTGCGGTAGAACTCAAAGAGCTGGTGGCAAACTGGCTCCAGAAGCTGAAATACAAGTTACAATCATGAATGAATAAAACATTACAAAAATCTGCAACTTTGTCTGGATCAACCCTGTAGCCAAAACTGATAAAAATTTTAGTTATCAGGGCCTGACTGACACAGTAACTGCTCAAGTCACCTTACACACTTCCATGCCTGTAACATACTTCTGGATTATAAAAGTAGAGCAATTCATCCTAAGTGAATTAAAAAATTCTAACAGCTGCTTTGCCTTGTTTTTGGCTCACTTCCTCCAGCCTCAAAGGCAAAAAATAGAGGATAGTTATCACATACCTCATACCTCTCAATATCTCTAATATACAGGCAAAGTACCTGAATAAAAGGTCTTGTTATTCTACAACTCCAACAGCATACTCAAAATGAAGCTAGAAGCTTTACCCACCTAGTGAGAAGAGCTGTATAACACTTAAATTCCAAGTATTACAAAAACTTAATACACAATAGAATTAAGTTTATTTTCCCACTCTCATTACAATCGTCTAGAAGCTTCAATGTATTTGTAGACTTGAGACAGAAATGGGAAGCCTCAAGAGTAATTTTAGAATCAAATTTGTTAAGCTGATACAAATGGATGTAAAACACTGAACTGGAAGTAATACACTAAGCTAGATCAAGTTAAAAAAAGATTTTAAAACAATGAAACTATCAGCCTGCCTGTGTTCCTGGATTTAATGTGCCTTCTTGTGCTACCACCTACCTCTGATATAAGGATGAAATACTGTGTTAACCACCACCTGTCAATGTATGGAAATTAGGAGATTTCCTAATTTTCTTCAATTAGAAAATATTGTCAAAAAGCGCAGGCACTTTCAAAGTCAGCTGAACTATTAAATTCAGTTCTGCTATTTGTGTAGATCACAGCTTCAGTTCTAGTAGACAAAGTTTTCAAAAAAATAAGAAAGCCAATTCTATAGTCATCCCTTCATTGAAGCAAAGGAGGCAAAATCACCAGGGAGACCACGCTAGAAATATACCTGCTTGCTTTCCTAACCTTTTCCTCCTGAACATGAAAAAAAACGTCAAGTCAACCTTCCTTACCTCCCAAAGTTACTTCTGAAACAGAAAGACCTTAGCAGATTCGAGTTCTTTTTTAAGAAGTAATCTGGCACAATCTGATCCATTCTAAAAAAGAGGAACTTTCAGCTTCTTAGAGATATTAGCTTCACTTTGGAAAAATCATCCCTGTAAAATCTACAGTAAAGGCAAAAAAGCCACACCAAGCTAAACTAGTAATCAGTTTTAAGAGCAGTACAGCAAAGATCCTTCTAGAAAACCTTACCAGCAGAACTGTGTTCCATATTCAGCTTATATTTTCACACAATTCGCATCCTTCCCGTAATGAAGTATCAGCTCTGAATGATGTGCTTGAACTTTAAAAGGCCCATAAATAGCTGTGACAGGTATCCATGTTTACATCGTTATCTCACTTGAGACAGCTTTGTATCAGCACATTTAAATGCATCATCAGTACAAAACCAGATTTTCTTCCTCAAAATGCCACCACATGCTACAACCTAATATCAAAAAGCACTAATGACTGTGGCTGTTTCAAGATATCGTTTTGAACTTAACAAAGAACTAGACTGAGACATTTTTTCATGCTGGAACAGAAGAATGTCCAAGAAATTTCATCCCTCTTCCTTTTAAGATGCACCCAAGTGTGTCTGACACTCCAAACACTTGCTATTTCCTAATGCATGTGCCTGTTTGCATGCTCCTATCTAGAAAGACAGCAAGAGTATTTTAAGTAAAAAGCAAAATAACTTCAACCTTAAAAAAAAAAAATCCATCACATATTTATTCAATTATTTTTGACCGCTGGAAGTCTTTAGTGAATTTTAAGTCCTTTAAATCTACACATCTTCTGGACTCTCCTTTCACTGAACTACATTTTTCACCTAGCAAGTGGCCCAGGAACCTCAAAAGTAACTAACAAAGTCTTTACTAATACAGCTACTATGAAGTGGATGTTAAACAAGTAGTCCATTTATCTTATAAATGGCTAACTAATTTTTTTGAAAAGTAAACGAAAACAACCTATATAAAAAGCAAACATGAATCAGCAGGAAAATGCAGTTGCAGATGCCAATACCCATGATTACTTTTCAAATGCTTAAAAAAACCCACATCCATCCTTCAAAACAAGATTAATCACAATTTGACATTACTGATAATTATTATAAGCACATACATTCAAAGGTGTACAGATGGGGTTGTTTGTCCATTTTTAAACTCTGCAGTATTTGTAGCAGAGTGCAAATCATGCAAATGCTTCCCCTTTGCATTACACCCGTGAGATAAGAGCAGACAGCACATACCCTCCACAGTACAGCAAGCTGACATTGCACAATGCAGCTAACAGATCTCAGAGAGCAGCTAAAAGATATTACTTTTCTATTTAACTGCTGGTTTGTAATTATTTTTACAATGTGGAAAGCTCCAAGTAGCCTCTCCCACAAAGCAACAGCTACTTGGAGAACAATCCAAAAAAGATTTTAGGACTTTTTCCTCAAGGCAGCACAACACTCAGTGTCAGCATTAGCTTTTCATTTCAATTCTAAGTCCCACTAACAGGGAAATCTTCAATACCTTGCCCCTGGAATTATCCCAACAACCTTTTCAACCAAAAGTTGCAGCAGCACCCTGCTACTAAGGCCCCTGAGAAACCTAGTGATAGTCAGAAATAGTAAGAAATCAAAGAACTTATGAAAGTATTAATTAGGCTATCAACAGGGAGACTCATCAGATTAATTTACATTTTGATATGAATTTTGAAGACCAGACAGGCTTGACTCAGTAGCTGGAATGACTCAGAATGCCCTTCTGAGCAGCAAATTAAAATTACATTTGTTCTTTGCTAGACAACCTGAGAGTTTCACTATCAGCATTCTCTCTAAAAGCATATACACTGAAAGCATTTTATCTTCTGGCCTTTAGTACTGGTGTAATCTCAAATTTGGGGAAGATGCCTTATTTCTGGGTCTTTTCAGAGGAATTAAGGATTTGGTGCGATATTAAAATAATGCACAAAAGGATTTCTGGATGGTACAAGGCAGTTAACAACACACAATTAAACACAGATCAGGATGTTCTGAACATACCTGATCATTTTAAAAGAAGGGCAGTCATGGGATACAGAACTTTCTAAGTACAGGTACTGAGGAAACCTGCCCCTCTTCCCCACAATTTTTTTTCATATTTTGCCCTCATTTCAGTAAGGGTACTTCCACTGTATTCCACTCTTTATCATATGCATTTCAAACAACAAAAAACCTAAAACCTATGCAACAATTTAAAAAGGATGGCTAACCTAACTTTGTTCTCTTGCATTGTAATAGACAAGCTTCTGACACCAAGAGATTCACATTCAAGTGATAATTACAGAAAGAATTATGTCAAACACAAACATCTTTTCAATTCCTTAATGCATTTTACGATTCTATATCCAAGCCCTGAAGCCCATGAATGTGACCTACAAGCTTAACTAGGATCAGTAGGTTACAAAACCTGCAATATTTTTTCCATGATAGTATGTCATTGCTAAGAACAAACTTTGAAGGAGACTTTTCATTAATTACCTAGCATGCAAGGTCTTGGTTTCATTCTGCCAGTGTTACGCCAAACATTTTGGGTGAGGGATCCAAAATACTCACTTCACTCTGTGGCTCCTGAATTACTTTGTAAAGAGATGAAATCAAAGCCGTCTTGTCTTTCAAGCTGGTAGCATAGCTGGATATGGATGCTTCTGGCAGTGTCTGAAATAAAAAATATAACCAGTTTCTATCATTAAACTGTAACAGCTATTTCAACAATTTTCCATTACAAGTCACTATTTATCAGAGTGTACTATAAACTAAACCTTGTTTCACAAAGAAATCCTCACATTTTCAGACCCTTGCCAGAAGACACACTGCACTCTATCACTCTGCAATTCCATACGGAATGTAACAACAATGGATAGGAAATTGATTAAAAAAAAGTTATAAAAATCCAACCGCCCCTGAAATTTCACTGTGAGATGTCAGTCCCGTGAAACTTTTACAGTTTGGTTCAGATCCATACTTTAAGGAGTTCTCAAGACCAACTGTACACAGGTAGTGAACATTATTACCAGATACAGTATTACTATGGAAAAACACAAATTCCAGTTAATGCAAATTCCAGCTCTTCTCTAACACTAAACATATTTTCTGCCACTACTTAAGAAGGTAAAAATCTAATGTTTTTAACAATTCTTTTAGAAAATGTACATTTAAATGTACCTAAGTCTTACAGTAATTCTTATCTCCAATCCTTCAAAGGACTCCACTCTACAGACAGGAAAAGATATTTCCAGTGTACCTAAGCAGACCAGGAGCAAAACCTACAGTCATGTCTGGTACTCAAACCAATAAAATCATTAATTTATGATATACATTTTCACTGCTCTCCGTCAGGAAGTATGTAGCCCCAAAGAGGCAAGGAAAAAATTCCTTTCAAGTAGACATTTGTATTTATCACATGATCTCAGCAAAACCTAAGGTTACCATCTTTCTTTTTCTACAGGATGCAAGCACTCCTGCATACCTCACCAGCAGATTCAAACACTTCTGGCTAAATATCAGAGAGTGTATTACCTTGAACTCTGATAACCACTCCTCCACAACCCCAGTATCCACAGCTAACATCTTCCAACATCTGCTTCAAAACCTTCAGCCTGAAAGAATAAGCAAACAGAGTTTGTGAATACTCCAGTCACTGCATTAAGTCAATGATGAAAATTAAGCCTCTGTGAATATGTAAAGAATCTTATCATGCTTTTACTTGTTAACATTTTACATGCTGACATTACTTTGAACTTTTGTTGTACCTCACTTATGCACGCTGCTGGAAGCATTAAGCACAGGAGTCTTCACATACAGCAGTTTAATATATTCCAACTATGTATTGCGTGGGAAGTAAGTCAAAGATTTTCAGAAATGGCATTCTGAAAACAGAAAATATTACCTCCTCAAATTCAATTTATTTTTCAGCTTGCAAGACTCGAGAGGAAACTGTATGGACTCACTGAAGAGAAACAACTGTTTAGGTTTTTCCAAATCAACTGCTATTGCCAGCTTGGAAAAGGTCACTGAAATAAAGGCGGATGGAAAACCTTTCAGTCCTCCCCCACCATGGCAACTGCAAGACAATGAGCCTGCTGCCATGGAGCCTAAGAGACTCCCCAGCCCAACATTCTGCCCAGTCTCAGACAGACAGAGGTCATCAGCAATAGGACTTTAACATGGGAGATGCAGAATGGCTACTGAAATTAAATTCTGATTTCTCTTCAATTTTGAGAAACCACTTAAAAACAACTGTTGCTTCAAGCAGCTTATTCTGACACAAAAGACCCAATATATCATTAAGATATAAAACTACTAGAAGTTAAAAAAGCATGCTGTTAGCTTATTCAAATTGTGCCCATGGATTTCAACCAGTGACAAAATTAAATATTCATCTGAGGGAAAAATTAACACTGTCTTGGTGAAATGTTCAGTCATGGGAGATATCCCATCAAGTTTTACTTTGCCAGTTTAAAATTAGTTTTGAAGTACTGATATCCAACTATGGGCTTGTCCAGGAAAAGACAAGGGAAAAAATGGGAGGTAAGAATTCCCTTTTATAACACAAATACAAGTATTTTATTCTGAAATTCAGATTGTAGTAGAGCATATACGGACTATATACAGTATATTTTAAGAAGCCTGAAGGGAGAAGAACCAAGTATGATATTAGCAAGAGCTCATTATAACCCTCCATAGCAGGGGGAGTGGGGAAAGCCCAAACTTAAATAAGGCTTTAAGTAGTGACCAAGATATTTCAATGCACAGACAGGGTTGCGAGGAAATTACTATTCAGACATGAATGACAAAAGGAATAAAATTGAACAGGCTGTCCAGCAATCTCATTTTCAGAATCATTTTAAATACACAATAATAACATAAAGCAACCAGAGACTTCTGTGCCCCCCGTCCTCACTTGCGTGATCATTAAATAATGGACTGGGACAGGTGAAATCCCACGGAACCAGTTGTGGCCATGTCCTCACACAACCCTAGAAAGACACGCAGGTCTGCACAAAGCTTGCAAAACACTGCTTTTGGAGGATGAAAGGACAACAGGGAAGGGCCAAGGAAGCGTAAGCATTTAATTTTTGGAGACCAGACCACTGCCATGGCTGGATATGGGCTCTTCAAGGATTGTAGGGGAGGAAAGTTGCCCTTTATTTAGGAGAGCAGCAGGGAGACATGGAGCTCAGCCCTGCTGTGGACAATAAGACAGTTGGGAGCTTATGGGTCACAGATGAGAGGGCAGAACAACATGGGTGACATTATTGCAGGTGTTTGCTACTCATCACCTGAGCAAGACAAAACACAGAATCCCTCCTCATATAGAGCAGAAGAAGCCTCATATTACAGGCACCTGGTCCTCACATGGAACATGAACTACCCTCTTATCTCTTGGAGGGGAAACAGAAGAGGGAACCAGTCCACTGATTACTACTTCCTGAAACAGAGGACTGAGGAGCCAAAGGCAGAACCTCTGCTAAACATGGTAAACTACAAACATGGAAAAACTGGCTAGGGATGTCAAGGTCAGAGCAGACACAGCTGCAGTGTCCAAGACAAAGTAGATCACAGGATCCCAGTAAGAAGGATCAAAGCAAAAAGGAAGATCAAGCATGTTCTAGAATGGTTCATGGGCTTTTGCAAAAATAGCAGCAGTAGCAACAGGAAAACTAAGACTCCATGACCAAATCAGCAGGGGATCTGCTGAGAGAAGATACAGAAAAGGCCAAGGTATTCACTGTCACGTTTACTTCTGTTGTTACCAGCAAGAGCAGCGCCCAGGAACCCTGGATGTCAGAGCACAGGGAATTGCCTCAAGTGCCAGAGTGGCTGAGGAGTCCCCAATTGGAGACGTTGAAAACCCAGTTTGGTAAGATCTTGAGCAGCCAGACACCGGTTCCAATTTTCACTACTTTGAGCAAAGGAGGCTGGACTTCATGATCACCAAAGATCCATTTAAATCTCATCCATTCTGTCATCCTGTATCAACAAAGAAATGGGAAGGACTGCCATGTATACTAATTTAGCTAAATACCAAGTATTTCTGATCAGCACTGACAGTCCCTGAAGGTATAACAATGAAAATATAGAGGAGCAGCCTCTGAAGGCTCAGCACAGGTTGCATGTGAGACCCTGCTGTGAAGTGAGGTTTATTTATTATTTATCCATTATTTTAAGGATAATACCATGTGCTAACAAAGACTAGTCCTACTACTACAATTATTGAAGCAATCACCTTGCCAGTTCCTAAAGAATCCCACAACCTACTAGCCCTACTTTCATTCCTGTGAAGGTGGACAAAGGCTTTTGCAGCATCCCATGCTTCAGCACAGCTGACAATAGTAATCATTCCCTACTGAGCCCCATTAATAGCACAAATAACTGTCCTAATATAGATTGCTCAAAGCAAAAATCCCATTATTTAAAAGAGCCAAGAGGAGTCCTGGATACACCAAGTCCATAGCTGATACCACATATCCAAGAGATTTTTTTTCTCATCCTTCTCTAGTGATCCATTAAGCATTATTTTCAGATTAAAGGTTTCCAGAGAACAGAGGTTTCATTTGACCAGTAAAAACAGTAAGAGCATCCTTGGCTGTCATTATCCATTGGAACAATACTTTGAGTTTTTATGACTAATTTTATGACTAAGTATTTAGAAATGACTTTTTTTTTTTTTTTGCAACAGCTTGAACTTTTGAAATGACATTTGTAGAAAAGAAATAGGACAAAGTTTTTGCTGATCAGATTTTTATATTTATTTTTAAAGTAGCAGAGGCATTCAACAGAGAGTTAAGGCAATAGAAACATACAGGGGATAGACTATCCTTATCTTCATACTTTAAAAAATCCATATATATCTGCTTAAAACACAGCAATACACATTTGAGTACCACAAATAAGAACTCTTAACTTTACAATTATTTTCCATGAAGACATGGATTATGAGTTCAATTCATGTCCCCCAGAAGGAAAAAAAAGCTTTAACTCCACATAGCAGCTGTGTGGGATCTATTTAAACAAGCAGACAACCTACTGCTTTACTGAGGATTGCCTCATTTTGTTCTAGTTACATAACAGATCAAGTTGGACTGGCACAATATTTGGACAGAGTTGGAAAA
Organism: Vidua macroura; assembly: GCF_024509145.1. Classification (NCBI taxonomy): domain Eukaryota; kingdom Metazoa; phylum Chordata; class Aves; order Passeriformes; family Viduidae; genus Vidua; species Vidua macroura. The sequence goes on from NC_071571.1 coordinate 31,941,447, forward strand.
CCCAAGACTGTTCCACAAGCAGGATTAACAAGTTCCAGTTAACAACACAATTTTTTTGCTGAAGCCCACAAAAAGTTTTTAAAAAGTAACTCTAGAATGGGATTTTTAACACTAAGTGCACCAAAATAAGGCTTAATTTATAGCATCTGTTAACCTTTTACGAAAAAAAAAAAGACCCAGAGGATTAAAAAAGCATACCTTAATTACAGCTTTGTTTCAGCGGATATTACTGCAAGATATAGGCCACTGTAAACATGAGACATCCCAGCCACTACAGAATTAAAGCAACATAAAGTGGATAAAGTAAATACCTGCTACTTGGATTAAAAAAAAATAAAAGAGAAAAAAAAAGTGCAAAATCGCATTAAGAATGTACTTTATAAATAGCAAAACTATACTGGAAATTCAAATAACACAGCAAACACTACACAGCATTTTCCCCCAAAAAAGTCTTGTTTTAAGGTACATCAGCATGTAATTCTCTTTAAATGACTATTTTTTTTTGGTCTCTTCCTATTAAGTCAGTCTAAAGATTTCAAATGAGTGGACTCTGAGAATTTCTTTAAAAACAACTTTTGTCACAAATCAAACAATACTTTGATTAAATGTGAAGAGCAGTTCAAATGTCTCCATGCTCCTTGTTCATTTGGATGTCCTGATGAAGATTGTTACATGAAAGAGAAGTCTCAATTATTTAAATACCACAAAACTACTTGTGAAGCTCAGTAACAGTCAGGTGGTTCAGGACTGCTGAATTTTTATTAGACAATATATATTCTTAGTTTATCTCACACATGAAATAATGCCACTTTAGGGAATACTCTTGCATTGCAGGTCTTCATATTTGCCACATGAAAGCAAGCACAGCTAATGCAGTCTAGCTAACACATGGCTAATTGTCTATATTTATATGGCTAATATAACCTGTATTCTCGTGCCTTGTGAGTTAAAAGCACTTTGGAGTGTTTTCCACAAGAATCTCCACTTGGATTAGCAGCCAAAGACAGGATTTAGAATAAATAATAATTAACAAGTTCCCAAGTCCTAAGTATCCTCTGACAGCTGTTAATTGGTCTTGCTCTATTCTAATACAACAATGTAAGTCTCCTTCCTTTGGAGATACCAATTTTTCTTTTGTTTCAAGGTGAGTAGTGGAACTTGAATAAGATACGAAAGAAATTTATCGAACAAAAGCAAGACTCATTTAGAAGAGACTTCTACAAAGTCCCTAAATAGGTAATTTTCCCTTCCTCACCCTTTACAGCACAAATACATCAGGAACTTACTGAATTTCCTGTTTTTAGTAGAGGAGGGAGAAAAAGTTACAGGCACTGAATTGGTGGGGGGCCAGCCAAGACAAATTAAGACATTGTCTGGCAAACTTACTAGTGCATCCATCTATTTAAATGGCTTTGGATTTTCATACCTGTCACAGAAGACTTTAATATAACAATATCAAATTATGTCTTTGAATGAAATCACAGACAATACATGCACAGGTTTTTCTTTAAAAAGAAATTCTCACAATAGGTGGCTTTCTCACTCTTTACAGCTACCTAGCATTTGTGGAATTCATCCACAGAATGCACGTGTGTAAACGCAATCTGGATTAAGTACAAGGAGGCTGGACTTGGATAAAGAATGAATGCTTGAGTTCTGCAGAACTGACCTTCTGAAACCACAGTATTAGATATTTGCTAGGGAAAGTCATAGAGATGGAAAAAACAAAAACAGGAGCCAAAAACTGCTCAAGTCTCATCCTCTGGGAATTGCTGGAAGAGAAGAGTAAGCATATACTTCGTCTTTACCTCATCGGTAACGTATCTGCTTGGAAGCCTGTATTATTTGCTAAAAAAAAAAATAGCTTAAATAGAAATATGAAGCAGAAAGTTAAGCTATTTGTGAACCATCAGCCAAATCTGTCAACTCATCCCAGAACAGGAACAAAGTAAACCTGTGAGCATTCCATTACAATGCATCAGACCCATAAGAGATCAAGCCCCTAGTAAATGTTCATCTTCTGTGCTACAGTACTTTGCACACAGAAGTAGGGATGGGCCAATTAGGACTCAACTTTTCTTCCCTTTTGAAGTGGTTCAAGAAATATTAAAAACCTTTTAGTCAGCTCTTACTTGATTCATCAAGCTCATTTAAAGGACTACAGTCTAGACATAAAATTCACATTGCTCAACCCTTTCTTCTCCCTCACTTCAGAGACAAAGACACAATCCTTGGTAAGCCACAGAACAGGAAAGAACACTCAGGCAAGTGTATTCTTGATTCAATTGCCAAAGAAGAGAATATATTTGCCTGATGTTAATGCACAACTCATTTTAGTGATACAGTGATCTGTTAATCTTCTATACAATTTTGAATATGGTCAAGCTATTCTGTTCAGATACTTTGTAGGTGCAATAACGGGCAGCAAAACACTTGAAGTCTCTTGAGAAAAGAAAGAGATGCTACTGTGGACTCCAAAACCCACTCTGACAGGTTTCAGAAACCACAAAGGTCAGGTCTGACTTTTTGATTTTTTTCAAACTTTCACAAAGAAACAAACATTCCATTGTGCTAAGCCTGAAACAGTCACATGTTCTATTCAAATATACAACTGCAAACAGTGCTCAAAGACTTGGTATCAAACATTCTCTGATAATTGCCATCTTCAGCTTAAAACAGGACAGCTATGGTGCACCAAGCATCACTGACTTAGGCTCAGGCAAATTCCTAAAATGAAAGATGGTTATTCAGCATCTTCTAACAAGGGAAATAACAAGTTTTAGGTGACACTAGAGGTGACAGGCTCAAACAGGAATTACCAAAAACAATGTAGCAAGAAAGTATGCATTGAGGCCCAGGTACATGAACTTTACATAAATGCACAGAAAAAAAACCCACTGAGACATATGCATGGAAAAATCTACCCAGAGCCACTAAATATATAAACACTTCTAGTTCAGAAAGCTGGAGTCAAAGGTTGCTCCCCCAGCACACTCATCCAGTTTTCTCTCAGTTCCTTTCTTGGCCTCTATTAACAGCCACTGCTAGACAATAAGGTTTCAGAAATTCTCATCTGGTTCACTATGGTCATTCTGCAGTCTTCTGCACAACGAAGTAGTGAACACACAAAAATAACTGTTCTGAACATTTGTTTCCAGTGGTTTGTAAAGATTACTGAACCTTAGGAAGTGAAACTGCAGTCAATTTTAATTTCATCTTGCCAAAGGCATTATTCAGTTTTGCTTCCCATTTTCCCCTCCCCTCTGTCAGTGACAGAAGCAACCGTAAATAGAAGCTCTTATCTAGAGCTTACACTTTATATCACAATATGGAACATCAGCCTTAAAGAGTCAGGAGTCAGTGGACTCTTCCATGATACAGATTTAAAGAAGGCTTCCCAAACTTGTGCACCTATGCTTCTCAAACAATTTAATACTTGGAATATGACAAAGTGATAGATATTTGCCCACCAAATGGAAAAGTCCTCCTGAATGATATCCATTACAATTTTTTAAGAAACAATAGATGTATTACTATTCAGCCACAGATGACAGACCTCAATTCAGTTTTGGTGCCAGCAATTAAGGAAATAAATAGTCTACAGAAAGCAACCATACATCAGCTAGACCATACAGAAACTATAAATAACTGTCTTAAATGCAGTTGTTTCTTCTGCAAAGTATCCAGTACCACAGAATACTGTTTGGAGGTTTCTGGGCTGTAAAGCATCAAATACTTGATGTATCAAACTGTAACTCAGTCTTCTACAACCTTTCAATTCTGTCAAGAGGAAAAAAAAAAAAAAAACAACAAACCTGTGGTTCAGGTCATGAAACCACAAGGCCATTTACATTGCTGGTAAACAGACACATAGGCACACATGACCCAAAACATTAATGATTAAAGCTTTCTACAAAGTCTCAAGCAGAAGGTAAGACTCCTAATAGCACAGGCTTTTGAAGATTGTAATCCTGATCTTTGACTCCTGGCAAATTCATTTGTTCAATTTCAGATTAGTAATCAATTACAAACCATATTTGTACTCAACTAACCTTGTATTCACCCTTTACTTCCAAGGGGAATTGTCTCCCAAGACACCCAAATTACTCATGCCAGTCAAACAAGTCACCAGGATAGAGATAAGAGACTACAAGCACTGAGACATTCACTTGAATTTATACAAGCCATAGTAAATCAGATCTATATTGTTTAAGCAGGACAAAAGCAGCCCTAACAGTACAGTGCCAAAATGAAATAAGACAAAATAACTTCCACAGCCTGAATTATTTTTCATTGTCCTCTACTACTTCTTCCTTGTTACCTTTTTTAATCCTGCTTTACTATTTCTTCCCTGTTGCCTGCAGCACAAATGCACACTCTAAGTACATCTACCATGTTGAAAACCATAGTCAGCCAAAACTGACCACTTGTAAGTCAACTTACTCCAGTTACACTCTTTGAAGCTACTTCATCTGCAGTATATCCTCAAATGTTAGCTTTTCTATCATCTGTAATTCATCAATAGTTTCATTATAGGGAAATAAAGTAAGATTTATTACTTTCAAAGCAGCTTTTTTAGCAGCTAAAATATATTTGCTTTCATTTTTATTTCATGCAAACATTACTGTTTACATCTTACTGACTCTTTAAGAAAGAACATATATATAAACAGCATAATCTTAGACAGAATAAAACACACATATTTGAAAAATCTTGTCTTAATTGTCCTTATGTTTTCTGGATTAATATAGTTAACTGTTCCAACATACAAAGAAAAATCAAGATAATAACTATATGCATCATATAGAAATATAATTTAAATTAAATCACATTAAAATGAGTACAAGCACAAGCTTAACCAAATAAATGAACTAGAAAGCTTTAGAAATCTTGCCTGTTTCCTGTGTATCAAGATTTCCATAACTTGTGTCGAGAACATCAGTGAACTGGCAATTAATTCTATAGTACATGACACAGTGCTCTTATCACTTCTGTAAGGGAAAGCGATGCTGCACAAGTTCAGCACTTACAAGAAACAGTCTGCACAGAACCCCACACAAACTTACTGTTCTTTTACACCTTAGTTCCCTAAGCCCAAAGTACATTACATCCCTACCAAGTCAGGAAGCTTTCTCAAAACCCAAAAGCAAATTTACAACAGTGAAATATAATAAGCCATAGAGAGAATAATTGTGTTGCAGCTTTAATTTTAGTATTGCGTATAAGTCTCAAACTAACTAGTGGTCTTCTCAATGGAGCGTTATTTTGGTAGCAATGCTGTGACGTGTAGTTCCTTCAATGCTACTACCACAGTATTACCTTTACAGGCAGTTATTCACTTAACCTATTTGTGAAGTCAATTTGCTGCAAGCTAATTTTAAAAACCAAGTTTTGTTTTCTAAATGAAAATTGCAAGTCATCTCACGTTACAGTTTGTTCAAACCGTTCAGTCATATGAAAAGAAAGGTGTTGGGTAATTCAGCTGCTGAAAGGCTCTCAGTGTAGAGCATGCACAGGCAGATGCTGCACAATAGCTTGAGTATGACTAAAAAGCATGTGGAGAACTGAGCAGGGGCTAAACTTCATCTCTGAGCACTGACTGTAAAAGACACAATTTTAGCACCTTCTACCATTACAGCACATAGTTTCAGGTAGTACAAATCCAGAAACATTCATCTGGCAAGCAGTTTAGCAGTGACCTACCAGAAGGAAAAAGACACAGTTCACAAAGCAGGGCAGGAGTTTGAGAGACTCTTTGTCTACTTTTTAGCAGCAACATAAAGAATGCAAGACTTTTGACCAAAACTTCCCAATTCTGCTGGCTAAGAATGAGCTTTTAGGAGACTGTCTATTTCCAACCCTTCTCTGAGTATCCACACCTCATTCAATTTGGAAAGCAGAGATGTCTACCTGCAAGCCAGACACTAACTTTAGAAGATACTACACAAGCTACATAAGGAAGAAATTTTGTAGCAGCTCTTGGGACTTCATTTCAACTCAATAGTCCTTCTGCCTCCATAAAATGTGATGAGCTCCACAAAGTGAGAACTGGGCTGCAAAAGTCACAGGTGCTTCAGAAGTGATTTATGTCAGGTTCAGGGCAGAACAGGGTTCATTTTTGCAGTAGCTAGGAAGGGCATAGCCAGGATCCAGATGCTGTTGTACTCATCATTACCAGGGGAAGCACTCGGGGTAGCCAGTTCTGCATGGTGAGCGATCATGTGTGAATCGTTTGCCTGTTTTGTACACTTTGGTATTGATAGTGTAGCTGTTACTGTTTGCTTTCTTATTCCATTTCTGTTTCCAGTAAATTGTTCTTATCTCAACCTGTAATCTTTACTTTTTGTGCCCCTAATTCTTCTCTCCATCCCTACTCATGGGAGGCAGAGGGGGAAAGGGAGACTGAGCAAGTAGTTATGGTTTGGAACATTTCCATGGGAACATTAAATTGGGGAATACTATTCCTATGCCAGGACAGCCTTATCTGGTAAAGCACAGGCCCCTCTTTCAGGCCAAACCCATTCCAGGGCACCCAGCCCTTCACAAAGAAAAGAGAACTCTCCACAGGGCTCCCATTGACATCTCTGGATCAGTTGTGTCACCACACTGGGCTTCCCAGGGAAGATCTATGATATAGCATAATATCAGACATGATCAAATGCAACTGCAATGGAAAGGTTTCATTTTGACTCCAGAACCTTTATTTTAAGTAAGTGCTATGACACATCCCATCACTCTAACCCTACCAATGCAGCAGCATTAGCATTCCTGATAGCTTTCTATCTGCAAAATATTATCTCCAGTGGACTATTCTACCATTTCCTCAAAGATCATGAAAGAAAAGCAGGAACCTTGCTATCAGGAATACACCCCAGATTTTATAGCAAAAAGAGGTCTATGGTAGTCTACTGACAGGTGTTTTAGTAGCTCATTTTCACAGGAAAAAAACCCCAATCTATACAAAGGTACATTTTTCAGAAGAGGGGTGCATCAATACTGCAAATAACCTTAGGACTTAGTTTTAGTAGTTGATGGCTGCTCCCTGTTAAATTACAGAATTAAAATTATCCTTCGATACATGCATGCAATGCATGTATTCAGCTGTGTTAAACATCTTCAGGAGAAACATGCTTTATCTCTTCATGACAGTTCTCTTATTCTTCCTCATCCCTTCACATTCCCCCACCCCCACAACAGCCCATCCGCATACACTCACAAGACTAGACACATTCATTTGAAAAGCATTTCAGAGCAACTAAGAACAATTTTGTGGGTTTTAACATACTTTACAAGCTACAGAAGAACATGACTTCTCAACTAAAATTTTTACAGGCAGGACCCACGCTTCTGTCTCATTCAGAAGATACATCCAATGCATTAAATGCTCTATTGTCACATATAAATGCTGTAGTACAGACAAAATATATGCAACTCAAAGTCTCAAGAGAATTTACTACCCTGTATGTCTTGCTTTGCATTGTAATTTTTTTTTTGAGTCAAATTCCAAAAACATAATACTGTCAAAGCAGAAAAGGATTATACTTCTCTTATGTTAAGAGATGTATTAATTTAGATCGAATTCATGTTAGATGAAAAAGCTTTTAAAATAAAAAGTCCCCATTTCATGAAAGCAGCCAAAGGTCAGAATATTAATTACTCCAAGAAATAGAAAGCTAATAAAACTCAAATTATACAGGTTCTGGAAGGACTCTTTATTTGAGTTCAGATTTCCAAGTTAGTTGGTATTATCAAGTAATCTGTCATTATTCCAAAGTCACAACAACAGGAAGTTTCTAAGGAATTTATATTGTTACCACTTTAGTAGCATAAAACAGTTTAAGATTTAAAATAACAGAGCATACATTCATTTTCTTTTTCTCTTTCTTTTATTTGCATTCTCATTAAATCACACAATGTCTTCTGCTCAAGACAGGCCTGACTTTTAAGAGCATTATTACATATTATTACATATGTAGTAGTTCTAGAAAAAGTGAGCGGTGCTTCTATAATCAGTCATCAATTCAGAGTCCTGGTTTAGACCACAGATTTGATGATTTAGAGCCAGGCAAATATTTCCGTAGCCTAACTACAAAGAGGTCAAAATTTATTCCTGTAATAATTTCAGGTCTGTAAACTTGAGAACTTGATTTAGTGTATTGTGCTTACAAGCAGTGTCTGAGAAGTCACTTGAATGGCAGACACAGTTGTGACAATACATGGAAATTGATCATTGATTGCACATGTATTTGGGGTGTACTGGACCAGATGAACCAGAGCCAAAGGACATAAATACAGCCTAACAACCCTTGCACACAACATGTTCTGCTTGTACGAACTGCCATAAGCATATGAAAGAAGTGTTGCAATGAGCCAAGAGCAAAGCAACCTCCATCACACTGGATGAAAAAAACCCAAATATAATCTAAGTGAATGGCCACTTTTCAAACAATATGACATTTGAGGCGCGAGGGTTAATCGCACAAAACAAAAAGATCATACACCTATCATTTAACATCAATAGACACATTTAAGGAACTTCTTCAAGGGTGTGGCATCATTTGGTTCCTGTTTCATCACTCAGTTAACTTTCTATTCCCACTTTTGTCAGTTCCTCTATTTACTGTACAAGCAGGACCTTCTTCTAGGTGCTTGTCATCAAATGTATCCACATCCTACTCCACCTACTGAATTTATACAGGACTTTTATTCTGTATAAATATTCTACCACACCAAGAAGCAGCTGTAAATGGTTAAGGCAGTCCCTGCCACTGTTTCACAGGATTGGAACAGCTTTTTGAGCACAGGTGAACTAGCATCCACTTCCTTAACAAAACAAGACAAAACCTTTGAGCCACTTTTGAATACCACTAGAGTAGGAATGAACCAGAGATTTCCATTATTTCCTTAAGGAATGAATGAATGCATGCATTATGTATACAAGGGAATGGCACAGTTGACAGATCTCCTCTGATTATATTGTTTTGGGTGGAAAAATCATTATCATTCTTCCCTGTGCAGTTACAGTTTGCCAGTAACAGTCTGGGAGAAAATATCACTGCACAAATAACCATTCCATTCTAGTAAAAACTCTTGGTAACCAATGCAAATGCATATGCTTTAGATAGTCTTAAATTTCAACCTAAGAACAAAGAGAATGATCTTGAAAATACATATACCAAACTAAAGTAAAGCAGCAAAAGAATTAAAAGTAGAAGAGACTGCAAATTTACTCAGCCAATCCTCAGCATGATGCAGAAGTGCTGGAAGAGTAGTTCTGCTATATTTGTACACATTACTGAAAAGTCAACAAAACTTCAACCAATTCCAGCTGAAACAGAATCCTGTTACTCCAAGCTGTACCATTACAGACTAAGCAAAACAGATGTTTCCTTTTTTGTGTTTCACTGAGTAACAGAACAAATTTGATTGTCTGAAGTGTCTCATCACAACATGACTGTTGCAAAAATACCCCTAATTTACAGTGCTGACACATAATGCTGCTGAGAAAACAGGGAGGGGGGTAAAGAAACTCAGATTTTTTTTTTCCTCAGCCTTACAATTAAATATAAATCACATTCTCTTAAGACAGGCAGAAATTCGTAAATATTATACCAGCACTCACAAAGCTACACATGCACGTGTAAGCAGATGTGCAGAATTACTGTCAAAAGCCTCTCACCTGCTCCTCTGGCTGCTGCACTGGGAATTTAGTTCAAAGCAGGGAAAAAAATGCAGGAGCCTATTAGTCTTTCTACACCTGACATTTGGAGTCAATATTATTAGGAACATAAGAGATGTATGCAGAAAGACTGCAGCTTATTGAGCCTAAAAGCTGTAACTGACTAAAAACAGTAGCACGTCTGCAGTATGTAACATGAAGCAGGCAGGTATTTTGGCACAGCCTTAAAGGAAGTCAGTAAGAAATATATTCTATTAACTGAGTATATAGCAATTGGTTTAACCAGATGTGCTATTAACCACAAACCGTAGGATAATACTCAGCATTTCACTAGCAAAATGAGTCTAAATTGACTGTAAGGAATATGAAATTGTTGCTTTAGCACCAAGAGCTAAGGAACTCCCCAACCCTGCTCCTTCCCCCACTTTGATCACACTGTTCTCCCCTTCATCAGCCTAACACCAAATACATGATGCTGCAGTCTACCTACTTCAAATCTGGAAGAAACATAATTTCCTTCAGCCAGCAAATACCATAAAGGAGTATTTACCAGGGGAAAAAAAAAATTCATTTTTATACCTGAAGATCTTTTAGTCTACTTCCTCAGGTAGAGATGTGACTGTAGCATACCTGACATGCTTTACACAGTACACTGAAAATATTCACAGTATCCTAACTGGCAGAGAAGGTGGCTGGTGTTAAAAACTTGTCAAATGCAATTTTAAAAAATTTACTAGGTCAACGCTTTTACATATATTCCAGTTGTCTCCTCTAATACAGCAAATGGTATTAAAGGATTGAAAAGAATTAATAGAAAACAATTGCTTTTACAAATCACAACATAGTACAGTCTTGTCCATTAACCAGATGCTCATGGATTCCTTATATTATCCAGCACCAGCTCCTGTACAATACTCAGACTACTAGACAGGTTAATTGTAGAGTATTAGATATAATTCCCTACCACATATTTAAAGTGTAATGGGATTTTTTTTTTCCTTCTTTCCTAAAAAAAAAGGAACTGCAATAAAATATAGCAAAAGGAGTGAATCATGGTATTTAGTATTAGCAAAATATTAAAGTTGTATGCAGTGTTCGTCAGGTTGAAATTAATGCCTTGCTGAAACATAAATATTTATCCAGTGCAAACAGCAGGAAACCTTAGGAGACAGCATGGCTTTAAGCACCGAAGTGTGTTAATTAGTACCCAGTGCAGCTTCAGAGCATGCTACGCTATTTTTAAATAAAGGTTAGATTCCAAATAGAGGAAACAAACAAAATGTAAAGGTATGAGATAAGATAGCCTAAGAAAGCTGTCTTGAATAGCTATCAAAAGTGCCCCAAGCGTACATTTTTTTGTCACAAAGTTTAGAATGAGAGCTCTTGTGCCAATCAGGATGTAATACAGATACTTAGCAACTTTTGCACCAGCAATAAGCATGTTTTACTAGTATTACTTTTACCTACATTTCTTTGCTATGCTTCAGTTGCTACACAGCATTTCATATCATCAGAAGTTACAGATGGAAAAACAAAAACATCCATCTGTTTTTAAGAGATAACCCATTTCCAAGTCTTCATCTCAACACTCAGATGATTCTTCAGCATTGCTGGTCATTTATAAATTAAGGAACGTTTCATGCACGCCCTCACTTTCCATGGCATTCTCCATACATAAGAGTGATGATAATTAAATATCTGTCCAAATTCCATGTCCTTTATTGATTCCAGTTCTAATAAATAATGCTACTAATAACAACTGTTTATTGAACCCATCTGTTTTACATTTGTACACCATTTAGAAGTTTAACTGAAGCCTTATTAACAGAATCCTTAATTCATCACACGGAACACCTACACCAACATCCTCCCCTTTCTGGCACTACAAGACAAAATAGGGTCACATTCAGACAATTTCAGGACTCACTTGGCTGTAAGTTATATTGCTTTCTCTCACTGTCTTTCCAGTTGTTAGCAAAGCATGTAAGTTCATGTGGGGATGTGACTAAAGAAATTGCCATAAATAACAGTTGCCCTCACAGACTCAGCCAAGATGCTATTTTTATTCTGCTCCTCTTGAACATGGTCCTGATTAGGGCAAAGGCTTCAAAACAGTTTCACCATAACTACAAGAAAATACTTCATATCCAGTACTAATTTAGAAATGCTATAAGCTGAAAACGATTGCAGCTGTTAGATCTTTCAGATGTTTGTTTTGGTGTTTTCGATTTTTTTTTTAATCTAATACAAGAGTATTTGAGTTTTCATGCTAGCAAAGTTCCAACACAAATTCTGATAGAAATCTGATTTACAGAAGGAACAAATGCAGAAGCAATTCACCTGTCAGCTTTGTGCAAAACTTTTTAAATTTTAAATGTTTTCAAATAACTTTAAATAATTCAAGTATCAGTTGTTTATAGAGAAAATCTCAAGTTCATGCAGAAGTACTTAACCTAAAAAGTGTGGGCATACACTTACACACTATAGAGTAGAGGAAAGAGTCTGGCCATTGCAGAAATAAACATTTTAATGGCATGCAGAACTTGAGCAGCAACTTTAAACACAGTCTAGCAGCAATATGCAGTTACTACACATTAAAAACATTTTCATATTTTAGTACTCCTTGTCTTCAACAACACTGACACAGACTTCTGTCCTTTTCCTGACACCTTGTTGCTGCCTTCCAAGATTACCTCACAAAGCATTTCAAATTAACTAATCCAATTTAAGTTTCTAAATAACTGATGCTAATAAAAAATGCTTTAATTCCAATACATTCTCCACTTCCAAATGTGCATTTCATACATCACCTTTTCAATTCTAGCAACTGAGAACAGCAGATGCCAAAAGGGCTATTCTTCCTGGAACAGAAAGAAAACACAGATTTAAAGACAAGATGTCAGGCCTAAAATTCTAATAAAAGTGGTCTTTTATATATATATATACCTGCATAATTAAACAGAACAGCATTAACAAAACAAAAGCTGTAATTTTTCTAAGCAGGGAAACTACAAGATTCTAGTAAATCAACAAACTCCAAACTCTCTCAACTACATCCTACCAAGTACAAACCAACACACTGTAAGGCACTGCGTATAAACTGCAGGTTTTAAGCATGCTGTATTTCCATAATCCCATGGAAGTCTCAGAGATTAGACAGGGTCACTCCAGTCAAACTATTTAACCTCAGAATATAATTACAGATGGGCAGTCTTCAGTTTTTCTGAAGTGTACAAGATTTGGACTCTAGTTATCTTCAAAGAAAACAAGAGTGTGCAGGCAGAGAAGGTCAGACTGTCAGGCTTCTCATTTCCTATACAACAAGACCAGATCTCCTGCTTAAATTTCATGCACTTTGCTCTTGGAAGACAGACTGCTTGGTAACACTGGACATAATGCACGTGAGTGCAGTGATTCACAGGTGTAACTTCCACTTCTGCTAATAGAACTACCCACACAGTCCTATGGGAGACCTAAGGATAGATCAGCTTTCTACCCAGTCTTCCACCTGTGAGAAAGGAAGCGTGCTAGGTCATGCAGAGACCACATTTGTCAAAGGGAAGGGGCTGGGAATGAAACCTGACCTGGCAATTCACCTAACGGATTTAAGTCTAAGCTCTTCCCGATGGAGGCTTTGTATGTTTGCTGAGTGCACAGTGATCTTTGTTAAGAGCGTAAGAGCTACTACATTTTAATATTCTCATCAACATAAACATTTATGCCTCATGAAAGTTTCATCCTAAAGCCTCAAATACTCCACAAGCTCTTAGTCCAAAGGGAAACCTGGGAACTGTGACTTTTCTCTAAGAAATCCTTTTGCAAACTATGCATTCTTCATACAACTTGAAAAAACATAGTGTCACGTCAGACCATTTATTTTCTAATTAAAATAACCAGACATTAGCCAACACTTTATAACTAATAATTTAAACCTCCAAAATGAACAAGGTGATTTTCACGTTGCACACATTAAAGTCAGTGACAGGTTAAGAAGACAACCTAATATGTACCATAAGGTAGGCTTTAATGAAAATCAATTTCCTGACATGAACATGAGGAAGGTTCAGAATACTGGGGTTTTAGAGGAATATGTACTATGAGTGAGACTTTAACTCAGTGACTTACTATTAGGTTTGACCCAGTCACATGCATCAGCAAATGGGCTTGTCTCCCAGCTTAGAGCCACCCCCACTGTGGTAAGTAAAAGGCAGATGACACACACCACTTGTAGTGCCCAGCCTTACAATATCTCACGTACACGCTTGTGATACAAGTCCTCACCAAATTAGAATCCAAGTGACTTAACTACCCAGCTATGCCTGAGAACACGTCTCCCATGGACTCTCAAATTAAAGCAAATCCGCCCATTCAAGAGGTTACAGCAGAATTTCAATGTGCTCCTGTCCCTGACAGCCTTTTTCCTTGGAAGAAGCTTTCTGATTAAATGTAACATGTCCCTTTAAAACAGCTCACTGCTGCAAGGAAGTGAATTGTTACAGTTAATAAATCATCCCAAATAGTACTGAACTTACTCAAAATTATCATCCTTCTGAAAAAAGGCCTATTAGAAGTGCCTTGCCTCACAAAGACATTATCACAGAAGAGAAGCAGATGGGTTCTGTATTTCAAAATTAGTGATTTTATATTTTTTCCGACTCTGGAGGAAAAAATACATCCAAAAAACATTGCCAGAAGGATCTAAAATTCAACTTCAAAGTATACTACTTTTACCAAAACTATTTCACTGATGAAACTACAATAGATTGCAAATTAATTTGACCACATTATACAACACTACTTACTTTTTGTAACATAAAAGAACTTGTTGAAAGGTGGAGAGGACAAAAGCAAGATGCCATTAGAGGCATGAAACGATATGATCTTTAGGGCCCCTTCTATCCCCAACCTTTCAGTGATATTGTGGAAAGCACAAACTTCTGAAAAACCACTGTAGCATGTAAGCCCATCACTGGAGGGAAAAACTGCAGAAAAGCATTTCAGATACCACGAAATCAACGTCACTCAATGTCACTCTACACTTTGCTCCGTAACACTGCTTCTTGCCTCTTTGCAGTGCAATTTGCTCAGCTTGCCTTAAAAAAAAGTCACTATATCTGAATTTGCAGCTAAGGACCCTAACACCAAACATGTAATAGAAACTCACATATTTTGCTCTTTTATAGTCATGTCCTCACACACTGGCAGTGTATGTTAAAACTTCTGAAAGGTCGATACTAGAAGGACTTCATAATCTTCAAGTACACAAATCTTCTCCCTGTGAACCTAAGGCTGGGGAGCTCTTTCGGCAGAGAGCTAGAATTCAATTGGACGGGAAACAAACGTGATGGCTGTCGGGATTACATGGGACAACACAAATCCACTATCTCTGCTTTCATCGTCACTCTGACACACAAAGCACATGGAAGGCCACTTCAATTTAATGTGCGCCAAGTTAAAGCACGAAGCCCGCGGAGGCACAAGCCCTGCCGCCTGCGGCGCTGCCCGCTCGGATTTCCCAACTCCGCGATTCTAACTGTTGCTGCCACCTCCCGCATCCCTGCGGCGGGCACGCAACTCACCGCGGCAGCGACACCACCAAACACACCCACAGGTCGGGTCAGCATGAAGGCGACCCACAGCACGCAGCCCCACTCTGCCCCAGACCTCCCCACGAGGGTCGGCAGCGGCACCGAGAAGCCCGCTGCCAAGCACCGCGCTGCCTGCCCTGCTCCGGGGACGCCGCGGGAGCAGCTCCTTTGTCTCTCCCGCAGCCCCGGCCGCCTTTTCCCGGCGGCATAAGGCGCCGCTGCCCCGCCGGCCCCCAGACGCCCCGGCGACGCCTCCGCTTGCCCGCCGTGCCCTGCCGCAGCCGGACCGGGTGCGGGCGGTGCGCGGCGAGCTGGCGGCCAGACGCGGCAGGGATGCCGGCGGGGCCCCGGAAGGACCCGCGGGAACGGGGAAAGCCGCAGCCGGTGCCCCGGATCGCCGCCCCGCAGCCCCGCACCGGGGGCAGGGTGTCGTCCTGCCCCTCCATCGCCCCCGGGCACCGGCCCTGCCCCCGGCAACTCCACCGCCCCCTTCTGGTCTCCCTCCCCGCGCCCTTCACCCCCCGCCGCCCCGGCGAGTCACAGCCGCCCCAGCCGCGCGCCGCCGGCTGACCCAGGGTGGGGCGCGGGACGCGCAGCCTGGGGGGGCTCCGCTCAGTCGGCCGTGAGTTGCCCGACGGCCGCGGCCGCCCCGTCGGGATGCGCCAGCCTCGCGCGGGAAAAAAGTTGTCCCCGCGGGAGCGGCCGGGAATCGAACTCACCCTCCCGCCCGGCGGCTCCGCCGCGGCCGCGACTCAAACTCACCCTCCCGCCGGGAGCGGCAGCGGTGGGCGGACACCGCCCGGCCCCGCCGCTGCCTGGCGGCGGCCGCAGCCAACCGCAGCGCGCAGCGCGGTCACGCCAGCCAATAGCGCGGCAGAGCGGGCCGTGCGCGCGCCCCGCGCCCCGATGGGCGGGGCCGGCCCGCTCCGGGGCCGGGCGGGAGCGGTGGGCGCGCTGTGAGGGCGCCCCGGGGGCGGGCACGGAAGCCGGACAGGTCGTGAGCTCCGCGCCGCGGCTGGGCCAAGAGAGTGGTCCTGGGGGAAGCTCAGGCGGAGTCGGAGCGCTGGGCAGGGTCGTGCCCCGCGGGGAGATGCGCCCTTCGGGGCAGTGCCCGCTCCCGAAAGTGCCCTGCTAGCGCGGATGGCAGCGGGCACTCGGAACACAACGGGCGGCAGCGCTTGGGATGGGCTCCAGAGAGCAGCACCAGAGCTGCGTGTGTTCTACCGCTGTCCCAAATCACACGTTCCCCCCGGCCTGTCACTTGGAAATAAAAACAGCTGGAGGCAGGAGCGGGGGGAGGCAGTCAGGTCTGACAGTGCCCCAGCCCAACTGCGCCCCAAAGGTACGGCTGACAGCTCCGCGGGAGGTGCTTACACGCACCCTGACGGGAATGACGCGGAATTGAATGCCTCTTCATTTTCATCAGGCGTGTCTTAATCATTATTTAGATACTGGATTCTTATCAGCCTTCCCCAAGTGAAGCAATTGCGGGCAAGTCTCGTTCCACAGCTCTCCAAGGCCTTTTCAAATACAAGTACTATTTTTTTCCCCTATTTTTTTTTTCTGCTGACATCCTTGGACTGCTCTGAAGAAAAATCTTGAAATAAAACCGCATGCCCCACAAATAGCTAGTTTTTATTTTTACATTTTTTTGTTACCACCAGAGTTTCTTTTTAAGTATGCTTTCAGGATGTAAATTTTATTCCTCAGAAGCACTCACTTCTGGTAATCCTCTGGATTAATAAAAATTAAGTTAATCAGTAATCTAATTGCTGTGTGGTGAAATCAAAGCAAGGAGGCTGTGATTTGATCTGTGTCAAATAGCATATAATGGCAGAGCCTGAATTAACATCACCAACACTGTCACAAAGTGCTGTCCCATATGATTACTCATTTAAAAGCCATGATCTTCTATGCCTTGAACACGTTAATTTCCTCAATTACTCTGTAGAGGTAGATCATGTGTTCACACACAAGTTTGACTTCTCTGGAGCCTTGAATCTGAGAAAATACCAGGTTCAATGCACTTCTTCTTTCTTGGCCATCCTGCATAGGGACATCAGTACCATTCTGTCTGAGCTGTTTCTAGACTTGTGCTAGTGTACTATTCATTTCCCTAGGTATATAGTATACTAATTTGTTGACAATAAAATAAGCATTATTTTCAAGGACCTTTTATAATATAAACCATAATACATAAAAATTGCTTTTAGAATATAAGTGTCTTACTAAGGCATTTTTCTTTAGAATACTCCCACTGTGTTATGGTCTAAATTCATTCTGTCATCAGTTTCTATGACACTGGATAAAATAGGTCTGTTTTCCTGACAGGATAGATATTAATTCCAACAAAGGTTTATAAAAGCTTTATTATTTCACTATGATGAAGAGAGACAGTTAAATGCTATAATCTTAGGAACAACCAAATGGAACTTTTATAGGGAGATAATAAACTTCTACCTTTAAAAGAATATACTTTTGTATCACAGCCAGAATATTTAACAGTTTGGGGATTTTGATTTTTGAAAGCTCTTTACCTGACTGACTTTCTCTGCACTCCCATCACTATTTCTGCCAACAGCATTGCAGGCATACACAGCCTCCATTACAGTGTCTTTTCCACCCGCTGCCTGTAACTATTCCTGAGACCTTCCTGGTTTCTGTGACCCAATAGCTACAAAAAAAAAGCCAAGAGAAGAGAACCAAGTAGAAAAACCCAAGTATTTTCAAACACAATTCTGTCCCCTGAGCTGGTTTACTTCTAGTTCTGCAGTTCTGAGAGGACCAAAGAACAGGCAATGGAAGCAAAGATACAGCAGTGCAGGAGGAGCTTATTAGCCTGCATGCTCAAACCCAGTGTCAGGAGGGAGACTGGCTACTGATGTGGCTTGTGACATACTAAGTGACCCTGATAATTGCAAGCAGAGGAAATGAGATTATGTTAAAATTAGGCATTCATTTTACTGTTATTAATGTGTTATACCTCTAATTATTATCAAAAGTAATGAATCATCTGCAAACAAAAGGCAGGCAAATTATTCTCGTGCAGCAGATAACTGTCCTTCAATGTCAGGTCACATCAGCAAAAGAAAATAGTTCAGCTTATATTACTTCCACAGATTTTATTTTTTTTAACTCCTAAATTATTTTAGTGTTTCAGGCATTCTTAGCACATTAGCCTTAAATATTCTAGATGCACCAAAAGCATGCAATAAATTTTGGTTTTAATGTGTTTAGATTTTTATGCAGAGATGTACACATCACTTAGTGCAGTTTAGTCTTAAGTTTAGGGCAGAGTTTTTTGCCATTAGCAATCCATTTCAAACTGTCCTCTCAGAGGAAGGCCACAAAGAATCAGAAGTCTTGTTCCACATTCACAGAAGTCAGAACTGCTCAGTGCTCTTTCACAAACAGTATTTTGAGGAAGAAGATATCTTCAGACTTCATAAAACATTCTCATTTCTCAGAAATATAATTTGAAACCTAGAGCTTCTGCCTGCTTCATAATTTTCAATCTCTGCCTATTCATTACAAGTTCTTATATTTAGATATATAATGGAGTTGTAAGCTTCTTTAAAAATAGAAATCCTTGATAAATAAATACTTAACAACCTTAATCTCTGTCATATGACCATGTTCTTAAAGCTCAATTCAACACAGAGACCATTTTTAAAAGATAATACATCTGGACCATGGGAATAAAATAGCAGTTATTTCCACTCATCTGATCTCAGACCAAATCTGTAGCCTATGAGACACCAAGAAAGGCATGTTTAGGGAGAGAGACAGAATTCCAGAAGGGACAGTTGCTTGGTTGTCTGTCCCAGTGCCAGCCTAGGCCAGGCTGGCTGTGACCACAGTGACAGCACGTGCTGCTCCATGGATGGGAGCAGCCCTTCTGTTTTGATTAGGATGGAGCAACACTCGCTGCAGAATTAAGAGCAGTCAGTGCTCTTGATTAGAAATTCAGCTAAGATTTTCAAAGATTCCCAGAACTCACCCTACGGTCCTACAGAGCCTTTGATTAACTCCCCTAATTGGGTCTGCAAGGAAGCATTGAGTCGTTCTTCAAATCAGCAGAGGTCCAAGAGCTTTGTATCAAATGCAGAAGGCTCTGGAGACTCCTGGTCTGGCATTCTTCATGAAAACAGTTTCAGTAACCAAAGCATGTAAAAAGAGAGAAAAAAAGTAAGAAAATCATGCTGAGCTAGGAAGTAAAAACAGATATCCTGAAGTTTCCTTTCTAATAGAAATAAGATGACAGCACTTTTTGTAAAAAAAAAAAAAAAAAACCACAAATTCTGCAATTTTTATTTTAGGACCTCTGAAACCACTGGCTATGATATTTTGACAGTGTCAAGATGTTCAGTTTTGACTTATAGTTTTCTTCTTTATGTTCTTGTTTCAGCCATAAATAAAATATTTCTATAGCTTTCTCTTGAAAACATAAAATAAATCAATATCTTCCTACAAAATGTCACATTTTATCAAATCCATGTTTTGACAGAAAATTGCTCTAGCAGAAAGCTCTTTACCAGATCTTTCCAGAAACTGAAAAATCACTAGCTAACATCTGTTTGACTCTGAGACACTGAATATCTCACAGTCTTAGGTTTCTCATATTATCACAAAGCATTTTAAAGGAAACTGTTTGAGAAGAAAGGATTCTATAACCATTTTGTTGGTCAATTTTTTGAATAAAGTCCTTTTACTAGAATTTCAAATTAAAAATAAAAATCATACATTACCATAGAACTATAAAGAAGTATCCTTAACTTATAATTTGTGATAAGTTTTATATATTCTAAATAAAGATAGCTTTTATCTTACACTTCTTACCAGCTGGGAGTTCTCCTGACAATCTGGAGTTCTCTTTACTTCGCTTTTCATGACAAAGCTTACACACAGGCACAACACCACTACAGCTTGATTTGCTAATATTGCAAAGAAGTATTTATTTATTCACTACAGTAGAATCAAAACCAAAATAGTTAATTTATTGTACTATGCAAAGGCTTTCCAAAAGTTTAAATTCACGTGACTCAAATTTAAAACTGCATCTGACTTGCTGTTGAAGGGCAGTTAACTAAACAGTATGTTCCACATCAATATTTTGCACTAAGGGATGATGCTTATAATATCTGAAAATACAAGATAATGGATTCTGATTTTTATTAAACCTTAAGGGGAAAATGCTATAACGATTTGATAACAGAAAAAGCTTTTTCTTACTATACCACTAACATAAGGCAATATTCAAAAACATAGCAACCAAATAATCATAAACATAAATAATATATAAACTATCCTCACTAGTCAAGAGCTAGGATGCCCATTACTTTTTCTTCCTGACACTTAAAAAAGCAGAGGTTAAAAGCGTGTATGTAGGTTTGTAAGCACAGCAGTTCACAAGACTAATTGTTTGAGTGGAAAGACACAAGCATTGCATCAAAGCCTGCATAGTCCAAAATCTTAGAAATGAGCCCTCAAGGTAAGGGAGGGGAAGAGAGGAACAGCGTGGAGATTGCTGTTATGAGATGTACAGTCAAACATACAGCACCGTGACAGAACTGACAGCAGGAGAAGCTGTCTTTGGGAGGGGGAAGAGATAAGGATCCGCTACAGCAGAGCATCTCCTGTGAGTCCTGTGGCACACTGCCCACGCACTCAGCACTACAGTCCTTCCTGCTCAGCAAAGGACTGAAAGAAAAGCTGCTACTCACAGGCCTGCTACGCAACACCTCTGCCTTGGTATTAGCAGCTCAATTAAAGTATCACAGCTATCTTAATTATCACATCTGAGCTGGGTTTCCTCTCCCTAACCACAACTGCAGTGCCTGACTGGGGTCTGCTCCTCGCTGTTTACACAAGGAGGAACAGAGAGGGCTGGCGAGGATGCAGTGAGAGACATGAGGAAAAGCGCTACAAAGCAATTCAGGGGTTTTTGAGTTTTCATGGTTCTTCAGATGCTTGCTAGTTGTTACTCCTACAGAAAATTCCTCTCCCACCCCTGTGTGCCTGGGCACGTTGGCAGTATTCTGAACATGTGTATTTATTATCTTGATGCTGAACTATGGAAAATTAGCAGCTTGGTTTACAAGGGCCATCAGACAGCCTGGCCAGCCCAGGAGCTGCATATTCTTTTCGTGAGAAACTTACGGGATGTTTCGCAGGGAACGAGAGACTTATGGGATGTTTCGCAGGGAACGAGCCCAGCCATGTCCCCCTGGGGCAGCGTCCGGGGCTGGGGCGATGCCGGCTGTGTGCGAGGCTGCCGGGTTGCGCTCGCCACTTCCTCCCTCGGCGTGCGGTGAGCTCATGAAGGGTTGTGGCTGTGGTTGTACTCAGAGCTACCAGCTGACATTTCACTGCTTGCTCTTGGGTCACGCCTGTCAGCTTTGCCTTTGAATCCCAAGAGCTGGAAACACATGCACACGTTTTTATGTAGGAAGCTCTCCCTTCTGATGTAGGCCTATTAGCCCCAAAGTTAGGGTGCTAGAACGAAGCCTACAAAGTTCATGGGTCCTCTGCTAATCCAGAGAAGCAGCCTGGACCCCCTGATGCTCAGCCAGTGTTAGGAAGTCCTCAGGCCATGTTCTGTGGTTGGCTCCACACAGAACTGTGGAAGCAGCCCTGAAAAACAGCAGCAGTGTGTCTGCACAGAAGCATCTTTTTGGTCTGACCTGACCCCACTGCCATGGCCACATCCTACTGTCAGCTGTAGCTCTTCCAGCAAACAAGAACCAGCACTGGCTTAGAGACTTGCATTTCAAGCAATTCCCCCAGGAAAAGTTAAGGCTTCAATTACATTACTAAGTTTCATAATCCTGAGAGAGATTAATGTTTATTTTAAAGCAGATAGGATGACAAATTGCAAGCTAAGCTGCAAGGGAGACAGAAGGTTGGCATTAGGAAATCATAGACTCATAGAACAGTTTGGATTGGAAGGGACTTTAAAGGTCATCTTGTCCAACACCCCTGCAGCCAGCAGGGACATCTGCAACTAGAACAGGTTGCTCAGATTCCCATCCAACCTGACCCTGAATGTTTCCAGGGATGAGATGTCCACCACCTCTCTGGGTAATCCGTTCCAGTGCTTAA
The DNA here is from genome assembly GCF_024509145.1 of Vidua macroura. Classification (NCBI taxonomy): domain Eukaryota; kingdom Metazoa; phylum Chordata; class Aves; order Passeriformes; family Viduidae; genus Vidua; species Vidua macroura. The sequence continues at coordinate 31,963,815 of NC_071571.1, forward strand.
CCACTCTCATTATAAGAAATTTCTCCCTTACATCTAGTCTCAATCACACTCTGTTACTGTAAACCATTATGCTTTGTCCTATCGCTACAGGCCTTAGTAAAAAGTTAGTCTTCATATTTCTTATACGCCTGCTCTAACTGTATTGATAGCAGTGCAGGTGCTGATCCCTGGGGAAAAATGTGGAATTACCATCAGCTCAGGCTTTTAAGAAGAGTTTGAGTATACTTGACCCTGCTCAGAGAGAGATACAGAGAACTGAGTGATGTCTCTTTATGATTACCTTTTGGAGCTTCTGGGCTTTTATCTGTGATACTTATTCTCTTCTCTCAAAGCAGTGAGTTAGAGACTAAATATCTTAAGATTTAAGTGAAATTAAATTACAGTGCTATGAAATGCTTTTAGAAAAAGTATGGCAACACTGCTAAAGGGAACATAAGTATTCTTAAATAGGACAATATATCTAACAAATATCTCAAATATTTGAAGCAAAATCCAAAGTGAATATGAGCTAGGTAGTTATCTTTGTAACCTTTTCTGATAGATAATAGCTAGATTTGTCTCCTGCTTTTATAGTTAATAGCTATATCTTCACAGTTCTTAAAATGTTACTGTAGGTTTTTATACAGTTTGCTTTCATTTTTAATTTTGATAATGTAACATCCTACATTTTCTGAAGATAAAAGACATACATTTTTCCCCATGTTCTTTGACACTGCCCAGACGAAGTGGTAACTTATAAACAAGTGTATTCTTTGCAACCCTTTCATTACCCAATTTATTTCAATAGAGCTTTATGGGGCTTTTCTGCTATTTTTGCTTACTCAGAATAGCCAGACAGATGTCTGTTCTTGTTCTGTCAAAAGCATCAGTTGCTTTGTTTTTATTAAATACATTGTTCTCCTGCCAGCAGAGAGCCTTTCCACTTGGTCAAGGACAAAATTCCAGCCAACATTTTTTTTAAGAATGTGAACAATGACAAAAATCTTGCCAATAAGAATTGCTTTCCTCTTAGTTTTGAGAGGTCATGAATTTGTTCTAGTTATCTGGCCATTTCCCCTAGAATTTATGTTAGTCACAGAGACTTGCTTCAGACTGGAGTAGGGAGGAGAAGCAGATTCTGAAGTTAATCAGGCCATTAGTGCTCTGCTTTCTTGCTATCTGCTTCCCCAAAGCCTGCCATTTAAAAAAAATAAAAACTTATTATTCATAGGGCTATTATGTAGACAAAAGAGAACATTCAAATGGTGTACTTATTATTTTATATAGCTGCACCCTGTTGATTTTTAGAAAGTCACATTTCAGCTCAGCAGCTTGCTTCACTCAGCTCAGCTTGTGCTATGTTTTATCTGATGACATCTTACATATTGTCAGTCTGTCATGAAGAACACAAACGTAGCACTGTCTAAAATTAAAAAGGGACGACGCTCACTAAATACATATCACATGTTCAAACAAAACTGTTGGGACTTCCAAGGTGGAGAAAGATGTCTGATATTTTTTTCTAATCCTGAACATCATGACCTTTGTGAGAAACTCCGATCAGCTATTGAACAATAGCTAAATATATTTTCAATAAATCAATATGTGTTCAACATGTTTTTCAAATTATATACATGCGTATGTTGCAGCCTTGCAGCCCTTATGCAGGTAAAATTGCCAATGACTGACTTGTCTCTTGGCTTTTCTGGGGATTTGTTCTCTGTTGGACAGATTAAAATTATACCTGGTAATAATACAGGGTTGTGGATTTACTCCCTGCTCAACGACCCACTCAGGCAGCTATGAACCTTAAAACTGACTGGACACCCAGCAGCTCAGGTGCTGATGGGTGTGGAGACATTAACTCATGGCAAAAATGAAATAGGAGAATCTGGGTTTTCCTTTGGAGAAATTATTTCTAAAGAGGATTAGGGGAGGGAAGGGGGAAGTTCGACAGAAAGGGTATGATGCCTTTGAGCAAGACAAGAAACTGTATACACACAAGAAGCTGTACAGTTGTGGGAAAAAAAACAAAAATCAAAGAATCTACAAACTGAGTATTGCACATGCATTTCTTCCCATATACATCTATATTTACGACCATCTTCAGAGCATATAGACATCACTGCCATGGATCATGGTCTGGTGTTTTACTAGTCAACATGTTTTTCAAAGCATTATGGAAAGGAAAAGCTCTCCATAAATGCAAAGCGTTGAGAGAATTGCCTTGTTTTGACAGAAACAAAGTCTATTACGGCAAAGCTTTCTTCCTGCCTTGGCAAAGGAGATGTCATTCCCAGTATCCCCGGCAGTATTCTCCATTGCCACGATGACATCTGCTGGAGGGGATAGGGTTGAACAAGGATTTTGCTGTCCAGGTGTGAAGGCTTCTATGAACAGGGCTGGTGTAATTTCACTCACTGAGAACTCCTACAGTATTGAAACGTGTGAAGAGCAACATGACAATGTTAGTGTTCTAGATATTTTAAATTGCAACTCCCTCAAGAGACACAAGAGAAAAAAAGGATTAGAAGAAACAATTCAAACCTCATCTAATATGGGTAAATAAAACTGGCTCATCTAGATAATTTTAAATTATTATATGAAAAGAAACTTGTTAAATAGCTCTTAAAAGATTCAAATATGCATTAACTGTAAAATAATATGTATTATTGTGCACCCCAAAGATATGCTAACCTGAAGCACAGGTTTGTTAAAACAAAGGAGATATTAGAAATCTGTTATGCAAAACAGTATAAATTAAAAAGAAAATATATGCAGTGCTTTGCATATGAGGTTTTTTGTTTTCTCCACAGTAAAATACCAGATGCTGGCTAGAAAAAATAGTGTATATTCTTGGTACATTTTCACTTCATATTTGCAAATGCAAATAGATCTTCACAATAACTGAAAAGGAGTTACTCAGGAGAAAACTGAAAAGGAGAATTAATATGTTTTCTGAAGCATCATATCTAACTTCTTTTGTTGGAAATGAGTTTCTGCAATTTGTTTGAATGAAACTGAAGTCACTACTCATTGTAGATGTTTTCTCAAAATAAAATTTTGCAGGGAAACACACTTATTTTCCTTTAAGCCCATTCCACTGCCAGACTGTGGCTGCACTTTGGCTGCCTCCTTCCAGCCTCCAGAGGTCCACCACCTGCAAGAGGGGTGGCATGTGCCAAGTCATTCTATTGTCCTTTTGTTTCACTCTATTCTGTTCCTTTTCAATGGACAGGAGCAGAGAATAATGATGTGGGGCAAATGCTGTGTGATAGCAGGTGCTGTCTGCAGGCTCAGTCTGTCTGGAATGGAGAGGGTGTGTGTGGATTCTGGCTCTTGCTTCTGAGTAGGTTTATGGAAGAATTTCCCAGGAAAGGAGTGCACACAAGGGGCCAGATTTTGCCATGAAACCAAAGGAAACAAAACTATTCCTGATCAAATAAATTTGCAAATAAATAACCCAAATCCTCCTGATTAAATAAACTTGCAAATAAGTCTGCACAAACACAGATTCACTGTAAAAGAGGGCTTTAATTAACAAAAGAGCTTGTTTGCCTCCTGGAGCTCCCGTTGCTTTCTTGTGCAGGAAGAGAAACAGTAATGGGTGCTTGCAGATGAGGAGGTAGTCTGAAATTAATGAATTCTTCAGAAAAATCACTATATACAAAATGAGAACATTTTTTCCACATGAAGAAAATTCACTGTAATAAGGGTGAGAGGTGAAGACAGAAGAATAACATGAAGGAATCATTTTTGTTGAAGCAAGAAGAGAAAAGATGAGACTAGAGTGAATATCACAAGAGCCTTTTACAGCAAGGCCCTGAATTTTAAACTTGGCAATACTTAAAGAGACACTGAAAGCTCCAAATGGCAAAATTAGATCTTGGTAGTGACAGCAGTGTGAGATAATTCAGGATAAACTGGGAATGAAGCAGTGTCTGTGGCAAGCAGGCCAACAAGGGAGAGCACCATGTATGATATGTGCTGAGCAGTTGCTTGGTCTACAAATGGGTAGGAATCCTGATGTGCCCTTTATCAACCTTCCTGAGCATGCTTGTCCTGCACTTCAACTTGTCTAGAAATCAGAAACACATTGGCAAAGTAATTTGGCAGCAGATGACTGCTGCTAAAAGCAGCCATCTACTGCCAAAGGTATTAGGATTGGCAGGCTGGGAATGTGCTGTCAGTGCCTGGCAGCTTAGGAATCAGTCACAAGCTGAAAATACTATACCTCTATCAAAAAGATAAGAAGATACTTCTAAAGATTTTACAAAAGGCTTTTTCAAACGACTCCACTTAACCAGCAATGATGTTAAATCACACTTCTAGGAAACACTAGTGAATTTTCTTTGAAGAATATCACCCACATAGCTGGAGGAATAGTTACAAGAGCTACCAGTACATGCAACTATCTAACAGACTCATTCATAAAATGCTACCCTTAGGAGGATTATACATATCAAAAAGGAGAAGACAGCAAAAGGTAAAATCACAGATACGGAGTAGGAAAAAGATATGAAGAGAAGAATGTTCTTTCTTTCTTTCTTTCTTTCTTTCTTTCTTTCTTTCTTTCTGGGAAACATTGCTTATTATCATTGCTATACTTGAAAAATACCTCTGACCCCAGTCTGAGCAGGTTTCTTCCCACATCCCAGGTCTTTATTATCATCTTTTTTTTGTGTGTGTGTGATGAAATATCATGATGCTTCTTCCTGCTGTGGTCCTGTCTGCACTTCCAGACTATTAGTTACAACTGTCTTAGTCCTTCACACATGACTGTGCTTCTGTGTGCTCCAGTGTCAGTGACAGAGGTAATGAATAGCCAACTTAAATCCAGGTCTATGACTTATATATGAAATATAAAAATATCTCTAAAACTATGAAACTGTCCACACGTACAACTGGCAGGCTTGCCATTCTCCTGGCCCAGGGAGGCTGTGTTGAGGGAGAATGCCTGAGCATTCTCACACCATTCAAGGAGTTGTACACACATGACCCAACACTTTAACTGACAGGACTGGAATTCCTTTACAGAGGGCAGCTCCAGTAAGTCAATGGATGATCCCTTTTGACTCCTTGCTCACACACACACTGATTCTCAGGTTGTGTTTCCTTCTCCTACAGTCTCAACCCTAGGTTTCCTGCAGCAGAGTCCCAGGCTTTGGATTTTTAAAGAATAAATAATTTAATAGAGTGATACAGCAGCAGAGTCAGCTCGATCTGGGTGTCTCCAGAAAGGGACTGCGAACAAAGGCACCCCTGGGCAATTACACCCTTATGATTTATACACCCATGCCTCATGTGCCCTGCACATGACTTTTTAGTTCAATGGTGATTTGTGGTCTGGGGTGTATGGGACTCATATGGGATATGTATGGGAACCATATGGGATTGTTTCTTCACCTCCACACAGGCAGGCCGTTAACAGTTCTTATTTTCTCCAGTTGCATCTTCTGCTGCCAGCTGTATCCTCTTTCTCTTCTGGTTTGTGCTTCTTGTGCACCTGCTCACCAACAGGCCATGGGAAACTAAAAAAGTCCAAGATCTAGGAAAAATAATAAGCAAAAACTAAATCACCAGTGTGTTATCAATTTTATCCTCATATTGAATCCCAAACACAGCACTGTACAAACTACTAGGAAAATTAGTAAGAAAACAATTTTTTTTTTCCAGACAAAAGCATAGATGTCAGTGAAAGTTCACAGCTTGTGGCCTAAGGCTTCAGCAAATCCAGTTACTCATGCTAGGAAAGTAAAACTAAGCAAATAGCATACTAAATCATGAAACATTGTAACTCTAATTGACTCATTCTATTTAAAACTTACTTATTTCATCTAAACAACTAACATCTCTCAACAGGTGGATATATTTAAATTCTCTTTGCAATCTCTCTCCTTCAGTTTGTGTCCACAGGGAACTTCTGAAAGGTTATCGTCCCCTCCTGTGTCTTCTCAAAGAGTTTGTAAGTCTTTCAATTCCTTTTGATATTCAAGGTCTCAGACTGAAGTTTGTTTCTCCTTGGGGATTGCGTACCATGTCCCTGAATCCTGGCTCATTATCTTTTCAAAATAGGCTTGTCTGTTCTTGTGTGGGAACAATTACATGTTCTTTGTTTGCTCTTCCCACAGCCTCAGGCTAAGTAAGATGAAGATGGGACACTCAGAGTCCATCCTGTACATTCAGGGTTTTCCCTCGGTGATTCAGATCTGTATCTTTCACCACATCATTGCATCTCAGTGCTAATAATTTTATTACATACTCTCATTTTTTTTCAGTAACCCATTGTAAGCATCCCAAGCTGCTGTCATTCACGCTGCTTGGATCAAAGGTCAGCCTAAATGTTACTCTGCACAAAGAACATCATCAATGGACCGTCGTTGCTGATGTTGCATTATGCACATGTCAGCTGCTGAAAGTCCTTCTTACTTCACTGTATAACTTAAATGAAGTTTAGAACTGTGACCATTCTTGCACTGACGGAGTTTCTTTCTTGTACAAATGTCCATACAGAAACTCATTTTGACTAAATTATAAGCAGTCATATTTTCATTTCCCCTGAGAAGTCCTGTTTACTTATCTGTCATTTCAACACTGAGAATACAAACTCCTGAGAGAGATGAAAGTTCAATGGGAAGAACTGGAGTGCAACTCCCACGCAGCTGCCCTGATCAGGGAATGGGATCAGCACAATCTAATCTAATCTAATCTAATCTAATCTAATCTAATCTAATGTAGACACAGCCTATTGGAAGTAATTTCTTGTCCCAAAGGTCAAACAACTTGCTCTGCTGTGATTCAGAGACAGCAGTGTTGGTCTGGAAGTTGGTGCTGAAGCCAGGGGAGATCATTATGCCCTTCCAGTACTTTCTCCATTCCCATGTGGAGTTTCCCTTCTTCTCAAGAAAACAGAAAAAATTAGTCCTTGCAATCAGCAGTGACTGCTCTGGAGCTCCAGCTTCTGCAGTGCTGGTTCCCTGCTTCACTCTAGGTTAGTGTAACTCAGGGTCGATGGGGCTAATGTTTTTAAACACTGGGCAAGATCAAGCCATAGTGACTGCCACTTGTAAAATTAAGACCATTTTGAGCAGCCCTTTGAGCATTACAGTCGTGCTTCTTGCTGGCCATGTAGCACCTTCACTTCTCTGCTATGCTGCATTGGGATATCATGTTTATTGGGCCCTTGAGATCAGAAGTTTTATTTCTCCTCTTACAATCGCATACTTGTCCATGATGTAGCCAGTTCATCCAGCCAGACTTTAATCTGCTTTGTAGAGAACTGCAAGAATCACTTATACGAGCAGCTGCTTGACAGCAAACTCCTGCACTACACAGAACAGGAAAAAACATATCCATCTAAAGAAAAACTAAGGAGAATTTTAGATAGATAGATGCAATTTTTCCACTGAAATTTATCCAAAGACCCACTGTGAGCTGGACTCTCTGTTTTACTGAGTGGGTACAGCTCTGCTGACGTCAGTGGATTTGCAGCTGTTCACAACAACATGAACTTGGCCTTGGATCTAACAATCTTATTGTTTTCAGGGAGGAGAGAGAAGGATTGTTTGTTTCAGATAAAACTGGGTCAGTGATTGTGTCATAGCCCTGCTCACTGCCCAGTGGAAACCAGTAAAGCCCCTATTATATCCCAGTAGCACCAGGGAGACACTAACACACTGCCACAACTGAATAAGGGAGATATCATAGGTCAGTATGTATCAGGCACTGACTTTTACATACTCATAAAGACTTTTATTAATTTCCTTGATTTTCAGATGATTTTATAAAGGGATAATACACTACTGAAAGCAGCCGTACCATTCCCATCATCCGTGCAGCACGTACTCGGCACCATCTGGGCTTGGATACAGACAGATTACAGCATCCTGTAACCTCCTGTCTAGTGAGTCTTTCAACCCTCTCTTGGTCACCTCCTCTGTCAGCCCCCAGCTATCTGTGCCAAGGATCAGGTCCAGCATGTCCTAGCTGCATAATCTTGGCTTGTATTTTTGAGAGAATTGTGAGGTTGAGAACAAAAGCTGTGAGACAGTTTAGGCAAAAGGAAGGGAAAATTACAGGTAGAGGTGCTGAATAGGGGTAATAAAGAGGTCCAAGAAAATCCAAGAGGAAGAAGACTAAAAGGAAAGGCATAAAATATTATAGACAGGGAAATACAGAGGTACCACTGTCACTGGAGGACTCAGTGAAAGACAGCAATCTACTCACCCTCGTGATTGCTCCTGACTGCAGAGCAGCTTCTTTTAATCACCATTAATTGTTTCTTTCGAAACCAGCTTCCTCCTACCCACAAAACAAATGTGCAGTCAAATGAACATGACAAATACATCAGTGTCATTATAAGATGATTTCTCAAAGCTAGTTTCTCCCAATAGCACATGCATTAGCAACACCAACAATCTCTACTCCTCCAGCAGTCATTCAGCATCCAGGCTACTCCCAGGCTCTCAAGGTCCCCCACCTCTGTCCTATGGAAAACCTCCAAAAACCTCAGCCTGATGAGTGACTGGAGAGAGAAGAGCTGGAGGGGCTAGATATTTCATTTTCTTCAGGTAAATGCTGAAATTATAGAAGTTGCCTGCATAGTGCCTTCACTTTGCTAACCAACCAGTGTTTTCTGGGTTTCCTTCTAGAGCCCTTATTCGCCCTGGGAACTGTCAATTCCCAGGAGAGCGGATGAAATTCAGCTCACTCTTGTGCTAGCCCCAGATGGCACAGGTGTGTTAGCCCAGGAATGATGAGACCAACAGGACCTACTCCAGCAGTAGGATGGAACAACAGGAATAACAAGAAAGCGTTACCACTGTACAGGGTCCTGCTTACTGTAGGATGGACTCCACAGTCCTTCAGTTGATGCATCAGGTCACACAAAAGGATCTTTCTTCTTCTGAGCAAGGTGTACCCTTGTTTCTATTTTGTGAGACCCTCTAGCACGCATCTGCAACTAACAGGCTCTAGCATATACTTACCTCTTCTCAAAGCTTTCTTTTCTTGCATTAGTTCTCCCATACCTCTCAGAGTGGGAGAACTCAAAACTACAGCCAAGGGTTTGAGACAGACAGCAAGCATTAAGCCCACGTATCACTGGGAATTTGTGAAATCTATTTTATAATAGTATTTTCATAATACAGAAAGGTACACAGGAAAAAAAAAAGAACAATCTGCCCTAAGGTTTCCACATTAACCCTCAGAAAGTATTTTTTACATTCAGACATTCAAATAAGTTTTTAACAAGGAGTAAAAAATGTATGAGTCTTAAATGATCAGAGGCCAATGCTTCTTAACATAATCCAGAATAAACTATCACTGAAATGGCATTTTAATCTTCGTGTGATGTTATTCTAGCTTTTAACATCAACGACTCAACATTAATTCTTACTGTCATTAAAAAAACAGATTGTTTCTAAGGCCGTTGGGCAATTATGTGAGTAACATAATATTGTTTATAATTGGATATTTTAGATGGATGTACATGGCTTTGTTCCAAAGGAGGTGCCTCACTTGTAGGTCTCCTGAGGATGACTCACACATTGTTTCCTTGAAGGCATCCTCTTCCAGACAGCATTTGGAGTGGAAAAATATGATTTGTTTAAAAATATATATACACAACTATCATTTATATAATATATATTTATATATATTATATTTGTGTTTATAATATATAGAACTATTGTTGGGGCATAGAGGCTGTGAGGTTGTTTAAACGATGGTAGAATTCAACATGACTATGAAGGCGGTTTTGTCATTTCATCTTTTGTTGCTATTAAAAAATTTACATTTGTGCCCTGCTAAGAGCTTTCCTTATATGAGAGTAATCTTTTCTTCTCTTTTTTTCTGGTCTGTGAACAAGAAGTAGTTAATTGGCTTATTCAAGTAGAAGGGCCTGAGGAATACCCCTTGTTTGCCCTGGGAAATCTGTAAAAAGTTGTGAATCGGAACTAACATCAGCTTTTCTGTTTTGCAACCATTCTTTGGTAGGAGAGATGGCATAAACTTTGCTCAACTATTAGTGTTACACTCCTTTTCTGTACCTCAGTTTAGCTGTGGGTAAAGCTCAGAGACAATCTCAGATCAACCCAGACCTTGGTGTCACTGTTCCTACGTTGCCCTCTATGTTCCAACTTTAAAAAAAAAAAAAATTCTTAGTTATTAATTTATGTTGCAAATAGACACACTTAAAGAGTTCATTTATAGATTTTTACTGGAAGGTCAGATAATGTTTATTATTTGGCTGAAAACAGATCTCTGAACTGATGGAACTCTTGTTGTGGAAGACTGATGTTTTCTATACCACAAGACAGCAGTTTTACCCATCCATTTGGACTTCTGCACAAACAGTTCTACTACTGTCTGATCCAGTTTCCAGCATGGAGGTTAACCTACTGAGAGCTTAGACAAGTTCAGACACTTAAGCACATAGTGCCTGAATTCCCCTACTTAGAAAGAGGATTATTAACACTGAGAGCCATCCCCAAGAGGGGCTATTTAGGTGTAAATCATCTTTCCTGCTAGGTTTCTCCCAAGAAAAGACTAGCTCTTAAAAGGAAAGCACAGCTCTTGGCAGGGACTGGAGTTGTTAGAACATGCTGAAGGGCAGAACATGCTGGAAGAAGATGAGGCAATATCCTATTTTATGTTGTCTCTTCAAGGTTATGGTATTTCAAACTCACTAAAAAGAATGTATGTTTCAGTGTTCATCAAACTGATGCCCAAGAACTTAAAGCAATAAAATCAAGGTTACTTTTTTTCAATTAATTCCCCTGTACACCTATTATTTTTTTTTAATCCTATGCCTTTTATGACCTTGCTACAAAAATCTCCTTTGCTAGGATTGCTTGCTTTTCCCTCTCATAGAAGAGGAAGTCAAGGCCATTTTGCAGTATTTAGAAATTTGTCAGCAGGTTCAGGCTCTGCAGTAGTAGCCCCTGGCAAGCTCCCATGCATCACAGAGGGCAGGAGTCTGTGCTACAAAGAGACAGAAAAACCAACCCCAAATCCTTATACTTCACAGGTGGGCTTGCTATGTTCAGCTGCTCTACTGCTGTGTTGGTACAACCCATGCTACAGTAGTTACTGAACTGGCTTTAGGACACATCAAATATTATTTTTTCCCTTGACAAAGGGACAAAGAAGTGGGCTAGCTAGAAGCATTGCAAACAGCCTAAGTATTTATTGTTCTTCAGAGCAGAAAATCTAAATGAAGGAAAAGGTCTGGAATTGGTTCCAAATGACACCAAAGCCCAGGAAATACATTCATTTCCAGAAGATGTTAATGACTTTGTGTAACACCTCTTGTAGCAGAATTACCCACTGGCTGGGGTCAGCCAAACAGCACTACAGGGAACCCTCTGCTTTCTGTTTCTTGTTTACTTTATCTGTTCCTGAAAGGAGATTGTTTTCAGAGTTTTAATTTGTCACAGTTACTGCCTTTGGCTGGCTCTGGCAATAAATCATTCCACAATAATCTAAAATGGAAATGCTGGCATGAAAAAGGACAGCTGCCTGACAGAAGGCACGTCCTATCCTGGCTGCCAGGCCAAAGCAGCCTGTCACGTCCCCAGCCTGACCAGTGAAGTACAGAGCAGTTATATTACAACAACAGTACAATTAAACAGCATTAAATTCAGCTAGGGAGAATGCAGGAGGCACCCTTTCAAAACCAAATAATGTCTTGCTGGGAGAACTTCCCTCATCCAAACTGTTGGAGCTGTGAGCACTCAGGCAGGCTTTGGTGTCCTGACTACCCTGGCCCAGGACTCCTGCTGGCTGCCCAGGGACTCCAACTCCTTGTCCCCTCAGCTCCACAGATGACCTCAGGATCATCGGCTGGTCCTGTCACTGTGGCAAGCACATTTCTCTCTCTCTCAGGATTTTTTATTGAGGTGCACAGAGAGAAATTAAAGAGAAAACAATTTCTATTTCTGCTCCATGTTTTTCTCTTGTGGAATGTGTTTGGAGAATTGTTTACCCAGAGTGAGCGCTTGGTTGGATCATGGTGGATTGTTTGGGCCTGATGGCCAATCGGATCCACCTGTGTCTGGGCTCTGGAGAACAGGGTCACGAGTTGTGAGTTAGTGAGATATGATAGTTAGAGAAAGTAGCATGTAGTATTTAGTATCCTCTTTTATATAGCATATTAATGTATTATAACATAATTATAATAAAGAAATCATTCAGCCTTCTGAAATGGAGTTAGACATCATCATTCTTCCCATTGGGTTCGCCGACATCTACAACATGTCACAGCCCTGGCTCTGTTCAGATGTGGGGGAAGGCACCCTGCCCAAGAAGGCATTCAGGTGTCAGGATAGGGTCTCCTCCACTGCTGGCTCCCTCCTGGGGCAGCCCTGCTCTTTCTGCTCCCTGGCATAAATGTGCTGCTTTCAGATAAGCACTACTTGCTTAGGTGAACAAGCAGTAAAAATTACACAGTACACACAGCAGCTACACAGAGTGAAAAGTGCCAATTGTGGCTTCAATTGTAAATTATTTAATGGTCCAAGTTTTCAAAGGGGACCTTAATCTCTAATGCAAAAGGGGAAAAAACCCCCACACCTACCTTACATCATGAATAAACAAATAAAGTATAAATCTATTTTAGTCTCTCTTCCCTTTGCTTGTAAAGTTTAATACAACTGATGCATCTGTCAGAACAGAAAATTTGGGATTCCAGGGGATATTGTAAGCCATAGTTCACATCATCGTAAGAAAACAAGAGTTTTCCTTTCATTAGCACTGAAGGCACAAGTTTAAAACTTCAGAGAAAGAAAAAAGGGAAGAATTTTATTTAAAAAAAAACGAGAGAAATAAAGCCATGTGAAAAGAGTATTTGGATTCTAGAAACAAGCAGTGAGAAAGCCTCCATTCAAAACATTAAAACAACTCTCCAAGGAAAGAAATCATGACCTCTAGTAAACTGTAGAAGAAAGAGTATCCTGGAAATACTTCAAACATGAAGAAACTGTTCAGACCAAATTCCCCTTGTGTGCTGGCACAGCTTGGTGGGACAAGACATCTCTGCTCAATAGAGGCCACTGGAGCCCAGTGCTCCTGAGAAGACCAGCAGTAAAGAATGTACTGGTCAAAACAGGATTATTGATTTCAGGAAGTCTAAGTCTTCCCATTGCTCACGGGAATACAAGGAAATAAACCTTTGATCTTCTTAATGTACACAGTAAGGCATCCTGGCTAATGTGGTGATAAGCTCATTTTCTCCTTGAAGTTTATGACTCTTGTAAGCATCAATGCTATGACTTGTCCTGGCACTCCTTCTGGCATAACACAGTTTAAATTCCTATATGTAGCTGAATGGAAAAAAAATGACTGCTCTGGAATAAACAAAGAACAGCCCTGAGGCTGTTTCTGTAAAAATAAAATATCTGGGATGGGCTAAGATTAAAAGAATAAGAAACATTACAATTTGGAAAGTATCTTGCCACTGTGTTAGAAATATACCCGAGACCCTCATGCAGTTCACTTCAAAAAGTTAAACCTGCTGATAATCCCTGGTTTAATAGTGTCTCAATCAAGCATCTATTTTCTTCTTTGATGTCCAATTTCCACTAATCCAGTAAACTCTCATCTGATCATTTGTCATTGATATTTTTGCTCACTGCTGTGATAAGTTAGTTTGTATTTCTCTAATCCACTGAATATAAATAAATGACAAACTCAAGAGAACTGGTTTTAAAAGCAGTGTCTGCTAAATGCATAATTCAGGCCTCATCTGGGCAATCTTTCTTTCATGCCACGTATGTCAGCTCCTCTTCAGCCAACATGCGCTGAATGAAGCCTGTTTCCGATCCCAAGTCACAGGTTTCTGTTTGATTTCACTGCTTCACCTGGACTGCTGGCTCTGCTCGTGACAGCAGCACTGCTTGTACCTGTCAGTCATCCATGCCAGGTGAGTAGAGGGCACCCAACCTGTCACAAAAGCTGACCAAAGGCATTTGAGTCTGTCACTATGCTACTGCCACAAATAAGATCATAGTGTCATATTAGAATGAAATCTTTCAGAGAGCATCACTGTGCTTTCTTAAGCAAGGTGACTTGGCATGGGAAGAGGGAGTCCTTCTGATCTCTGTGAGATCTTGAGATCTCTGTGAGTGGCACTGCAAGTTGGTATGAGATGTTCTCTTTACCCAGCACAACCCTCCTGTCCTCACTCACATTCCTTCTAGGACCCACAATTTTCCTAATCTTCCCTATCTTCTCAAACTCATACACTTTGCCCACAAAAGGCAGAGGCACTACAGGCAAGACAATGGGAAAGGAAAGGTGTGGCCTTGCAAGCGGTGCTGCTTCATCTGAATGAAGAAAGGCATGTAGAGATGGGTTACTAGCCACAGGCTCAAGGGAAAAGACACAGAACTGCAACAATGACAGATGAATTCATAGCATGCCTGCAGATTCCATACAAAGTCCATATCATTGTGACATAATTGATGTTCAGATGTCAGAAAGATAAATTACTTGTAGGTAGAATTGCCTAGTTAAAGTTTAGAGCTTGATATGCTTTAATGATCTCAGACCCAGGGGGAGGTTAACAAAGCCTAAGGGAGAAGGATTCACCACTGATAATGGGCACAAAGGATACAGAATTTACAAGGCCACTAGGACATTTGGCAGAGCCCCCAAGATAAGGGGGTTTCAGCAACTGTGCTGAAATCAGCTCTGACTGATTTCTCTCTGGGTAAAAGGTCATTTCAGCAGGGGGAGATCTGACCACTGACCCAAGAAACCCACAAATCAAAAGAAAAGGTAAACTGGGCATGCAGATTAATTAGCATGAGAAATGAGGGAATCCTTAACCATAAAAGAAAGAATACTAATTAATAAAAGAATGAGATAACTTGTAGCCAATGAATGCTAATTCCTTCATTTGCTAAAATGTATAAATAGCAAATAGTTTTCCTAGTCATAGTGCTGGCTTTGGGGATTTCTGACCCAGCACCCCTTTCTGCACAGAACTGTCAATAAATTGACTCTGTGTGGACTGGCCTCTTGCACAATGGGTGAAAGAACTTATTTTGGTGACATTATGAGATAGCTCATATATTCACATTCAGAACTTCTACGTCTTGAATTGTGAATCAGAAAAAAACAAGGCACAGGTGAACTGTTACTATTTATAAACAGTATATAACAAATTATTAATGCCAAAGTAACTGAGTAGCCTTCCTCCTGCCCAAAGAAGCACATGCACCCCTGAGGGAAAGGCATGCTGTTAATATCCTAACTTTCACTCCCAGGCTAGCATAATGAGCTGAACATGTTACCCTGTGTCATTCTGGATCTGTACTTGCTGATCTTCTTATTTCAGTACAATATGTTCATTACTTCAGCTTCTTGATGGAAAGATCTCTACCGCAAGTATGTATTAGAGACTATGATTAAACAAACAATGTTTACCAAACATTTCAGGATATCTATCTATCTTGCACCAGTCCGTTTAGCAGCATTAGTTGATGGCTTAAAATGTAATTTGATATGGTTTTGAAACCACAATGGATATGTTACTGTTTGTGTAGGGCCAATGGTTTTCCTATCATGAGCATTAGAGGATAATCCTTTCCTATTTTTGATTTTAACTTCAGTTTGTGAATTGAAGGATAAAATACCATTAAACTATTAGTGTTTGTAGAGTGCATTGAGAATACCAATGTGCTTAGAAGAGACACGGTACATTACAACACTTTCATTTGTATTAAATCTGTTACAAACTTCCTAATCATTTGGATTATTTCAATTTAATTTCTCTGCATTCACAAGGAGCTAACTTTTCTGTCCAGTCCTTACCTCAAAATTTTGAGTAAGAGACTTCTGTCCCTGAGATTACTGTCCCTGTATTTTCTGCCATCCCTCAAAGATGGTGATTTCTTGGTCTTCAAATCTAGTACCACTATATGTTTGGAAGTTTTGTATTGTAGTTTGTATTTGTTTCATTACACATGGCTGTGTGTGTATGCATATGTATCCCAACATAAGATGGACATGGAACTGTTGGAACAAGTCCAGAGGCGGCCACAAAGTTGGTAAGAGGACGGGAGTGCTTCCCCTATGAAGTCAGGCTGAGAAAGTTGGAGCTGTTCAGCCTAGAGAAGAGAAGGTTACGTGGAGACATCATAACAACCTTCCAGTACCTGAACAGGGCTTACAAGGAAGCCAGAGAGGCACTCTTCATCAGGAACTGTAGTGATAAGACAAAGAATAATGAGGAGAAACTGAAAGAGGGGAAACTTAGGCTAGGTATTAGGAATAAATTCATTACTGTGATGGTGGTGAGATACTGGAACAGGTTTCCCAGGGAAATTGTGGATGCCCCAAGCCCCAACCCTGGTAGTGCTCAAGGCCAAGTTGGATGGGGCTCTGAGCAACGTGACCTAGTGAAAGGTGTTGGCATTAGATGGCACCTTCCACTAGATCATGTTGCTCAGATCTTTCCAACCCAAGCTATTCTATGGTTCTGTGTACACACAATAGCTGGTTTTCATCAGAAAGGTGAATAGCATCTTATATAAAATGACATTTAACCCTGAAAGCATTCCAATTTAAAGTAAATCTAGAACTTTCTCACACAGCATGCCAGCTTCTTATTGGTAAGGCAACTGCTCTCACCTGCCTTGGTATCATGCTCTGCTCCTGGCTCAAAATTCCTCTTGGGGCAGGTGGCCCTTGCTGTTCCCTCACAAACTGTCCATCTTGTACTGTGGTCTGAAGTAGTGAAAACTTCATGAAAGAAACTGGCTCTGTGGTATGCTGTCCTTTAGGGAGTATAGAAGTTCTCCACATCTCAGGTTACCCTCAGTGTCAAATCCTAGTGAAGCTGCTTGCAGAATTCAGGTATGGCCAACCCCTCATTTGAGCCTGATCTGGGTATGTACATCATGTTATCTGCCTGCCTGTGTTACAGGCAGCTCCCTGGATATCTCTTATACACTGATGCTAATCGTTAGGTCAGTAATGCTGCCCACCCCAGGCACAGAGCAGTACAAAGGAAGGCACCACACCAAGTGCTGTCAGGGTCTGGAAGTGCTCAAGTTCTGTTTCTCAGTGTAAAAGGAACCAGCAGTAAATTCTCTGCTTAAAAGCAGCTCCCCAGGAAAAGGAGAGGGAGAACTCTGATTTTATCTTTCCTCACCACAGCTGGTGTGAGCAAAGGGTCAGACCTTGGGAGCAACAAGCTGAACTCCTTAACCTGGCCAACTAATCTTCCAGAACATGGCAGTGCACTCAGGACCCAGCACAGATATTTATCCTCCCACCACAGCTATTTCTGTGCATCCCATGGATAAAGCAGGCATCTTATGATTACCTTCAAGATGAAATTAAAACTCTACATGAAAACTCTTTATACCATGAAATCTGAAAATGGCCAGAAATACATTCCCAGTTTTCTCATTTTTTTTACTCTAACATGATAAAATCTGGAAAGTCAAGTGATAGCCTATGTCGGTTTTGTTTATTTCAACAAAGCAAAGGTCAAGTACATTAAAATTCTTACGGCTCCCATGTAGTAGCAATTGTTAGATGGCAGAACCACAGAATATCAAAGCAAATTTTTAAAAATCCTACCATATGAGATATGGCATCAGGAACAAAGTGGTTGATTCCTTTTATTAATAAAAGCCACACGTTATTTCTGCAGGAATCTCTCTCCCTTCAAGTCATGGCATTAAGCTGTTCAACGCCTTGTTATCTGTGGAATTAATATTCGGAACACCGCACAAATGCACAAACAGCAAACTCATACTAAAACTTTGCTTTGGCTGTCACTATCCTATCCAAACAACGAGAATCAAAGCACCAAACATTTTGGCATTATTTCTGGGAGAGGGGTGGCTGCAGCTCTCAGGACAAAGAGATTTTCTTCTCGATCACGTTTGTTTCCTTAGCCAGCCCACGTGAGACCGGGACACACGTCGCCACGGCTGGACGAGATCCCTCCAGCGGGAGCTGCAGGAGCCATTCCCCCCCTTGCTCACACGCGCGGGGCAGAGGAAGCCCCTCCACCCCACGGGCAGGGCAGCCCCATGCTCCTGGGCAGGCGGGGCACGCCAGGGTGTCCAGCAGCACGGCCAGACCCGGGGGCTCCGGGCGCTCCCGTCCCTGAGTCCCAGACCGGGATCGCGGCTCCCGGGAAGGAGCTCCGGCCCCACCCCTGGGCCGCACGGCCCCGCCCCAGCCACGCCCTCCGGGCACGCCCAGACGGAGGCGTGTCCTCCCGGCAAAGCCACGCCCCCAAGGGGCTGCGCCCCTCCGGCTGCCGCGCACGCGCTCTCCACGTGTAGCTGCCGAGCCCCGCCCCGCTCTTTGTTTACCCCGCGTGGCGCCGCGCGCCGGCCGATGGCGTCAGCACGCCCGGCCCCGGCCCCGCCCCCAGGCCGCGTCCGCCGCGGCGACAGCGGCGCCCCGGGAGCTGCCCGCGCCCCCGGTGACCCCGCCCCCGCCCCGTGCCGAGCGCCGGCACGCGCTGTTCGCCGCCCGGCAGCCGGCGGGCGCATGTTCCCGGGCGGGGTCGGCGCGCCGGCGGTGAGCGCGGGCGAGCATGGCCGCGCCCGGGTCGGAGAAGAGCAGCAAGAAGAAGACGGAGAAAAAGCTCGCCGCCCGCGAGGAGGCGAAGCTGCTCGCCTCCTTCATGGGCGTCATGAACGCCATGCGCAAGCAGGTACGGGAGGCGCTCGGCGGGGCCGGCAGCCCGCGGTGTCCGTGCTGCCCTGAGGGCAGGTCCCGCTCCCGTGCCGAGGGTCCCGCGGGTTTCCCGTCTCTTGGGCCCGACCGCGGGGAAAACCCAGCGGACCGGCACCTCAGGTCTCCGGAGCCGCACAGCGAGAGCGGCGAGTTCCGGTTTCGTTCGCGCCGCTCCTTGTGGGTGCTGGAGGAAGAAGACGCCGTGGATCTGGTTTTCCTTATCTGAAAACGCCTTGCGTGGGGTCGGGCAGGAGTGAGGTTATTGATGGATGGCCCAGTGTCTCCAGTTAGGGCATTCACGGAGCCCTTTTCGAAGCGAGCCCTGAGGGCAGTGGAAAGGCGCTAATGCTGGATTTTTGACCAGAAACTCTTCTCTGAACAAATAGACGGTGTACCCTGTGAGCAGTGCAACTGCAGCGGGAGGAGAGGGATGAGTAGAACCATGGTTTGGTTTCACAGGTAGCATTTTTGTCTTGAATACCTCTGGCCATCGCACTAGGAAGCCGGTGGCAGTGTAGGAGTTTGGTGGCTTCCTCTGGCCTCAAATTGTGAAACTCTTGGGCTAATCAGCTTCCACGGTCAATAGTTTAATGAGTATTAAAGGTGACTCCTCTGTCTACCAGTAGAGCAAGAGTGGTAACCAAAATCACAGTCATACAAGTTCATTTCAGTTGAGCTGTCCAAACTGAAATAAATACTCATAAATAAAAACATTGAACTAATGGTTTACTGAACTACAAGAGCAGAAGGTTGATACATGTAACTCTTTGCGTATGAAGAAATCTTTCTTCTCAGAGAAGGATCTAGATTGGTTGTGGAACTTTGTTTAAGAACGGTGATGTGCAGACAGAGTTAAAGCTGACTCTGAAGCCAGACCATGTAGGGGCTTCACACCTGGCACTGGCATGTGCTGTATCTTCTAGGGTTTAGTTCATTGTCTTCCAGTGTTAGTCTTGCCAGAGGCTCAGTCCAGCTTTTAATGCTGTCTGCGCCAGCAGTCTGGGTCCTGACCTGACAAGTATTGGTGTTGGTTCTGCTTTTCTCTAGCACTTCAGCCCTGTTCTTCTCTCAGTAACAGACAGTCAGTTACGTGGTCTGCATAAACCATTTCATGCAACTAAGCTCTTATGTATGAAAAATTAAATTTTTTGCAATGACTTCAGGTAGTAAAGATTTAAGGCCTGTGATCTATGTTTTTTATGTTGGCTTTGTTTCTGGTCTAAAAGTGTAAACATTTTCCAAGGTGTGGCTGAATTCATAATTTGATTCCTCAGCGTTAGTTCATACCTCTGTCATTGTTTAAAAGGAAATGCCAGATGCTCTTATGATTTGTAAGTAGATATTGTCCTCCTGTAGATATATGTGCAGTCCCCATCACAGAAATTCACAGTGCTTTACCATGTCCCTGTTCCAGTGTGTGGTACCACATTGTTCTGTGTAAGTACCTCATCTTGCAGTATAGTGGAGTGCCAGCTTTCATGAGCCACTCGAAACAAGGAGAGAGAGGGTCAGGATTAAGGGCTGTGAAATTTGTGTGTACTTCTGATTCAGATTCCAGAATCTGTTATGCCCAGGGAGTAGCAGCTCTTAATTTTGCCTGCAGACTTCACACCTGACCTCAGGTGAGCTTTACATATCCCACAGAGTGCTGACTAGTCCAGAAATTTTTGCAGATTTCATGAAACTCGTACTTCTTTTAGGAGTTGTTTGTAAGAGGAGCTCAAGTATTACTGAGGGAGTAGGGGGAGGTGTGGTTACACAGGATAAATTTGGGAAGTCAGCAGTAGCCAGAGGAAAACACACTAGTTTCAGCTCATTAGTTGTGCTAAAGTTGTAAGAAGATGTGTAGTCAGCTCTTTCCTCTTTTATTTTGGTAAGTCATGAACTATGCTGTAGTTACAAAACCTGAATATGAGTTAAAATTTCCCTGTGATGGAAATGTCAAGGTGCACATGCAGCTCTAGATATTTAGCTCATTAGTTAATCCTGTAGGAATCTGGGCCGACGGGAACGTACAGCTCATTTTAAGCAGGCTGCTTTTTGTGTGAGCTGGGATGAAGAGGAATCCTCCGTGAGTATAGGAATTTAGAGTAAACAGTGGACATACCTGCATTCAGTACAGGTGAGATGTTGGGGCCAAGTGTGTTTCATGCTTGGAGGACTTGATGCTTGTCTCCAGCATTGATGAACCACATCTTTGTGGATTTTCCAGAGCTATTGCACAGCATGTGCATAAATGATTTGTTGCAACATTGGAGCTCAGTGGAGGTCAGCCAAGAATGAAGTCATTGGGAATGAAGCTGGGATAGAGCTGCAAGGTGTTGCTGAACCTGTTATTTAGAAGGTGAAGTGCCCTGCAGAAGCTGATGCTTGGGTGTGTCCTTTGGTTAACACCCGTCACCTGTTGCATCATGGAGGTGACCCAGTGACAACAATGGGTCCTTCTGGAAAGAAGTGCAGAAATCCTCAGAAGAGCATTAGTTGAAATGGAACCATCACACTCAGAAACATCCCAGGGAAAGAAGTTAAAATGATGGTCTGTTTGGGTTGGCAAATGCACCCAGACTGGTCTTAGAACATCTGAGGTGTTTCAAATGCCAAGCTGAGGCATTTAAAGTGTCTTAGAAATGCAGTGTGGAGCTCAAGCAACAGCTGCAACTCTTGGCAAAGCTTTGCCACAGGATTTTATGGTATCTTGTACTGCTGGTTTCCAATGCTTGTTTCGAATCAGAAATGTTAGAAATTTCAGCTTTTAAAGGATTTCCTCTGAAACTTTTCCAGAATGGTCTCTTTTTTTGTTGTTGTTTTAATCATAAATGGTTTAAAACTGCAAAGGAAGCTATAGGTCACCCCCATCTAACTTCCATGTTGATAATATTTTTGAAAGTATTGTTTATATTTTGTCTAGTACGTGCTTTTGAGTGTCCTGTAAAAAATAAAAACAGGCATGTTTAAATGAACTAAATTTAAACAATGTAAATGTGGGTTATCAGCCCTAGATAATATTGTCTCCATGTGGAAAACACTGTCACAGTTCTAAGCTAGTATATATTTCCCACAGTATAAATGTTCTTTTCTGGGGCTGGCCTTGGGATGGCTGTACATAGATGTTTTTGAAAGCTGTTCCATGAACTTAAGTTAATAGTCCAAAATGATTTTCTATTTTTTGAGGAAGCAATGCTGCTCAGTTTTTCTTTCTTAATACATAGTTATAATTAACTGTAGTATGATATGCATTTATTTCACTCAATATGTTCTTAGAAGAGATAGCATTTCAGAATCTATTCAAATTATGTGTTTTTCCCCCAGTCCCTCCTGACAGCTTTTATAAATTCTGTTGCTTTACCTTCTCCTTTTAGAGCATGACAGTTCACATGCAGAGGAGAAACTGGCTGCCTACATATAAACAGCAAATAAATGACAAATAAATTATGTTTTGTTTGGAAGCTAGTTGCTCATCGGGTATGACCAGTCAAACCCTTCCACAGAAGTGATATTTTTTTATAATTTTCTTTAAAATGCTCCATTGAATGCTTTAAACTCATTCATCACTTTGACTTCAGTTGAGAAATAGGATGGCAGTCTTTAGATATGAGGTTCCTGTGAATTTTTTTGAAAATCAGCAGCAGAGTAAAAGAGAGCCACTGTTAGATGAAAGCAGTGCAGCCCCTCCTAGATGCTGCAGAGCCTACGTTATTGTAGGCTGATGTAAAACCTACAGGAAATACTTTGATCAGAGTTCATGTTATTTGTGACCATCCTGTACAAAATCATGGGTAAACTGATGTTTGCTAGTTCTCCAGGCTACTGAGCTTTGACTTCCAGAAAATCTTTTTATCACATAATGCTCTTGAGTGGTGTGTTTTTACAAAAAGCAATGAATTTCCATAAGCTGTTTTCAAAGAAATATTGTTGAAATATTTTCAAAAATGCTGATTTTTGTCTTTTTTTCCCCTCTGATTCAGAAAACTCTTTGTGATGTCATTCTTATGGTTCAAGAAAGAAAGATCCCAGCTCACCGTGTTGTGCTTGCTTCAGCCAGTCATTTTTTTAACTTGATGTTTACTAGTAAGTCTTTTGAAAATTGATTAATTTTAAACTTCCATGATGCTATTCTGTTAAATTTGTCTGTCAACCTGTTTATCTTATGAAAGTGATTCATTTGAGGGATAAGCATAAGTGAAGATATCTCATTTTGTGTCCTACCATTCATCTCTGTTCATCCTTCCCCTCATTTTTCCTTCAACTCCCTTTTGATCAAGTCAAGTGTTACTTCATATATAAGCTCTCTTAATTAATAACTAGGGCCTATACAGTGTATTAGAGTTGATCTCCCTTCCTTAACCTGAAAATTGGGAATTTTATATTCCCATTACAGAATTTGTTTGCCATCAGGCATTTCTGCTTATAAATTGGGCTGTCAGAGGGTAGAGACATGGTTTAGTGGCTGGAGTGGATGATCTTAGATCTTTTCCAACCTTAATGTGATTACCTTAATTCTGTGATTCTGTAATTCTTTCCTTTATGCTCTCTTTAAAACTTCAGTTATGTGGTATTTTATCTTTTGTATGCCTTACCCATGAATTGTAAAATTACTGTAAAATCAAAGTTGAGTGGAAGTGAAATAACCTTTCATTCCAGTGGTCAATGGTGGCCCACCACCTGTGGGCAAACCTAGTGCTGTGTCTGGATGCAGGGAGCTCGGAGCTGTCCCCATTGTTATCAGCTTGAATGTGGAAATGGCTTTTGACAGTGGTAGTGCTAACATGGCAGTCTGCTGCAGTCAAAAACGTCTAGGACTTTTTTTTTCCTTAACACAGTTTATGATAATTTAGATAATACAAGGATGTACTCACACCAGTTATCTTGTTTGTTCCACTGCCTCCTTTCCTGACTTGCATTAACAGTCTTGGGAAAACAGCAATCAACTCTGAGCAGTTTTTAGCAGGTTACCATTTTGTATAATTGCTTTATTTTCTGCTGTTTGCAAAACATACAATAACTAGAGTGACTTCTTGATTAAAAGTTTGTCTTTTAATCTGCAGCAAATATGATTGAATCCAAGTCCTTTGAAGTGGAGCTAAAAGATGCAGAACCTGACATTATTGAACAGCTCGTGGAATTTGCTTATACTGCAAGGTAGTTTTGTTATTTAAAGCTCACACTTTTCTAGGAAGCCTGCCAATTTTAAATGATAAAAACTTAAAATAATGTGTTTGTGATTCATCAGTTTTGTTACCATTAAAATTCTTTCTTTGTTTAAAGCCTGATGTGACTAGGCATTCTGTCCTTCTTCCCTCTTCCTTTCTCTTTAACCAGTAGGAAGCCCTACAGACTAAAGGAAATTGTATTTGTCTCCAGAAAGCAATTCAAAGCACTTCAAGCTTTTGACTTCAGTGTTGGAGTCAAATGATGTTTCCCATGGTTCTCTAGTTCAGGTCCTTATTGATGTCAGCAGGGTCTCTCTTTATGGCCATAGTAGCTGTGGCACAGAGCCATTTCCAGGAATTATACCTTCATCTCAAAACAGGCAGGGTGGATAACTCTTCTGTGAAAGTGTTTCCCCCCCTATATCAGCTTGTCCCTGTATTTGGGGGTTTTGTGGGTTTTTTTTTTTTCTCTTCCAAGCCCTCCTCCCCTCCAGAGCTCCTGCAGATGGCTCGGGTTGTAAACAGTACTTAATCAGCTTTAATCCGACCTATGGATGGCAGGCCTTTCATCTAATGGGGTTAACTCTCATTAGGGAGGCTTTCTCCTTTCTTTTGAGAGCCAACTTCTTGTATAGTCCATCGGTGGTAAGAGATGGTCTGTGTCATCAGCCTACCCCAGCCACATGGTTGCCTGCCCTGATAGCCAAGCCCTAGACTGTGGCTTCCATAACTTCTCTTGAAGCACTGCAAAACTGGTTGTTCTGCTTATGTACTTTGGGCAAATCAGCCAGACCAGTCCTGACGGAGTTTAAACAGATTTTGCTGATACCTGTTCGGAAGTTGAAAATGGTCATTAAAAAGGTTCTGGGTTTGGGGTTTTTTTACCTTTTGTGAAAGTGGTTAATCACACAACTCATGTCAATAGTATAGGACTGCAGAAGACCTGTGTTAAAGGCTTTTTCTTCAGATCCTAGGACTGGTTATTCTTTACCTGCCTGTGAAAGATTCTTGGGTAAATAGGAGGGAAATAATTTTGTCATTTATGTGAATTTGTGCAAGTTGTTTTTTTTATTGTCGCAACCTGGGTAATTTCAATGATGCTAATTTTACACCTTCTGTTTTGCAGAATCTCAGTTAACAGCAATAATGTCCAGTCTTTACTAGATGCAGCAAACCAGTATCAGATTGAACCTGTGAAAAAAATGTGTGTGGACTTTTTAAAAGAACAAGTTGATGCTTCCAATTGTCTTGGTAAGAGAAGTAGACTTAAATTTGCTGTTTATTTTTTAACTTTGCTGTATTGTCTGTCTGTGGATAGCCATAACACTTGGCTAAATCCAGGCATGTAAAAATAATTTTTCTCTGAATCTGAACTGTTGCCCCTTGCCACAGGGTCTGCTGACTGTGCAAGGTCTCATCCAGCTTGTCAGGATGCTGGGGCTTCTTGTTTGTTAGAGAGCTGCGTGTGTTTAGTGAGGTAGAACTTTCAGTTGTTACTGTACTTGCAGACAGAATTTTACATATTTGTAACTTTTACAAAACTAGCATATCTTTTACAACTATAAACAGAGTACATTTAGGCTACTTTTGGTTTTATTCACTTTTTGTTTTGACTGAAAACAATGTTACCTGGGCAGGTTTGATATCATGTTCTGTAGCTCTAATGTCTGGGTGTTACAGAAAAAGTAAACAATAGAACTACATACTTTTTCATCCTTAAGACTTGGTGTACTTTATATAATCAGAAATTTAAGAGAAACTTTTTTAGTGTTTTTTATTGTCATTGTTAGGTAATTCTAGTAACAATCATATTACAGATGTTTATAGCAGCAATAGAAATGTTTTGCAGAGTATATCTGAATTACAGTGATTCAGCTGACACTTCAGTGCAGTACAGCTGTGGCTCTGAAACAGCTGCTGAAAGAAAGGCACTACCTGAGGAAAATACCACTTAGGCTTGCTTTGAGGCATATTTCTACCCTGTGGCTTCTGTTAGGTGGAAAATTAATTATGGTCTCTAATACTTCCATATTTCGTTGCTAATTTATTGCAAAAAGATTAAAACAATTTCTCCTTAAGGCATTGTTTTTAAATTGAAGCATGTTTTGTGCAGATTCATAAGCAAGTACACAGTTAATTTTAAAAAAAGTATTTGAAAGAAACCATGGCTTAATTTGAATCTTGAAATTTTGTCATATATGTGGATCTTGTCTTTCTAGTTTGCATTTTACTACTCTGAGCAGCTCAGACTAACTGCAACCCATATGTTAGTGAGTTGCTCCTACCCCAGTTGCCATTTCCTTTGAGAAGGAAGACTGTGGCATGATGAGAAGTTGCTGCTGAAAAGCTCTGTGCTTACATGGTTTTTAATGGCAAAGTTGGCAGTGGTGCTTCTCAGCTGCTATTGCTGTTTATACCTTTATGCCAACCTTCTGTCCTTCCAGCAACGTCCATTTGACTTTGTGTTGATCTGCAGCTGTCTGTGCTAGATCTATTGAAAGATCGCAGTTCACCATGACTCTTGAAGGAAACTGGGCTTGGCTGGTGACTGATGGTGCATGAGCAGGTCAGGAGAGGTTGTAAAACATGGGTCCAGTTTCTCAAGCTGTTCTGGTTAGACGTGGTTAGTGTGGCTTGGCTCAGACTTGGTTACGGTACTGTTGTCTGCTTTGTAATTGGGCAAGAAACAGTGAGGAAATAGGGCTGGAGAGACAGTTAATACAGCAAGTGTTGCAGGTCTGACTCTCCAATTAGTTCAGTAGGAATAGGGATCAGCAGCTTGTCCCTGACTTAGTTTGCCTTGAATTGCAATGATGAGTTATGATAGCATGTGTTTTAATGGGGGGAAAAAAACAGCATGCTAATAAATATTAAACTGGAATTGTAAGTATCACTGAAATTACAGTAATTGTATTCTATTTTTATATATTAAAGGTAATTGCAGTTCAAGTTTAAAAGGGTTTTTTCCTTAATTTTCCTTCATAGGCATAAGTGTGCTAGCAGAATGCCTAGACTGCCCAGAACTGAAAGCCACTGCAGATGACTTCATCCATCAGCATTTCACTGAGGTTTACAAGACAGATGAGTTTCTTCAGCTTGATGTTAAGCGAGTGACACATCTCCTGAACCAAGATACATTGACAGTGAGGGCAGAAGACCAGGTGAGATCCCTGTTTCATAGCAGCTAAAAGCATTGAAATTAACTATCTCTTTTTTAATCAAGAACTGGCTTCAGGTATTCAAGTATCTCACTGATGTTTCTAGAGGATATGAAGCACATAGTGCTTGCTAAATTATGGAGTAAAAGGTGCATCCTAACTTGGTCAAAACCAAATATTAATAAATATTCACATTTCAAGTGTAGTTTATAGATGTGTTGTTTCAGCAAAGTTGGAAGAAAGAAGTCACAGAGGGAATAAACAGTTTCCTTTGTCAAGGAAGCCCTGTAGGGCTTCTTATTCAATAGTACATGAGCTAAATTGTTTGTCTTGTAGTGGTTGCTTCTAGATTGGGATTTATGTGCTTTTGGTCAAAGTGGACCACTCCAAAGTGATGAGCAAATTGCATCTTAATGGATACACATTTCTACCTGAGTATGGCCTAGCCTGTTCCAGAGAGGAGTTTTGTGATGGAAACATAAATATATACATAAGCCTGGGGAACTGAGGGACTTGGAAGTAAGATGAGTAAAACACTGAAAACTACACACATTGTCAGTGGTGGATTGTTGGAAGACCTTTATTTAGGGACTGGACATAAAGTTTAGGTGGCTGAAAGGAGCCTGGAGTTCACGCCATTAAAATTTGTAACCTGTGGTAGAAATTATATCCGTAGCTCTGCCATTTGGAATGCTTGATTCAGCTTAGAGCACAGCCCTGAATGATTATTTGCCATCTTGTTCTTCCTACTGCAGGAAAATAGGAAGCATGTAGGTGTCTACACTGCAGCCCAGACAGGTGGTTGTAGGCTGGCAGTAGCAGTTGAGTGGTACTTGTAGCTGCTGGGCACTTGTAGCTTCTTAGTCAAAACTGTTGAAAACAAAGTGAAACCTTACCTTTGTAGCTCTGCTGTTCTGGTGCTTGAATTAGGTCATTTAAGTTTGTGTGGGTATGGCATCATGAGTTGACTCATACCTCTGAAGTGCAGCAGAGGGATGTTGTAGCTGAGATGGTGTGTATATCCTCTTGGAAATGGGTGTTCTGCTGACTGTGAAGTTTCCATTGACATTGACCTCCAACCGGTAGAAGAATTGATTTGAAGCATTAAGGTTTAGATAATTGTCTTACTATATGGTGATGTAACTTATGAAAATAAGAATTAGTATCTCAAGTGATTGAATATGGTAGTTGGTTTGTTACAGGTATAAATATGAGTAGTGTCACAGCTCAACATTCTTGTTGAGTGCTGGGAAAAGTTCAGACCATGGGGTAACATTCTCAGAGCTGGAAGTGTTGTTTGGTTTGCAGCCAAAATGACACTTAGGATTTACATTCTTGAAGTTCTATTGGTAAGGTAGGATGGCGTGCTTTAACCTGGCAGCAGTGGTAGAAATGTTATGTATTCAGCATGGCATCATTAAAATTCCTTTAGGAAACTGATAGTGTGCAGTAGGAAGCTACAAAAGTTTGACAATTGCACTACAGGAATCATATTTCTCAGGAGTACTGCTAGAAAGTTGACAGATACTCTAACTTTTGTTTTGGTGTGGAGCATAATTATATTTAGCAAATGGGGGAGGTAGCATTAAGTACTGTCTGTCCTATACAATGTTCATGTTCAAGTCATTCTGTTGAATTTCCTTAGCTGATGGAATTGAGCCTCTAATTATTTTCTTTGCTATCCCACATTGCCTGGTAATTTTGCAGAGTTATAGCTGGGGTGGTCTAGTCCTGAATAATTCTTCCATGAAGTGTCTTTCCATGTCATATCTCCGTCACTCAGCACCAATCACTGTGACCAGTTTCAGCTACAGGTGTAGGCACTGCCTGTGCTATTGCTTACAGTGAGGTTGTCCTGCCACTTCAGAGTCAGTGCTACTGAGTAAGCTTGCTGTGTCTGAGAGCAGCATGGAAGTATCAGAATATACATGAAATCCTGGATTTTTTTTAGTATCTTCCTGACCCAGTGTCCAATTGTAAATAGAGCAGATTTCTTGATTCTCTTCCCTGTTCTACCTTCCCTGGCCCCTAAGAATACCCATTATCTTTTCCTGTGAGGAGGAGAAAAAGAGGAGATGCTCTGGTAAATTTAAAGTAGTTTGCAGATAAAAGCTTTGATTTAAGTGGTCCCCTAAGACACAACAACAGCAATGTATTTGGATACCCAACATGATGATTTATTGAGAGAGCCAGTTTATCACCTCAGGAGACAATATCAAGTAGAAGTTATTTCATTTCTGTGAAAGCATTACTAATGTTATGGCACAGAACTTGAAGAGTATTAGATTTAACCTGGTACAGGAGTTACCCACATAAATGTGAATTGCAGATTCATGTTTTCCATTTGGAGGGAAAAAAGTTAAACAGCATCTTTGTAGATGAGATTTAGTCAGTGGTTGTGCATTTGTTTTATTTGTCTGAGTGTTGTCTTTTTTGGGCTTGGTTAACTTTTGTTGTAGGGTTTTGGTTTTTTTTTTTGGTTTTTTTTTTTGTTTTTTTTTTTGTTTGTTTGTTTTTTTTGTTTTTGTTTTTTTGTTTTGTTTTGTTTTTTTGAAAGATGGCAATGGCATCCCCATATAATGAAATGTTAGTATAGATTAACCTCCAGCAGGCATTAGAATCAATTCATAGCACTAAGGTTCTGTTACTTGTCATGCTGTGTGGTGATGTACCTTGTCCCTTTCTCTCCTTGTCTCTTGTTTAAGGTTTATGATGCAGCAGTCAGATGGCTGAAGTATGATGAGCCAAATCGCCAGCCGTACATGGTTGATATTCTTGCCAAAGTCCGATTTCCTCTAATATCAAAGAACTTCTTAAGTAAAACTGTTCAGGCTGAACCACTTATTCAGGATAACCCAGAATGCCTTAAAATGGTGATCAGTAAGTTGACCTCTAGCTGAAATCTTTGTGATGTTCTATATAATTTAAAAAATGCTTCGAAAATTTTTGAAAATTGTTTGCTTTAAAATGCTCTAACATTTTCACATTAAATCCATCTGTGTTTCCTCTAGGATGCTGTGTTTAGGTGAAGTTGGATTAGCAGATTATTATTTAAATAAAACTCATCTTATGTAACAGTGTGACTTTCATTTGTTTTCTCCTAGCAAATGGCATGAACTCCATGAGAAGTAATGGAATGGAGATTTTGTCAATGACTCCTTAGGGTAACTGAAAGTTAGTCTGCCTTTGTGACAGGCTTGTAACTTCAATATTGTTCATGTTCGTATGTGCATTCATAAAATAAATATGTCAACATTTTGAATAGTTTAAAGCTTTCCTAAGCAAATTAGAATTTTAGGTGTATGTTTTACTGGTTTTATCTATTATATACTGACCATTGACCCTACAAGGATTGATCCTACATTTGCACTCTCAGGATGCAGATGAAACAGGAAACAAGCTTCCCTTTTGTTTTTAGATACCATTTGTAAAATTTTATCATGTAAGAAAGAAAAACAATTTCATTAGCAGTTAACTAGTTGGCTTCAATTTAGTGTAGATCTAAAAATCAGTACACAACTGTTTTCCTTCAGACTCAATGAACAGGATTCAAATTAGCCTATATGTTGGTAAGTATCTGCTGACATTTGACATCAGAGTCATACTTCTTGTGTGACACCAAGTTGGGTACATTGTATAGCAAATAAGGATTTTTGTCTGGTTTTAGTGACTTGTAATGCCACTGGTATTTTTGCACTCTTTGGAATGCTTTCTTTTGGGTTTGCTTCCTTTTGACTGTTTCAATGCAACAATCTTAATTGCTTGTTAATATTGGATAAATTAGCTGATCAATCCATTGGTACATACAGTCTGCATCTGTCCTGTGTTCACATGGAGCAGCCAGTTTGGAATAGGGTGTAAATCTGGATGTATGCTCCCACCCTCACATGCTGCTGTGCATTCTTCCATTTTGAATCAAAGCTGTTGGGATGTAATGTAGAAACTTCGTTTTCCTCTTTTCCTTCCCTTCCATCTCTCCCCCATCCCTGCCTCTGAAACCTCCCTATCCATGTATGAGCTACACTGGATCTGCAACAGTTGTTGTTTTCCTTGCAGGTGGGATGCGGTACCACCTCCTTTCCCCGGAAGACCGAGAAGAGTTAGTGGAAGGTACCCGACCAAGAAGAAAAAAACATGATTATCGCATTGCTTTGTTTGGAGGCTCTCAGCCCCAGTCCTGCAGATATTTTAATCCCAAGGTAATCGTTACCTCAGAATGCATTAAGATTCACTGTTTGTAATCTTACCTGTTTTCTCTGCTGATGATATTAACTAAGACATAATGATCTACAAAATGGTCTTAGGAAGGAAGTATTCCCTCCCTCCTGGGTATACAATTGGAGGAATATGGTTAATTAAGTATCTTTAAGTCTGTGTACCTAGATGTAATACTCCATTTTGAATAGAATGATTGTGTTTGTTTCTTAGCAATATTAGATATGGAGAGTTGATCAATCTGTCTGAGTTGAGCATTGATTGGTATGTGCATTTCTCAGCTGCAAATAAACAAAAGGTCACTAAAACATCACGCAATTGGTTAGGAATATATAAAAGTCTGTATGCATGTGCATGCATTTAGATGCATTAGACATTAACTCAAAGCAGTTTTTTTTAGCACATGTTAATTTACTGGCTTGTATGTTAGTGTAGAACCCAGTTTTTATTGGGTTTTTTTAGTGCATTTATTGTAAATATGCAACCACTTCTAAATCCCGATGGTTCACAGTTTTGTTTGTTCTTAAAAGTATATAAGGAGAAGAATGGGGAGCCAAGTATTACATAAGTGGAAGAGAGTGAATTTTTACAACAAAAAAACTTAGAGGTGATCAATTTAGAGCAAACAAGTTCTGTCTGAAATTTGTTCCCATGTTTCTTGAATAAAATCCAGTCACAGGAATGGTGTGTATATTTCAGCTATGCAGATTAAGGGGTCTAAAAACATCAACTGCATGCAGAAGGATTGACCATACCCTGTTTTACCAGGCAAGCCCATACAGAACAAATTTGCTACGTAAACATCATGGCTGTCATAAGTTATGAGATCCCATGCATGTAATATTTTGTTGAAGAAATTCTGGTTCTAACTCAGCATATTAAATGCTTGTTAAAATTTCAAACAGTTTTGTGTGCTGTGTGAACTTCATAGTCAATGTAAGCCCTGTCAAATCTAATTTTGAATGAATGAGCCTTTGGGATGTGTTTTGAACTTTTCTTTCACATTCCTTTTGTAAGATAAAATTCAAGCCGCCTTCTCTGAATACCACTCAAGTCTGGGGGGGAAAACCCCAAACCTACCAGCTTTGCTGACTTAGCTTGAGAGACACTTAATATGTATTCCTATTGAGAATTCAAAATTCTTAACTAATGACTGCCTTTTTCCCTTACACACATACTCAAGATAAGCAGGACTTCAGATGGGGGTAAGGAGGTGAGGGGTACAGAGCAGATAATTCTCTCCTTTCCAAGGTCTAAGTTTGGGAAGCCTTTGATCAGGGCATTTGTAACTTTTCGAGCAGTTGCATGGTTTTGGCAAAGAATTCTGTTTTGTAGACAAAGAGTAGTGTCTGTGAAAGTCTATATAAAGCATAGGATAAAAGAGCTTTACCTTTCATAGACTGCTTGTCCAGATATAGCACCAAAAAATAACTGAATTTGGAAGAAATTTTGAAGAATTGCCTCTTAATCAAGACTTACGGCCTTGCATGAGGAATAAGGATTGGGGGAAGAATGGGGCAGGAAAATTTTAAAAGTGGGTAATTGGAGATCTTTATTCTAACAAGCATGTGTTCCTTCAATGTTTTCCTAGTGCTTATATGCTTTCTTGGGTACTCTTAGCTTTGCCTGTCATGTCTTGTTGAAAAGCTTTTACTTAATTTCCAACTCTTAAGCTATTTAAAGGTCCTTTTCTGGATGTTTTGCTTGAGTATATTATTTTAATCATTAAACTCTGACAATAGCTCATTAAATGCAACAAACCAAGGATCCAGAACCCCCACTGAATTACCATTTAAGTCACTTTAATTGGTCTCATCAAAAGATGATTGGAGGGTCACAGAACAGAGAATTAAGCTTGTGTATGTACTTTTGCAAGGTTAGGTCCTTGGGAAAAATTGGAATTTTGCTTCTCTTTTGAGCTGATTGAATAGTGACTTAGTCCCTCACTTCTGATATGAATCAAAATCAGAAATTGAATTAAATTGTTACATGTCACATAAACAATTCAAAACAGAGGTTATATTTTTTCCTGAAAATATTTTCTTGGTTGCAATATGAGTTTCCAAAGCTGTTATATGATAAAACTAGTGCAAAAATTTTAATTTTCACTGATTCCTTTGCACACAAAATTAGTCTCTAATGCTGATAGTCATTTCCTTGTTGTTGGAAGGGTTCTTTAAATAAGACTGGATTGGATACTGTGTTTTATTTGTTGAGAATGTTAGCAGAATTATTTTAAGACTATATTTGCTATCTGTGTTGCACTGTAACTGGTATTCCTATTGATGCATGTTCTTCATCAAGAAAGCAAAATGATGCCATGGGACAGATGCAGACGGGCATAACACTTGTGGAGCAGTCTGGCAGTAATTTGAGTAGACATACATGATGTCAGAATACTACTAGAAGTCCTAGATGTTCTATTAACAGTTGTGGGAAGCATTTTCTTGTTGAATTTTTCACAGAATTAAAAGAAAATTCCCTAGGTTGGGAATAAAATACTTGTTGTTTTACTTTATGAATTCTCAGTACAGAATTTATATATGATTGACATTTTGTGTCAGCAGTATGCTTATTCTTTTGAAATTACTATCTCTGGTGGCCAGAAATGGTTGGAAGTTCTAAATTCTCAGCAGTGCAAAATTCAACAATGGCACATAAAAAGTAACAGATGCCTGGCAAAGCTATATCTTGATGATCAAAGGAGCCAGCATACCTTTTATAAGGAGATAGAGCTGTAGTCAGTAAGCTATTAGTGGGGAGGTTGCCCACAGTGGGCCTGTCTGCTGGTTTTTATGACAAACTCGGAAGAGGAATCAATTGAAAATGAGGAAAAGTCTTAAAGAAAAAAAGGTACTTTTTCACAGGGCCTGTAATTGTGTGTGCCATTCTTGTCACAAGGGTCTTGAGGTTCTCAGGAGTTCAGGTAGTTTTAATAAGTGATTCAATAAATTGATGAAAGAGAAAAAGGTATAGCTTTTGGTTCTGGTGTCCTGCATTGTAGCTTGATGAAAACAGAGATCAGCAGGGAAAGAGTCACCATATACTTACCTTGGTCTGTCTTTCCCTGCTCAGTCCCTGAGAACGGAGACTTGCACTGCCCAGGGCTGTGTGGATCTTGACTGTGGTGTAAAGCAACACTTCTGCATAATTCTTAAATGTGTTAAATTCAAAAATTGAAATAATTCTATGTGGTACAGACTAACATCGAAGAGCATTGCAAGAGGATGACCTAAATTGCCTCCTGCTGAAAGAGGAGGATACTGCTGAGTATACTCAAGTTATGGCTTTTCATTTGATAAAGGTACGGATGAAATGGATACATGAACGGAAGCCATAAAAGTGGGTCAGGTCACAGCCCTTTATAACAGTAAAGGAAAACAACGGGGTATTTTGTAAAATTGCCAGAAGTTTGAGCTAGAAAGTATGTTGATCTTACACAATGCACTGAGACATTTTCTTAAGATTTATGCAGCTATTTATTTTGCCATGCTGTAGTATGGCTTTCCTTTCTAGGATGCCCCAGGACCTGTTTCTCACCATAAAGGGCCACATGCAGCTGACAGCTCTTCTTGATATGGGGGATGCTACAAGAAAAGATTGTAAGATGTTCTGGACTATAACATGCTCTGCCTCTCTTTCTTTGAACCCCCATGTAGGAGTCGCTGTTCTTCCTCATTGACCAAGGTGTTTGAAGTATGTCCTTGCTAAGAAAATGTAATGATGTAACGTCTTGTGTGAACCATTACAGTGAAGGTCATTCAGCAGGTTGAGGTAGAACTTCTTGAGGTGGCACAGATAACAGTTAAGGTCCCATACTTTCCTGTTCAGTATAGGATTCAAGCTATGCTCATGGAATATGTGAGATGCTATTACTCAAGAAGTGTTTCTTGTGCTGTATGCTATCCTGGTCTGCCATCAGTTGTTGAGTTTGGTGTTTTTAAGGCTTTGGGCATTACTGCTCATATTTGATACTTGCTGATTTTGCCAATCGATGCAAAAATCAGTTTCTAGGCATCATAACTGCCAGTATTTGTGATGGAGCATTACCCTATTTCTCATGCTATCAACTGTGGATAGCTATAGAACATTTGTGTTTTGTAAATTCTGTAAATAAGCTTCTAGTTGTCATGGTAATAAAGTATGTATCAGAGCTTTTTTACTGAGTTGCTTGTCAATTTGGATATTATCTTCTCCTTTTTCCATTGTCTTTGTTTGGTACATTCTGTATTTTATTATTTTTTAGAAAGAATCTGTTACTATATGTAAGATGTCTTTTTCCATTGCTATAAAAGAAAATGCAATCCTACTTTTTTGGTTACATGCATTGTTTCTAACATGATAGCAGCAGGAGGTCAATTGTGTTGGAAAAAACACCAAAACTGTTTTTCAGGAAAGCTGTACTGGGTGCACACAGGGAATGTGGAAATAGAATTTCTTAATGTCATGGTTCATTGCAGCTAACTATGTCTGTGTCTAAGAGAATTTTTCAAGAGTACGCCTGAGGAATATTCTTCAATAAACAGTGTTCATGTTTGTTTTGAAAAGGAACTTAAAACTGACCATATCTAAATCTCTATGAAAAGCTCTGTTTGAAAACACTCACTGTACAGGTAAGTGTTATAATCTATTAGACATTACTTGTTCTTTGTAATGCAGGATTACAGCTGGACAGACATCCGATGTCCCTTTGAAAAGCGCAGGGATGCAGCTTGTGTCTTCTGGGACAACGTAGTTTATATTTTGGGTGGTTCCCAGCTCTTCCCTATAAAGCGAATGGACTGCTACAATGTGGTGAAGGATAGCTGGTATTCCAAGCTAGGACCTCCAACACCTCGAGATAGCCTTGCAGCCTGTGCTGCTGAGGGCAAAATTTATACATCTGGTGGTTCAGAAGTGGGTAAGACACTAAAAATCTTTAAAACAAACAAAAAAAGCACAAAGAAAGATGGCTGGAAATTTTTCTGGTTTTTTGCATGATTTTGTTGACAAGAAACTGCACGTTGCCATGTTAGCCTAATGAGTTTATTTTCCCATATTTAGGATTTTATCCCCCTTTGCCCAGTCCAACAACCTATTTCTGTTGTGTTTTGAAAATGGTTTCACTGATTGAAATGAATAATATTTACATTAACTGGAGTAAAAAGTACATTGCCACTCTTAAGTTAAATAGGGACAAGATTGGATGGAGCTGTGAGCAATCTGATCTAGTGGAAGGCATCCCTGTCCATGGCAGAGGGATTGGAATTAGGTCCCTTCCAGCCCAAACCATTCTATCATGGTGTGATTCAATGAAATATATTTTGCAAGTCCCACTCCTATGTTTCTTCTGTGAATCCACAGAATTCTGTGTAATTTAAAATTTTCTGGAATGTGTGACCAGAATAGCTGCATTTTGACAATGGCTTTCCTTTTATACAGCATATGTTGGGCCTAATGAGGTCTTTTAAAGGGGGTGAAAAAGTGAAAAATCTTTTACAGTTACTGCTTTTGGTGGTGAAATTGTACTTGGTCCTGTAAAGGAATATGTCCAATTTTTCTGTCAAATGGCAGAAGTTATCTTCTGTTATTTTGTTATTTTGTTGGCTTGCTTCCACAAATGAAGAAATTATACTTCCTTTAGATGTTATTATTCAGCATAGTAAAGAAAAAAAATAATAAAAGACCATTGGGATTTTTTCACTCACCAAAAAGCCTAGAAGGTGACTTATGCTGTGGTGTTGCAGGAACATTTTATTTTGTATAAACATGACACATCATCAACAACCCAAAGGTTGAAATGCAGGCATGGTATAGCCATAAAAATAGTTATGGTACTAAAGCTATGTTCTGGGGAATAAAAACAAATGGGAAGAAATACTAGAAGGAAGATCCTTTTGAGGTCTGCCTTGCTACAGAGGGAGGTGAACAGAGGAAAAAATTTTCATGATCAGTGCTTAACATTGATAAGTCACTTAATGGAGGTTGTAACACTTGGGCCATGTTGTCTGACCTCTAAAATATATTAAGAGGTTTAATGTAGCAGCAGAATAAGCAGTTCCCAGCTGCCACCTCGTGTAGTGAATGTGAAATAGCACCTTTCCCATTACTTGAAATAGGCTTAACTAAGGCCACATTGGGCAACTTGGAACACTACATCATCTCATAAATCTTCACAGTTTCCCGTGTTTCAATTCATGGGGAATAACAGTAAAATTTTTTGATTGTACAGTGTATTTTCTAATGCATGGTAAATAGTTAACACAACTGTAGTTGAAGTTTTAATGTAGCAGTTCTCTTACAAATACACCCTCACATTACTGCACAGTTCCACTTTGCTTTCCATAAATATTAATCAAGACAGAATAGTAAAAGCTAAATGTAAATAATGGCGTTTAATTTGCCGGTACTTTTTCTTCAGAATTCAGTGAATACTGAAATACTGTCTCTCCTGAATCTAGTATTTTCTAATTTGAAGCAGGCAATTATGTTGAAAGCATTAATCTGATAAAATGCTGCAGTGTGTTTAGCTGTAAAGAAATCTAAAAATTGCATGTTTTTTCCATCAATTGAAGAGGTTGGATTACTGTGCCAGTCCATTACAGACAATATGGCTCATTTCCCCTTCTTGAATTGATGGGAGTCCTGTTGTATTTGCAATAACTAGCAGAGTTTGGAAGCTGAACATACCAGATTCTTCCACTCTTGTTTCAGTGCAGGAGAAATACTTAACATTATACTGAAAATTAAAGCTTCTACCTGTTTAAAAAAAAAAAAAGACAGGTCTGCTGGATTTTCCATGGATGGGAATTTCTACAACTTCAAAGAATTAAGAATGTCTATTTAGATCAAAGAAAAAAATGTCCCACTCTATACAGTTTTTGGTGATACTGAGAGTGTCAGGGTAGAAATGAACAAATGCACACATTATAGGGGAGTGTGTTCATAGGAGTAATTTTGGGTCTGGAAACATAGTATCCTGTTGAAGGTTCAAATCCTCAGCTGGTAGTAAGTGCTGCTAGTATGACATGCTTAATTTTTAAAAGTAGAAAGCCAAAGTAAAACAGAAACAAGAAAAGGGACTTTTAACTGTTCTAGGTGAATATATCTTTTGAAACAAAGGGAAGAAAGATGTGGTTCTCTTCTGAGAAAGTTGTATTCAGCCTTCCCTGCCTTGGCTATGATTTGGTCACTTACCTGAGCACGAGTTTTGAGCCCACGTCTATCTTCTTTAGAAAAATTGCTTTTGATTTCAGTAATAGTTTCCTTGGCTTTTGAGGGAAGAGTACACAGACCCTGCACTTCCAGGCAATAAGTATCTACCAGTCCTCAGGAAGAAAGTAAATTGGGCAGAGGTAGCTGTTTTGTGGTTGCTAATAACTCCAGGAGTATTTTATGACATAAGCTATCAAATTCCAAAGCAACAAGTGTTCTGGGTATTGGACAAGTCACATTGCTTAGAGGAAGAAGACTCATGAACCTGTAGTGAGTTTACAAAGCTGGTTTTGTCTTCACATTTGAAAGTTCAATATATTTCCAAGTAGAAAGAGTAGCATGAGCTGATGACAATGGGATGGGTAATTTATATACATCTCTATTTAGCATTTATTCCCCTCCAAGAAAAAAAAAAACACTTATCTTTTTTCTTGTTTTTAAACTCAAATAGCAATTTTATAAACTCACTTGCATATTTTGGAACAAAAGAATCAAAATAATTACAAGCATGTGCTTTCTGAATAATCCCAAATTTAAAGCTGGTTAGTTCTACTTTTGGAAGCAGGAAAGCAGCTTTCCCTTTTCCACTAACAAACAAAGCATCAATTTGATAATTGCTGTTAGAATCTTCTCTTGAAAGACAACCATAAAGATTAATGCCACTTTGGTGGGTTTCTATTTTTTTAAGGCAATTCTGCACTGTATTTATTTGAGTGCTATGACACGAGAACAGAGAGCTGGCACACAAAGCCCAGCATGCTGACTCAGCGCTGCAGCCATGGAATGGTGGAGGCGAATGGGCTCATTTATGTATGCGGAGGGAGCCTGGGAAACAATGTTTCCGGAAGAGTCCTGAATTCCTGTGAAGTTTATGACCCAGCCACAGAAACGTAAGTGTTGTTTTAAGTCAGGTTGGCTTTAGTCACTTGTGTGTTAGCTCTGTAAATGACTGAAGTGTAGATGGCTACAGGAAAAACTGGTAAGAAATTTTCCCTGAGTAAGCATTAAGAAATCAGTTATTTGTAGTTCTACTTGAAAGATGTTTTTTCTTAAGCAGCTTTCTTTGAAATTTTATTTTCCTAATGATAGGTTATACTTACTTTCTGTGAACCATATGGTGATTTGTCCTTTTCTGTTTGATTTATTTTCCCCAGGTGGACTGAACTGTGTCCAATGATTGAAGCCAGAAAGAATCATGGTCTGGTGTTTGTAAAGGACAAAATATTTGCTGTGGGTGGACAAAATAGTTTAGGTACTTTAATTCTATTAATTCTCTATCTGGTCATAAAAGGTTTCATGGCATCATTTTTCTCTTTTTGAATGAGTTCATTCCACTCTGTTCAGCTGAAAAGCTTTGAGCAGCACCATCAAACATGCCTTCTTGTCGTCACATCAGCGTTGCCTTCTTCCTTTCACCTCCCCACTTCACTGTTTCTTATTTTTCAAATTATTGTACTAATGATAGTCAAATTCAGATATGCACCCCTACTGTAGCCCAGTTCTGAAGCTAAATCAGGCATTGGAGAAGATTTTTTTGGGGGTAGGGTGTTTAAGTTATTCATATTTTTTCAGAGATTTTAGCATTCTTTTGCGAGACAGATAAAGGTGTTTTAGGAATTATTTTAAGAACTTTAGTCTAAAGACTTAAATCTAGTCTGATGTTGTAAAATGGTGAAAATGTGAGACCTCTTTTGACTGCTCTAGCTTTGAAATATGATTTGTTGTCATGGCCAGGTCAGTTATGATCTGCCTGTCTCCTCGTCTTTAAAACTAGAAGAACAATACTTTACAAGAAAAATTGAATTTTAATTGCACAGGATTTCTGAAATGCTTTTCAAAATGGAAAATTCTCATTTATGAGGTTTTTTTAATCACTTTTATTTACAGTAAGTGGAATTCTTGATTTCAGATGAATGCTATTTTCGAATATAGTTTGATTTTTAATTGGCTACTGAAACTATTCCATCGTGGTTGGTTCCTAATGCAAAAATAATAGATACATTTATTGCACAAACACTTTATCAATCCATAATCTACCATCTTGCAAAATATAAGTGTATTCACTGAATGCTCCTCTTAGAAGTGTTAAAATTGTTCTTACTGTAATAAAATGAGAAAGAGTTATGTCTGGGTTGGAAAACTCGTATCTATTAATATGATAGATTTCTTAATCTCTCAGATCTAATAATTCAGTACTGGAAGTGAAAACTGAGTTAAATAGGGATAGCAGCATGTTTATAGCTATTTTCGAGTGTAATTACTAGCATATTTCCTGAATAAGCAAATCTTAGTCACAAAATCTACTCTTATCTAATAACTTCTGGTTCCTTTGGCCCTTTTTAATGGGAATTTGGTTTTTACACTTCAATGATTTTAGTATCATCATGACAAGAGACCTCCTCTATCAGTAAATTGCCAGTTTTGGTAAAAGTACCCATGAGCCCTCTAGAATAAAATGCCATTGCAATAGGGCAGTTTTAGGGAAGTTGCAGGTAATTCCTGAGTTTTAGCCATAAGCTCCAAATCCATCAGAAATTTAGCATTGAAGGTTCTTCTGTTCATGAAGTAACATGTTGGAATCTCTAGAAAGCATCTAGTGTGAATTTGTGAGAATACATCTTACTTTCTATCTCCTTTTCACTGTTCTCTGGTTTTGTATTTATACAAGGATAAGCTGCTAGTTTAGAAACTGGGGTGTATTTTCAGATTTGCTTTTTTACGTGTAGAGTTTTTGAAACCTTGAAAATAAAGACTTCAGTTTGCTTGTTCTAGTGCAGTCCATACAGTGCAACATAATAAGCAGTTATCTATCTCATTGCTTTGTAGGTGGCCTTGATAATGTAGAATATTACGATATCAAGATGAATGAATGGAAGATGGTGTCTCCAATGCCATGGAAAGGTGTAACAGTGAAGTGTGCTGCTGTGGGATCTATAGTCTATGTCCTGGCTGGTTTTCAGGGTGTTGGTCGCTTAGGGCACATTCTTGAATATAACACTGAAACAGACAAGTGGACAGCCAACTCCAAAGTCCGTGCTTTCCCAGTGACAAGTTGTTTAATCTGTGTTGTAGACACTTGTGGGGCAAATGAAGAAACTCTAGAGATCTGAAGACTGTAGGAGACGCTGAGGCATTCTTCAAGGACTTGGGAAAAGATGGTTATTGGTGCTTTGCTTCCATGTTTTACTGAATCATGTTAAATTTAGTAACAGGAAAAAAAATGAGATGCAGTCTTTCAATTTGTATATACAGCATATTGTATAACGTGGATTTTGTCATGCCCATTTTCTTGTCTGTTTTAAAGAGATGGGGATGTGTTTTGAGAATCCACTTACCTAGGTGATATCATGTGGCATCTTCCTTTGAAAGAACTGTGAGTGTGGCCTTGTCAAACAGAGACCCAATCCAAATATGTAGAATGCCTCTAAAGCATTTGATAAAGAAAAAATTCTGGTTAAATGGCATTTTACCAAGATCAGTTGCAGAGACACTTCCTTTAATGAAGGTGAGTAAATACAGCTTGGCTCATGAGAAAGAGGAACAACAGTTTTTTCTCCTTCATACCTACCTGCAGAAATCTTACTGGGATGAAATGAAGATATTTTCTCAGGAAAGACCAAGGACTGCTGTCTAATAAAGATTCCCAATGTTTCAACAGCTCTCTAGGTCATGATAGCTGCCCTCTTCCACTGAGTTTCTTCCATCATTTGCATGACTGCTTGTCAGTTCTTTAAGGTTAGAGAGGCCATACATAAAAATTAGAGAAACACTTTGATGGTCTCTTTGGCATTTTGTGGAGCCTTCACAGAAAGACTTTTTGATTTTATTTTTTTTAATTACACTGAGGTAGGGAATGGTGGGGCAAGTCGACGACAATTGTGCACTATAATTAGCAAGTTGGAAACTTGGAAAGAATTTTTAATCTATCTTCCCAGGCATCAGACTGTACATACTGTAGATGCCAAACCATTAGCAAACATGGGAACAGGAGCGAGAAAAGCAAAGTCAATACAACAGATATACTGATTTTCTTCTTGAAAATTACTGTTTTTAAAATGGCATGAACCAAGTCATTAAAGATACTTTACAGAAGTCTTCAGAAGTTGCGCATGGTTATTCATCTCTGGTTTAGAAGCACGGAGTTCTGTAAATGCTTCCAGCCCACATGATGGCAAATTTCTTCATGCAGCCTCAAAGTCCAGCCTCTCAAACTCTGGGTGTCATCGACATTGTGTGCCTCTTCCCAGTTCTGGAAAACTATACAAATGACATCTGTTCTGCTCCCGTGCTAGTTTATTCATAGCTGCATTGTAGTTTTGTCACCTCTCTTCTAACTTGCTGATTTTTTCAGGTCTGTTTCTATGAGACTAGTGAGTTAACTTCAAAAGTTGGTGCTTGCCTACCTCTACCTTGCCCGTGCTGTGGATGTTTAGTCTGTTTTAGTTCTGAAGTTCTCCTAAGAAAATCCTGGTTTTTCAAAGTCAGTGATTCTTTGTAGACTTGCTCCTCATTTCCTTCCTCATCCTGACAACTCTGCCTGTATGGACAGGACTAGATGTACTTACGGCCTCCGTTGTGGTTCCTGCAACTCCCTTCTTTATTCAGCAGTAAATGAAAGGCATGTGACTTTTTTTGTTTTCCCTTGCCTTTTCACTTCTCCTGGCCACGAAACGTGTCCCTGGTGTCTCCACTCCTTGATTCCGAACTGCTGGAATTCTGGAGGGAACTCTGTGCCTTTTAGACTGGACAGGCTCTTTTATCTGTTTTGAATCCGCTTTTAAACTCACGGCCCGCGTTGTCCCCAGGGGTGAGCAGTGCCCGGCACGCCGGGGCGGCTGCAACGCGAGGTGAACTCACTCGTCCTTCGGCTCTGCGGGGCTGCGGCCGCCTCGGGGCCCGGCGCCGGGAGCGGCATCTCCGCTCCGAGCACCCGCAGCCCCGGCCCCCTGTGCCCGAGCGCGGCGGGGCGGGCGGGACGCGGGTGCTGCGGGCGGCTCCCGGACCTGCCCCGGTGCCCGCACCGGGCGCTCCATGCGGCCGCTGCCGGCGGGAGCTCCGGAGCAGAGCGGGCCGGGCGGGTCTCGGCTGGGGCTGCCGGCGGCAGCCTCTGGTTCTGCACTCGCAGGATTGTGCTCTGGCTAAAGGACTGCGGGATGGGCCGTGGGAAACCAATTCGGGCATCTGAGCTGCCAGGAGCAGCGTGCAGCAGCCGCGTGTTGTTTCCATTCTCACCGGCTTCGGCAGCTTTGGAAGGCGA
Organism: Vidua macroura; assembly: GCF_024509145.1. Lineage (NCBI taxonomy): Eukaryota > Metazoa > Chordata > Aves > Passeriformes > Viduidae > Vidua > Vidua macroura. The sequence continues at coordinate 32,007,476 of NC_071571.1, forward strand.
GGGACTAAACGGAGAGCCGAAGGCTGCGGTTGCCTGTCTTTATTCCTGCTCAAAGAGCCGGCGTTTGCCAATTCATCTGGGGCGTTTACACCTCTGGAGGTCTTTAATGAATCCTTCGTGTCTCCGACTGTAACTGTTTCAGGACAACACAATGTACCAAGGCTCATGGCTTTGTAACTATGGAGGGTGGTTAGAAGTATTAATCTGTTTTCTTGGAAGTTTTTGATTTTTCCTGTCCTTGCAGGCTTTTCAGATGTCTTCTTTCAGAAGAACTGCACCTGGAGTACTATGACAGCAAACAGTATAATTGGGAAATGTGTAAGCAGTTTAAAAATGATGACTCCTGGGGACAGTCTTTGGGATAAGACTTGTTACCAATCTTCAGGTGGCAACTCTTGACTTATTTATCTCCCAACTCTAGGAGATGATCAGAATATCCTTCAATTCCTGTGCACCAAAGAGAATGCCAAAATAGCAGCTGGTCCATATGGTCTGCCATATCACTATCTTTTTGCCTGAGATCTCTGGCTCAGAATGTCCGATCTGATATTGCTCTTTATGTAAAGACATAAAAATTTGATAAAAGGGAAACAGTAAGAGTATTTAAAGGAATCTTGTATTAATACAAAAAAAATCATCTTTTCACCTTGAAGTGGAAGGAAAGCAAAATTCCTCTGTTGGATTAGTGAAGCTTCTTTTCTAATTCTAAATATCTTTGTTTGGTTCAGTTGACAGACCACTTTTCTTTTTAGGGTTTTTTTTTTAATGTCTTCCCCAATAATAAAGATATGTACTTTTTTCCTCTCTCTTTTCAGATTGATGCTGTTGAACTCTTAGCAGAACAGTGGGGAAATTGGCTGATTCAGCTGAAAGCTTTAAATGCAGTAGCAAAAGCACTTGGTAGGTGATCACAAATGGCAACATGTCTCTGTGCCTGATGTCATTTTTTAATGAAGTCATTTACACAGATGTTTATTATGGTTACAAAGACTTCTGAGATGTGGCAATTGTGATGTGCCACCTGGGCATATTCTCTGGACTCCTGAAATCAGTGAATTTCAGGTGTTATTATAAACCCCTTCAGTTAACTGAGGAAAAACGTGCATAGGGATGGTTCCATGTTAGCAAGGCAGCAGCTGGATCCCAGCTTGGGAATACCCTCATTGCAAGCCACGGGAAAACAAGCAGAGCTTAAGTTTGGGATCTGGTTGTGTGCATGACCAGGAAGAGGCCAATCATCCCCACCACACCTTTTTTCCCATGTGCTGAGGTTGACTCTTCCAAGAGAGGATCAGCAGACTGGACCAGAATTCCCCTCCAGGACACCTTAGGAGAAATGGAGCATGTGGCCAGTGTCAGACTTGAGACATGGATGAGAGACAAGCTCTTTGGATAACATTTGAAGATAGAAAGAGTCATTGGTCCTGGGAAAGTGACAAACACTTGTGAATGGAGATGTTTTTTCCGAAGCTAATGCTTGAGTTCAAGCCCATATGGAAAAATGAGGGAGGCAAAGGAAGTGGCTCCATTTGAGTGCAGTCTGCATGAAGTGCAGGGAAGGTTGAGGAATGTGATCCCAGCCCTTGGTCTGTTCAGAGCTGAAGGTGGACAAGCAGGATTTGGGCTTTACCACAGGAGACAGTAACAGACACAGATGTGCTGAGGACAGGAGCAGAGTGAGTCAAAGCCGTGCCCTAAATACAGTCACAGAGCACAGCCTGGAACAGTAAGAGGTGAGACTGAGAGCTCCCAGGGGGTCATTGACTGACAGGCAAAAGATGGATCAGTTGTAACAGACTTGCATTTCTGGAGGGTTTTACAGAGAAGAGCAGGTATGGCCTTAGAGCAGTTAAAGCACTGCAAGAACAGGCAGTTGTGAGGAGTGATCACTGTCCAGCATGGTCTGAGTTGGGTTCAATAGGACTGGACAGCTCTGGCTTTATTTCAAATAGTTGTTTCAAATGTTTTGGAATCTAGTTTCCATGTATGTTTCTGGCATTTTTTCAGCTCTCTGCTTTCAAGACCACGGGCACTCAAGCAGCACCTGCCTTTGGAATGGGAGGACAGCAAACCTCAGGCTTTGGGCTGTCAAGTAAGTTCCTGTTGTGAGAGCCAAAACATTTACACATTCTCTGTGGTTTGCTGCTGCATCCTTGAACTACAGCAGTTGTTTAGTGTCCTTGGGCTAACAATTCTGATATTTTTTGTAAATTCTCTACTTGCAGGCTTTCCTGTGAGCAGCAGCAGTACCAGTGCCAGCAGTTTCTCCTTTAAAACCAGTTCCAGTCTCATCAATTCAACATCATCTGGGAGCAGCCCTGCTGCTGATGGGAGGTCTGCTGCTGCTGCAAATCCTCCTGCATTTGGGACAACATCCTCTCCTAGCGCACCCCAATCCGTTGGCCTTGGCAGCCCGGCCGCTCCATCCGCAGCCTCCTTCTCCTTTAAAGCAGCTGCCACGGCTGGTGGCTTTGGGACTTCTGGCTTTTCAGGCTTTGGCAGTGCTTCTGCTGTCAACTCTGCAAGCACCACTCCAGCAGCCTTTGGAGCCTTCAGTGCCACCGTAGCCACTTCTGCCTCGCCTTCGAGCGGTGCTTTATTTGGACAGAGCGCCAGTGTCACCTCGGCGTCTGCTGCAGCCACCAACTCCAGCCCTGCCTCAGAGAAGTTATTCACACCCAAGAGCGAACTCTCAGCTGAAGAGTGGCAACAGTTTGAAGCAAAGGAGTTCACAGTTGGAAAGATTCCTATTAAGCCACCACCATTAGAACTTTTAAATGCTTTTGACCTTTTCAATTTATTCTGAAATGTTGTTAATTTTTATTTCCTCTCTCAATTCTCTTTGCTGAATTAAATGTGCAAATATAAACTTTTGAACATTATTTTGGGATGGACTTCTTACATCTGAGAAATGAACTGTTTAAACTAAAATGGAACATTTCCTTCTATATGCTGTCCTGTGAAATTCTGTACAAAACTGTACGAAAAATATGGTGTCAAAAGAAAGAATGTTTCAGTTAGTTATTTAAAACCTACTCTTGTATCAATGTATTGTCTCCAAATGTATCCTCTGTGGTATGTAGGACTGGCCACGAAAGTTTTTTTCCCCATTGCCCCAACAACTGGTATCGTAAATTTATTGGTGAGCCCTTACTGATAGTTATTACTGAATGTGTGCCTTTGCTGTCTCTCAAAAATCAGTTGTTTTATTCCCCAGCTTTACTGAAACGAAATGATCTGTGAGGGATGCCTCCAAAATTTCCTCCAGTCCCCTTCAGTCATTATCAAAATCCTCCAGCATCCTAATGTTTTCATCTTTAAGTTGACCCTTCCTGTCCACAAATGGCACATGAATTCAGGTCAAAAGGAGGGGCCATTTCAGACCCCACAGCTCCTGCCTATCATTTTGGCTTCTCTAATGCCATTCTCTTTTCGTTCACATTAAAAAGGGGTTCAATGTAGTCTGCATATCCCACCAACTGGGGTTATGATTCAGCATAATAGTTTCCAAAAGCTGATTCCTTCAGGATTCTCTCATTATGAACCAACAGATCATTTCCAATTCAAAAAAATCAAAAGTAGTACAAGGAACATGTCCAGAAAAAAATGGCTGATGCTCTGCACCCACTGCTTCTCTGTGCTCTATATTTTGAGCTGTATCCTTTTTATCCATCTCCCCTCTGTTCTTATAGGGGTGTGGAATGAAGGGAACTAACATTTTTACATAAAACCTCATCCCCTTTTCCAACATCCACTGTAAGATAATATTAGTCTGCAATGACACATTTTCCCCATACTCCAATTTAAAAGTGACTACCAGTGATGACAATATCTCTTCTTTTTATCTTTAGTCACTGGATCTCCTCTAAACATTCCAGTTTTTGGGGATTCATCCTAGACAGCTATGAGGAGGAATTGTGGATTGGCAAATTCCCATCATTAAATTTAATAGCATTCAAGTTACACAATTCTTTTACCCTCAGGTCCAGACCTTCAGTAGTTACATAACCCCAGTCCCCCTGATTGGTTACACTGATAAACATACACCATTTGAAAGAGGAACACTAGTGCACCTACCAATCCAAGAATCCTATTCCCCTTTTTGCACTTACTTGAGTCCCTCTGCAGCATTGCACCTTTGAGTTGCTCACCACCTTGATACTGGAGAGGATCTGATGGAGTCTGCCATCAGTTGGTCAGTACATGCTGCAGACGTGTCTCATCCAATTCTCTGTTGCCAGAGGAAGCAAGATGGTCTAGTCAAGGCTTTTGGCCATCCTACCTGGACACCCAGAACTCCCAAATATGGATTCTACTGGGTGCAAGAAGCAGATTTGCACACAGAGTAGAGTTCATAGAATATCCTGACTAGGAAGGAACCCACAAGCATCATCGAAGTCCAATTCCTGGCCTTGTACAAGACCATCCCCAAGAGTCACACCATGTGCCCGAGCTCTGTCAGGTTGGTGCTGTGACAATTTCCCTGAGGTGCTTTCTCCAGCACCCAACCAGCCTCTGGCTGAAGAACCTTTTTCTAATACCCAACCTAAACCTCCCCTAACACAACTTCAGGCCATTCCCTCAGGTCCTGTCACTGGTCAGTGATGAGAAGAGATCAGTGCCTTTCCATCTACTTCCTGAGAAGTTGTAGATTGCAACTCTGTCTCATCTTCTTAGACTGAACAGACTAAGTGCCCTCAGCTGCTCCTCATACAGCTTCCCTTCAAGGCACTTCTTGATTTTCATTGCCCTCCTTTGGGTGCTCTCTACCAGCTTTATATCCTTCTTATACTGAGGTGCTCAAAACTGCCCCCAGGACTTGAGATGAAGCTGCCCAGTACAGAGCCAAGCAGGACAATCCCTCCCTTGCCTGGCTGGTGATGCTGTGCCTGGTGCACAGAGATCTTTGTTACATGGCTGTTCACATGGGTGCTGGGTAGGGAATCCCTAAATGTAGCACAGCCTCTGTGTGCCAGCCAGCCACTTCTATACACTTCAAACAGCAACAGCTCAACATCTCCAAGCTATACTGTACCTACAGTGAGAGGACTAGAGAAAATGGCCTTAACCTGAGACAGAGGCGATTCAGATTAGATATTAGAAAAAAGATTTTCACTGTTAGGGTGGTCAGGCATTGGAATAGGTTGCCCAGGGAGATGGTGGAGTCACTGTTGCAATATGTGGTACAATTTTCCTAAGAAAGGATGCTGTTTAATGCTTGATCTTTATATATTTTCAAGCCTAATCAACAAAAAAGGAGATTTAATCCCTGAAACAGCAGCTGGCAAGCTCTAAATGATGCTCATATGTTAGAAAAACAAACTACTTGTAGGTAGAATTGCCTTGTTAGGGTTCAGGGCTGGACATGCTTCAGTGATCTCAGACCTGGGTGAGGTTAACAAAGCTTGGGAAGAAGGAGTTACCACTGTTTGTGGACACCAAGAATGTAGAATTTACACGCCACAAGAATATTTGTCAGAACCCCCAAGATAAGGAAGAAAATAATAAAAACAACTCAGCAACTGTGCTGAAACCAGCTCTGACTGGGTAAAAGGTAATTCCAGCAGGGGGATCTGCAACCACTGGCTCGTGGACCACCAACCCAAGAAACCAATGGACCCACAAGAAGAGAAAGACTGAGAATGTGGACTAATTGGCATGAAAACTAAGAGAATAATTAACCAATAGAAGATAATAAGAATTAGTAAGAGAGCAATGTAACTTGTAGCCAAGGAATGCTAATTCCTTTGTTTGCTAAAATGTATAAATAGCAAAAAGTTTTGATAGCTGGTGTGCTTGATCTGTGGAATGCCATCTAGCACTGGGCTTGTGGAATTCTGAAATAAACAGTCTTTCAAATGCGTAATTATTGGCTTATCACTGGGTAATAAATCCAATTTTTGCAGACAACATCACCGTCTCTGGAGGTGTTTAAAAGGCACCTGGATCTGCTGGGTGATGTGGTTTAGTGGATTACAGTGATAGGGATGGGTTGGTGGTCGGACTGGATGATCCTAAAGGTCTCTTCCGACCCCGATGATTCTGTAGCCATGGGCTATACATCCCTTAGTCTCCCCGTAAAGACACAGCACAGAAACGCTTTTACCGCGCAGGCTGTGGGGAGAAGAGCTCATGTGAGAGAGGGGCGGTCACAGCCGAGGGGCGGCTATTTTACTGTGTCCGTGACTGCAGCTCTGCACAGCACAAATCAAATCCGAATTGGCTTTACCAGCAGCTTGTTACTGCGCTATCCCTTGGATGTATGCGCCGACCTACCGCCGCCTCTCGGTGCCGGCCGCGGGCCCGGCTGGCCCGGCCCGGGGCTGAGCCCAGCACGGCCCCGCCCGCGGGGCCCGCCCGGCGCAGGCCCGGCGCGTCAGAGCCGCGCGACGGCGGGCGGCCATGGGCGTCTGCCAGTTCTTCCTGCGGGGCTACTGCCGCTTCGGGGACCGCTGCTGGAACGAGCACCCCCGCGGCGGGGCGGGCCGCCCCGGGCCGCCCCCGGCCCACGGTACCCACACCGCGCCGGCACGGGGCGGGAGGGCGGGGCTGCCCGTCCCGGGCGCTCCGTGCGGCCGCTGCCGGCGGGAGCTCCGGAGCAGAGCGGGCCGGGCGGGGGTCGGCTGCAGCCTCTGGTTCGGCACTCGCCGAGTTGAGCTCTGACGAAGGGTCTGGAGCACAGATCCTGTGAGGAGCGGCTGAGCGTGCTGGGGGTGTTTAGCCTGGAGAAAAGGAGACTTGGGGGCGGCTTACCGCTCTCTGCAAGTGTCTGAAAGGAGGCTGTAGCCGGGGGGAGGTCGGTCTCTTCTCCCAGGCAACCAGGAGTCACAGCCTTAAGCTGCACCGCGGAAGGTTTGGGTTGGGCACACAGAAAAAGTCACGAAACATTGTAATGGTCTGCCCAGGGAGGTGGTGGAGTTACTGTCCTTGGAGGTGTTTAAGGAAAAACTGCATGTGGCACTTGTGCCGTGGTCTGGTTGACAAGGTGCTGTTTGGTCATAGGTTGAACTCGATGGTCTCAGAGCTCTTTTCCAACTTAATTGATCTTGTGATTCTGTGACTGCGGGATGTGCCGCAAGGCAGGGGGAAAACAGCTTGGAAAACTCTGTTCTCATGAGCAGCGAGCAAGTTTCTAGCTGCTGTGTGTTGTACCCAGTGAAGGCTGTTTCCATTCTCATCTGCTCTGGGTGTTCGGGGGCTTTGGGAAGGAAAGGGGCACGACAGAGAGCTGGGGGCTGCCGTGATGGCACGGCAGGAACTCACTGCAGCCGCTTGTCCTTATTCCTGCTGGAAGGAGGGTCGGGGTTTGCCTGTAACAACATACATAGGTGTGTCCGAGGTCTCAAAATGAAACTCAGGAGCTCTCTGTGCTGGAGCAGAGCCCCTGCTGTAGCTACGGAGGCAGGAGCCCCTAACATAAACTTAATGGTGCGTTCAATTTAATATTTTTCTGCTGGGGTAGTTATTTCATCAAACAACCTAAGCAAAACTGAGCCAGTGTCTTTCTGCAGTGCCACACAAGTTGTTGGCACGGTGATGTAGTTGAAGGCGTCTCTGCTCATTAAGGCACAGGGGAGATCGAACTAGATGACTTCTAAAGGCGCCTTCCAACCCAAACTGTTCTGCTTGAGAAGTAAGTAGGACTTGAGAACTACCCTGGGTAACTCACTAGTTAAGCTGACTTAATAATGAGGTTAACTTATTAGGAATAAACTACGTTTTAATTTCAAACTTTTTATTGTCACTGTAAGACTACTTATACTTACAGTTTTTGTTGATGTTGATTCATATCTTAATGATTAAAATATTAAAATGTTTGGTTTTTCTTTTCTTTTTTTTTTTTTTTTTTTGTTTGTTTGTTTTAATTGGAAGTTACTAGTGGAAGAGGAGGAGGAGGATGGGGCACCTCTAACCAGAGATACAGTAATGTTATCCAGCCATCTTCGTTCAAGTCTGATACATGGGGTGGCAGCAGAGATCACGGAAGAGGATTCTTTGGTTCCTCTGACTTTGGATCATCAGGCGGCAGCAGCAGAAATGCAGACTTTTCACAGAACAGGTTCTCTGCCTTAGCCAACAGTCAAAGTGTTGCTGATGGCTCTAAAGACGAAGAGGAGAGACTTCTGTAAGTTACAGTCCTGTCTTACTGGAAGCATTTAGAATGAACAGGTTGAAAGCTTATTGACTTCCTAGAGATAATACAGAGGACAGGAGAAAGCTGGGACATGGGAAGAAGCATAGAGAACATCACTTCATTTGGTTCTCTGGAATGATGCTCGCATGGGGAGGAAGTGATTCTTGTTTGGGACCTGGCCTGGGCAGATAGTCAACTGTGATATTAGTAAGATGTTGTGGTATTTAAGTTGTGATCAGGAGGATAAGGAAGGAAACAGATTTCAGGGCTTGAAAATAAGAAATCAGAGCCCCTTTAAGAAAATGAATTATTTTACTTGTTTTTTTGGTCACTTAAGACAACGGATCTTTCTGCCAACAGCAAAACTATTGGTTTCACAGAGGTGTATTTTACAGTCAGTTACAAGTGACCAGCACCTGCAGGAGGTACTGAGAAGCAGCAGTATGATTTCCCAAAGAAGCAAGGTTTTGGAAACACTTTCCATTACTCTTTTTAAGATTACATTAAGAAAACACTTGGTTTTCATGATAGCAGGTTTTTGACTCTGAATTTGGATTCAAACCAATTGTTTGAATTGATTGCTACTGGCATTTTTGGTTTGACAATAAAGTTTCATGTGATTTTTCACGATTTCATCTGTGATTTTATTTTGTTAGTGAATGTGTAGTGAAAGACATGGAAATTTGGGAATCTTCTGGACAATGGATATTTTCATGTTACTCACCAATGAAAGAAAAGCCGAATGTCTCAGGTAGGTAATGTTTTCAGTGTTGTGTAGTTGTGTATTGCTGCTGTTTAGGATGTTTCTGTGACTTGCCACATTGTTGTACCTCTGAGCAGCCATTTACAAGGTGATGATTTGTCTTGTGATACAACAGAAAGAAATATTAGTTGATGGCAGATTCAGTTTGGAGGGTCACCCCTCTGACACTCTGTAATGAATCTTTTTTTTGTCTGTTACTCTCTTTTTAAACTGTAACTCTCTTAAGAGAGACAATGTATCAAGGTCCATGTCTTCATAACTGCAGATGGCAGTTGGAAGTATCAATCTATTTTCTTGGAGGTTTTTGACTATTCCTGTCCTTGCAGGCTTTTCAGATGTCTCCCCAGAAGAGCTGCGTCTGGAGTATTACGACAGCAGAGCAAACAATATCATTGGGAATTATGTAAGTATTTTTAAAATGTTGGCTGGTGTGGACACTCTTGGGGCAGGACTTGTTACTGTTCTTCAGATGGCAACTCTTGATTCATTTATCTCCCAACTCTAGAAAATAATCAGAATGCCAAAATATTTTTCAATTCCTGTGCATCAAAGTGAATGCAAAAATAGCTGCTAGACACTCCTTGACTTAATCTTGTCCCTGCTCCTGTGTGTTATTTGTAGAAGTTACTTGAATCCTGTCTCAGAAGCTTAATACCTTATACGCTATTAGTCAGTTTGATTGTTATAGGTGGTTATTTGATGCTTTAAATAGAATTTGACCTTGTTCTTTTACATACCTTTGTTGTAGGGAATTAATGATGAAAATAGCAGATACTTCTTTTCTAGAAGCAGATATGTATATACTCATTTGGAAGTAAGACATATGTTTTTATATAAAACATCTCTCTGTGTGTATATATATCATTCCTTCCTTGTAGTCCTGTCAATACCAAGGAAGCTAACAGAGTTTAGTGTTGTGCCAGGAAAGAAATTAGGCTGTTGGATAGATGCAAGTACAAATTAATTCAAACTACATTGCACTCTTTCCTCTTCTTGGTTCTGTGTTACAGAAGGAATTGCTCTTGTCACCACTCTTGCTTCATATGTTTAGATTTACCAGAATTGCATTTTTAGAGACGGGAGACACATAATATTTTTCTAAACTTCAATTAAAATAATAACCCAAAATAATAATAAATAATAATATGCTCTACATGGCTATTTAAATAAATAAATAAATTGCGATCTCATCAAAGCAGAAAATGCAAGTTTTTCTAACTCTCACTGTATAGATGACAACTGTATGATACAGTTCTCTTATAAGATGTTTAAGTACAGCATGTCTTTTCCGTGTTTCTATTCTTAAACTGGGTCAAAATCTGAATTTTCCAGTTTGTTGTATAGGAGCAGATACCAAGCAACATGATCTTCCAGCATGTGATTAGACACAAAAGAATTATTGATGTTTGTGATGCAAGACTCTTTTGAAAAATTAAGGAATTTGTCTACAAAAAGATTACTCATTCAATTTTTGCAGGCATTTGTGACACTAGGTGTTTTATTCGTTTAAGTTTTAGGGAAAATTCAATTAGGCGAGGCATCTAATTAGATGTGTTGCTAAACTTAAGTATAAATGTAGGAAATTCAGGTTTGAAATTCCTGAAAGGTTGTTTGAAGACTTTTTAGGTTTTTGCTTAATACTAAATCAGAGTTATCAAGGGACAGATAGCATTTATTGCTGCACTGTTCTGTGCAGTTACCTGATGCATCACACTTAAGGGAGTTGATTTAAATTAAGGAAGTTAATTTCATCAAAAGTAATGTTTTAGGATGATACAATTGAACTGTTACGAATTACAGTGTTTTGAAAGTGGGTATTTTTTTCCTGAAAATGTGGTAGAAGCTAAGGTAAATCTTAGGCCTTCAGCTTAGTGACCGAGTACATAAGTGGAAAGGCCGATTGAAGAGTCTATTCTCATACATATAAAACTTACATATCTTGTTTTGTGTCATTTTTTTCCCCAAGCATCTAATTCAGAAAAAAAATAGAACTTGGATTTGAAAAGTCCCAGAACTTGTTTGCATGTTACTCCGATGTAAAGTAAAAGGGTTGATGTAAGGACAATAGTCAGAGAGTTTAAAGGAATTCTCTGTTAAAAACAAAGACATCAGCGCCTCACATTGAAGTTTCAGGAAATAAAATATGTTATTGGGTTAATGAAATTTCTTTTCTAATTCTAAATATCTTTTTTCAATTCAGTTGCCAGATGACTCTTCTGTTTTTAAGCCTTCAGTAATAAAACCATGCTTTTATTTACCCGTTTTCAGATAGATGCTGTCCAAAATTTAGTATTACAATGGAAAAATCGGCTACTTCAGTTGAAAGCTTTAAATGCATCAACAAAAGCATCTTTGGTAAGTATTCACAAATGGCAACATGTCTCTGTGCCTGATGTCATTTTTTAATGAAGTCATTTACACAGATGTTTATTATGGTTACAAAGACTTCTGAGATGTGGCAATTGTGATGTGCCACCTGGGCATATTCTCTGGACTCCTGAAATCAGTGAATTCCAGGTGTTATTATAAACCCCTTCAGTTAACTGAGGAAAAACATGCATAGGGATGGTTCCATGTTAGCAAGGCAGCAGCTGGATCCCAGCTTGGGAATACCCTCATTGCAAGCCACAGGAAAACAAGCAGAGCTTAAGTTTGGGATCTGGTTGTGTGCATGACCAGGAAGAGGCCAATCATCCCCACCACACCTTTTTTCCCATGTGCTGAGGTTGACTCTTCCAAGAGAGGATCAGCAGACTGGACAAGAATTCCCCTCCAGGACACCTTAGGAGAAATGGAGCATGTGGCCAGTGTCAGACTTGAGACATGGATGGGAGAGAAGCCCTTTGGATAACATTTGAAGATAGAAAGAGTCATTGGTCCTGGGAAAGTGACAAACACTTGTGAATGGAGATGTTTTTTCCGAAGCTAATGCTTGAGTTCAAGCCCATATGGAAAAATGAGGGAGGCAGAGGAAGTGGCTCCATTTGAGTGCAGTCTGCATGAAGTGCAGGGAAGGTTGAGGAATGTGATCCCAGCCCTTGGTCTGTTCAGAGCTGAAGGTGGACAAGCAGGATTTGGGCTTTACCACAGGAGACAGTAACAGACACAGATGTGCTGAGGACAGGAGCAGAGTGAGTCAAAGCCGTGCCCTAAATACAGTCACAGAGCACAGCCTGGAACAGTAAGAGGTGAGACTGAGAGCTCCCAGGGGGTCATTGACTGACAGGCAAAAGATGGATCAGTTGTAACAGACTTGCATTTCTGGAGGGTTTTACAGAGAAGAGCAGGTATGGCCTTAGAGCAGTTAAAGCACTGCAAGAACAGGCAGTTGTGAGGAGTGATCACTGTCCAGCATGGTCTGAGTTGGGTTCAATAGGACTGGACAGCTCTGGCTTTATTTCAAGTAGTTATTTCAAATGTTTTGGAATCTAGTTTCCATGTATGTTTCTGGCATTTTTTCAGCTCTCTGCTTTCAAGACCACGGGCACTCAAGCAGCACCTGCCTTTGGAATGGGAGGACAGCAAACCTCAGGCTTTGGGCTGTCAAGTAAGTTCCTGTTGTGAGAGCCAAAACATTTACACATTCTCTGTGGTTTGCTGCTGCATCCTTGAACTACAGCAGTTGTATTTTGTAAATTCTAATATTTTTTGTAAATTCTCTACTTGCAGGCTTTCCTGTGAGCAGCAGCAGTACCAGTGCCAGCAGTTTCTCCTTTAAAACCAGTTCCAGTCTCATCAATTCAACATCATCTGGGAGCAGCCCTGCTGCTGGTGGGAGGTCTGCTGCTGCTGCAAATCCTCCTGCATTTGGGACAACATCCTCTCCTAGCGCACCCCAATCCGTTGGCCTTGGCAGCCCGGCCGCTCCATCCGCAGCCTCCTTCTCCTTTAAAGCAGCTGCCACGGCTGGTGGCTTTGGGACTTCTGGCTTTTCAGGCTTTGGCAGTGCTTCTGCTGCCAACTCTGCAAGCACCACTCCAGCAGCCTTTGGAGCCTTCAGTGCCACCGTAGCCACTTCTGCCTCGCCTTCGAGCGGTGCTTTATTTGGACAGAGCGCCAGTGTCACCTCGGCGTCTGCTGCAGCCACCAACTCCAGCCCTGCCTCAGAGAAGTTATTCACACCCAAGAGCGAACTCTCAGCTGAAGAGTGGCAAGAGTTTGAAGCAAAGGAGTTCACAATTGGAAAGATTCCTATTAAGCCACCACCATTAGAACTTTTAAATGCTTTTGACCTTTTAAGTTTATTCAGAAGTAACATGTTTTGAAATGAAATAAAATGCTACTTTTAACTTTTGTTTCATCTCTCAAATCTCCTGCAGGAATAAAATTACCAGTATAAACATGTGGACGTTGTATTTTATAATTTCTTGGTTGTTTTGGGACAGACTTTTTACATCTGAGAAATGAACTGTTGAAAATAAAATGGAACATTTCCTTCTATTTGTTGTCCTGTGAAATTCTGGGGAAACACTGTTTTTAAAAAGGTTGTGTGTCAAAAGAAGCAGTGCTTCAGTCAAGTGTTCGCATCCTTTTGTGAATGGAACCCTAGAAAAACACATGCAGTACAAGGCAGTTGGACAGCCTTTCCTTATGCCTCTTTAAAGGTTTCTGTAGTGTTGGAGGACTGTGTGTTCAGAGAGAGGATGGCTCCTGTGTGGTCTGTGCCACACTATGCCCTTCTGTCCCCTGGAAGCCAGTTCCCGTGCCAGTTGAGACAATTCAGCTGTTGCTAGTAGTTTTGCCTGAGGTCACCAAGCCTGCAGGAATGTCATATACAGCCCTGAAAGCATTCATCCTGCAGAAGGAGCTTGTGGGTTGTTATTTTGGTGCCTCTTAGGTGAAACTTAGCAAGCAATAACAAAACTGCCTTTCTGTGAATGATGGCATTTTGCTGTCAGGTTCTCAAAACTTGATGGGTGCATATACTAACGTTACCTCTCCTGAAGTCGTGGTGTTAAGGGATCAGTTTTGTTGCTGAGACGCTCTAAAGCAGGAGTCGGGAGTCTTAGAGAGGATGTCCTAGACTCAGGGAAGGAGAACATTTGCTCTTGACCAGGCCCTCGCCTTAGTAGTCTATAATTGCAAAACCTTATCTTTAAGAGGAAAATAAAAGTTTACTTCAGGATACATATAACTAAATCAATGGTTTCTTTAACACTTGTAGATAACATTTCAGTTCTCAGTATGGACCTCATGGTCCTACATAAAACTTCACCTGTGTTGTGTATCCGACCACAGGTCCATCAGAGACTGGCTTGCTAGAGCAGTGGGAATGACTGGAACAACATCTAGAATGGTAGGCTGGGGTAGACACTCTGCAGCCTTCATGGAGATCCAGGTTCCTCAGTGTGTGCTCAGTACAGATGTAGCAGAAGCTTGCAGGTGTTACATATCTCAGCAGCCTGTTGCTGCTAAACTGCTCTAGGAGCTTCCCAGGCTTAAAAGTGAGCATGTGCTGTTTTAATGGATGTATTTTGCTTAAAAAAAAAAATTGTAAGGCCATAAAAATCTGGATATTCTCCTGCACACACCCAAACAGTATTGGCTAGATGTTCTCAAACATCCTTCTAACACATGGAGACCTAGAGGAAGAAGGGAATTTTTAAGTGTTAGGTCACATTGCCATTAATAAACAAAGATTAGGTGAGGTATTCCTAATTTTGATGACAAAAAATAAAAGTTTGAAGAAACGTCATTTTTAAAATCATCTCCTCACCCTTAAAAGTTTTTTAAAAAATTACTGTTACAGAGGTATTAGGATTTGGTGTTTTCACAAATGGGCTTCTGAAAAGATGGCAGGGATATGACTTACCTGGCAAAAGGCAAGCTGGGTGTTTGGCTGCAGAAGTAGGGATAAAGATAGGAAAATAGCGAAGGGTATAATATTACTCTAGGGGGCTCACTAAACTGCAGAAAATAGGGAACAATTTATTAGACCAAAGAAATCTATCCCAATATTTGCTCTGTGTTTCTTTTTTTCTTTTTTTTTTTTTTTCTGTTAGTCCTTTTCTGCTTTTGGCATACTTTATATCAAAGTTGGTTGCAAGCACAAAGGAGGCTAAATAATACCTTCTATTAGCTACAATTCTTTCATTTTTTAAACTTCTCCTTTTTGTAAGTTTGTTTGTTTGTTTGTTTGTTTGGTATATGGCTGCTCCCCTGAAAGTGATAATATTGTGGTCTGGCATATAAAAACATATATAGGGTGGCAGCAAACTCACAGATGTCACTTACTGTATTTTGATTTAGAACAGAAAATATGAGGTGAGTGTCCAAGCAAAGATGTGTAATGTCCTGATTAGCTGAAAATCTTGGTCTGTGAAATAGGCTGGAACATTCAAGCTCCATGTGATATTTTCAAGTACTTCCCTTACTTTGAAATAACAGGATTTATGAGTCACTGAAATTCCTGCAGTGTGGTGCAAACAACCAATTTGAAGAATGAAGTTTTGGTTTTCAAGATATCCTGGATTAATCCCCAGACAGCAGCACTTGAAGTTGGCTGTATACAGGAGAAAAACTCTCCACTGCCCCAGCTGAGGAAGCAACCCAGCACCTAACAAAAGGAATTTTCTCTGCCCTTCTTCCTCACATACTAGCAGCATTGGCAGATCTCAAAGTGTGATTTAGCAGCTGAGAAGGGAAAAAAAGAAACGTGTGAACCTCAGAAAGCATTACAATTAGGTCTTAAAAATTAAACATCACAGTAGCCCCATGCTCTGTAGTTTCACAATGTGCAGCAGCAAGTGGCATGGTAGCCTTACACTGAATGAGGGAAGATGGACTGCAAATAATCAGCTGGCTGGATTTAAGCCTCAGAGAACAGGCTAAGGGCATCCACAACAATAAATTAACAACGACCAGAAGGCTAAGGAAAGAAGAGCTTTCATAAATGTGCCTGGGGAGGGAAAGGAATATGAAAAGCCTATTAATACAGGAACACTGAATTGAGATTGATAAGACCAAAATGGTGGAAATCTATTTAAAAAGTACTTGAAATGAGGGATGGTTGAAAATCAATAAGGATGTCATGCAGTAACTGATAAAAACAAGTAAGAAAATATTTGTGAAATGTGAGCTTACTGCAGCATAGTGGGAGTCCAGATAATTTGCTGTATAGGTCAGTAAGGGAATCAGATAATGGACTTGCTACAATTTTGGTAAGTGATATCACTCAGATAAGTGGCAGAACACCAGGGATTTGCTAGCAGACCGAGGAAAAAACATACCTCAGTGAGCAAAGGTACTTAATTTGTTGACAGTTACAAATAATTTGAGGAGATTGTAAAGACAGATGAACTGACTTTTAGTAAGGCATTTGATACAAGCATTTAGGAGGTATCAGAGTTTTATGTGGCCGTGATTAGGGTTAGTGATTAATCAGAAACATCTATGAGTGAATGCTTTTGTTTCTAGTCCATCTCCCATGTCCTAATGTAGGAGAGAGACAGAGAGAGATTTACCTGGGCAACAGTGGAGGAAAACCCACAAATTCTATTTAGACAATTTATCTAAATTGATATCAATTTAAGTAGCCATCTAATTATATTTGACCCCATATAAGCCTAATGTAAGCTGAAGGAAAAGTCTGGACTACTAGTGTTTAGAGAGTGGGAGCAAACTGTGGAGTAGAACGGTGTTGACAGTAAGTGAGATCTGAAGCCATGCTGGTTCAGATCAGGAAAATGTAGTTTGAGCTGTAGGAATCTCCTATAGCTACAGTAATGCTGTGCTTTGTTCTGAGCCTGCAACTGCCAGAGCTGCAAGATGAGTAGAAGGAGATTCAGAGCGCAAGCAAAGCCATTGGAAATGACAATTCAGGAGGGAACTTGAGAGCTGAATATTTACTGTGTGGTGAAAGCAGAGGCTGTGACATGCAATGACTGTCTTTTTGAAAGGGTACCCTCTCAGGAAGGAAGAAACAGGACTTTTCTAGTAATGAGAATACTGAGCTACTTTCACAGACTTATCTCAGACAGGAAGTTTCCCACCTGGAAAAGTCCTGTTCTACACCTCTGTTAAGATCTGGCCAAGCCAAAACCAAAACAGGAGAATCAAGTTCCTGCTTGTCAGGACTAACAGCATGTGTCCTCAGGGATGCAGCAGTCAGCATAAGTAGATTTGATCCCTTCCCTTTGAACCAAAATACACCAATACTTTCACAGAGAGTGACAGGAGTGCAGCACTGAGCATTTGGGGCAGGGAGCTGTATGTGCCTGCCACCTCTCCTGGGAATGATTCAGAGTGCTGGCCACAAAGAGGCAACCCCTCTCCACTGAGTTTAAAGAGGCAGATTAACTCTTTAACCCTGGGAGTGAATACGCCTCTTGGTCTTGAAACTTACACTTCCCTTGAAACTCTCACTTGCAATTGCCTGGTTCTTCTGTAAAGAGTAACTAAGTAAAAAACCACAGTTCTTAGCAGCTCAGCCTTAGGCAATATGCTTATTTAATCTCCAACACCCTTAATTAATCTCCAAATTTTCAGTATCATGCAGCAGGCTCCTTGGTGGGACTTACTCTCTTGCAAAAAAACATAACCAGATCTTAAAATGGAGGGAAGAAAAGCAAGAAGAACAAGATTTAAATGTCAGTAGGCTGATACACATTTTTGTTCAGGTACATGGATTGCTTTGTCTTTCCTCCACAGCCAGTAGGATTTGTTCTTACCATGTACATGAGGGATATAAGAAACAAGTTTTATGCCTTTCCCCTTCCAGCAAGCAGGTCTGTTACGTTGCTAATTGCATGGTAGTCATCAGAAATGCAATCTGGTGGTTTTAAAGTACCTGCAGCAATTATATCCTGTTCCACCTGAATTTCTATTTTGTTGTGGCAGTGGGCTCTTAGCAAACTAAATGCATTCTGGTCAACATCAAGGATGGCTTCTGTTCTTTGCAAGTCACATGAAATATTCCCTTTGCATATGCCCTACAAACTAACTAGATTAGTTCTAATTATACCAAATAAACCAACCCTCCTGCGTGAATCAAACAAGCAACATTTGCATGTGTGCGTGTAAAACCATGTTACATCACATTTAAGAGAAGACTGAGGTACAGTTTTGATCTCTGATAGCTTTTCTATCAGAGAAAAGTCTACCCAATGCTGTGGTGGTTTTTTGACGAGCATCTGTGCATCTCTGGCTTGTGATGCATGTCTGTATTAAAGCACTCTTTATAGGCACATAAGATTTTGTTATTGCAGTTTACTTCTGCAAGTATGGCTTCTCTTGAAGTATCTGCAATGATGAAATAGAACTAAAATAATATAAAACTGAAATAAAAGTTTATAACCATGGGTTGCATTAAAAAAAAAAAAAGAAAAAAAAAAGAAAAAAAAAAAGAAAAAAAAGAGGCTGGTATCACTTACTGTTCCTGTATGATAAAAGGACAATAGATGAGGTGGAGAAGAACCTTCTGTATTCAGGACACATGAACTTTTTGGGGCAGAAGAGAGCCTTCAGCATTCTCCCACAGCCTTATTCAGGAGCTCCCATGGGCTGGGGGCAAGCAGGCCCTTGCAAAGTGAAGCACTGCTTGAACTTCACCCCAGGAGCTTGGCAGAGCCTAAAAGAAAGCCTCAGCCTGCAGGCGGACCTGCCTGACTTGAGATAAGACCTCTTCAAATTTTACTGCAGATCCTTCTGCCTGGAGTCTGCTTCAGACATCTCTGTCTCTATCTCACCTACCTGACTTGCTGGAGACTGATTCTTTACTCCCTGCCTCATGTGCCTCCCAGTCCTCCAAGCTCTTGCATACGAGGTCCGCCGCATTTCCATACATGGACTTGTGACTTCCTGAGCCTCCCTGTGCAGGTTTTGCAGAGGGAAATGGCCACCAGGAACCCCTCCTCTCCAGAAGTCTCTACTTCTACCTGAAGCCTGTGTGGGAACTCACATGGCATCAGGACACAGTGCTCATGACTTGAGACACCTCCAAGCCAGCCCAAGCACACAGGCAGAGCTGGACATCACAGTGTGTGCTGACACAGCTCCAGCATGACCTGTCTTTCCAGCTGGTGCTGTTTCAAGGTTCTGTCCCATCAGTGCCCTTTGCTCACATATTCAAACTCCCTATCACATGGCATTTCTCGCAAAATGATTCCCACTAAGCCTTTGATTGTGCTCTGTAACCTCTGTAAACTCCTCCAGCCTGTTCTTCCCTGACAGCTGCCTCTGCCTGCACTTCTCAGGAGTAGTACATCGAGAAACTCTGGGGTGCTAAAGCTCATCCCTGACCCTGACAGGACAGTGCTTCTGCTTCTCCAGGCATTTGTCTGAAACACATCTAAAGGTTTCTTTTCCCCCAAAGAACACTGATACAGTGACGTACCTTCCTTCTGGCTTGTGCTCTAGTCCCCCACCCTTCAGTGCACTCGGGACAGAGGGGGCACACATTTTGTCATCCCTCAGGTGTACAACCCAGGAAAGGAGGAGACACCTCTGGGCCTCCACACAGGACTGACTCTAGTCTGTGTGCAAACAGTTGCTTAATTGTTTGCGTCTGATAACAATCAAATTAACTTTCTCCTGTTTTTCCCTTCTGAGCATCACTGTACAGAAGATGAGGAAAAGACAGGAGAAAAAGGGCACAAAATACTCAGGCAAGTTTGCTGAAATTCATTATACTGTCAGGGGAAAAATCCCAGACACCCTAACTTTGGGTTATATGGTGAAACACAAGCCCATCCTCCTTTTCATAGCAAAGCTTCAGAGCAGCACCTATCAAAGAGCACACATTATACAAGTAACACAAGCGATCTAAGTTAGTTCTTGCAGAAGGAAATACATATGGTTGACAGTAACAGGTCCATACTGAAGTAACCAAAGTATTTGGACACCTGATGGCATATAAGGCTGTCCTGTCTGTTGAAAAAAACAAGGATGTCTCTCTGACCTTTTCTTATGTATTTATTTACTTTGTTTTGGAAAAACATTGGATAACATTAAAGATACTAGCAGAGCGTCTCAATATTACAGACAGCATTGAAGAACAAACAAATAAGTGCACAGAAAACTCGTGATCACAGCTGAAATAAACTGGTTCTGGCAGCAAACTTCTACTTAAGTGGTCACTGGACAGATTCCATCCTTACGATGATCTATTT
Organism: Vidua macroura; assembly: GCF_024509145.1. Classification (NCBI taxonomy): domain Eukaryota; kingdom Metazoa; phylum Chordata; class Aves; order Passeriformes; family Viduidae; genus Vidua; species Vidua macroura. The sequence continues at coordinate 32,027,481 of NC_071571.1, forward strand.
TGAGAAGGTTTAGTCTTCCAACAATAACAGAAACAGTCACGAACAGAGGGAGTCCTATAAAGCAACTAAAGAGTACATGAGAACAATATGTGATTTTTTTGTTGTTGTTTTAAAAAATCTGTTGGAGTATGTGTGATTGAAATTTAGAACTGTGCATCCAAAATAATTTACTTAGAAGTCTGTATATATTGCAGTACTTGGTGTACAGGAAGAGGAAATAAATTGCATTTTACAGCATTCCCACCTCTGATGCTGGCTTGTGATGATTCACGCGGCCCTGGAGGTCAGCCAGGGGACTCAGAAGCCACAAAGCCCCAGTGCACACTGTGCATCTTCCATGCTCAGCTCAGCTCAGCTCTCACAGGCCCTCAGTGTGGACTCTTCTTTAGAGAGGACACCCCAGGATTGCGGTGCTGGTTGTTATCCATCTGAAAAATTCCCCATGAATGCAGGACTCCCAAATACCAATTTTAGTCTCTGACATAGAGCACAGGAACAAGCAACCTGCTCAGGTCCAATCCATTATGCTTTCTGATTTATATCCAAATTACTCAATTGTAGCAGGTTTCCTAAAAATATTACATGATTTTGATTATACCATCTGATCCTCTGTCTGTGGTTCCCTCTGCAACAGTCTTTTTTTTTTTTAACTCCACAGCAAATTTTCAGGAAATTAATTTTCAAAGAAGACCATATTCCCATAGCTATAGTAACAATTGGCAAGGAAGGAAAAGCAGGCTAAACTCAGCCGCTATGAATGCTCTTAGCAACTGGCTGGCTGATCAGCACACATGGAAATCTGGTATCTAGATTAGTTTACCAGACTTTTGCCTCATTGGAGTATTAAGAGGACAAAAGGCATCAAACTATAGGAAACTAGGTTTCATACACACATTCTGTGGCTCAAACCCATCTTTCAAGTATCAAAGTTTCAAGTATCAAAGCAAGATCCTTCCATGTTCAAACATGAAGTTAACCTAGGAGAAAGGAGGTATGTAAGTTCAGATGTAAAAGAACAAAAGTTCATGACTTCACCCTGGGAACTGCCAGCTTGCTGCCAGTTAATGGAAATCAATGAAATTATCCATGATCCAAGAGCTTTGCAGATGGACCTCAAGTGTCCTCTCTCAGGATTCCTAGGGTCCTGCCATTGTAGAACTTTCCAGCCTCCCAGAACTTAGGAGAAAAACAGAGTCATTGCAGAAGATCTTCTATGATGAAACAGAAACCATGAATGATCTTTCACTTAAATGAAACTGGAAATAACAATCTGATGAAAATAAAACAATTGTTATTAGTTTTTTGCCTTCTGATCAGTTTCTAGGAATAATTGTGCACGAACCCATTAATGTATCACTAACCTTTTATCCTTTCATGACACAGTGTATTAATTTGCTTGATCTTTCATTTGGCAGAGAATGGCATTTCTGCCAAAGCATGTGAAATTTTTCAAGACATTTCACATATCCTGATTATTTTGAAGAAATTGCTGGCTCAGTTCAGCTGAGAAAATTTGCATACTCATTCATCTTCTAATCTTAAATGTAACTTACTCCATAAGGCTTAAGGTACAGGAGAATGTGATTGTGACTGAACAAATCCAGACAATAAGAGATGTTTTTCCCTCACACACGGCAGCCTGAAGAAACCCCAACAACCAGTAATTGCCTCTGTTCAAACTGGAGGGAGTTGTCCGTGCATCAGTATATGGAGCCTCCTTTATTCCACAACCATGGCCCCCCTGAAAAGGATCCAAAACATTCAAGGCAACCCAAGTGTGAGTAAGAATATTTAAACTCACCAGTAAACTGAAGCTTGGGCAGACTCCAGAGCATGGCTCAGATAGCTTTTCACAGGAAACACAACTGAACAGTAATCACAAGTCCTCTAACATGATGCAGCTTCTGCCTGCTTGTGTTCCATCATCTCCAGATAGGGACTTCTTAGTTATCATACAAGGCTTGGTAAAACTTTTGAAACAGTCAGGCAAGACTTCACCCATTCAAGTGTAAGAGAAAGCAAAGAGCACAAAAATAACAGATCAAGCCTTCATCCCTCTTGCATCAATCCTGGAATACCTGCACTGCCAGGGGACAGAACCTCCTTCCTGCCTGCTTCAGCTGTGGCCCACTATAGCCTGAAAAGGTAAAAGAAAGGAAGCAGGTGTTGAGAAGTCCCTTACAACGACAATGAGAAAAAGATGACACTGGAAGTTTGCTTGGGTCCCCAGCAGGGAGGGGATTGCATCTCTGTGCACCTTCTCCTCTGTGTCCTGGATCACCAAAGCGTTGTCCTAACCACACAAAAAAGGTGTAACTGCGCTGCCCATTCTCATTCTCTGCTGCCACACTCTCCCTGCTCCCAAGTGCTGTTATCTGTATTGGCCAAACTGAAAACCACCAACGAGTCCCTGCTGACCCTATGGCTACCAGAAGAGCTTGGGTTAATGCAAGAGCACCCTTTGCCCACAATTAATGAATCATACAGATAATAGGAAAGTACTAAGTAGGGTTGCATTTGTCCAGGGCACCAAAGCTGGCATGGTGGAAGACTGGCTGAGCCAAGGTCATACTGCAGGACCACAAATGAAAGCACATGAAAATGCTCCTGCAGTTCTGGTGCTTGGCTGCTGGATGGTCACTACATGGTCCTGAAATGCTTAGCACAAAGCAGTGATAGCTGATTATGCCTGCTAAATACTTCTGTGGTTCCGACACTAAGTGGTTCTATTAGCAAGTTCGTTTTGTCAGTTCTTAATTGCAGTGAAACCTGGGAAGATAAAAAGATCAAAGGAATCCTTTTAGCTAACCAGATAAGTCTTGTCTTTATTCCTATAACCTTTTAAAATTTCTCACCCTCTTCAATTTGAAAACCTACTGTAGGCTGTTAGAATTTAAATTAATATATGCTTATTTGGAGACTTTAAAGGTAAATGAAAGGTTACATATACTGGACAAAATTACTTCTTTTTAATGGTTTGCAGATACATAAGAAATAGAATTAAATAGCCTTCTGGTTGCCCAAATTGTGCATTATAATTCCCTGGCCAGTAATTTTTTTAACTGAATTTAAAAGCTCTCACTAAAGATTGTGATGTATCTTGAAGATGTATCTGCCTGCTCTCAGCCCTATCTCTGCAAATTATTATTAGCAAAAAAACCATGTCCATCAACTTTCTCTACACAAACTTCTCCAAAAGCATTAAGGGACTGACTTAAAAACCAAAGGAGCTGGGAATCAGAAAGGAACTTAACCAAAGGTGACTGAAAGGCTCTAAACTGAGGCCTAGCAAAAGAACCCATCCAACAAGAATGCAATGAGTAAGGATGGAGTGTCTTTTAAGTTCCCTGATTTGTTTTAGTCCCTATTTGCTCTTATTTAAATATTGAATAGTTCTCATTTATGTTCTAACCAGAATTAGCTCCTAAGAGCCAAAGCCTTTCTTATCATGGATACTTGTTTTAACTAAAGTCATCTTAAAGCTCTGGATGACTTGGTGGTCCCCAGCCAACAGGAAATCACCTTTCCTCTTTTGTAAATAACCTGAACATTTCTTTTCAATTTAAAAATAGTATCCATTGCAAATACATTTTGAGAGAGAATTCTGTGTAATTGAAAACACATGCAAAGCGTTGAAATACCACAGGAATGAAAACTACAAAGCCTGTTGTAGATCAATACAAGACAGAGTTTGCACATCCCTCTGCTTTCAGTGCAGAGTTGTGATGAAAAGCTAGCTCTGTAACGTGAGCAAAAATTTCAAGGAGACTGCCTTTTCTAGAGCTTTGGACTTCTCTCTGTATGAACAGACTATGTTGAAGCTTTCCAACAAATGTCACCTAAAGTCCAAAGCATGCCACTATGGACCAGCTTAAATGTCCTCCCTGTGCCTTTCAGCACAATCAAATAATGCCCCTAAGCCCTACTAAGTTTGACTTCAAAATTTTCATAATGCTCCTTAATTTTTATTTAAAGTTGCTGTAGCTCTAAAAGTCTTGAAGACATGGCACAAAATCCTTAATTAAATACTCAGTGATTTTCGTACAGTTTTCTACACAATTTAGCTGGCCAGAAACATTTTAGCTGCTTAAACAAGAGGAGGTGTTAGTGTTAGAGCAATCCCATGCAGAGATTGTATTAGCTACTGGGAAGACCATGCTGGCTTATCCAGAGGGAAGGGGAACTGGTTCATGCTGTTTTGGTGGGCTACTAAACATAATGTCACTTTCAGTCACTTTCTTTCAGAATCCTCCCATTTCATATGACCTGAAGAAATAAATCCAAGTCGCCTTCAAATGTGTTCAATCACTGCAAGCACGTGTCCTTAACAGAGCATTAGGGGTGCTGGGGGAATGCAGGGGTTCAGAAATACACTGCCATTCCTCAGCACAGTGGGCAGAGCCTCGAGGGTGATTATTGCTAATTACAGATACAGCTGCATGGTATTCTACATATTGTTATACTTGCAGAGCTCATTTTCCTTAAAGTATTACTAACCCTCCCTTCATCTGGTTTTCCTCCCTCACTTGTGGAATTATTAATAAACTTTTTACTCAAAGACTAGAGTGGTAAAGGAGTTTCCTTCTTCATATTCATGCATCTTTTTCACAGCTGCAGAAGATGTTTGGAACACTCCATTGTGCTTTCCCTCTCAGTTTGCATGGCTGTGACGAAGAAGATGATGAAGAATCCTTGTCTTGCAGACACTGTGCAAAGCAGCCTCAGACAGAATTGTTTTTAACATTTTTTCTGAAAATTCTCTCTCCCTTCTGTCCTCAGTCACACAGCCCTGAGAATTTATTCTGAAGCTTTCCACCATGCTCCAGTTAGACAGGGAAATTTGCATTGTAACTCACTTCTGTGCTAAGTGTTAAGACACAAGCAAAAAATTAAAGCAAACAAACTGATCTCACTATTCAGATAGTTCATCTGCAGTTTGACAAGAAAATTTTGAGCTGTCTTGTCGGGTAAAGACATCTACCAGAACCCAGAGCCGGATTTCTTCTGAGATATTGGTGAAAACCATACCCATGCAAAATACTGATCCAACGTGGCTGCTGCTGACAGTGCTCCAGCCTGGGGCTGTGGTGCCTCAGCAATGCTCCTTACTCACAGAACCACAGATTCTGTTGGAAAAGACCTTTAAGATTGTTGTTAACCCAACATTAACCCAGCACTGCCAAGGCCACTTCTCACCCCACTGCCAAGTGACAACATCACCACAGCAATGACATCCAATGGCATTCTCACTGTGGGGTTCATTTCCTCATTTTCACTCATCAGTGACCTTCAGCTGAGTTTTTCTACTTGGAAGATTATGCCTAAAATATAAACATTTGTATGTTCAAAATAAAAGTATAGGGTCATAGCAGAGGAATATAAATACGTATCTGGGTGAAATCCAGTGATTTGGCTGCCAAAACAGGTAAACAGTTTAATCATTTGCTCCTGGTTTCAGACCTTTGAATTTCATCCTAGACAAATAAACAGCCTGAAAAGGTAAAGAAGCTCTGACTTCCCATTATATTCTAAATAAAAGAAATATAGCCATTTGGATTATATACTACATTTCTTTACTTTTGTCAATGTCTCAACTGAATTTCTTGATTTCTTCTTGATTTGAATAAAATTCAAACACAAGGAAAAGTATTAGTAATTAACTAGTGTTACCTCAGGACTCATCTGATGTAGTTTTTATTTGTTACAAGAACAACACCACAAAAGTTGAACTGACAAAAAAATTGCTCAGTGAAGAATTATTTATAACTTGAGTTTCCTTGGCCCCTATGTCTTAGCAAAACCTGATTTTTCTTGTTTTTCTTTGTCATTCTACAACACACCATTCGATGGCTAGTTTTTCTTGCCAAAAGTTCTTTTGCATTATGTAATAATAGAAGAAGTAGGTACTCTGAAATGTAACAGAAAAAACAATTAGTAACTAAGAGATCAAATAATATCTATTTTCATTTCATCCTTTTGTTCTTAATTAATAAAAACTTTTTTTTTTTGCCTTCATTCAAATACCACTCACTACAACAGCAGCATGAATAGTCAATGTGTATATATAGAGGTTTGAATGTACAATCCATTTTCCTCCTCTTCACTTATGCTTCTCTTTATTTTCTTCAGTTCTATTCCATTTTTACATTTTGATGCCACACACAGTACAGGACTAAATTCAGACTATTCCTATTGGGTATAATAACCTTTACTGAGAGGAATGGCAATGACCACATATTGGATCTGATTTTTTTTTAATAACGTTTTTCACCTTCTCTCCAGGAGCAGCGGAACCAAACCATTTGCAGTGTGAGCCATTTGCACTGAAGCCTCTTGTGTTGGGCACCAAAGAGCTCTCCCTTCCTCCCAGAGCACTGCATACAGCAATGCTCTGAGCAACCAGCTGCAATTAAGCAGCGTGGCTGAGGAAAGATTTGTTAAGCTGTTTTGCTCTTTTCAGGGAGACAATTTAAATAATAGATCTAAGAAGCAGATTTTTCTATTACAGGATGCACACACATTTTCTGTAATGATTCTAATTATGTTATATAGTATTTCACATAGCTCTGGTGACCAGTGCAGTCCACATGCTAGACAGATTTTACCCTCAGTATTTCACTTAAGCCAGGGATTGCAAGTAGGCTGCTGTATTAAATCAATTTTTTGGTTCTCACATGGTAACACAGTAAAGCCATGTTAGATTTTCCAGCATTGGCAAAGAGAGCTGAAATAAAATAACCATATTTCAATGCAGATTTAAAACAGAATCAGTGCAAATTTACTGCTCCTATCGCAGAGAATATGAATAAAGGATATGGATGTTCATTTAAGATGACCCCAGAAGACTAACTCCTATGTATTTAATATATTTCCCTGCCCATATGTGATCAGAACTTTTAAAGATTATTATTTAATGCATTTGGGAACAGGGCATTAAAAATACATGCTTGTCCCAGTCAAGCAGCAGTTCCTGTTGAAGTTTCTGCAAGCAGGAGCCCCTCCAGCTTGGGGGAGAGCAGTAACCCCTGATTTGGGGCTGCATGAGCCTGGTGTCCTCCTCTGCCCTGCCAGCAGAACATCAGAGGCTGATCCTGCCACCTGTTACTCTGCAGCAGCTGAAGATGAGTCGAGGTGGTGATGGATGAGTGGGAATGGGCAAGTTATGGCACAGCTCCTCCTGTGCCTCCCTGGTTAACCCATGGCCCCGGCAAGCCGTGACCACACTGTGCAAATGGCAGCAGACAAACCTGGGAAAACCCAACCCAAACCAAACTCTGTATCATCTCTTTCCTTCTATTTCCCCCCAGACCCCTAATGAGTCCTCCTCAATGCTGTCAGCTACAGAAGGTGGAGCCAGGTGGATCCATAAGTCCTAAGGTGATGGCAACCCCTCCCTAGGAGGAGTACAACAGCTCCACTTGCTCAGTTTGCCTCCCTTTTATGCCATAAATGTTAGAATCTAAAAGGGGCATTTAGATAGCAGGCTGGTTGCTTTGTAATATATTCATCTTTTTTCTCCTCTTGCTATTGCCTGTATATTCACTGCTTGTTCTAGCCTCTAAGGAAGAGGTTACTCTCTGAATTACTGCTGTGAGTCAGTGGGAACACAGTCCAAAAAATGCAGCATTTTGCCAATTTTTTGATGTTAACACATTAAAGAGTATGTTACGCTGAAGTTCAGCTGCCAGCATTTTCATTATTTCTGACTTCTATTTCAGGGAAGTGCTGAGGTTATTTCTTAAGCAGTCAAGGCAATTTCACTGGACCATAAAACAACTGCACTTCCGTAATGAACTCTTATCCCTCACCCATAATAAGTGAAACACAGCACATACAGGGAGTAAGGAGCAACTGAGTAGGTTCAGTTTACATTACTTCTTACAAAAGCTTTAAAGGAGCTTTGGCTGTGAAACTACTTCTCCTTCAGTGTCCTTCCACCAAGGAGACTACAGAGCAGATGTTCTTTTTAAGTATATTCCCTTTGATAAGTCACTTTTTTGGCCGGGGTTTGCTGGTTTGATTGTATCTGGACAACTTTTTTTTTTAAAGAATTTTTCTCTTCTTCCTAGCCAAAATATCAATTAATGTTTTTAGAAAAACCAGAACTTTTCAGCAAAAATTGGATTGCTCTCTTGAGCTGAATGATACAAAATCAATCTTTTAACACCTGTCTGAGCAACAGGGAAGCCTGAATCAATTTCATTAAAATATGATGAAAAAATATGGGTCTCGTGCAACCATAACCTTGTGCTTTCACTGCAATTATCTACTGTCCTGATTGGAAGAGGTCTGTGTCTCAATGAATCATGATGACTATAAAATACATCATTAACAATTCATTAAATCAATATGAGAAAAGTAGCAGAGTAAAACCAATGTCCAGATTGTAAATTAACTCTGGCAGCTGCCAAACTCAAAGTGGGTCAGCTGAGGTGCACATACAACAGGCCAGAAGATTACAGAGACTTTGGAAGACCATGGGCTACCACAGCAGAGCCCTGGGACTGCCAGGATAGCTGCGCCTCCTCCTTGCACTGTCATCATAGTGAAAAAAAAAACCACAGCAAACCTATCCAGAGGTAATAAATAAACTTACTTCCTTTACATACCTTTAGAAAAGGTGTGTTGTGCATTCTGGATGGTCAGTATCTGTCACTGTGCTTTGTCTTCAATTGCTGGTCATCTGCACGGATCAGCCCTACCATGGGCAGGGAAGATGAATCCACCTATGAGGATGAGTGGGTCAGGGCACTCTGTGGGTCTGTGTTTCAAGGCTGAGCTCTTGTGAGGAATTGCAAAGTGCTGCAGATGACTTCTTGGGTTCCCCCACCTTCCCCACAAGCTGCTTTCATGAGGCATTTTGGGGCACTGTCACACACATGGTTACGACTGAGCAGGGAGTTTAGCATTTGTAGGGAGGGACCAAAAGAAGCAGAGAGATGGCAGGCTCATTCAAGCCTTCCCTCCAGAGCAAATCTGCCCAAAAATTATTTGTATCACAGAAGAAATTCTACATCCTTCATGGTGCAACTTGAGACCATTTCTTATTATCCTGTTGGCTGTCACCTGGAAGAAGAGACTGATCAGCCCCTGCTACAACCTCCTTCCAAGTAGTTGTAGAGAGAGATAAGGTCACTCCTGGGCCTTATCTCATGTTCCTATGCTGTGGTCAAATGCCCAGTTTGGAAAAGATCTTTAAAACATCTTAGAAAAGATCTTGGAAGAAATTTTAGATTGGATATTAGGAAAAATTTCTCCACAGAATGGGTTGTCAAGCATTGGAACAGGCTGCCCAGGAAGTGGGGGAGGTATTTAATAGATGTGTAGATGTGTCTCTTAGGGACGTAGTTTAGTGGCAGTGCTGGGTTAACAGTTGGACTCAATGATCTTAAAGGTCTTCTCCAACCTAAACCACTCCATGATTCTATGACCAACCCTAACCCAGGAATTTGGGAAATGATTGACTGCTAGGAAACACTTTTAAAAAATAAAAAAATATAAAAAATGGTAAAATGCATAGCTTTAGCTAGTACAAAGGCAAAAATAAAGGCACTGGAATTACAAAAAGCCTGTTTGATCAGTTGCAAGGGTTAATTATTTTTACAGTGATAAAATGAGAGAGGTGATACTAGAAACTGATCAGGAGCTTTTTTCCTTCCCAGTACAAGAAGAACTGCAGACTGCTAAGGCAGCTTTGTTTACATGTTTGGTTCAATCAGCTGATGCCATTGTCCCATGTGAAGTCAGGCACAGATGATTTCTTCCCAGGAAGGGAATTTGTCAAGCCCTGAGCAGAGTTCCCTTGAGAGATCACTGGTTATGGCAGACAACATTTACCTAAATGTACCTGGTTGCCAAACCAAGATTGTCTTGTTTTCCTTTACTTTCTTGGCCAAAAGCCAAGTTTATACTCAAATACCCCTTTTTTCCCCCTTTCATTTCTTTTTTTTTTTTCTTTGCACTTTTTTTCTTCTTTTTTTTTTTTTTTTTTTTTTTAAAGTTCCCGTGAGCAGTGATAAACAATTCCTGTATTCGTGTTGTGTTGATGGTGGTGTGATAGCAGTGTGAGCATGCCAGCTCTGTCAGTCTAGACATGCAGGTACACATGATGTGTTCACACCCTGTCATCTGACAGCCCTTCAGGTAGCAGAGATGTGTATCTCCTCAATGAGATTTAATAACTGAGCTGCTAAAGCTGTGAAGTCCCAAGCACTTCCTGCCCACGCACTTTGTCAGATGAAGCCCTAAATCTCCCTGAATGTGTGTTTCTTTGCTGGGAGAATGTTTAGGATATATGTCAAACTTTTTCTCCTTTATAACTGCCTGATTCAATTCACTTGTTTAAATTGCAAAGCTGTTTCTCAGAGACCAAGAATAATAATGTAGAAACGATAAAGGTAATTTAAGATCTGATGATGATCCATGGGTTTCAAGGAAGCCTTCAGAGTTTCAGACACTCATTTTCAGACACAGTCAGCTATGGCTAGAACACTTAAAGAAGTCAGCTCAGTTGTCAGACGGTCCCTTCACTCTTGACTTATCATATTTTCCTTAGCTTTTTATTCTTTTCACTTCGTTTACACTTCTGTTACCCCTAGCTCTTTCTTCCCTTCTCCTCTCCTCTTGTGAATGTTGGCTGCAACCACACCACAAGTGGACCCAAATATTTTCTGTGTCAGCCCTGCAGGAATGTGTAATCTAAGGCCCAAGAGCAGAGGAGGAAGAATGTGAAGGACTGGGGTGTCACAGTAAAGCCACCTTTTAGTTATTACCCCAGCCCTGGTGGGTTTGGATTCCTTTAACCACAGGCCTGATCCTCAGTGCCTCTGAAGTCTATTTACAACATGTTTAATAATTTCTACCAGCTGGTTCTTATTCAGACTGTCACTCAAAATTTATGTAACAATTTCATGTATCAAATAACATGGCAAAAAACTCCATCGTAACCAACTTTATTGTTTTTAGGCTGATAAATTTTTGGTTTTAATTAACAGGCATTTGTTGTCAGCAGTTTTCCTCTGGAGGTTCTCAAAACCCTCTTGGGAGTGAGCATTCAAACTTCCTTTCTCCCCAGCAGACTTTGGATCAGGCTCCCAGTGCTGAACCACAGTGTTTGAAGGCCACTTTTCACTTCTAGGATCAACAACCTGGAAACAAAGGAGTGCAATTAAAGTTAATGTCCCACATGGTTTAAAAAATAATTGTGAATGCCTTCGAAACCTGACATTTCAACTGGGAATGTAGCTGATTGAAAAACAACAAAAAAAAGCAACAATCACATGAGGACACTGCAGTCATATGATTTTTTTTTTGCACAGTCAGTCACAGCTTTGACTTCGATTTATGCTCCCCCTTGTTTCTGTAGATAATGAGGGCTTAGTTTAAACAAGCCTGTTCCCCTAAGGCTATTGCTGTCACCCTGCTCCTTGGCTCGCAGTAGGAGGGAGGGTAGGCTCCAGCCAGGAGGATGCTGAACTATGGATTCTAAATATGCAAGATCCACAGGACTGGAGATCAGAGCCTGCACTACTGAGAGAAATGCTGGCTAGGGTGCTCTCAGTAGTGGTAATAACTTACACAATTAATAGAAAACACCAGAAAAATATAAGAAATTAAAAAAAAAAAAAAAAAAGTAGTCAGAGTTCTAAAATCCCTTTCCATTGGGCAGTGCCTTCATTCTGTTCATTCTGTTGACAGTGCCTTGGAGTGATGGACTTCCACCTGCCCAAAATAAAAATGGTTTACTGTTACCCAGCTCACTGGTTTCTGGCTAGCCGGTGTCACTTATGAGTGCTGTTCTTTGGGATCACTGAAATTACTACTCAATTCTCTCCTGAGGACTGTACTTGGCTTTATGCCTTGACATCTTATCAAAGCTTGTTCTTCACTGCAAACAACAGCAAGAAACTTCACAAGGCTGCCAGGGCTTCAGTGAAAATCAGCTGCTGCACTGCCTGTAGAAGAACACCTGGGCTGGGCAAGCCCATTGAACCTGAATTTGAACCACTAGGTGCAGTGTTTGCCAATATACACTGCTCCTCTTGAGCCACTGGTTATACCTCATCATTAGGCTGGGCAGCAAAGTGTATTTTTTGTTTATTGCTACAATCCATGGAGTTTATGCAATCAATTGTCTGTGTGTGGGTCACGGCAACTTGGGAGCTAGATATTGAGTGGCCATCCTCACACAGGGGCTGTGATGGCACCTCTAGCCATGGTTACATTGGATAGGCATGTACCCACTAAATGTTTAAATAATATTTTCCTCAACAATCAACTCTGATCAGGAGCCAAGTCAAGAGATGTGCTGGAACTGGCCACTTTCCATTTAGTTTAGAGTTGTTGCCCAGCATATGGGACGAGCCACGTGGTTAAGTAGCCATGGGTTCATCAAATGCAGTGAGCTGTTGCAGTAACACTTGCAAATCAGGCTGGGGCAAGAGTTAATTTGGATTTCTGGAAATAAGTATTCCTAATTTAAAAACAAATTAAGTACAAAAATTGATCACAGTGCAAAACTAGTATAAAAATGCCTGTGAGGTGAATGGTGTGGCTCCGAACAGGTCTCGCAGTAATCCCAGGGAACGCTGAAAGCAAAGGGAGTGAGTCATAAGCACATGAGCTGAAAGAAGCTGAAGACAAAATCATGCATCTCTGCTTAATTCCATCACATGATGAGTCCCGGGGCCCTTCATTTAATCGGAGAGCAGAGCGGCAGAGAAACTTCACTCTCACCTTGCCGAGGGGAGCAGAGGAGTTGCCGTGCGCAGGCCCCGGCCACGCCACTCCCGGCAGGTGCTGCCCCGGCCCGGGCTCTCCGGAACCATGAGCGCTGCTCGCCGCCACCTCGCACTGCTGCTCCTGGCCCAAGCACTGCTGTGCGCTGCCGCCACACGTGAGTGCCTCCCAAGCCCCGCATCCCTGCCTCCTGCCTCGCTGTGTTCCGTGTGCCAAGCCAGCGCAGGAAGAGCGGCTGCTCCCAGCGCCCGTGGTGGTTGCTGGAGCCCTGCCTGCCACCCAGTAGGCGACAGCCGGTTCCACCCTGGGGTTGCCTGGCTCGGGGTAGAAAAGCTGCCTGAGTTGGAGAAGTGTGCTAAGAACTGCTCAGTAATCTGTTCCCTGTGCTCCACACGTACATGGAGCTGACTGGAGCTAAACCTTGGCTCTTGGCAGCAAATTCTTAGCAGTACTTCCCCAGTTCAAGCATGGCTAAAACAACAGATGCAGAAGGGACTTGGCACAGTTGGCTTGGCTCAGCTGTGGCTGGGAGAGGCCAGGTCAGAAACAGTGCTCCCCACTGGGACACTTGGACCTGTGGATCCCTAACTTCAAGGAGCCCAGCCAAGAAATTAGATCTGCAAGCCACAGTGGGCAAGGAGTGGGTTGATATGCTTCTTTCCGGGCTCCCAATTTGACTCGAGTCTTATGATGACTCCCTGATTCCCAGGGCTGGGAATGTAGAAATGGGGTTTTAAGCTCAAATTCCAGAATGTACAGTATGGAAATTGAAAACCTTAACAGCTGAAGTCCATCTGAGCATTCATCTAGCCTTGTACCTGGCTCCAGTGGAGAACAGTACTGGATGTATAACTGCGCAGGTCAGGACACTTTCCCAGCTTTTGATGATTTATAGCATTTATAGAATTGCCTCTGTCAGGTGCAGCATCATTGTATTTAACAGGTTTTACTAGACTTTTTCCATCTGTTCATGCATTTTGGGTTTTCACTGCAACAGGTGTAAATTTTTGGGACACACTGCATCCTGCCAGCAAAAAAATTCACACCTTAATTGTACCTTATGTGAAGAAGTACCTTTAATGTGCTTAGAACCTGTAACCTGCTGGTTTCATTTGATTCCCCTTAACTTTTGTACCTTCAGCTTCTTCCTCCATGCTGTTCATGGTTCTGTTTTTATATTCTCCCCTGTCACCTCTTCTCCAGGCTTCAAGACACAGTCTATTTAGCTGTTCCTCATATGGAAACAATTCTATCCCTTTGTAGCGTCCTTGCCACCTCTCTCTGTATTTTTTCAGTTCTTTTATAGTGATTGAGACGCAGAGAACAGAGCATACAGTACTCAAGACATGGCATTATAAAATGCTGTAATGATGTTCTCATCTTTGTTCTCTATCTAGCCTTTTTCTAGGTTTTCAACTACCAATGAGTACTGCATTCAAAACTGTAAAGCTGCAAGATCCCATTTCCGAGTTTAGAGCTAGTTTAGAGCCCCTCATTCTCAATGTAAGGTTACATTTAATTCTGTTGAATTTCATACCATTTTATTCTTGAGTAATCTAGTTTCATACAGTCCTCCCCTCTATTACTTTAATGCACAATCCTCAGCAGATTAAAGAACTTTGCTGTTTATCTGTTTTCCAGATTATGAACATTTAAAATTATTTTAACAATGGAGAAAACTGGGCACTTATTCATAACTTTTTGTTTTTAATATCCTAACCAATCATTTACTCATGTGAAATCAATCCTTCATTCTTATCCCACGGTAACTTAATTGCTTTATGTTCCTTTAGCAAGGGACCTCATCAAGTGCTGTCTGGAACTCAAGCAGACTGCAACAAGCAGGTCAGCCCTGTTCCCATGCTCTCTGTCTCCCTCGCAAAACTCAGAATATGTTTGTGAGCAATGCACTCCTTTTATGGCAAATCGTATTAATGCGCTGTACCTACTTGCTCTGTTCTTCACTGCTGTTCCTACCAGCTTCTCCAACTTGAGCCCTAAAGGGTTTTTTTAATCCTCTAAATCTTCCCTGGAAGTGTTTTTAAAAACTGTCATCACATTTGCCAATTTTTGTTTCTCAGTCACTGAAGCAGTGTTAAGCAAGATGTTACATGCTATGGTTAATAGCTCATTTATTTCACTCTTGAATAACTTCCATACTTGGGCCATGCTATCTAGACAACTTTGTCATTTTGTTGATTTGTTCTATAATTGGGTTTTTTGTGCCAACATTTCATTTTGAGATATATTCTCTGTCATTGTAAAAAAAAAAAAAATCTATCATAGAAACTTCTTATGTTCTTCCTTTGTGAATGAAAATATAAACCAATTGACCTATTTGACTTTTGTGCTACCCCTTTACCTTCCCTGCATGCTTCTTTTGCGTCTACATCATCTTTTGGCCCTATACATCCTGGCAAGCTTTCCAACTCAGTTTATATTTGGTGAAAAAAAACCCATTAATTTGTAGTTTTTATGTTTTTTCAAGTTATTCCTCAAATACTTTTTTGTCCTGCTATATTATGTTTCTATACATAACTTTAGAAAGTTTATGTTACAGTCTGGTGCCATTCCATCAGCCTTTTTACTTCTACTATACTTTCATCCTCTTTAGCTGGGTCATCTTTCTATTTCTGCTGTCCTAACACTGGCGCTCATTCTCTCTTTCATGGCTGATACACTTTCACAGGAAATACTGAACTTGTCTCTGCTACGTTTTTCACCAAAATGAGAGCCAGAATGAGAAAGAAGAAAGTCAATCAAAGATCTCTTCCCCTGTGATCACCTCACCAAAACTATTACAGGAATCTGTTCCTTGGAGCATAACATTACTCTGTCTATTTTGAACTGAATTGCTCTAATTTTGGCTATGACCAACATCTGTTCTTGAGTGGTTTTCATTGTTAAAAAATAAATACATTAAAGCTTTTTGTTCCTTTAAATTCACCAACAGAAAATCTTCAGTTCCATGTGTTAGAGAAACCAGTGCAGAAGTCTTTCCTTGTCTGAAAAACCATCTTTGTCTTGTCCTGAAGCTTGTGAAATGTTTTATATTTGACTGAAAGCACATCAGAGAGGCAAAGAAATACCTAAGCAGCTTGTGATTTAGAAGCAGTAACAACAGCTATTACTGAACTAGAAAATTAATTCTGAATTCAAGGATTGTTAATGAAAACACAAAATTAAAAGCATTTATAAAATTAAAAGTGCCCCAGCTGTTTTTGATAAATTGCACATTTGGGAAAAAACAATGATTGAAAAGTTTTGATCTGACAAAATCAAAACATTTTTATTCATTAAATAATTTTTAGGTAAAATCAAGGAGAATGGGAAAAACAAATTACAAAAACTATGTAGCCATTTACTTTTGAATGAGACATTAATTTAATGATACCTAAAGTGTAATTGAACTTGCTAAGCCTTTGTGAAGTACTTTTATGGTTGCTAATTTGTTTTTTTCCTGAGCAAAGTTTCTGAACAACAACATTAGCAAATTCTTCTTCTGACCAAGACTCAAAACAATACAGCATGTGAACCAGGTCATTAAGTAAACACCAGTCATAATGTTATGCTTGCTCACATCAAAAAATATTAAATCTGCAGGAAAGACTTGATTCAAGTGATTTAAGTGAGACTGCAGGGAGTTCCTGGAGGGCAAAAGACTGTGGGAGATTGTGTCTCTGAGTGCAAAGTCTGTTCTTTTCCTCAAACTGTTCAGTCTTCAAGAGTGTGGCGAGAGCTACCATGATCATCTCAGAGTGGGGATGGGACTGGCCAAGCGATGTTCTTCCTGCCCAGCAGAAATCTCACTGGGCAATAAAACACCAAGAGACAGCAGCCTCTTCTTCTGAGCTGTTTCTCTGAGTCTCTCTTGCAGTAAAATTAGGAGACAACCACCTCTAAAGACCGTGCTTAAACTGGCTACACCTGCTCTGTGTCTTTCCCAAAGCTTGGAGAAATTCCAACACTACCGGTTAGGTTACAGCATACAGGGCAATTCTTGCTCTTCTTTCAGGCTCTGCATTTTCCCTGAAGTCATCCAGAACTTTGTTGCACTTGGGTATAAATCTAAGTAGCATTCTGCATCAGCTGTACCTTTACAATAAAGCCATGGAAAGCAGAAATTCTAACTCCCTTAATGTTGTGACAGAATGGCACACCCAGCAGTTAGCTTACCTGATTAACATGGCAGAGCTCTTCAAAGCCTCCAGGCTTTCATGGAATTATGCTCATGAGCCCTCTTATTAATGTATTTTTATGACATCCTACAGTGGCCAACATGTTGCTACAGGTTACTTAGATATTTACATTGCTTTCCACTATGTGTGCTTTGTGACAGAAAGAGGGATCCTAGAAGCCTGGGAAAAGTTTGTGCCCATCATTTGTAGTAATATGAGAAGAAAGAGGTTATTGAAGTTATTTAATATCGGAGCCATTTCTAAATAAAAGGCATGAAGCTAATATGTTATTGTTGTTATATTATAAACACATTGAATTTACTATTCAACTCTAAATTTCCTTTTCTGGAAATACCAGCTTCTGTTATAATTGGTTCCACCCCTCCCACCCAAACCACCAGCCAACTCACCAAAGGAGCTGCACTGGGTCAAAATTAATTCCTGGCAAAACTTCCACTAGAGCACAACTCAGACACAGAATGAATTTATCCCATTAGCCTTTTACTTGCAGATTTATTACCAGGCAAAGCATTCAGGAATCAAGCAACCTCTGTGCAGAGAGCCTGACTGTTGCAGGGTTATGTAAACTCTTGCAAACCATTGCTCTGATACGGTCAAAACATTGTAAACATTTTTATTCTTTGTCTGGGAAGTTTGCAGTACTACAAGTAGCAAAATATGTCAGTCTGACAGTGGAGGAATTCTCTTTATGTTGATTATAGCTGATGTAAGTGTTTATAGCTGCAATGATAAAATTCCATAATTTTCTACTGGTGGAAAGTTTTCTACCAGTACATGACTAAAGTTCAGCACAAGAGTAATGTTTTTATAAAGTAGTAGGGTAAATTGCATTACATTAATACTGATGTTTGATTTTCTCTCTAGGGTTTCAAGATGTGTTGAACCATGGAAGCACTTCTCCTGTCACATCCTACAAGAAGCTACAAGGCTGGTCTAGTGATCAAAATAAATGGAATGAAAAACTTTATCCTTTCTGGGAAGAAGGAGATCCCAGATGGAAGGACTGCTGGAAAGGTGATAGCACACTTGAAAAACTGTAGTGGCCACAAAATCCACCACAGTGCAGAGTGCAGGTGCTATAGAGCATTTTCATAGGGGCAATATCCACTGCTGCACAGAATGGCAAGTTAGAGATGATTGGGTTTGATACCATTCCCAGTGGGTTGTCTGAGGAAGCAGAACAGTGAGTTATTTCATAAAATGCTTTCCCATTATGACTAATCTCAGACATTAACACTTACCAAGAAGTACTGATGGTCAGGGCTCCAGCACAATCGATTACATGAAACATGCCCTGGAGGACAGGCAGCTTCAATTGCTACCTCAGTAGGGCACGTGGGCTTCACACTGACAGCTTCAGCAAAGACCATGTTTATTGTCATCTGGTCTGAATTAAAGGCAAATTACTATCCCTGGGGAGAAACAAAAATTTTCTCCTTTGAAATGTATTGACCCCCACAGGTAGAAAACTATATTCTTAGCTCTAGGAAGAAAATTAATGGCAGACCAGTAAGTGATCTAGGGGGAATACACTGAGTCCCTCTGATCGTTTGAAGCTGGGATTTTGGTAAGATCTCAAGTCACTTAGGAGCACAAAAGCCCTTAGAAACAGAGTAACCAAGAAAGCATTTCTACTGTAAAGGGTGCATAGTTGATGGCAGGTTCTGCTCTGATGCACCCCTTACTGCAGCAAAGACCATTTTCTTTTCTACAGGTGGAAGGGTGACAGCCAAACTGGACAGTGACAGCCCAGCACTGGTAGGATCCAATGTGAGCTTTGTTGTGACTCTCCAGTTTCCCAAGTGCCAGACAGAAGATAATGATGGCAACATAGTATACAGGAGAAACTGTACCCAGGGTAGGTAATGGCAATTTCCCTGCACCATGCTCATATCTGCCTGGTTGCTGCTGTGAGTGTGTCACTGAGCTCTGAAAGCATCACAGGTACACCAAATGAACAGGAGCCATGCTGGATTTAACTGATAACACTTACCTGTGCATACCCAGCCTGTGCCACACCAGTTTTTTCTTAAGATAACTGTGGTATTTTTAGTGCTCTGACCCATTGTATATACACTGACCAGGTAATTTGAGACTGACCATTGTTATAAACTTGCCTTCCCAAAACAGTCACATAATCTGACTTCCCAACAGGACTGTTACTGCTTTTCAGCTCAGGCACAATGTTGCACAATTACACTGTTTTATTTCAAACTTATAAAGCTGTCAATTTATAAAATGGAGGGTTTTTTTCAATTATGAATTGTAGAATTCAGTTACCATATCTGCACAAAAGAGTAAATCTCACACTTCCACATTTTAGGAATTTAAAAATTAACAAATAAATATCTAAAAATCAAACAATATGTTCCTCAGAAAATCACCCTTTTTCATCTTATTTACTGCTACATGGAGAAAAAAGCCTATCATAATTCCAGTGTTTTAAGCTGCTGGATCTAGAACAACACATGTTGTTGTACCTTTCATCCTCTGAATGCATAAATGTTCAACAAATTTTTTTACTGATCAAAGTAATTTTCATTTCAAGGCATATCAGCAAGTTTTTTTTGTCAGCCTAAATTGCACTTAACTATCTAATATTTTGTTAACAGCTTATATCCATACTCTACTTAATATCTGCTGTGCTGTTTGGGGGAGGAAACTTCCTATTTACATTCAGAAAATGACAGAAATTCATATCTAAGTTATTTAAAGGTGCCATAGAAAACTTTTCTGACAAAACAAAGTCACTTCCTTACAGTGCTTTCACAGCCACTCTTTGTACTTAAAATTTTAGATTCTGCCTGCCAAATATTTAGGTAGCTCCGTTATCCTCGGTGAAACAGTAGCATCCTGTGTAGTCAACAGCAAGTTTTTGGGCAAGCACTTCTAAATTGTGTCTGGCCCATGAGACAGTAAAGTTGTTTTTTTTAAAACCTTTTAGTAAAATAGCACCAAGACAGAACAATTTTGTATTTACATTAAAAACCAAACAAAGCACAACTTTAGGAAAAAACAATTAACGTCAGTCTAAAAATACCCCACTTCACCTGTTGTTTAAATGCAGCAACTGCTATAACCTGTGGTGCTTGCCTCCTGTTTTCTGACCCTCTGCACATTTCTCAGTTGACCAGAACATATCCTACTTCTGTCCTTAGATCCTCCTGCTTCCATGGATCAGCAAGTCTATGTCTACAATTGGACTGAATGGACTGACAACTGTGGCTGGGAAAACTGCACAAGCAACCACAGCCATAATGTATTCCCAGATGGGCGTTCTTTCCCTCGTAACCCTGGCTGGAGGAGAAGGAACTTTGTCTATGTGTTTCACACTTTTGGTTAGTACTGCAACACATGCCTTGGTTGGGGTGATGCTGCTAACCTTATATTCCCTTTGTACACAACTCACTTGTCAAGTATGTTTTACTAAAAGCGATTTAAAAATTATTCCACACTCTTGAGTGGAAATAATTAATTCCCCACTTTTCCAGAGGGGCCATCAGTTGTTTGGCCTAGAAATCATAGATTACCAGAAGATTCTCTTTAAACCTGCATTCACAATACTACCACTGAAGAAAATTAATTTCCTTTCAGTACTAGTCAAGATATTTTTCTAGAAAAACAGAGAGTCTGAGCAGGTCAGTCAGACGATTTATTGACAGCTCACTGCCATTTAAGACTTCTAGATTTAAGAGAGAACACAGTGCTGTGTATCACCAGTTTAACAGTGCAGCACTTCTTGTCTCTAGGGAGGTGAGAGCTGCCACTGGCTGTGCTGCTGCTCTGGTCACAGATGTTGATTTTCAATGTTTCCTGCTCCTGAGTTGGGCTATTCCTGCCATTGGTTATGTACTAAATCCTAGTGTTCAGTTTGCCTGGCGAAATCAGTATTGTTGTCAGTATCACTATGAGTAATAATAATAATATTATTCCAAATTTTATGCAGAGGTGATACTATTTACCTACCTCAGTCAGCTGTTAAAAAGGACAAATAATCGAATATATTAAAATGGTTCTAGAGTATGAAGTAAGAGGTATTGTATTGTCTGGCTATGCTGAAAGCAAGCACAAGATCACTTAAAATGCCTCACACCATCCACTACATAATCCTAATGACTTAATGTAATGTATCTGCTTTGGAAAGTTGTAGATGTCTTGGCAATTCTTTCTTGGATTAGTGAAACTGGGGATATCTTTTTGACAACTTTGAAAAACCGGAATTTATGTGAGTAAACGCACTGTGAAAGTATCGAGTCCTTCAAAATCACCTGTCAGATTATTGGAAGACATTTCTAAACTATTAATTTTGATTTTGACAATCTAAGATTCTCAGAGACTTTGCCTCTCATTAACCAACTTGTGGCGAGGCTGAGGGGGAAAATGTTAAGTTCATGTTCTGTTTCAGGTCAGTATTACCAAACAATGGGACGATCTTCAGAAAAGTTTTCAGTCAACACAGCAAATATCACTCTTGGCGAACACGGGATGGCAGTGTCCATTTACAGGAGAGGGCACTCAGGATTTGTTCCAGTTGCAAGAGCAAAAACAGTCTACACTGTAACAGGTGAGCGTGCTGGAATCAGCTGTAGTGACATGCTGGGGGTATTTGTTG
Organism: Vidua macroura; assembly: GCF_024509145.1. Taxonomy (NCBI): domain Eukaryota; kingdom Metazoa; phylum Chordata; class Aves; order Passeriformes; family Viduidae; genus Vidua; species Vidua macroura. The sequence goes on from NC_071571.1 coordinate 32,049,030, forward strand.
CTTAGCTGTTAAAAATTCAGCACAAGCATTGTCTGGCATGAAGAGAAGACACTGGCCTGAGAAAGGTTTTTAGCATGAAAGTGGAATCCTCTGGTAAATTGCCTTGAGTATCTAAAGTAACCTTTTTGTCTAGCTCAGTAATGACCCCTCCACTTTGTAATGGAAAACTACTTACGAGAGATAATGCAATCTTCCACAGATGTCTGTGATTCCTCATTTGTTCCCATATTTTTTCTGGCTGTTTCCTACTGACATTCACTCCTCAGATCATAAATCAAAGTAGACACCTGTGTTAAAGATACTATGTTTGCATCTCTCATTCTGGCTGTTGCTGTTCAGGGGCTTTGGAATTGTTTATTGTTTGCAGCCAGGTATCTCTGCTTTATTTATTTACCTCTTTTTCCTCCCTCCAGACAAAATTCCAGTAATTGTGAGTATGTTCCAAAAACATGACCGCAACATCTCAGACTCCATTTTCATCAAAGACTCACCAATTACATTTGATGTGAAGATCCACGATCCCAGCTACTATCTGAATAATTCTGCCATCTCCTACAAGTGGAATTTCGGAGATGGAAGTGGCTTATTTGTAGCCAGTGGTTCTAGTACATCTCACACCTACACTCTGCAAGGAAACTTCACTCTGAATTTAACTGTCCAAGCCATTATACCTGTACCTTGCAGGCCAGTAACACCCACTGCACCACCGCCCACCTCAGCAGGTAAGCATTTATCAAATAGCACTGGCATTAGGAGCTATGCTAAAACTCTATATTCTGATGTTTTAAGTTAATATCTTTAGTAGTTTTACTGTCATCATGAAAGAGCTGCAAGCCTCTGGAAACCCTCTATAAAATTGGCTAAGAGACAGAATCAATAAGCATTAACTCTTCTAGGATTCTGTGGTAGGGATCACTTACACATTTAACTCCTTATGCATCCAGTTCTACCACCACACTTACAAAGGTCTTCAGGTGAACATAAATGTAAGTTTGTATTCTCTCTGCCACACCTGGTCTGGAGATTCTAGCCTTGTCTACTCAGGCTCATTTTCTGAGGTAAAATGTAAATTTCAAGTGAGAAAAAGGAATTTCAGAACACTCTTATAGCAAGTTCCTTTCTGGATTGCATTACTCCCATCCAAAATTAAATGAGATTAGATTGAACTAGAAAAACCTAGTCATATTCAAAAATATGAGATTTCCACATGGCATTAACCCAGAACAGCTTTTCCACTTTAAATTTATTGACTAACATATTTTAAATTTATTGACTAAACATATTTCAGAATAACTTTTATTATGTTCAGCATTGGTTTATCATCTCAGAGGGTTTTAAGAAGGCCTGCAGTTTCAGCCATAATAATACTACTGTGAAACTGTAAATGTGGCTATATTTTTCAAATTTCATATTTTAATATGTGCTTTTACCAAAATATGGAGTGAGAATGAAACATGAAAGAGAAGATATAATTTTCACCACTTCCCCTCTTCATTTTTCCACTAGCTGTAATGTAGAGCAGTGGGGAAATACCAGCTTTTAAAAAAGCATTTTAAATATTTTATTAGCCTTTGGATTTCTTATATAATTGATTTGGGGATTTTAAAGAAGTACTTAATTATAGTACAACTTGTAGTCTCCCTTTCATTTCACAGAGATGGGTGACTAGCCAGGTGGTTTTTGGAGTGAGGCTCCCCAGGCCACTCTAGGGTTCTAAAGCTGGGCACATGTGTTTTCTTTAGGGATTACTGCCATGAGCTCATAACAGAGATACACACACGACTGCACAGCTGCAAACCAAAGCCACTGACAACCTATGGAATGAAGGCAGTTGGAACATGTGGCTTTGTTCAGAATATCCCTAAGCAGAGCTTATTCTAAAGTTGTTGCACCTCTATTTCTTCTGCCTCGAACAGTTACAACCAGGCCATCTTCTGATTCTGACTCTTCTCCCACTGTCGAGTCGGTGGAGGATAATCCTGACGGAGGCTGCCATATTTACAGAAATGGATACTATGGAAGTAGTATTGCTGTTGTAGGTAAGGATGTGGGTCAACACCTGAACAGAGGAATGGTGCTAACAATGAACAACAATGCATGGTAGAAATAATGTTTATTTAGATACATTTTTATCAATTACATGAGATGCACAAAAATATCCTTCTCATAGACATAGCTGAGAGTTTTAAGGATTAATGTACAGACATCTAACTGGCTGACTTTGGTTTCTGCCTGCACTCTGCCAGGGGTTATTTGCAGAGGTTATGACCCCTTGCTTTCAGACACGTGGGGCTGGACCTTGGGCTGGATCCCTGCTGATGGCTGACCCCATGTGCTGGTGGGGATGTGCATTGTGTCACTCCTTTCTCTGTCACCAGCTTCTGAACATGCCACAGCAGGAGCACATGGGCTGGGGAGGAGGTTTACATAAGGTTGAACTGACCTTTGAATGCAGAGAAATCTCATGTAGTGGGAAGTGATTTAGCAAAACAAGGAAGTAAATAACAATAATGAGGAAAAAAAAAGGCAGACCAGAAAGGAGCAGCCTCACAAGGAAAGCACTGGAAAATTTCTCAGCTTTCAAAGCCTTCAAGAGGAGTGCTAAGGGAGGGAGGAGGTTATGAAAAACAAGACCTGAACTGAGCGTCAGCCAAACACTTGAGGTTCAGTACACATATACTTCAAAGCTTGTCATGTGTCCTACAGTTGATATGTGTTTCCTCTCCCAGAGGGAATCCTCGAGGTAAATATTATTCAGATGACAAGCATCCAGATGACAGAAAGTCAAGCTGAAAACTCACTGGTTGACTTTGTTGTTACCTGCCAAGGGAGGTAAGTCTGTGAATGAAGCTGTCAATCTTCCCTGTTTAAAACTAATTAGGTGCTGGAATGCTGTATGCACTTAGATGCAGATGTACAAACAAAATTTGGGAACTGCAGTGTTTCTATTTCTTGATGGGAACTAAAGATAATGCAAGTCTCATTTTTAAACTGTGCCAACAGAGCCTACTGCCAGGGACTTAGGATTCAGAGCAAACATCCAGTCAGTGAAAATAAGGAACTGATTGAGGGGAAAAAACAATTTACAATCTCTTGGCCAAGACAAGATTTCAGCACTTAGAGTAAAGTGGGAAGCAGTTTACTGAATTTGTAAGGAAATCCTTTCTTTTTGGCCATGAGTTTTTGACACTTGGAGTACATGGGTGAGTCCAAGCAATTTCTTGGATGCAAAAACATTGGACTAGTATTCGTAGGTCTTAGAAGGTTAGAGTTGAGAGGACTAAGAAGTACAAAAAAACACTGTGGTAATGCAACTGGAATACAATTAGCCTCTCTTAAGGGAGTATTTTCTTTTCCAGCACATGATACTAGTTAAAAGAATCTGCATTCCTTTCTTAAAGATGTGTATTAAAGGTAATGGACTTTATAAGTTGATTTGATGCAGGTAATCCTGTGATCACCATAAAATGTTAAATGATAAGCAAAATAAGCAGATAATTATACAGATTGTATACATGCATTCTATATAAAATCCTCATGTACATATATAAATGTACAGGTATGCAAAAAACCCATACAGCATTAGTAAAATACGCTTAAATCACTATAGTGCCACTGATTTCAACAGGTACCAGCATAAAACTGATGCACCAGTGCACTTTGTCTATGAACTGGGCTAACTGGGCTGGCAGGACTCCACAGATGCAATGTGCTCTCTCTTCCCATGCCAGTCTCCCCACAGATGTCTGCACAGTAGTTTCTGACCCCTCGTGCCAGGTGTCCAAGAGCGTGGTATGTGACCCCGTCGTCGTCACGGATGAATGTTTACTCACCATCAGGAGAGCTTTTGAGGAACCTGGGACGTACTGTATCAACATCACCCTGGGTGATGACACAAGTCAAGCCCTTGCCAGTGCCCTGATTTCTGTAAACGGAGGTGAGTCCACAAAGAGCAGACGTGGGTTGTTGGTGAAAAGCTTCTCCCTGTGGTCATTTCCCTGCAGGGGGAAAGAGCACAGGAATACATAGCGGGGTTCTTATTGTGCCTGGAAGCCTCAGCTGAGACTGCAGCAGCTTGTCTAAGAGTCCATGCAAAGATAAAATGATGATTATTTCCCTGGGGGAATTTTAGCTGTTAGACCTTGGTTTGACTTCTGTTTACAATCCAGTGAGTACAGTAATTACACAAACTATTCAGTATCACAGAATATGAACAGTTCTTAAGCCATAATGTAATTTTCCACAGAAAAATGTTGGGCAGAAAAGCAGGTGGGGAACATGCCAGCCAGCCCACTCCACACATGGAGAGATAGCAGAAACAGAAGGGAATTCAGCTCAATTGAGACAGAATCAAAGCCTGCAGCACAGCTGGCTGCCCTGGGCCCTTCTTTACTGCCCATGGGCCTTGACATGGTTTCTATTTCTATATGAGGATAAGATGAATCATGTTCTGGAATGATCTGTGTAACATCCAGTGACTACAGAGTCTGCCCAGGGTAATTGTTTCTGAAGAGGAGCTTTACCTTTGGTTGGATAAGTATCACTGTGTCTATCTCATAGCTATCAAAGCAGACTTTGACAGAACCAGCTATTAAACTCAGCCTCAGTCAGAAGTCTAAAAGATAGTGCTGCCTCTCTGCTCCCACTTCATTGCCCTCCTGACTTCCTATTACAGTGTCCTAGTGACTCTTCTGAGCTCTCTAATTACTATCAGCCAAACAACTGACTCTTTGTGGTCATTTTCCATAGCATTTTTTGATGGTTTTATTGAATCTAGGTGTAAGTTTATCTGTACTGAAATCAGTTCATTATGAATAAGGCACAATGCCTGACCTCTAAGTGCATTCTGGCTCCTAAAGGTGAAACTGCAGAAGGGTTTTCCTCAACTGTATTCACAGAGACTAGCTTTACCCAATAAAGCTAGTCTGTCTAGGTTTCCTCCAGAGGGCAAAGCTGACTTGAACTTTGGGGCTTCTGCTATAATCAAAGCAGAATTAGGATCTAAGAGAGGTTGCTGCTTTAAATCGCCTTCTGGATGAGCCCATCCAATTTTGTCAAAGTTATCCTGTAGTCAGCGTGAACATTTCTCCAGCATAACAAATGGCAGGGATCAAATTAGCTTCACCTTGTGGGGTGCCAACAGGGCTCTTCATTCCTCTCCATGCTGGAAGGGTAGCCATGTGTCTGAGGAGCACAGCTCATACGAGAACTGGCAAAGTACAACTCACACTCTGGTGGAATCAAGAATTACACGGATTAGGATGTGAAAGCACCACCTCCTGCCAGTCACTGACCTCCAATGCTTAGCATATTAAAATTACTTTACTAATTGTGCTTCAATTCATACAGCATTAAGTAAAATTGGCATTTTCTTTGGAAAGCCTATCTCACTGTAAAATAGAGACTAACTTTTAATCAATCTACTTTCTCAATTATAGGAGCATCATCTGGAACAACAGAAGGTGTCTTTATATTCCTTGGCTTGTTGGCAGTATTTGCTACCATTGGGGCATTTGTCCTTTACAAGTAAGTTGCTAGTTTCTGTGATTAAAAACAGTTCAAAGAACTGTCAAAATATTATTTAAATCAACGAACCAAACAATTTAAATTTGCTTTAGCTACATTTTTGTTTCTTTACTATTGCAGCTCACAAATATTCTGGCAAATATTCAAGAAAATGAGATTACTGGTTCAGGCCACAAAACCATTGGAAAACGTGCAGATGTTAAGGACTTTCAGAAAAAAAAAAAGTTACATTCTGTGCCCATAAGCACAAACAGTAATACTAACAGGCCTGGGAACTTCATCTAAGCAGAAAGCAAACTCAAACTGCATGATGTGATTTATATATGCAGTGAAACCAAACAAATTCCTCATTAAATAATTGATTAATAAATTCTTTGGGGAAAAGATGCTGAGCATTCAGCCAGTAATTAACAGAAGCACATGTTGCTGCATTATTAGTTTGAAAGTTTCTGATGAGACTTTGAGACTGCACGAAGACTCCCGAGTCAAGTGTGTGCTCACTCTTCCCAGTGAGTGGTGAGAAACACACACTTCCATGGAGCAGCAGTACTCCAGTACTCCTTCTCACCAACCAGGCCCCTACTGACCTATGGCTGCCAGACATCAGATGTGATTGAACAGGGAAGGAGGAGAGAGAATGCATGATGAGCACATGATTAGTGCTTTTATGTACTGGTCACATGCTAAATGTGCATCCTCCTTTAAAAGTCTTTCAGCAACTAACTGTTCACATTTCTTGCAGGAGATACAAGCAATACAAGCCTATTGAGAGGAGTGCAGAACAAACAGAGAAGCAGGAGGGATTTACTGCTTACTTCAGCACTTTCAAAGCCATTTTCTTCCCTAATAGCACTGAGAGAAATCCTCTGCTGAAGAGTAAACCAGGCATTGTTTAAACTTTTAGTGTAACATTGACTATTAGATTAAGTACAGTATCTGAACTGTACTTCAGTGGGGCTTTCTTGTTGTTATAAAAAAAACCCAGGGAGTAAGGTGAAAGCGCATATAGATGGGATGGTAACTTTTGGGGCTTGGTGCAATTAGCAACATTTAAGTAGTCTTTTATAGAAAAACAAGGAGGTAGTTTTAAGCACTTGCTGTTCTTGCTTGTGATGTAGGATACACTCTTCTGAATTACTAATACCCCCCACCCCTACACCCTTATCTGGCTTTTCTTATTTCTAAGTTAACAACCTGCAAAATTAATCACATCCATAATCGGAAAGTGGGGGGAAAAAAAGGTTAATTTAAAAAAAAAGAAAAGACAAAAACCCCCAACAGCCAACCAACTTGTAAACAGCTTTTATTGCTGCTTACTGCCTTAGCAGGGTTCATGTCTTTGCTATAAAGAGAGACATGGGGGGCAGGCACAGTGTTATGTCTGTGGAATGAAACATGCCATGGCCTATTCCCAGGCATTGGCACTGAACTGCTGCCACTGTCACACTGTTCAGGAGGTCCTCGCACAGACTTGCCCCAGGCGGGCCAGCTCCCCACCAAGCAAGCCCTAGATTCTGGGAACCACCAGAGGCACAGCCCCCCACTGTGAGTTTGGCAGCAGCCACCATGTTTTTCAGGGTTCAATAGCAGGGGTGCAGCTCATTAAATGTCAGTTGGCCTCAGGGCCAGAAAACAGGGCTGGACACACTTAGCTTCCCACTGGACACGGCTACCAGTGCATGAGTCTCACTATAAACTAGACCACAGACACCCAAGCAATGAGATGAGGCCCATTGGCTTGGCTCTCCCTGTTGAAACTTTGAGTCCCATGTAAAATTCTGAGTTGCAACTGCTGATGCTGCCTTCGCCTCCTTTGCTTCCATTGGTCTTGAGACACTGGACTGGCACCACTGCTCCCAAGGGGCAGATATGCTCCATGTCCAATGAAGGGTCAGCAGAAGAAGGGATCTAGCAGGAAGGGGTAGCATTCAACTGCCTTTTCCTCTTCTCGTTTCATTTCTGTCTTTCCTGCTGTAAAGACACATAAATTTCTGCTTGCTCCTCCATCCCTCTGACCACTAAATCAAATAAATGAAAACCCCAAGATAAATAAAACACTCTGCTCCAGATTCTGCTTTTACATGGCACACCTTAGAAAATGTAAGCTTATGCAAAATCAATGTGCCTTCACTTGTTCACTTGAGCTGCAATTCTGTTAAAAGAACTTGTTCTGAGGCCTTCCACAAGTGATCTGGCCTTGTAGCCACACATGTTCATCACTGAGCATCATGGCATTTCACAGTGTGAGACCAGCACAAAGTGCTGAAGGCTGGCTCGCTGGATGATGAGAGAAGCAGGGCATCTTATTTGCTGGATGATGAGAGAAGCAGAAAGGGAAGAGGCTGCTAAAAAGTTTCACAGAGATGTGCAAGCAGACCAAAAATTCTTTATAGCTTATGTTTCAAAAAACTCCTTTGTTGTTAGCAAAGGTTGTAGCCAAAATAGAGGCTGGGAAAATGACCTTACACAATCCATTTCTAAACACTGAATTCTTTGAAGATCTGTATTTCAATGTAATTAGCTTATTTAACATGTCTTGAAACATCTCTGATGCATACTGTTTTCTGTTCCTGTGGGAATACATAATTATAAATACACTTTCCTAGTGTTCTAGCAGATCTTCCAAATGCTTATAATTTGTAATCTGAATCTAGTCTTCACTGCCCCTTCCCAGTGTGCACAGACACCTTTCAATGACTTAAGGATAATTTTAAAAAATGCAGATTCCAACATACCTGTGAGATTAATTCTTTAGCTCTAAAATTCAACAGCCCCTTTTCTTCTTTTGTTTCCAGGTTCTCCATTATTTTAATTCTTTTGTGGCTATTTCAGTTCTATTATTATAGGCAGTGTATTTGCTATTGTTCCGTCTTCCTCATACGTAACATCCTATTGTCTAAGAACTAGCATCTCAAATTATTTTCTGACTTAAACAGGAAACACATTTTCTGCAAAAATTACTGTTTATGTCCTGTGTTATCAGTCAGGCAGAACTGTAATTTGTATTTGTTGCTCTAGCTTGAGGCAGGACAGGGGTTTAGTGGAAAGCCTAAGATGACCTGTAATGAAGCATGAAAACATAAAATCTGTCACAGCTTAGGATCAGTGAAGATGCAGGCTACCACCTGGGCTACATGCAGAAAACATCTTGTTTCTGCAAAATGCTGCATCTTAGATGCTCACAGACATCTTAAGCTTTTGCACAGAAAACAGCTTTCAGGCGTATGTTAAGAACTTTTTTATACTTTAACCTATTAGGAATATCTTGCACTATCCCTTTAAGTGCTATGTCAGAATACTACATTTTTTTATTATGATTTTGCCTTTTCAGCTGTAACTTCTATTTCATACATCTTTACTTTTATACAATGGAATTTAACTGCTGCACTGACAAATAAACCATGTAATGATTTTAAAGAGTTCACTGCTTTGTCTCAGAATGACAAACTGCAACATAAGCAACTTGATGAGATGCCCAATTATTGATCAAAAGAGTGTCTACCTCCATAAAACACAGGATCTGCCTTACCCTCAGTTCACACCTGGCTCTTCCATGGGTTATCAAGCTGATTTTGCAGTCTCCCTTCAAGTGTACTCAGAGCAATGGCATCACAAACCTGAGAAGCAAGGAGACTTTCTTAACACCCAGATGACACAATTTCAGAACAGATCAGGATACAAATGAGCTTCATGTCCTTCAAAGGCAAGAACAGCTGACAAACAACAGATTTGTGAATGTCAGCAAATGTTACAAGACAGGTTTCAGGCATTCCCTTTGGAGAAATAACATCAAGAATGACATCAAAGATAAATGTACATTGTCTTCATAGAAAGAACATCCTTTCAAACATGTCTTCAAGAGAAACAGAAACATCAGTTGGCTAGCAAGTTTGTTATGAATTGCTTTTAAAAACGAGCTGGTATTTCAAACCATTTATTTTGTTCCTTCCCCCTTTTTTTTTCTATAGCCTTTTCTATAGCCTTTTTTTTATAGCACACAATTAAGGCTTATCAGATGTGACATTTTTTTCTTACCAGAAGTATTTTTAAGCTGAAACCAAGGCTAAAAAACACCAGTCTCTGAAGGAATTGTAGAGGAATGAAACAAAACTGCAAGAGTCATCCAGCCACTGTGGCTTATTAGCACAAACAATCACTTCCAGCTTCATGCCGCATAGTCAAATTTTCTTTAATGATAAAGCTTTTATCACTACAGGTCCTTATAATTCACACAGAATTCCATAATCCCAGATTTGTTAGGTTGGATGGGACCTCTGGAGATCATCTAGTCCAGACTCCCACCCAAGGCAGGGTGACCTACAGCAAATGACAGAGGAGTGTGTCCAGGTGGGTTTGGAATGTCTCCAGAGAGGGAGACTCCAGGACCTCCCTGCGCACCCTATTCCAGTGCTCCACCACCCTCAATGTAAAGAAGTTCTTCCTCATGTTTAGGTGAAACTTCTTGGTTTTAGTTTATGGTCACTGCTCTTTGCCCTGTTGCTGGGCACCACCAGAAGGAGCCTGGCACCATCCATGACTATGTCTCTTAACCCTTAATATCATTATTTGACCATCATACTTGGTGAGAGTGGGAAAAACATTCTAAATGGCAATTCTCTTAGTGTCCCTGTAGATCCCAGGATTTCCAGGGGAAGGAGGTGGAGGGATATGTTTTACCCACATTACATACAAATGCTTAAAGTTAATAATTTCTCAACCCTTGACAACTTTCTCCATAGCAAACCAAGCATAACAAGACTATTAACCTGTGCCCATTAACACCCTGCAGGAATTACACAAACAGAAAACATGTTCCACATGAAAATCATGTTCGTTTCAAACAAGGTGCAGTTTTTTAGGCAAAACTGTAGCCTATAAAAGGGGGCAAAAGTCTTGAGCTGGGCTACGTGGTTTAGGTGTATATGCAAGTGCCCATGTACTGTACCTGCCCCTTTCCAGCTGCCCAAAAACCCAGCACAACACAGTGGTGTTTACAGAGCAGGAATGATCTTTCCTCTCAAATCCAGACATGTCAAACCATCTTTAAAACTGATGCTTCTTCAACTGTCCTCTGGCCCACGTTAGCAAGCTATGGTTCCAAAAAGCCTCCTTCAGGGTGTATCCCCAAGTTAACCAGCATCTGTTTTCTGGCTCCAGAATCTATTGGCCAGACGCAGCTGAAAACACAACACATCAGCTGCACCTGGCTGGGCAGACAAGGGAGACCACAAGGTTGAGGAGCAACAGAACAATGGGAAATGGCTTCAAACTGAACGATAGTAGGTTAGCTATTAGGAAAAAATTGTTTACTGCGAGGGTGGCGAGGCACTGAAACAGGTTGCTCAGAGAAGTTGTGGATGCCTCATCCCTGGGAAGTGCTCAAGGCTAGGCTGGATAGAGCTCTCAGTGGAAGGTGTTCTTGCCCACAGCAGGCAGGTCGGAACTGGGTGATCCTTAAGGTCCTTTCCAACCCAAGCCGTTCCACGGTTCTGTGACCCCCGCTCGCTCCTGGACGCCGCGGCCGCTCCGAGCCGCGGAGCCTCAGGCCCGGCGGGGCCGCCCCAGGGGCGCTTCGGGACCGGCGCCGCGCGCGCGTCGCGGCCGGACCGGCAGCCGGCTGCGCCAATCAGGCGAGGGGGCGGCCCCGCCGCCGGCCAATGGCGGAGCGGCGTGCCGGGAGGGGCGGGGCGCGGGCCGGCATGTGGCGGGCGCTGGCGAGAGCGCGGCGGCTCCTGAGGCCGGTCGGGGTCGTGGCCGGGGGCGCCCCGCGGGCGGAGCCGCCGCTACTCCGGGCCCAGCTGCGTCGGGGCTGCGCGGCGACGGGAGGCGGAGGCGGGCCCGGGGCGCTGGGGGCGGCGGAGCGGTGCCAGCCGGCAGGTAGGGCCCAGCCCGGGGCCGCGCTGCGGAGGTGCCCGGCGGGACCTTGAGCGGCGTGTGACGCCTCTTGAAGAAGGGGCTGCTCGGCCCGCGTGGAATCGCGCCTGCGGCTGCGGAGGATCCTCGCCGTGGCCAGCGCGGTGGGATCGGCCGAGACCGCGGACCTCGGGGTCACGGCACCCGCACTGGGGCGGCACGGCCTCCGCAGCGCTTCTGGGAAGTGAGGAGTCGGGGCGGTGTGCAGGGAGCCCGTGTAGGGATCCGTGTGTGAGGGAGCTGCTGCCCGGCCGCAGGGCTGGCTGTGCCGTGCGCTCGCAATCGCCCCCTTAGGTAACAGCCTCACGACAGGTACAAGCCTTGTGTGCACAGGGCTGGTTTGTGGCTGTAGCTGTTCAGTAAAACTCCTCTAGCCTGGATCTGACCGGGACGAGCAGTGCCTGGTGATGTTTAGGCCATCCGTTCTCCAAGCAGGCTCTGGAGGCTTCTCATGTGGCTACCAGGCAAATACTTGACTTCGGTAACCGCTCGGTCTGGTAGACCTGTGGCCACTGCTAATTTCAAGATGCATGACCACAGCAAGAATTTGAAAGAGTGCCCTGAGCTGGACGCCTTATGTTTACAGAGATCTGATCCAATTTCATACCCCCATTCATGCATATAATTGTAGCTATTGTTCCTTTGTTTGGCTTTTTCTTTATATTGGGAAATTCAAAGCTTGGCTTTGTGCTGGTGCTCAGTCTGCGCTAACGTTCATTTTATAGTGGCAGATTTGCACTGCTGACAGATTCAAATTATGCCTAAAGTGTGCATACAAGTTGCATCTACGTAATTTGGACAAATTAGAAATAAACTGATTTCATGGTGTGAACAGAACATAGTTTCACTGATTTACTGTTTTGCAAGCTGGCTTCCTTAAACTGTTGAACGACTAAAGCTTCATCTAAAATATCATAATGCTCTGCACCAGATCAGACTAGGGGAAAAAGAAAAAAAAGTGGCTTTACTCCGCCTGCAGATAAAAAAATGTCTTCACTCTGCATCACATCAGCGCCATTTTTAAAATATTGGTTTCTTCTCCTTACGATTCTAGAACAGTTTAATCACAATGTATTATCACAGATTGTTGAAAAGCATTGCTCTGAAATAGTCTCAATTTTGTCTGTTGTTTTAATAATGTCTGTTGGAGTACTTCACGTTTGATTCATCTACATAGACAAGTGTAATGATATTATTGGCTTTTAAATAGCAGCAACAAGAAATAAGTTAGCAAAAACCGAAGTTTCATTTAGGTAACTGTTGCATCTAGTGATAGTGTTGTTTACTGGAAGATTGCTTACTTCTCTTTGCTTCGCTTACTTACTTTGCTTTGGAGGCTGTAAAGATGATTTTGAAAAATCTGCAGTTCATGTTGCATTGTCAGTATCAAACCAAACTCCACAGTGAGCGACTAGCTTAGATTATAATTCAGTTAATTGTTATTTTATGGCTTTAAATGGTTTATTTTTGCAATTAAAAAGAAAATTTGCCTGTACTATTTTTTCTATGCGCTCCAGATACTGTTCTTCCAGAGTTCAACATTGACTTGGTTGTAGCACTGCTGAGGCAAGAAAATGCTAAAGACATCTGTGTCATTCAGCTATCTCCAGAACTCAAATACTGTGATTATTTTATAATTGTGAGCGGATTTTCAACACGGCATCTTCATGCAATGGCAAATTACATGCTGAAAATGGTAAGACAGTTCTTGCTGCTCTTTCTGAGTTTTGGGAATGGTTTTAAGTGTTGTGAAGGGAATTTCCCCAGGATTGCATGTGTAAGGATGTGCCAGGTAAGATGAAGCTGATGACATTGTCATTTAGGCCTGAATACATCTAGGAAGTAACTGTGGGTTTTTTCCTTTAGCGGTACTACACAAAATACAGGTATTATGTTTTAGAAACAGATCTCTCTGTATGTAGAACACTGAGGACATCACAGTTGGGTGACTAGAACATGAATGATGTGAGATGGTGATGATGACCTGTGTCTACCTTTATGTTTGTCCAGCAAGCACCATTGCTATTCCCCGTCATGCAAAATAGCTTTATCTGGCTGTTCTCAAACCTTGATCCTTAAAATTTCTACTTTCTCAGATATATTGTAAGGCTGGAAAAAAAAGTTGGCCTCTCAAGAGGCACAGGATCCTCTCATGAGCTTTAAGCAAACTCGTAGTTAATTGTCACCCTGCTGTGCATGTACTGCAGGAGAGGAGAATCCTCTCATTGCACAGAAATCCTCTGTTGTTTGGCTTTGGAAGAGAATTTTTCAGTACAGTAATGGAGGTCAGAATAAAATTAGCAGTCGAGCTTAGAGATGAGGGAGAGCTTTCTTGCCTGAGAAGAGCCATGCAACTGTTAAAAAGCACAGCATGAGGAATATGACCGGCCCCATCAGTCAGCTGTCTGTACTCAGCCTGGAGTTTGCCTTCTCACCACCCACTTTATTTCCCTTCCTGACCCTGTTTTTCCTTTCACTTTTGGTTTTGCTTTCTTCCTTCCAATCCCATTGGTTTCAGCTGTGAGACTCATGGGGGAAAGGAGAGTGGGAGAGATGGTTTAGCTTTTCAGGGCCTTTCTGAGCAGGTATGGGGAGTTTCTTGTGTTCTCTGCAGGAACTGGTGCATCTTTGCAAGCCAAAATTTTGCCTTTAGCTGGAAGTTGTATTAATGTGATTTGAGTATGCTAAAACAGAGTGCTTGGTATGTACTCTATTCCTTGTATAACTTGCTAGTCTTAACAGTTTTTCATTTTGCCCAGACCAGGCGAGATCAGTGAGTACCACCTGCCTTGCAAAAACACAGCTGGACTTCATGGCTACACTCTGGTGTCTGTAAAAGCAGCCATTTTGGAAGGGCAGAGCCTCTTGGGAGGCATGGTGTCCTCCTGGGCATCCTGAGAAACTGGGAAGCCTGGTCAAGTACTTGGGGGTGGCTGAGTTCATCTCACATTGGAAATTTTCTAGGTAAAAAGCAACTGAAGCTTAAGATGTAAAACAGAGCCAGTGCTCCAGAGTGCTGCCAGGCAGTTGGCAAACTTTACCATCATTCCTAAGCTATTGTGATTTACTTGCAGTAAAACAGAGAGGTGCTCAGGTGTAGCATGAGATCTTCATTCTGTTCTGCTTCCAGGAAAAGGAATGACAAAGGCCCACATCCCCATCTAGTTTCATGTCAGAGGAAGATGCTAACACTTGGCTGTATTGTAATTGTTCACCTTACACAGCCTCTAAAGACAAGACTTGGAAGCTTGTAGCAGGGATCAGCCTTTGCAACCTGATGATAGCTGATGGCAGTTCTCACTGGGCTTTTTAGCATTTTGAGCAGACTATTGGAGTCTTTTGAAGATACCTCACAAGCCATCTAAAGAAAGGAAGGTAGAACTGGTTCTGAGTTAACATTTTGAAAGTTTTCCATGCTGGTTTGCAAACTAGCATCATTACCCAGCAGCTGATGTTGTGTGGTGCAACCAGGAACAGCTGCATTTTGTGATAATTGCATTCCCAGTGAGACTCATTTGCCAGCCAGCCATGCTGGTACATGTTGTTTTGTGTTCTGTCTTCCATGGCAGAATGGACTGTTGGAGCCATTTCTGTCGATACTGCTTGTATTGACAAGGAGGAACAAGTAGGTTATGGCCAGATCTGCAAGTGACCATGCTTCAGCCTTGAGCTGTCAAATTTTTCCAGCTCTGGTGGGTATTTGGGTTCTTCATGTACTGACTGGGGAGAGCTGAGCCTCTCAAGCTGGCATCTACAAAAGCCACCAGGTGCTGCACAGAGAACTACCCACTTTCCAGACTGACCTTGTGCAGCCCTGCTTTGAGCTGCCCCCTCCCCTCTCTCAGGTGGAAGTCTGTGTGCTGATCCTGCTTCCTCCAGCATGCAGCAAGTGTTGGGTGTGTGCCCTCAAGGGGTAGGAGGCTGGTTTGAATGCCTTCCACATGGTGGGGGATGAAACTTGGTTTTGCCCCACTGAGAAGAGAATAAGCTCAGCATCTCCATTTCTGCATCCTCAACCTGCCAGTGTAAACCAGCAGTGAAAGGTATCAGAAATAAAACCTAGTGGTGGTGGCAGCTGTAGGGACCCAGTAATGAAAAGACTGTTGTAAGCCGTTGTATTTAGTATTCATCTTGATAAAAGATACCTACAAAATTCTTGGACAACGGTATGGGAATCCAGAGCATTAGGATTTCAGATCTGAGAAATCTGTATGTATTTTCCAGTACCACAAGTGTATATTAGCCTTTCTCTTTTGTGCAGACCCCAGGACCAGCATGAAGCAATCTAACCCATTTAAGCTTTAAAACAACTCAGCAAAGTCAAGCTTCTCTGTTAAGTTTGAGTGCTTTTTAAATAAATGTAAAAGACTTAGTTTTCTGCCATGCCTTTTTTTTCTCAGTACAAGCATCTCAAAGAAGAAGGTGGTCCTCATACTCAGATTGAAGGAAAAGAGACAGATGACTGGCTGTGCATTGATTTTGGTAAATATTTGTGAGTCTGAGAAAAATAAAGTTCTGCATGAGCTCTTTGTTGACAGAAGCATCTCACCGTGAACCCTGGTTTCTGTGGAAAGTTCACAGTACTCTGCTGTTTGGGAATTCCAATTGTTGCTTGAAGTCACTGAGATAAGAAATTATTTTCTATTAAATATCTTTGGCACTGAGAAAAAAACAGTAACTACTCTTCAGTGGCTAAAACAGGTCCTAATAAAGTGAAGGTAACAATAGTGGGGGGAAAGAAGCTACTTCAGTCAGTTTCCTCAGGTTTCTGTAATCCATGCTTGGGTAAATGGGAGCTCATTGTACACTGTCTTACTAGTGAACTGTTGAACAGACTTTTTCACTGTCCAGATCATACCATCACATGGGGTAAAACCTCAATCCTAAGAAATTGAGTTTAATTCTTTATTCTACAAGTGTGAAACTCTACACAAATATAAAAGACTACATTCAAAAAGCAGCTCTCCTTCATGGCTACTTTAAGAATCTCACCCCCTGGCTTAGTGTTTTGACCTAAAAGATGAAAACTTCACTTATAGATGAGTGAGGAGCACTGCAGCCACAGACGTTAAGCCGTGGCTACTTAATGATAATAATTATTTGTGGAAATAACTGAAAATCCATTGGAATTTATGGGAATAACTACAGAAAAGTGTATCAGACAAACACTGGAATTAACATTCTCCGCTGTTGTTTGCACAGAATTAATGAAACCAGAAAAACTTAGTGCATCAAAGTTCAAACCTATTTCATTGTAAAAACCACCTGAGAAGTGTGAGCAACACACCTAGGAAAAATTATTTGGCTTTAGCAGAATGCTGACAATACAAGAAAGCTGAAAATCCATCTGTCACCTTGGGGGACTCTTTCAAGTGAAATTCCTTTTGTGTTTCTTCTGTCCCATAGAAGTCATAATTTCTGTGGTTTGGAACCTTGTGATAGTGTCTTATTTCAAAGTACTGTGTCTCATATCTTGTTACTGTAGTCTTGGAGTTTTTTCAAAGACTGACCAATTCCTAAAACTGCTTGACAACTGGAAGCAGCAGCTTAGGAAGGGACCTTTATCAGCTGCCATGTTGTATCTAGCCAGAAAGGGGGTGGAGGTCTTGAACTCTGCTCAGCTGAAGGTGTAGTAGTGCTTTACTGTTCCCATTAATTCATTGTGAATTTCTGTTCCGTGCAGGTAACATAGTGGTTCATTTCATGCTGCCAGAGACACGAGAAGTTTATGAACTGGAGAAGCTGTGGACTCTTGGTCCCTATGATGACCAGTTAGCACAGATGACTCCACAGTCCCTGCCAAAAGACTTTATCTTTGGACTGACTCCTAACAGCAATGATCGTCTTGAGACAAGAACTTGAAGCAGCTACTGTATGGAAAGAGGGTGAAAGATAGTCAGTACAGTTGATTAGTACAAAACTGTTTTTATTGGGTGTGCCCAGGTAGAGTTCTAAGCAAGCTAAAGTGAGCAGAATCATAGAATCATTAAGATTGGAAAAAATGCCTTAAGAGTCCAACCATGAAATGTCAAAGAAGGAATCCTCTCAGAGCTTCCCAGGGGAGCCATTGCCTCAGTGGAGTTTGCAGTGAGAAGAGTGGGGCAAAGACAGCTGCTTAAACTGGAACTCATGCTCAGCCTCTAGAATTGTAAGAATTGTATCAGAATCTAGAATTGTAAGCCTCTAGAATTATAATTGTTTTTCTGATATCTTTGAAAGACACCCTGTAGTGGCAGTGCAAAACAGATTGGAGTGCTGCAAGGAGAAACTATGAAATAGTACAGTTGAGATGATGCTTCTTGTGTTAAGCCATTTGCTTCTGGTCACAATAAAACAAGTCATGGTCTGAAGGGGGGACAGAAAACAGATTGGTGTTACTGAGAACATAAAAGCTGAGAGCAGCAGTGCAATAAATGTGCTTTGAGTTATCAGAACAGTAAATGAGTTATCCAGCCAAGGCAAACCTGGTTTTAATAATAATAAAAAAGCCCCAAACTGAAGTACTTAAATGACTTGTTTTCATGTGAGAGGATTCAGCTCATCCTGCATGTGCAGTTGACTCCTCTCCTAGCTTTCCTCTCACCTACTTTCTGAAAAGGGACACTGAGACAATACACTATGGCAGTGAAAACCTTCAACTTGAAGTGGGGAAAAAAGTTCTATAGGAAGCCCTTGGTCACTGAGCATTACATGCTGCTAATGGACTGTTCAGCACTTTAAGAAGTCACTGTTCAGTGCAATCTTAACATGACTGATGCATGGTCTGATAACCAGTTAAAGAACTTCAAGGTGGTAACCAACTTGTCTGTGTTAAGACAAGATGCTTTTCTGTACTATAGGATAGGGGTTTCATCGCTGGATTAGGATCTCTTCCTCCTGGAGAAGTTTGCTCTGCCATGTATCAGAAGGCAGAAACAGGAGATCCTGAGGGTAATCACCTTTTTTTCCACATAGCCCCACAAATTAATGCAAGCCCCGTCTGCATGTCTGCCCTGCACAGCAGCTTCTGTTTGTAATGCTCAAAGCCTGGTTTTGTGCCTATAGCTGTGTTGTTCAGGAGGAAGAGTGTGTTTGTTTAAAAAAGTCCAAACAAACCAAACCCCACTTTTCCCTCTATTTCAGGTCATATTTTCTTGCTGTGTCTTACCTCTGTTTTTTAATGAATGATTGCTTCCAAGTTCACCTGCTCTTTGATGCAAGGCAGCAGATAGTTCTGCAATTACAGGTATTTGTTAAGTGTAGTTAAAACATGCAGATAAAACATCTTTGCCCACAAACCAAATATGTTGTTGGGAAATACAACTGCAGAGAAAGGTTTTCAAAATGCTTCATGACAATTCTTGAAAGTAATCACATGGGAGAAAGAAAACCTTGGCTTACAGCCTGATGGGTTCTAAATCAGGTATCACTCCTAGGAGTAACTTCCACTCATTCACTGAAACATTTCCCTTTTACTGCTGTTGCAGATAAGTAATATGTGATGAATAGAGGTAGGTTCAGCAAACATTACACTATTATATGAACCCACATTTAGTAACCAGTTAAAAAGGGAGTACCCAGAAAAGAACAGCTGTGTGAACAGGCTAGGACTCTTAGAGGTGAAAAGGGTTGCTAGTCTCTAAGACAAGACAAAAAAGAAATAACGGGGAAAAAAACCCACTAAAACAAACAACTATAGCTGACTTAACTGGCAAAGCATAATGTGAAAAGGAGTTCTATGAACATCCACTGGTTGCTGTTAAACAATCAGAACTGCCAGCCTAGGGAAAGAACTTGGTCCTCATCCATTTAAAAGAAGCATTTCTAATCTCTGGTGAGCTACTGCAGCACCCCAACCATGTTACCTGCCAGCCTTGATGATACTATGGCCTGATAGTCCTATAAGCTGGGATGTAGGAATTAACCCAGACAGTCTGGATGATCAGTACTGTGCAACACTAAAGCCCTTTTGGAAAGAGAACATTTGGGAACGATTTCAGTTGGATAGATCAGGTGATTTCTGTGTAAAATAAAAATACCAAACAGTTTGTGCGATGAGTCTGTAGATTCAGCATTTAGTCCTTCTGGACAGGTACATGTTGGTTTGGCTGTGTGAAGGATCCCTTGATGAGATGAACGGGACAAACCACTAAGTGAAACCTTTGTCATAATTTCTCTGATTTCTTGCACTGCATCTGAGTAACTTCATTTTCAAGCCGTGTTTGAGTCCATCACTTGAGCTAACATCTCTGTTAGAGCCCAGCTGGAGTGCTTTCTCAACAGTTTTTCATGTTTGTCTAAGAATCCTGCACCCTAGCGCCGTATCAAGCCCAGGCTGTCTTGCACGGCACACATGCTCCATTTAATGGAAAATGATACAAAGAGCGCATGCCTTGGAAATTGCAGCTTAAGAATAAAAGCTCTGGAAGGTTAGAAGCAAATAAGAATGTTATGATAAAGCAAATGCTTAAAACAGTCAGGGCTTGAGCTGTCACAAATGCACCACCAGTACAGAGCAAGGCTTGACTTTATGTTGCTCAAATGACGGTGCTTTTTCTGAGAAGAAAGCCTGATATTGACATGGAGAAATGAGCTTAGGATGCCCTGTGAAATGTGATACTCTATGCAGTATCTTCTACAGACATAATTTCTTCAATTCCCTCTTTCTGCTGGTTGGTCCCAGGAAATGAGCTGTGAAGTAGGAAGGTGAACGAGTTTGGAAAACAAGTTGGGCTTCCCAGTTCTCTTTGAAAAGATACAGATTTGTGTAATTCATGATGCTCCTTCATTCCCCAACTTGTCCTGCTCATGTGTAAGCATTCAGTTAAACATCTGGTCTCATTTTACTCCAAAGAATGTTAACAAGGAGCTAAATGGAGAGGTGATACCACCTTACTGGCAAGTGGTGTACTTGGGTGGTCATGGTAGGGGTGAGGGGTTGCCAGGACATTTGTTTGCCTGTGTGACTGGTCCAAGCTTCTAGGGCCACATTATTGACAAAGCTTCATCACTCCAAGACCACCACAGTACAGACTGGGTAAAAAAAAACCTGCCTCCCCTTTCCCCCCTGCCCCACCACAAAAAAAAAAAAAAAAAAAAAAAAAAAAAAAAAAAAAAAAAAAAAAATATCACTGCATTTCTGATCTCCTCATGTTTGCCCTGACAGGACTGTCAAGTCCACATTCCTTCCACAGCAAATGAGCCTAAGTGAATGGTGCAAGGCAAACCATGAACCATAGGTTGTCCTACAGGCTGTATATGGCATTGTTAGATGGGAGGGAGAAGATTAATTGCAAGCCACAGAAGTCACAGCTTGGTTTCGGAAGTGCAAACATTGTAACCTGGCTGTCCTAGCAGCTGTGGAATACCTGTAGGCTACTGCTTATCCTTATCCAGTTATTACGGACAGAAAACCGACTTGATCAAAGCACCGCAAGTACTCAGGACAGTCTGTCCCTATGCCTCAATGATTTTAAAAAAACACCACACAACTTTATCTGATGATAGGAGTTAAACTCTTTATTCCATTCAGAGGCATCTGGCAAGTAGAGCTGCATTGGGGGGCACATTACAGATGAAAAATGATCCATACTTTCTGGATATTGAAATCATTTACAGTATTTACTTTCTAGCTATTCCCAAATACTCCAAATTACCAAGTCTCAATTGAAAAGAAAAACATGAGATATCATATTAAGTCTAAAAATTTAAGAGAGATGACAGTATTTAAATCAGCAGATGTAAATGCAGCGCCTATCTGTAAAGTAATTTTTAATGGAAAAGAACGAAGTCAAATCCTTCTCAAATGTTAAGAAAGGAACGTCCAACTGACTTAAGCCTCAACAAAAATTAAAATGCTATGTACTTTCCATACTTCAGTAATTTTAAATTCATTGTAAGAAAAAAAATTATCCTAAAGGCTAGATGAAGGTCACTGTCAAAAAAGGAAAAGAAACTCATTTTTCTTTGCTAAAACTACAACATAAGTTTGTGGTTTTTAAACCAATTAGTAAAGAAGAGATGCAGGAAAAACACTTCAGACCATTTTCAAAATTATCTAATCTGTACAACAATGATCTTTGGGAAAATTATCTAGTCTATGTAGTAATGCCTCTATTTCAACATGAACCTAAGAGGTAGATAACAAAATGATGAAACAAATGTTTTTGCTCGCTGTGCCCCTCAAATCAGTGCAGCATGGTGATTCTGATCATCTCATGCACAAAAAACATCACAAAAAAAGGTTCAGAGGTAATAGCATGGCTCTGTCGACCACACACACACAGGCGCGCACGCGCACACACACACACAGCAGTCTTTATGCACCATGTGTTGCCACATTTTTTTTTTCTTAAACTGAGGTAGACTGAAGTTTATTGTAGAAACTTGAATGTGTCACTATTACCACAATCATCATTCAAATTACATTTGGAAATTTAAAAATTTGGTAACTTTCCTGTTATCCCTGCCTTTTGACATTTTTTTTGTTCTCCTCTAATGGTTGGTTGCAGAATGTGCATAAATCCTGCTGCATCTATTATAAGCCAGGCTAGAGAGGTTGTTGTTTTGTTAGTTTTTTTTTTTTTTTCCTTGTAATAATTTTCAAAACCTTCAAAGTGGCTTAGTGTGGCCCATAACAGCGGCTGGATATGTAAACTTAGCCTTTCATTATCTTTCAATGTGATCAAACACTGTTTGACCTTCCCCCATCGTGGTAACTGAAAGCAGTATGATGTGATCTGCAGACAGCAGAGACCCTTCTGGCCTCAAAAATGCTCCAGCAGATCAAGTGTTCTATCAAACTGAAGATGAAGCTTGCTCTTTGAACAAAATGGCAAAGTCCAAATGGGCTGCAAATGGTTAAATGTAGCATTATTAGGTAGTGATGGTCAAAGGCACAAAGGGTTCATGCATTCAATCAAGTAGCACAAAAAAAAAAATTCAGCCTCTTGCAGCCTTCTAAATTTTTCCCCCAACCCCAGCCTCTTGCCATCACTTCCTTGTCCTGTTCCCAAAAAAGTACCGTCACAAACTTTTTCATCCCATCTTAAAAGAAAACTAAACGGCATTGCTGCTATCAGAATGTTGGCATCATTCACTATCTTTTGAACATTCACTGAATTTTTTTTAAACAAATGATGGTGTTGAAGCCCTCAGGAAATCTGAGGCTGTGTTTTTTTTACCCACCTTACTCCCATCAGCCAGCAGCTAGAAGTGCTCTACTATATTTTTCCCCGATAAGTCTGTAGTACTCCTGGCTGGTGGCTGATCAAATTTTAATTTTTTTTTAAAAAAATAAAATGCTCAAGAACTATTAGCTTTATAAAGTATACAAAATACCAAAAAAAAAAAGCAAAAAAGGAACAATTTCTCATTGAGGTACTAAATGCCTGAGGTAGTTTAGTAAAATGCATATTTATCTTTTTATGCCCTGGCCAACACCATTCAACACTTCCCTTAGGTTATTAATGGCAGTGTTATGTAAAAATGCAACCAAATTCTTTTTAAAAAATGCCACTTGTTTCAACATTGGGACTAACACTTAAACTCTTGTCAATACCCTTGCTCTAACCCTAGCCCACCCACAATCCCACCCTCCAAATGTGTTTATTCTTTTACAACTGGACCTATAAGAGCAATGCCTTTTCTTTTTTTTTTTTTGTTGGTTTTTTTTTTCTTTTTTTTTTTAAACCAGTGAACTCAGAAGAGAAAGCTTCATTAAACCAAGTTCTAAAGTTGTTGGGGAATAATAAGAACAATAAAAAAGACTAACGAGTTTATGTTAAATTGTGAGAATAGAACAAAAGGGAAGTGAAGGGGTCCTTATTTTAAAGCTGGGTTTCAAAAGTTTGAGAGAGCCTAAAGAATACATTCTCAGAGACAGCGTTCAACGGTTGCCTGGTCCTCGAACAGGTGATTGGCTTGGTGGAACTTCTGCATAAATCTTCAACAGGTGCTCACCACCTGTCTCTCTGTCACACAGTCTGTCTTTGGTCTGGCATCTGTCTCTGATGGGCCATTTCCTAAACCTTTATTTTCGTCTTGGCTGAGGCTGTCCGCTTTGCAATGTTTTTTGCTGCTGCTGCTGCCTTCTTACCTGAGCCAGTATTTCCTGAATTTTTCTCTGAGCAAGCTGAAGGACACAAAAAAGAAGAAACAACCCATCATGAAGTCATGCTGCAGTGATTGCTGGTTACAACCAACAAGAGATGCTACCGGGATTAAGAAAATCTGGAATGACTAAATTTCTAGTACTGACAAGATTACTTGTTAATTAAAATACACTTGAGATTAATCATTATGTACAGGCTAAATTTTACTTTTTCTTCTCTTTTCCACCTACCACAACTACTTGCATGGTCAGTTTTCTCATCTGTAATATAGAAAGCATGAGAATAGGAAGATGACTACCAATGTTGAGACTATTGAAGCTACAGCCTTCATTTTGCTCCTCTGGAAATACTAAGGTTTTATAAGAGCCACTGTTTTAATAAAGAGGGTACAATTTTTTTGTACACTAGGGTAACCAGAAGGTCAGACTTACAGGACTTCCCAGCCCCTCCCCTATCTCCTTTCTGAACTACAAGTCACCTGCAGCAAACTATCAAAAGGAATGAGTCTGAGTTAAGTGAAGGAAGGAATCTTGTGATCCTTTTCTTTATGATATTATGTCAACAGATTGGGCAATGTGGATGAATTATATATCTGGGTGTATTCTTTCCAGATACTATGCTATGGCTTGTGTCTCTGTTCCTTCTGAATTTCAGCCCAATCACAACTTGGGTTTTCTTTTGCTTTCAGCAAAGTTTTAGCAGTGCCAGAGCCTGCATAAATTGACAGAAGAATTTAAGGAGACTGTTTTGCATATGTGAACGTGCAGTATTGTTATAAATCTCTCTCACAGGCATGAGGAAAGTTTATTGCAGCAAGACAACCGGAGGAGCCTGGCAAGCAATGCTTTCTGTATCCTGAGCAAAATCCTGCACATGGCTATAAAAGAAAGACCATGGAAACATCAAGGCAAATACAGAAAATCGTTGCAGTCCTCCTACCTGGCATGCATAGAAGTGACCAGTTATTTTCACAACCACCTGATCATTTTCATCAGGTGTCTGGTCACGAGGGACTACAACTTCTGCACTTGTCAAGTTTTGAAGCTCATTTACCTATAAACAGATAGTACAAGTCAGAAAACTTTAAACTAACAAATGTTATACAACCACCAAGCCTCAAAGATACCAACCATTGAAACATCCTCTAAACTACATTTTTAAAACCCCCCACTAACAGAAAGCATCTTTATGCAGCAGTGTGCACTCTGCAAGCTGAGCCTCTTGTGCCTCTTAACATAAATTAGCACCAAGTCCTCTGGGTTTGTAGAAGTGTTTTAAAGACCAAATACAACACACAGAAGGTGTTAAATACATGACTTTAAAAAAGCAAATAGATGCTACAGTATTTACAGTTGAGTTTAAAAGCATAAGGTTAGAAACATCATATAATATAGGGAAGAAAAATGCCAGAGTATTTTACACTTTTTCCTTCAAAAACCTACACAAGATGGAGAACTTCAGACTGAGCAGGTGAGAAGTTCTGTTTGTTCAAATTATTTTCAGCAGCTTATCAGGTTTCCATTGTGTTAAGTAGAGGTAAGGTTAGAGTCTTTGTCTCATTAAAACAAATTTTACTTTAGAAATGCTTATCATTGTGCAATTAAAGTTTTAGATTAACAGCTTCTCAGACATGTTTGTCCTTAAACCTCTTGCCACTGCAAGTAATGGAAGAGGCTACACTGCCTCCTGACACTTGACCTAAAGACCCTGTTGCACTCAGGATGGACACCCACGACTGAACCATGTCTTTGTAAATATTATCTAGCTCCTAACTTAACACTATATGAAAATACCTGAGCACCAGCAGAGCACCAGCACCTTTTTAGGACTGAAAAATCTCAGTGATGTTATTTTATACCACAAACTGAGCCTAAGAAATACCATCAATTTAATTGAAAGAAAGATAGGTACACTTTTTTTTGTAATACTGAGGTCTGAACATGTCTTAAATTCCTACCACTTATTTAGAAATGAAATAAATCATTCTAAGATTGGCTTCAACTCCACAGTAGAAGAAAGGAAAATGTAACAAGTACAGCTAAGAAAATAGCTCCTGCTTTAATGTAATATCATAGAATTACAGTTTAGCTAAAAGTTTAGGCTTTATGTGTATATACACCCTAATATGAAACATAACTGAGCAACACTAAGGGTTTTATTTCAGCTACTTACTGTTTTGCCTCCTTTACCAATAACTCTACCAGCAGCATAGGATGGCACTTTTATATGAGCCTCAAGTTTCACTTCTTCTTTAGGTCCAAAGAAATTTTCTTCTTTAAGTTTTCCATAGATTCTCCCTTGAGCCTGCAAAATTGATTTCAGTTAGAGAATGTTCTTTTTGGAATCTAGTTAATGTCAAGAAATTCCACAGAAAGGAGAATTCTTAGCACACAATCTTGACAAAGTGTTTTCCCTAATAAGTACACTATTTTTCTAAAAGAAGTCTTTGTACCAAAGTAGGAAGTACCAGTGTCCAACTTCAAAGATTGCTTGACAAACCAGGGAACCACACAGCAATTTAACAGACATAATTATTATTATGCTTTTCAGTAGAAATATTGCTTTTAAAGGAAACTATCACATTTCTGTAGAGGTAAAGAGTGATAGAGAGAAGAACTGTCAGGGAGAAGTTTTTTTATTACACCCAGATGCACAAAATTTAACTAATTGATTCAGAAACCCATCTTTTAAGGATGCCAAACTAAAAAAGCCACAACACCCCCAATAAGCCATGGTCTAAAGACTCCAACTGGAGCAAAGAGCTTACTTTTACAATACATTACAACATATTGTTTAAAAATTAATAAATTTACACTTGCTCAAATTTCCAAATTAAAGAATCAAAGTGCCCAGATTTAAATAGTTCCATGGGAATAGTATTATTCCAACCAGCACACAGTTCCTTTCTCTGGGAAACACACAAGTGCCAGATAGCAAGAAGAATGTCCACTGACAGTGAGGTTGTAAATTTGTTCATTTTTAAACACATTTATTTCCTTATTCACAGCCATTTATCAGTGAATTTGTGAGAAATGGTAACCAAGTCTTCTACTCTTTGGCTCCTAGATGCTTCAAAAGAACACACATTACTGCCAAATTATAAAGAAAGGATGTGGACTTCTTTAAAAAAAAAGATTGTAGATGGTCTTCCAACATGTCCAATCTTTCAGTTCTTTAAAAAGTCTTTAGGAAAGGAAAAAACCTAACTGGGCTGCAAGCCCCTGCATGGTGAAATGGTGGCTGACACGTGTTGTCTACACTAGATTCCACTTCACTTTCATATATCCCAGATCCAAGGCAACACAGCCACGCATGAATAGCGGTGTCACAGGGATGCTGGAACTCTAGGGAGCACTGCAGCAGAGGCTCTGAACAGCGGCATGTTCCCATTGCCTTGCTAACAACTAGCACTGCACACTGCAACATCCTCAGGCTGCAGCAGCAGAGGAAGAAAGGAATGCAGCCACTGCAGCTACAGGGGACATGAATCACAGACAGCAGAGCACAATGGAGTAAGGAAAGGATGCTGAAGTCATGGGCTCTGGGATAACATTGCCTCTCCAAGAGCTCACTACTCATCTGACCAGCAACTATTCCCTCTTCAAGTTGTTGAGCACCAGTTTTCATTCTTGGTGCCCCAACAACCACTGTCCTAGGAGAGGAGAGCCTTCTCCTAGGAGAAGCACTAATGAAGTGTGGACCTGGCCCTAAGGCCAGCTTCAGGTTAACAGTAGTGATAAAAGGAAGGACTGAGCTCTGCCTCTGCCCATCCCAGTCAAGAGGGCATTGCTCAAAGAGGAGCTATAATACTACAACGTCTGGAGCTGAGTAAAGCCCCAAGGAACAATCCCTTTCCTTCATAAGACCCGCACAGCCTAGGAGCACTGACTGTGCTATTACACTGATGCACCTTTGCAAGCAGAGCTCAAGTGTAAAGTAGTGACTGATTGATGTGGTTTTAAACTACGTATGAGGTGCAGAAAAGGGACACTTTCCTCCTTGCATGAATCAGGTTGGAGAGAAGAGCTTCCAGAAGAGCCCTGTGGGACTCCCAGTTTATCTTGGGGAGGAAACCTGAGAACAAGCCTTTGCCTACATGAAAAGTCAGGATAAGGGATGCCCAAATTTCCTTTGGCATGCTTCTCCTTGAGGGTAAGTCTGACCCCAGACCATAAGAGTATCCGATATGTGAAACGTCCCATGTGGCCAAGCCCACATGCGCACAGAAAATATCAAGGAGATAGAGCTTCCTAGTCATGCTTTGCTTTCAGTGGCATCTTAAATGCATGCGGTAACTGAGCAACAATCCCAAATGCATCTAAGTTTGTTATTACCACTGCAAAATACCTGCCCTGATAATTTTCCAAAAATCCTAAAGGCATTAATGAAATTGATATCCCTGAAGTTTGTGCACCTCCTTCTTGCAAGATGCCCTGAAGCAAAAATACAAAGTCAAAAATGAGAACAGGCAAGAAAATGATGCCAGGATACAAACTCTCAAGTGACTTTCTACATGCTCCAGGCCACATCTGTGATGATGCCAGGCTGCTGCACTGAGCTGCCCTGCATCACTGCTAGTGGTCAAAACTCCTTTTGGGGTAACTAGATTTATCCCTTGACATTTAAGGCAGAAGGCTACTCTGAAACTTGATTTGAACACAGATGGGATAATCAGGTTGAGTATCTCCTTGTAGTTGCAGTGGAAATACAATTAGAAATCTTGCATTTATCTGTAGAGCTACACAAAAAGCATTTTCCATTTGGCACAAAAGAGCAACCTGGGAAGACTCAATTTCGTCTTGTCAGCTTTGTTATTTCAATTAAGCACACAAAACTGTTGCACATACCAAGACAGATTAAAAGACTCAACTCAAAGGTGCTTGTAGATAGAAGAGAAATTTAGGAATGTAATATGGCCATGTTTTTATGCCATATTTTTATTTTACTCCCATGAAACACACAGGAGTTTTCAGGTGACCAGAATGTGGCCTCTAATAGTACTGTATTACTCATATTCCTATGAGACACCTTTGAGCAAAATGAAAGCAAAACCCAAGTGTTTACTAAAATTCTGAATAAAGTGTGCTTGGAGCCAAGAATTTTGTTTCCAATATTGTCCCTTAGGATCAAAAGGCCACTACATACTGACAAGTTTTTGTAGGCTGTACCTTGAACTGAGCTTCTGGAGGTCCAGTGATGATAACCATTCTCAGCTTAGCATCTGGTCCTTCAGCAGGGGCAATCTGGAATGGATAAACATAGCTATTGGTAGCTGTCTTTTGAAGGAATAGTTTAAAGCCACCTCCTCCCCATTTCAGTCTCACATTCTGTTCAGGAGTGAAAAAATATTCGTTACAGCAGCAGCATCACACTTCAGTCATGACGAGTTTGTTCTCTTTAAAGTGCATTAATTAGCTGTAATGAAATATGGAGAAACTAAACCATCATGAGCAAATTTACTTCTGAAAATTAAAGACACAGCTACTCATCCACACATGGCAGAATCCCACATGGCGTTTTCATGTGGCTATGAGTGATGTAAGACATGTAGCCTTCAAAAAGACAAATCTGGTTAATAAACTGAGATTCTCATCCCTACCCACTAGCTTGAATAGTCTTTCTAACAAGTTTTGCTCATTAGCAAAAGCTCGCATCCATTCCCCTGAGAACAGAAGATCACTTTACTGTAGTAACTAATCAGATCCAAAACATTCCTCTATACTGGACAATGTGTGACCCAAATAAAAATTAAGCTCCACCAGAGCTGAGACAGAGATGCCTGTAGGGTCTTTAGCATGTCATGTCACCACAACAGTAGGATTTCTGTGGGGGTTTTTCTCAGAGTCCAGTGGTATTGAATAATTCAAGCTAGCCTCCAACATTCCGAATGAATCTTTTGTTTATCACAACTGACATTTCCATTGTTGCATCTAGTATTACATAGCTGCTGTTGAATGAGCAATATATTAAACACTACAGAATTTCATCTCAGCTGTTGGCATAGGGATGTTATTCATATTTAACAGCTGTAGTTTATTTCAGACAAATTACCAGTCACCAGGCATAATTTTCACTAAAGAATTTTGCTAAGGAAAGTTTATAACATTATTCATATTGTACCCTAAGATGGAGAAAGCATTACATACTAGTTATCTGGTTTGCATATCTATTTTTCATTATTTATTAATTCCAATTGGATATATCTAAAAATACACATTAATTTTACAGCAGTACATTTATATGACATGACATTGTGGTAAGAACAAGCACAGACTAAATCCATTCATTCTTTGGAAAAAGTATTTCAGAGGGGCAAAATTTCAGGGCACTTTTAGAGGCAGCTGACTGAACAGAGCTCAGCCTGACAATTGTCATTCTTGTAAAGTGGACAGTTTTGTCTCTCAGCCACCTCTAATTTTCTTAGCAAACATCAGCACCTTCATTAAAATTTTAGGAAAAATATTTTCCATCAAGCCTTCATTACATCTTATGTGTGTTTAAATGTTCTGGGATATATCTTGCTTTGATTTTATCCTAGAATATTCTGTTCTTAGAAGCTGGGGTAAAGCATGGCTTGAGGGCTGCAAAAGAAACATATACCAAACTAACATTTCAATGTCTGAAGGGGTAACCTAAGAGAATTCTGTGTTAATTTTGTCTGTCTGCCCTTGGAAAAAGTATTTATATACATACAAATAGTATACAAGTGGTGAATTTAACTTCTGAGATTAAATAACTTTACATTCCTAACCAGAAAACAATCTTTTATATGCCAAGCCACAAACTGACAACTTTATACACCCAAACTCAGCTTTCATCAGGAAGGGCTGCTCTGAAAGGAATTCATAACCAAGGAGATGACAATTGTTCACAACAGGTCCAAGCAGCACAGGGTGGGCAAC
The DNA here is from genome assembly GCF_024509145.1 of Vidua macroura. NCBI lineage: Eukaryota > Metazoa > Chordata > Aves > Passeriformes > Viduidae > Vidua > Vidua macroura. The sequence goes on from NC_071571.1 coordinate 32,079,463, forward strand.
AGACAACTCAAATCTCTGCCTGGCTCTTTTGCTGAATAATTGAGTCTGCTGGAGTCCCACACTGAGCCTGCATTGCCAAGCAGTGACCCCCAGCACTGGGACACAACCTGCGCTCAGCAAGAGCCGTGTACACCTCTGAGGTGACAGCCTGAACACTGCAGCCTCATACAGAACCCCAGTGCATCTGCAGTTCAGTCGTATGTCATGGGTTACAAGTTTTGCCAGATCTACAAAGCTCAGCATGAGCACAGAGGAGATGCAGGAGGGTGTAAAATGCTTTCAGTTGTAACAAGCTACAGCACAACTCAAAACAAGCATTATGCACAGACTTACTTCCTCCACAAAGTATGGTTACTGCAGTTTAGCAAGTTAGAAGTTACTCAAGCAGCACTTCCTCCAACTCTCAGCTAAAAGCACAGATTCCTTGATTCACAATTTATTATTTTGCTCCAAAGTTATGACAGAGGGCAAGTTAAAGTGGTCCCATTTCAACATGAGGGAATTTTAAAAGTTTTGAATAATTTACCAGTTGTCATATTTAATACTTTCACACAGAAGCAAGCCTGATGCTTCACACTGTTCTGCAAGATTACAGGTTAAGTTGCATTATTTTAATAGATAAGTACACATGCAGTGTCCCAGTTTTGCAAGCATACCCTGTATCTGTATAGTTTTGTTAAGATTTAATCATATTTTCACAAAAAAATGTCTTTATTCCTACTGAAGGAACAAAAGACCAGAGCTCAAGAAAACTTTTATCTGAATTTAAATTAATACAGAAATGTTAAATGCATGGGGTAGAGGGGTGCCAGCCAGTAGAGGAAGCCTGAGGCCACTGTTAGCCGGATGCATGAGAAATACTGGAAATTCCCTTTCCAGTAAACTCTCTTCCAAGGACCAACTGAAGAACTAGTTTGGACGGGTTCTTGGAGGTCCAGGTTGTTTCACATTTCTCTCTCCACCTAGAAGTACCCTCCATACATTGCTTAAACTTCAGATAGAAGCTGCAGGAATGGAGAGGGGAAGAGGAAATACATGTGATACATCACAGCCCCATGCAAGACAGTTTTGATAAAGAAATATTGACACCTCTCACTTCTTCCTGTTTCATTTTCCCCCTAAAAATATGGTTATTAGTGCTCAATTAATATAAACAATCTGGGTAGTATAACTATTTAACATTCTGCTCAAAAAAGGATGGAGTTGGGCAGTGTGTCATTGGTTGACTGGCCAGTAAACAGATCGGCACTAGGCAAACCACAAGACTCATTCATCAGGGTTCCCCAATTATTTTGCTCTGTATACTTAGATGAACACCTTCCAAGCTAAGCTCAGCTTCACCAAATTCAACTCAGCATCGCCAGCTCCTGCCCTGTGCCCCAGACTTTTGGCATATCCCTGCTATAGCACTCACTAAACACATCACTCCTCTGAAACAAAAATAAAGGCGGCTGAGAATAAAACATTTGTTTTATGTGTGCAGTAAAATGTCCACCTAACAGCATACTAAAGCTACACACTGTACTTTAAATGCACTGTTCTCTAAACTTTTCTTTTTTATTTTTAAATTTAGGCTAAAACATTTTCTTTAGAGCATAAAACAGCAGAAAATATTATTTGTAAGAAAAAAGTGCTCAAGCGTCTAGAGAAGATACTCGTGGTTACAAGGGCAATCATGGCCAAAAGCCAAGGCCTTCCTATGACCGCAACTGGTACTAACCCTTGTACACAGAAAAAGATTTCACTAAATTGACTAAAACTCAAGCTTCTATTAGAGGTCAGCCTCTGCAAAACATCCTGTTCTTAGCTACACTGAGGTGGTCAATACACAAACAGCTGGATGTTAAACCTTGTAACAAGGTAAACGTGCTGTTAAGAGCTGACTGGCCCCAGGAGCTTGGAGCAGCACATGGGTGAAGTTACAATACCAACAATTCAGCATGGAGCCATTTGAGCTTGACAGCCCACACCAATCCATCTGGCACAGAGCAAGGGCAGACACGAGAGCAGGGAACTTCAACCGGGCTGCTGTGTTTAGAAGGGGAATTTACCCCACCAATTTTCACTTTACCTAAAGCAAGGAGAAAGCCTTTAAGCACTGCATCATTAAGGCACAAGTCTGTTTCTAAGACCACCAAAGTAGTTTTCTTTGCAGCTTATATTTCACACCTCAGGAGACGTTTGAAAACATGCTTCTAATTATCTTGTCTCAGGGAAGATTAAAAGATGATTTATAAACAAATGTACTATTTATCACATCACATTCTAAGCACGGACTGGGGGAGGATGTTCACGAAAGCACGGCTTGTGCAAACTTGCTGAAAGTGTCACGTAGAATAAGCAGAAAGTTATAGTTGGTGTAATAATACCTTAATAGATGCGCCTGCAAAACGAGAAAGTTGTTTGATGTGCTGTCCCTGCTTGCCAATAATAGCTCCAACTGCCAAGGCTGGGATGAACAGATGAACAGTTTCAGACTCGGGCTGTTGCTGTGGGGAAGAAGGAAAAATGCAGTGAATGTTTTTGAACATTATGAATCAGACTGACAGGAAAATGGGTACAGAACAGGCATGCATGGAAATGAGGGGGAAATAAGATTTCCCCCTGTGATGTCTGAGTATTTAGGGTCTGGCTTTTTTTGGAATCACAAAATCCACAGAACAAGAAAACCAGTTTGAGCCAAAAGAGGATTCTTTCATCTTGTATAAAATACTCACAATTTTAATGCATAGAACTTTACAAAACAATTGAGGAGTTGCTTCTTTGTGAAGCTTTCACTCTTACCTGTGGCTGTCTGGATTCTCTTCCATGTGCATGACCCTGCAGAAAGAGGCTACTACGGCCTGAGTAGGCAAACTCTTTCTAGTTTCCCAGTTACATTTTTAATTTTAGATTGTGCTGAGAGCAGTACAAAAAGCCTCAGAGTTACATATATGCTACAATTTCCTTTGTGTGGGAGTGATCTGGAATGATAGCCAGCTTGAAATCTGCCAGTGATTCCTCCTGTGTAACATTATGCAACAGTTGGAGCTCTGGCAGCAGTCCTCACACAGGCTAGTAAATTAAACACCATGTTTCTGAAAAGTGAGAGGACCCCAGCATTGCACCCACTGGATATCAGGCATCACTGCATCTTCCTATAACTTTCAAGCAGACACCCCAGCTGGAGAGCATGACATAATGCTCAAGATCCTCTCTACATCCTGCGTAGCAGTGATCAAACTGCAGGGTTGCATCTGCCATGGTAGGTCAACAGCTATGTCAGCAGCCTCAGAAGAGCCTGTCCCAGAGGAAGGGAGCACCATCAAGTACACACCATGCTACTGGACCATTGATCCATCCACTTGCATCAGGGCTACGCCTAAAAAGCATTTCACACAAGCCTGTCTTTGAACTTTGAAGTATTTAAGACACTACACACCTCTCCTTCTAAAGTTTTTCTTCCTCTGTGTGTCCCTCTTGTGTATTTTCAAAATTTGTTTTGCTCATCCTCAATAAGACAAGCCAACAAGCCCTTTTTGTGTGGAGGTATTTTGAGACAAAGCAGACATCCTCGTCCTTGCTTTCTCAGTACCCACTATGCAGACCAGCACCAAGCACCAGCAAGCAGAGCATGTGGGACCAACCAAGCTCATTTAGCTTTGCTCAGTTTGTATCTTGACAGGGATACAGGCACGTACAGAAGCTCACCTAAACAGCTTTTTCTATGATATTTTCAGAAAAACCCCCACACCACTACATGCAACACAAAGCAAAAAGCAGATGCAATCCCAAAAACAACACCCCCAACTTATTTTTAAGTTTCAGTAACTCCTTTCAAGGTTAAGTCTTTCAAGGCAAAGTCCCACTGCATTAACCATAATCAAATCAGAGCAAAATGCTTGTTTCCAAGTTTTACCACTTCATTTTCAGTAAACACAAGTCAACTGTAACCTCAGGGGGTATGAATTCCAGGCACAGCTCCACGTACCAGGTGAAGAAACCCCAAAATAGGATATTGGGAACAGAAACACTTTAGGCAATTGCAACAGTTGCACAGTTCACCCTGTGTTTTCACACATTTAAGGCATTGCGATTCAGAGGCATTTCATGCTGGTTTAAGTCCGCACGGATGCAGCTCTCCACTCTCAGCCTCCCCACTGCCTTGTATGCTTTGACACTAGCAGGTTTGCAGATCCAGCTGATTTTTAAGGCAGGCAGTAAGTCCCTGACCCAAATAACCAGAGCAACACACAAGTGGTAGTCTGTGACCAAGGGAGGAAGTACAACAATTAGAGAATGGGAAAAGGTGGGAGCACCCCTTTTAATCTGCCTACAGATCAGTTTAAAATTATCTCAAAACTACACCCTAAAACTATGTATTTGTAATGAAAGATACAGTCACTTCAGTATATATGTTAAACCACTTTCCAGAAGATTACTCATATTTTCCTCCTATTATTATGAACATCCTGAGTGTTGTCACAGTAAGTCCTTTTACATGTTCACTGTGAATCCAGCAAGATTTCCAGCAATTTGGAAATGCTACTGTAGGTACTCACTTGATCTCAGCACTTCAAAAAACTGTTTCCCAATGGTTACAAGTTCATGAAGCATTTGGGTTTTTCCAGTTTTGTTGCAAGGACCCATTGCACTGGCTGTAGAGGCAAGCCCTCATTCCAATCCTGAGAGCTTATCCACCCCCTTGCTTGCTCCTCTTCTTGACCCCTACATTCAATTGTCCACACGTGCTCCAGCTCCTGCAGAAATCCACTGCTGAAGTTTTCCCTTTCACATGCTTCTCCAGCCAGCCTCTTCCAGCTAATTACTACAACACTGCTGCAAATCAAATGTGTAACTTGACTTGGTTTTCAAGAATTTACACAGCTTCTACCTAACCCACTTCCAGACACATTTCTGTACTATAGAAACAAATCAAACTTCATTATTTTTGTTTGCATATATTTCCTGCCTTCCCTCTGTTGCCCATCTGCCTGCTGAGCAGTTTTCCCCTCTCCTTCCCAAAGCTTGATTTCAAGCCACTTTCTTGGCTGGATTCAATTCACCACTGAAATTCCTTTTGCTGCCTCACCCTTAAACACGAAACATGGGAAGCAAAGGCAACAGAAGACAGAAGATATACACGTGCCTTTCTAACTGTACAATCACCTCACTGTAGCACCTTCTTCCCATCCCTCCTCATAGCTTTGACTTTTTGATACAATTCAACTTCTTTTCTCCTAAAGGACTTTAAAAAAGTATTTATGTGAGTTACTGAAGTTCTTTATGCTAAACTTGCATTTTGGTGTAATAGTGATACATGCTTAAGGAATAGTGGAGAATCTGTCAATATTCAGCTGTTCATACATCAGAATTTTTAAAATTCTTATCTGGAGTACCACACTGGCATATACATATAACCAATTAATCTCCAGTATAACATCACACAAGACTTAGAGAAATTATCTTATTCACACTGATTTTTAACCATTCAAAAACCATACTCCTCTTTTACTTCTGGCAGAAATCAAGTAACTAAGGCTTTTGAGAGTATCACAACACCAAGTTCAAATTGCTATCTGTCCATCTCCTTACCCACAATTTTTAAATCCTTTTCTATTTACTGGAAACCTAGCCTGCAAAAACCTAGCCTGGAAGCCTACAAAAGAAACATATCAAAACATAATGCAATGACAACACCACTCATCAATCTTACAGATGCTTCTGGGGATCTCAGGATGGAAGAAAATCAGCTATAATTTAATCTTACCCATGCCATGCCACATAAGTCATAGAGCTTTCCAGGAACTCCTAACATGAGTTATATCAGAAATAGATTCCTAGACCTTAAACATATGTTAGAAGCACTAAATTTAGGGAACTGATTTCCCACTCTGTGAAATCTGAGCTTCAATGTTCACTCCCTTATAGCCAAGTCTGCTTAAATATATACTTATAATTTAAAATCCAAAATATGTATGTGTATATGCTTTTTGACAAGAGTAAGGTCTCCCAGACAATTTTCTCCTCTTCCCCATTCAGTTTATTTCTTCCTCCACATAAGAAAATATTTTATTCAAAGTCAGCCCAGCCCTGGGAACTGACAGGAATGCAGAAAGAAAATCTTTTAGAGTAGCAGCCTAGGTTCACCAAGAGTTATAGTCCATACATCCACCCTAATTTGCAAGTAACCATCTCCAGTATCCGTGATGCCCAGACCACCTCTTCTACCTCAGCAATATTTGCAGTATGGGCTCATGGCTAGTCCACCCGAATAAGAGAAGTTTGTCTTATGTAGCTGTGGCACACAGATACCACTGAGATATTCACTTCAGTGGAGAATCTAGGTTGTTTTGGGGTTCTGTGGTTTTTTTTCCAGGGGTTTTGTGTTTTAAGAAAAGAGCTCCAGAAATCAAGATTCTTAGATATAAGAAACAGATTCTTCAAAAGCATGGTGACCAGAAACAATTAGTTCAGTTCATAAACAGCTGAAGATACTTGCTTTATTTCTGCAAAAATCAGTCTGCTTTAGTCACAAAACAGGGTTGATAAGGAATTTTTGTCTATATCCAGCACACTGAACTAATGAAAACAATTTTAAATGCTGGTTTTGTTCATTAATTGGATTCCAATTTCCATCCAAATGTTGCCTGATGAAAATCAGAAGTTAAAATTAATCAAGCAAATAAGAAAATCACCATTCATCATTTTTTAACAGAAAATGGAAAAAATACATTACCCAAAGCAAATGGCAAATTGCATACTTGTATAAATAGAAAGATATATTCAGTCTAAGCAAACGTACAGACTACTCTAAGGCTTTCAGAAAGGTAACTAAAGTACACATGTAAAATTTGATAAGTCAACTTAAATCAGATTTCCTGCTTGTTCATTTAAATCATGATTGAAAATAGTGATCTAACACAGAGATGGAAATTAATTACCCCACTGGATGACACTGAACAACTGCTGCAGCACGCTATTAGCTCTGACTTTTTACACTAACACAACTCTTTCCTGGAGCAGCTTGGATACACCTCCTTCCATACCTCCTGCAAGTTCCTGAGCTCCAGCCATCTGTCCCTAGCCTAACAGTGCATACCAACTATTTCTTTTCTTTTTTTAATATTTCTCTTTTAAATTCCCACCATCACCATCCAAGACAAATCCATCTGTTGGTAAATCCTGTAACCCCTGGCTGCTTCCCCATTACACTGGGCTTACCTGGAGCCCCTGCACTGCAGACAGCATCAGGATTATCCCCTTCACTCCAGCCAGACCCTGCAGCCCTACAGGAGATTTTCCTTTCTGCTGCCAGCCCTACCATATTAACTCTTAGGAAACTGGCTTAGCACAGCCATCATTTCCTGGTTTCCAGAGCCTCAGCAAGACTGAGGTTCTTCCCTTCCTTGGGATATTGTCACCAGTCCTTCAGCATGATGGCTACTGCTCCACACCAGAGCTAGAAGCTGAGGAGTCCCAGCCAAGAAAATTTGCAGATTCACTCTTCTTTCTGCAATTCTTGCCTGCAGGGTTAGAAAGATTTGTAGAGACCATCTGCCCTTAGGATAAGGTTGTTATAACTTTTCTCTGCCAACTCCTGGTGCATCAATCCTATAAACTGCAGAAAGCCACACGGGAGGAGAGCTTTTCCCTTACCTGTTAGATTGTCAGAAGGAAAAGCATTGCTGCTCATCTCACACTTGGGTAACAGAGCCATAGCACAGCCAGGCAAGAATGAAAACCCAGAAAAAGTAAGCTATGACCCTCCAGAGTAGAGAGTGGTAGGTAAAAAGCAGGTCCCAAGCCACTACAGCTGGGGGAATGGACATCCTATTTGAAAATGGCATTTGAAAAACAAAAAGAACAACACAGAACAACAAACAATACACAGAAAAGCCAACAGAGGTTTGCCTCCTCCGTTCTTCCCCAAGACGACCCCTCCTCTCTTGATTTTGGCTGATGCTGCTGCTAGGTCAGTCCACAGCTCCCTCAGTCAGCATGAGTCAGGGCTCATAAGGGGGTATGTTTGTTATTTATGTCCCTCAAGTTAATTTGAGCATTAATCTCAGTCTTTTTCTGCAAGCCTGCCAACAGTACAAAATTTTTTCCAGTCGTGTGCGTAAGTGTCTCCATAGACCCCTTGCTCCATCAAATGCATGTGGTTGGTAAATCCTTGGCAACATTTGGGATAAAGCTGTAAATCTTTAAACATGTTGTACCCACTGAAATAAATAGGCTTTTAAGCCAGACATGAATGGGAGAAGGATCAGATCTTTCCTGGTTTCTAAGCCTGTTATGTTTCATGTTGCAAATTAATTACCTTAGCACAAGACATTTATTTTAAGTCACAAAGTCATGTTATCCATTTTGAGTCAGCATCAGGATTTTTAGTAATGAAGGGAATAATTAAGAACTGTTTTAAGACTGCATGGAGCTACCATCTAGCCTAGTGAGGTACTGGTTTTGTTGTTTTTTTTTTTACATAGTAAACAAATCCACTTGGTAGGAATAAATGAATACAGACAGTAAGTGACTGCATTAAAAAGTTCCTTTTTTGCCTTCCAACCCCCTTCCCAACAACCATGATTACCAAGACAAGGCAGATTTGCAGACAACTCATTCGGTCTTCAGAATACGCTGAGTTTGTCAGGAAGTGAGGTATCATATTATTCAAACCCTGTACCAGATCCAAAGCCAAAATTTAAACCATGTTTTTGCAATGTACTGTGAAGAATTATCCTGGCCCACAGCTATATTAAATGCTCTTATTTATTTAGTAATAAAAACTTGTAACAAGGGGAAATGAACATTAAGCCAAATATCCTTGAAGACATTCTAGCTGCATTCAGTGCAAAGATAAGAAATAAGCTTGAGATGATGGTGAAAGAAATCCTAGTGTATTCATTTTGCAATACTAGCGCTAAAACTTTAAGCCTTCATTGGAAGCAAGGGGCTCATTAAGGAAAACAAAGTTTTAGTAGATAGGTCTAACATGATCCACAGTTTCACAACATCCTTGCAGATACCTTGTGGTTCCATCTTTTACAATCACTGAGCTGAAGTGAGGCTGCCAGTGCAAATCAACGCACTGCAGCCTGACCTCTCTGCACTCTCCAAGTTTTTTAGTTCTACTTCAAACAGATTTAGGTCCATGCTGAGAGTCTAAAGCTTTCTGCCACATTCACTGCCTGAAAAGCCAGGACCACACTCAGAAGAATTCTGCACTGCTGAATTCAGTCAGTCAAGAAGTAGCAAAACAATTTAAAAGCAGCAATGCACATTTTTCACTTTGATCTTCACGCTAAAGCCTTGCTCATATTGCCAAGCATGAACTGTCCAGCCACCATCCAGCCAGGGTTTCACCTTCCCATGAGCCCCAGGTTAATCCAAGATGCTCCCCTTTAGTGTAACTGCTTCATTATGTGAGAAACACTCATGTCACTAGATGAACCAAGGGCACGACCCTTTCTGGGACACACCGCCCATGCAGCTCTACCTCTTTTCCCCACAGTCAGCCCCAGAAATTGTGCGAGTATCCTCTGTCCATATAACTGAGCTGGTCCTCTCCTTTGGTTGAAAATCTAAGAATGACCCACCCTGTCTACATTTCTATTTTGGGGACTACCACATTCTAGTTCTTATACAGTGGTCAGTACCTTAAGTGAGATGCCACTGAAATCATTTTACTTAGTATTACTCATTCCACTTCTTGGCTCTCAAATTTAGTACTTTTCATCACAATTGTCTCTGAACTGGGAATCTTCCTGGACTACTAGAAGTCACTAAAAGGACCACACATATCAGAAGTTTTCCCAAAATGACAACCAAGCTAGGAACAAGGGAGTAAAAATCACGGAAGCAGAGAAGGAACATTTTCTGGCAGGCTGGTTATAAGGCATTTTACAAGCAGGAACTGGTTTGACATATTTCTGAACATGGCATGAACTCTTTGTTTTTGCAAAATCTGACTGGCCACAATGCCAAAAAAAGCAATCTGCCACCTTTTATTCAGAACAGACAGCCAAAATCAGAAATCAACATAAGGAACAGATTGTGAAAGTATGTAAGCAGGAATTTTGCTGGTCATTCACAAGCAGCAAGCATAGGTACTCAGTGTCGCAACACTGTATGACCACCAAAAAGTATATGTATAGAAACACTTCCACTTCAAAAATCATAGCTGTGACACAGCAGTCACATGGGTACTCAAAATCCATAGAAGTTGCCCGTGAAATCAGTGGCTTTGGAAGATGCAGGTACTCATCAGCTCTGGTTTATAAAAGGCACTGCTCTCAGATTCCATGACAGCTGCCAGAAAAACAGGTTGTGTAAACACAAAGATCACATATTTTTCCATCATGTTTAACAAACAAACCAGAGATGGAGCCAGATACAACAGAATGAGCTCTTGACCTACTTTTGTTTCTGGCCTGAAAGAGCTCAGTACACTCTAGTAACAAAATATTTGGCACCTTAAGGAATTCAATTTCCCATTCAGTTTAACATTCAGAAGGTTTGGAACCTGGTACTTAGAGCTTAAGAGTCTGAGATGGTCAAGGGAACTCCAATTAAATCTTCTCATAAGAATCTAAAAGCAGGGAACCAACAAATTCTAATTCTCTTGTTCCAAGAAACTACAAATATCCCTACAAGCATTCAAACCTGCAGTGAAGAATAAACCATTTTTATTTTAAAAAGCATGGATGGCTAGTGATAGTATTTGCATTATGACAACCTTAGAACTGTAAAAGAAGCTATAAGAATAACTGGAGGCTTCAACACCTCGAAAAATAACCACTGACTTGCCAGATCTTTGTACATCATACAGTGCCAACAACTGCATTTTTTTCTTCCCTCACTGAGGGGTTAGTCCATCTCCAGAGGCAGAATAGTCTGACTGCTCTGGACACATGTCCCTGTCAACACAGCATGGCAGAAACAGGAGACCAGCCATTTTCTCCACAGGGCAAAACAATCCCACAATGTTACACACCATGAAGTAAAATTTTTAGTTGCCAAAAATGCATCATTAATGAATGTAAGAAATTAAGCATCAGTAAAGGTGTATTCAAGGCACTGAGGTTACAATCTTCAAAAGAAGTCTAATTAGCAGGTAGATTTTTTTCAGACAGTGCTGTTGTCCTACAGTGCCCTCCTCAAGATTGCATGTGCTGCACATGTATGGTTCTAATTTCACCGATATAAAATAATTTTGTAAAAACACTGGCAAATCCTTCTTCACCCCCCCAAAACCACATCCTCTTTTGGCTGAAGGAAAGCTTCTCAAAAGTCATCTACTGCTTAACAAGCTGGGCAAATTAGGGCAAAGCCGCTTGCAACTACACACACATCATAGATGTACAGACATTACTGCCTCTGGGTAGATCAGACATAACAGTTGCACGAGCTAATCCTATCAAACCCAGACATCCAAAGGAGCCCAACTTCACCAAGTAAGAGTCAAAGTACCTGGAAACATAGGACAGTTTTTCCTCTTCCTTGTGTTTCTCATCTATGCTCAGGGCATCAAATGAAGGCCCTCAATGAAGCAATTTTTCATTTTAAATTACTTTTCTTTCCTGCCAAAAGCACAATACAGTTATTTCTTCTCTTACTTATACAATATAGAAGATGTCTTCTTTCCTATTATTATTTAAGAAAATGACTGGAGAATAAAGAAGGAATCTTTCTCTTGACCACAACATCTTCTAAGGAGAAAGTTTTCCATTGGTATGTTCCTCACCTGCAACAAAAAGCTTCAAGAGATGGCAAAAAGGAGTAAAGGAAAGCAGCCTATCAGCCTAACTGTACAAGACTTTTTTTTTTTTGTAATCAGAAAAAGACGGTTTGATTTCTTGTTTTCATTACTATATAAAACTACCTCTTCTTTGTTTTTGTTGGTTTTGTTGGTTTGTTTTTCTTTAATTTTCCTTTTTCCCCCTGCCTCTTCCTAGAAGCCTATATGCATATTACATAACCTGAAAGTTTACTGTAAGGCTATAGAAAAGGTTAGAAAGAGTGGTTTTTTTTTTTGAAGGCAGAGCTTCAAGAAGTTACAACAGGTGTCCAAAAAGGGCAGCAGAGAAAGCAGTCCCGCTGCAAGCAGAGGAGCATCTCTTCACTTTAGCCAAGTTTCACATGGCAGCAGTTCATGTATCTCTTCCATGACCTTACAGAAGAAGGAGAGCAGCTGGTGTGAACTTCTCTTATGGAGAAAAGCTCTCTACTTCTCACCTTACTTTATGCTTGAGTTTACCTGCCATGAGACAGAATTAATTCTACTACCCTGTTTCAGGGCATTCAAGGGCAGGATGAGGTCTCCACAGGCTATCCCTTCTTCTCCCATGCCCTTGGGATGCCAAATTTCAGATCCAGAGGCTGCGAAAGAAATGCAGTTGGATGTAAAATTAAACATGCAAAGTTCCAATTATAAAAGGAAGGGTGCAACCCACTTAACCCCAGTAGGTGGGCCAGGTGTATTAATTGCGTGACTGTACACAGTTGGATTTTAAGATAAGGATTTCTTGTTTGTTTGGAACTTTAAAACTTTCAGTGTTGCATGAGAACAAAATTCTATTCTTGAGAGACAAGTATGTGCATATTCTCCCCACAGTTCAGAAGACAGAAGCAACAACTCCATCAAAACAGCTTTGAGCAGTACAACACTACATCTGAAGCAGTTTGACTGGCATACTTGTTAAAAGTATTTTTTTTTTTTTTTTTGTGGCAACATATATTCTGGAAAACATAAGCATGGGTGATATTCCCTTTTGCAGAACCTTACTCTCCTCCTCATAGAAATCTCAGCACTTTGTGCAGGTGCTCAGGTCATGACATCTGTTACAAGTGACAGTGGGCAGACTAACAAAGCTCTTTGCAATCGTGTCAGAGCTGCAACACATACAAGCATTTAAGTGCACAGCTAAGGAGAAAGATTTAAGGATAAACAGAATGTGGTGGTTTTTCCAGGCCCAAAAGCAGCTGGACAAGACATTGGGTACAAATAGGCACAGAAAGGCTACTTGTCCTTAATAAGGTCACACAAGAGCACAGATCAGTCAAAAAAGGACCATTAGCTTGATTGTATCACCAGGATCATAAGAGTAAAATTATACCAATTTGCCAGTAAAAAGATTTTTTAGCTCTTAATACTTTTAACTGAGACATTTAAATCCTACTTTTTCCTCAAACCGTAAAACATTTCAATGATTCTCACATGTTCTTATTTGCTTGTATTTTAGGAGTCCAGGAAAAAACCAAACAGATCTTGGATATTTGCAAGAAGAGAGAGGAACTTTTAGGAACTGAAACATAATATGCAATTCCATTGCATCCCTTTTCAGCAACAGCACAAAATAAGTGCTTTGAACAGGCAAACAGAACTTGGACTCTGCAAATAATTTATACAATTTCAATATCAAGAAATGTTGCTAGCAATAGGTAAAAATACAAGAAAATGGATGGTTAGTGGTGCTCAGACACTGTTAGCCACATGCAATGGCCACATGCCCGTGTGCGTGTTTGTATCTGTCACCAGACGAGTACCAAGGACAACTTGTGCCTTCCTGTGGGGGCTCCACTGCCAGGACAAAGAGTAAAAGCAGCACCCAGATTATTAGTGCAATCTGCATCTCATTTGATTAACTTAGCTGAGGCTTTGGTGCTGTACATCAGGGTTAACTATCAGGGAGTCACATGGAAATCATTCTCCTGGATGTGACCCAGTCCAAGGAACTAAATCAAACTAGTGTTTGAGAACATCACAATTTCCTAAGTTTGTGATACCAGAGTGTAACTGAAGCAGCTGGAGAACAATGTTTATGCTCTTGTCCAATGTCTTAAAGGTTTGCATGAAGAGGGATAGGATGAAGCACCACACATATGTTAAAACAGCCAAACCTATTTAACTACTCAGCCCCAAGCTCCTGAGTTTCAGGATGCATGCTCCATGCATGCAAACATGGAGATGTTGCTCCATGTTTTAGGAACACTTGGCTCCAGCTGTGTGTATGAGCATTCAGACCTGTCGCTAAGCCTGTACCTGTAGCAAAATCCTGCATCTGTCTACTATGCAGGTTTTTCCCCTCTTTATACCCATGTTAAAGCAGCAGCAGGAATGTGGCAGATAATTGTTTCAATAATTAAGAGGACGCTTCCGTTTCTTTGGGAACAAGTCCTACACATGGTCACAGCCACACCTTGTCACTTGAAAGAGGTACATATAAACCATCAGCTCCATATGGAGCTGCAATCAGTTTCCATATGGAAACCCTGCTGCAAATGCCCAGACTCACCCACCTAATTCTTCTGACCCAAGGGAGAGCCCCAGGCAAGCCCATCCCCACAATAAGGTGAAGAAAAGATCCATACAAAGATATTACAACAAGAACTTCAAACCCACCCACAGACACAGCAGAGGGGTGTCCCAAGGCTCACTGTATGGCTTGCAAGCCCAGCCTTCAGACACTTGGATGCCAAGAGGCCCCTTGTGATGGGGTAGCTGAAACTGCTGAGAAGCACAAGTTTGCTCAGTCAAACAGGAGACAGGGAAGAGCCAGTCCTGTGCAGCCCTGAGCAGAATGCAAAATTTGCAACACACAAAAATAAGCAGGACATCAGCAGGATACACTTCTTTACACCCTGATGCCAGAAGTGTTTTCAGAAAGGATTTCCACTTGCCTGAAAGGGATATCCTCAATATCCACTAATCCCTGCTCCCAAGCATATAAAAGGATGTGCACTGAAAACAAGGTAAAGGGACTTGGGTTGCTTTTGTCAAAATAAGGAACTTGTAGCAAATAGATCATAGGTAAATGGACATAAAGTCTCCCTGGGAGTTCTTAGTTAATTTTTCTTCTAAAACATTCTTTCTCCAAAGCCTCTTTTAGATACACAGATTTCATTTTAGTTTTTAAATCTCTCATTAGTTCTCCTCGATCTCCCCCTCTGGTTACCTTTAGCCTTTCAAATTGGATCATTTTCTCCTTCAAAATACAGCCAGACTTTTTTTCTCTTTCTACCTGTGAATGCCCCAATAACCTATTTAATCAGTGTCTGAAAAACTGTTCCGCTAGGGGAAAAAATTAGAGGACAGTAAAGCTCAAATGTTACAGAAAATTAATTCGTACACAAGCAAGACTTAAAAGTCTCTAAAATGGAAACTAATGCAACCATTAAAGGAATAGACTCATACTTTTTCTTGTTTTCTCTCCTCAGAGAGCAACAAGCACTCCAAGTAATTTGAGGGGCTGACTCACCTGAAGCCCACAGAACCACCTGCTCTTTTCCAAATACCAACACATCTAAGTACAAACAGGTGAGATAATTCCCCTTGTTCATACATTTGCTTTAGAAGCCCTGAATATCTGCCTCAGGGGCCGTATTGCTATCACCCCCAACCTCCACAAAATCTGTGAGTTTATCCCTTCTTTCTTCATGTTAGCTTGTCACACATCTAGACTGCATGGAATGAGAGCCATTTCAGAGGACTGAGCACAAACAGAAGCAAGAGAGTTCAGACAGTGGTCCTTCCAGCTGCACAGTTTCTACACAATGACATTTGTTCCTTGATGCTTTTTTCCAGATGTTGCCATTATCTTATTTCCAGAAACCTGGATACTGCCAGAGATCTTGGCAGACCAAAAAAGGTGCATTTGAGGGGTAAAGGTGCACTAGCAACAGAGGAACAGACAGGAGTAACCACCAAATTCAGCACTGTTTAGGTGCATATTTAAAGCAAAAGGAACCACAACAGGGGGGGAAAAGTGGAAAAGAAATTAAAATAAACCAAGTGATGAACAGAACTGTGGGTTTACAGTATGAATCTCAAGAATAGCAAAATAGTCTGCAAATCTGGAGTAAAAAGACAGGAAAAGCCACACTTTTAATTACCAATAAAGAGAGTTTTATATTTTTAACAAACCACATCTAGTATCTCTTAAGAAAAAAAGTTGAGGCAATTCGTTACCACAGATGGCATTTTCTATAATACAGTGAAGCAGAAACCTGTATTGTTTAGTTTAGTCTGCCAATCTAATTGAAGTGCAGAAGGACTGTGAGGGAGAGAATTTGTTTATCATAAATGGAGGCTCTGCTATTGACAGTAAAATAACTGAGTATAAACACATTTCTATTGTAGCTTTCATTGAAGCACATTTTTCTGATAAAGCCACTATTATACTCAATATAGTTCATAATACATTCATAACACCAAAGTTGTTCGTTCTTACAAACAATGCTACAAGAGAGGAATTTTTCCTGCTCCTTGCAGTGACTCTCTCTTGGCTTCTTCCTCTGGGAAAAATATTTAGACCACAAATACCCATTAGTACAACACAGCTTGAGTTATTTGATGAAGTTTAGTGTGTTGTGCTGCATTTTCACTTTTCTAGCTCATGAAGAGTCGCAGACTCAGCTCTCTAGATGTCACTGTTGGGCAAAGAAGGGGACAAAAGTCGAACCCAGAAGAGTTTGTAAAGCTCTGTCATCTGCTCCTTAAGAGATTTGTTATAATTGTTTAAAAAAATTCACCTTGCATTGAGTTGCTAACAACCACCAGCACCAGAAACAGGAAAGAGATGAAACAATCACCTTCTCCTTGTAAAGAGGTTGTCTTTTCTTGAAGGCAAAACAATATCTCAGTTCCAGACAGACTCTGGAGCTTTCTGGTGCAATGAATCACCTTCTGCTCCATAGCAAAAAACCTCATTTATGGTTACTAATCAGCACAGAATTTGAGTAAGTTTCTATTAAACTTTTTCATATATTTTTTAGAGAGCAAAGTGGCAAGTAAGTCACAGCTTTCTGGAGATTAATCCATGCAATTTACATCCTATATATTTAGCAGTGTTGCATTTCAACAGGGCATTTATAAAACTGCTACATTCAAACAAACAATTTAGCCACATATAGATCCACACTTCATGACAAGAGATCATTTCTTTTCCTTCCGTATCACAAGGAATAAAATTGCAGACTAGCATTATTAATTGCCAATTCCAGCAATTTTGAAATGCTATTTTATGTGAGAGTTCTTTCTGCAATAATTCAAATTCCATATAAAATAAAATCTAGCACTTTTCTAGGCAGCACTATTTTTCAGTTTCACTGAGCATTTCACTAGAAAAGCAATTAATGCCTGCTCCCAACTGCAGCCACATGAAATACTTTTCAGTGTGCAAGCAGGAAGACAGACAACATTTAGGAAAATGACAGAACACATCTAGAAAAACACCTTTCCCAAATTTTCTGGGAAAAAAGGCAAAAAATGCAGCATTCTTTTTAGTTTTGAACAGCAGCATTGCAGAGATTAGTATCACCATCCACTACCCATCCAAAATCAGAGCTTCCCTTACCCCAAATGGTGGATATGAAGCAGCAGCAGCAGCGGAGGCAACACTCACTGCAGGAGGTGGTATTCCTGAAGAAGAAGGTGGGAACAGACCCAAGGCATTCAGATTTAATCCAGGAATTAAATGTGCTTGAAGCTGCAATGGCAGAAGTGTCAAGATTTAGAGTCCTGGTTATTAACTTTAATAAAATCCTAGTTGGCATATGCTAATAACCTTTTGGGATGTTATTTTAAAAAATAATTACTCTCCACTACCCAAAGGACCCTCCTTCAAACCTGTTTCCTAGATACATGTACAGACCAATAACATTAAAAACACATAGTAGGAAAAGCAGATGGAGATCACTTCCTACAACTTAATCA
This sequence comes from Vidua macroura, assembly GCF_024509145.1. Taxonomy (NCBI): domain Eukaryota; kingdom Metazoa; phylum Chordata; class Aves; order Passeriformes; family Viduidae; genus Vidua; species Vidua macroura. Next base: position 32,097,158 of record NC_071571.1, read on the forward strand.
TCATAACACATTTCAAATTTTACAGCAAGATATTCAGATAATAGTACTATTTACTTTCAGAGTGAATAAATTTATCAGAAAAACAGTAATTTCGTCCTTATACTAAAAAGACAGCCCTGTAGAAACAGACAGATCATGCACAAAGCCCTGCTTGTCTTACACTGGGGGAACAGATATGTGATACTATCACCCCATCCTCCCTCCATTGCAAAAGATGAAGTGAGATACCTCCAGCAATTGCTGGGAAAGGATCAGCTATAAAGTTGCATGTCCCTTCCTTGACCACACCTGAGAAAAGCGACATCATCACATGGTAGGAAGCATTTGTTGTCTGATACAAAACTTGTCAGAACCCTTTTCCAGATTATTACTCAAAAACATTAATATGCTTTAGAAAGATTTCAGCTAGAGAGACAGACACTATCTTAGGCCATTAAGATAAGTCAATCACAAGACACCAAAAACCTCAAAGCTTCACCACCTCAGAAACTACCTTATAATCACTACAAACTAAACTTGAAATCTATACAGTAACAGAGTTAATTTTTTAACTTTCCATACCTTTGTCAAATAGCAATGCAGTCTCTAACTCACCCCATGTTCCTGGTTGTTATATGAAACAAAAATGCACCACTATTGAATACTTTGTTTCTCATGTGTAGCTCATACACTGCAATTTGCTTTGTGTGGGGGAGGCAGGGGGGAAAAGTGGGGAGAATATTCACTTGGTAGGACAAGCATGAATAACAGACATTTCTAGAAAGTCAGGACTATTGTAAACTGAAAAAATATTTCCATTCTAACTCTAGACCATAAGATTTGGATACACATGCACATACAATGCTTTTCCTAACTATCAAAAATCTCAATCATTTCTCAATATGCATTAGTAATACTTTGGCAAACTAATGAGTTATGTTGTTTTCGTTGTATAATCACCAAACATCTTCAAATAGCTAAATGTCTTTATCATCTATATCAAGAAAAAAAACTTCATAAGTCCTTCTTAAATTAAATAATTAAAAACAGGAGGGATCTGTCTTCCACACATTATTGTGCTATTTATGTGATGAGACTGAATCACTTCTTTAAAAAACATGCAAGCCAGAGCACATAAGCCACAACAGCACAAACACACCCTGCTTCAGGTTTTTGCAACAAGAAAAAAGTTAAATGCTCATTAATTTCCTCAATCTAAATAAAGTTCTCAGTTTTTCCACTCAAAAATAAACCAGAAGAAGACTCCATTAAAATAACACACAAATAAATAACAAAAATGCTTGCCCACACTCCCACAAATAAATGAGGCAACAGAGAGGCTGCAACAGAAAATTCTGATGTGATATTAGGAAAAAAAAATCATCATGAGAGCAGTGAGACAGGGCACAGGCTGCCCAGAGACACTAAGGGTTTTCTATCCATGAAAATGTTAAGGAGAATACAAGTCCCTACACAACCTGGTTTAACTTTGAAGTGTGGGCTACATTGAGCAAACCCACTGCTAGGCCAGGCAACCTCCAGGGGTCCCTCACACCCAAAATCCTTCCGTGGTTTTAGTCCCAGAAAGAGCCCACGCCCGAAAAAAACTCACATTCATAGCAGCAATATCATTTTCATAGGACTCCCTGATTTTCTTCATGATTTCTTCCTCAGCCTTGGCACAAGTTTCAATACTGCCTTTAACTGTAATGGTCCTTTCTGGATTATAGAGTGTCAAGTCTTGCAATCTGCAAATGACAAAGAAGCACAGTTAATTAGCAAACAAAGAAGATAATCCAGATTTATCATTTGAGTGCGACAACATCCAAGCATGTTGAGTTTGCCCACCAAAGACTGTAGTATCAATTCATAAGAGGGCTCAAACACAGTTCTCAGACAATCTGGGGAAACTCTGTCCTCATGGGGAACACAACAAAACCCTCACAGCGAGGTTTGGCCTGGGATGGCTGGGACATACTTAGGTGCTGACAAAATAAAGCCACCACACTCTGGAGGAACACAGGGAGCTGCTTCAGGGCAGTGCAGCAATGCCCCATTTCACACTCCACACCAGCACAACCAAAAGGGAGAGGGGCTTCAGACACTCATTTTAGATATCCCAGAAACACACAGCAAGAAACTTTCTTTCCTTGAGAGCTATAGTGTATTCCTTAAGGAAACTGGAGAAAAGCCCAGCCTCAGTGAAACTGCAGGGGATCCTCCAAACCCTCAAAATGGGGAAAAGAAAAGCTGTGAGCAAATCAACATTTGCTGCTGAACACTAGTAACTCCTTGGGGAAAATGAAAGGGTGACAGCATTAAACCAGTGCTCTATTTGGCAACAAATGCTAACCTGCTGTGATAACATGGGTTAAACACTCTGGGAAGCCATGGCATAGCCACGTACTGGGAAGAGGTAAAGAGGTGAAGACAAAGTCCAGAGCACGATGCAGGAGTGAGGAAGCCCGTGGCAGGAAGGAGAGAGGAAGCAGCATCCGAGGCCTTGCCTTCCTGCACGGCAGGCAGCGTGGCAACCTGCACAGCTCAGCCAAGCAGTGGCAGGCACAGAACACATCCACTCAGCAGTCCTTAACTCTCCAGTGCATGAGCACTGAAGTACTGCCTCAGGAAGGAAAGCGTTGGGAAACATCCCAAAGAGAGGAAACACTTTCCCAAACCAGCTGCCTTAGTTTAAATTTATGGACAAGCTTACCAAAAAGCCTGAATGAAGAGATCATGAGAAAGACTAATTAGAAATAGCAAAATCAATGGGCATATATGCTCTCATTTTTGTATTGATTACACCAGATGACTTCAGGGGGTTATTTTAAGCATAGTACGACAATAGAATCTTGAAACCAAGATTTTAATGCAAATAAACCTTTAACTCACTAAATTAAAAAATACTCTGTAGCTGTTTACAGACAATGTGTTATTTGTGTCATCATCAATAAAGACAAGTGGATTTCATGGAAAGAAGACCATTTTTTCATGTACTCTGGATACATTTTTTCCTCTTTTAACATTAATAGTCTGTGTATTGTTTGCAGACAAAATGTTTATGCAAACACATTCAAGAGAGCATGCTGGCCTTACAAAATCTATTCTTGAAACACACTTACTTAGGTGCTTTTTCTCTATTTGTTTCTCTTCCTCAGACTAATTACATGAACACTTACACACCTTTAAGGAAGGCCTCAGGTGCTTTCATCCAAATGTTTTCCTCTTTTTGAAGAGCTACATGGACTCCCAGCTTCCTTGTCCTCATTTGAGCTATTTCCTGCACTACTTTTTTTGTCTCCTGCATGTATTCACACCTCTTCATACATCTTCATGTGTCTTCCAAACCTTTTCCCTTTCCTACAGCCTGTAAGCCTAATTCTCACCCTTCCTGGCTAAAGCCAAATCCAGGATGCCTTCAAATGCTTGGAAGTCCATGCCAGAGCATTCATTATTCAGAACAGGAGGTTCTCTGAAGATATTACTCCAGGGTAAAACTACTATTTACTGCCAAGCTTCTACAGAGATGTTAATCTAATCAGTGATTTACAGATTTCCAGTAAAGGTGAAAACTCCTGTTTAATCTCAGCTAAATTTGAATAGGTCTCGGTTACCCTCACAGACTCAGACCAAAAGCTATTACTTTGCAGCAGACTAGCCAATGTATGATAATTTGGCTGCTAGTGGCCAAGAGAGACAGACCTGCTACTAAAGATAAAGATACCATTTTCAGTATTCATTTGCTCTATTTCTTTCCTTCTAGTCCAAAAATTTGATATATATTGGAAACTAAAACATCACTAATTTCACTCTTTTTCACACATAGCTCAGAACTGATCCAGACTTATAGTTTCAAACACTCATCATTACATATGGTATAATATGTTAAAAACAACTGACACTTAAAATATAGTATAACACAGGCTCCACGTAGCCTATGTTATTTTTAGGCTTGCTCTTGACTGAGTTTACCATGAAGACTCATTGTTTACATAAAATTTAACTGAGCTTAAGTAACAGTTTAAGCCATATGATGGAAAGGCCTCTGAAGGGCTGTTATCTCAGCCTTCAACACACAGAATATTTTTGTAAGAACTCTACCTGAATGTCCCACAGCAGCATTGCTGCCATTTGACATCTCACTGAAAGATTAAGCCACCAAAAACTTACGGCGATATCGTGATTTTAGTATCTGTGTCCTGTTCAATTTTCTTCAGGTTTCTTCCTTCTTTGCCAATAAGTCGCCCGACAAAGTTGTTGTGTGCCAGTATCTTCAAGGGAATTTCTTCTGTACTGTAATACAAGTTTTACCTAGTGAGACTCTTGCAGACCAGAGTACAAGCTTTTATGCATGTTACAGATGAATTTAATTTTCATAGAAATATCCACAATTCCCATTCGTATGTTTTCACTGGGTGCAGAATAAGTCCAGGTGCAATGGGCTTTTCAGCACTATCACCTATGGCTTAATTGCAATGCACCTTCAACTGAATAAAGCTCAGACTGAAGTAACCAGAGCTGTTGGGAGGGAAGAAATATATCTTAAAGCTTTTAGTGAGGGCTCACAACTTGTTATGCTCACTCGGACTAAAAGCTGTCTGTTGCTCAAGAAACTTCCGTATTTGGTCCAGTTCACCTCAAAATCAAAGTCAGGCAACAACTGAAATCATAGAAGCATTCTGGGGGCTAATTAAGCAAGTAGACTGTCCTGAAAGGTAAAATATCTCAGTTCCTTTACCTACTTAGATACAGATAATAGCAAATATTCACTTGTTAATAGCTTTAAAGACGACATCTTTAAATGGAGCTAGTGAGAACTCAGAATTTTTAACGCTTCCACAATGAAATGCTTTTTACTCACAATTTAGTATCTTGAGCTTCCTTTTGCATGATCTCCATAATAATTTTACAAGCTGTTGAGCAGCCTTCAGGAGTTGAGTGGATGGTAATTGGTTTCTCAGCAGCACCTGCATTCTCTTTACGATGAATATCAATTCTTGAAAGAAAGAAAAACACTAACTGTAACCACATACTCTAAGGTAAGCCTTGTGTATTTCCAACTGTCATAAAACTAACTTATTTTGAGCTAACAGTGACTATATATTAGTAGTTTAATTTTGAAAAGCTTTCAACTACTTAAGCATACCCTAAATACAAATTTGTGTGTTATGAAGAGCCTCTCCTATCCTGATTTTACCAGCTAAACCCCACCTTTGTGAACACCGGGATCTCCTTTTCTTGGTAAACTCCCATCAAGATATTCAGGGGAGTTGTTAGACAGACAAGGTGGTAAACCCCTGAAGACAACATCTCATCAAGTTTTCCCAGTGCTCCATCTCCAGCCCCACTGCTGCACTTAGAATGACTGTGCAGCTGCAGGACAGTCAGGCTTTGTCCCATCTTAGTTTAAATACATCAGCAGCAGTTTCCCAGCATTCCTCTGGTAGTACTTTGCATCCATCCACAAGATTAGTTTCTTATACTTTTCCAGCCTGATTTTGTCCCTATATTACCTTTACTCTAGTCTAACCTCTACCACCCTGAAACTACTAGCCTTGTTCAGGTTTATGTAGCTCTAGGAATTTCACGAAAATGAATTATGACCTGCATAAAGACAAGGCCTTGGCTATTACTTTTCCCTGCCAATAACTGCAGCTCACATATTCTTTCCACCTCTGCTTTTTGTTTTTATCCCTCTTCCACATATAACAGCTGTTTTCTAACTGAAACAACCGTGCAGTTTTTCAAGGAGCCCCTTTATTTTTGCTGTTCTTTCAAGTATTGAAAACTCATTTTGTTTCACGATGAAGCATTTTCCAAGAAACCCATCTTGGCAATCCTTGGTGGAACTGAAAGTAGATGAAATTTCCTTTTTTTAACCCCCAAACCCATGAAAGCATCATTCTCAAAGTCATATATCTGTAAAGTTAGCAGCCTGCAATTATTTCTGCTCTACCCACCCTTCTTCTGGATAGAAAAGCTTTCCTTATGCCAATCTTCTAGGATTTTTATGGTCTAAGAATTAGATGTTTTATATATCACCTGAAAAATTGGTTAGCCGTAGAAAAATTACAACCAAGTCTTGTCAAGAGCCCACAAATCTCTTAAACCTGTGTTGTTAAACATGCTAAATAGTCTCCTGGGTTGCATTGTGCTAATGAGAGTTTGGAAGGAGCATCACGATAATCCTGGGTTTGGGGAGGGGGGTAAGCCTGTTTGTTGGGGGTTGGGGTGTAATTAAAGAGGAGTCCCTTATCCTCATTAACTACTCTCAAAATGGAGGCTCCCACCCACCCTCACTCCCCTCACACACAGCTCATATTCCCGGATCCTGCCCGCTGCAACTGCAGAGCTGCGGGCTCCTACAGTGGGCTGCTGAAAGCAGCATTTTAATTCTCTGCTTTTAGAGGTATCCTGGAAAAATTCTTGGAATAAGAACCCCACCTCCCTTTGCATCTGTGCTGAGCTCTTCCTTGTGGGTAGGATTTAACATGCACTGGAAACAATCTCTTCCAGCATCTCTAGACCCCAGTGCTCTGAGCTCCTTAGGTCACTTAGCAGCTTGCTTTTTGCCTCCCGTGCATTTCCTTAATCTGTGTTTTGGTGTGGTCTGCAACTTGACAGCAACAAATGTATTTTCCAGAAACAGAGGGGGGTAAGGTATAAGAAGTAGTGAGGGGAGATAAAAAGGTTCTTTGTTTAGGGCTTTTCCTCCCCCTCATCTTGAATTGACAACATTTACAAATCCTAAGAATGCCCTAATCAAGCGAAAACTAGAATAAACACTTGAAGTACACCTGGGACACTTGGGTACATCACCATACTGACTGTATGTCCCCCAGAACAACATATAACAGCTCTTTCAGTTTCACTTTTTGTGCTAGAACCATATCAGTACATCTGTAAGCAAAACTCTCCAACGGAGTACCATCCTGCTAGCACTCCTCTTTTACAGAGGAATAAAAAAGTCAGTTAGTATTTGAACACGTATCAAGGACAGAATCCAGTCCTTAAATGAATATTGCAAAATATTTCCTGTTCTCTGTTATCTTAATTTGCTGTCTGACCATGCAGATTAGTAATGAAGTTTTACAAATTCCTCTTTACACAAGCAACGATGACACAACATTAAAGCTATTAATCAGTTTTGTAAAATAACTTACTTGGACTGTGTCTGCTTGGTAATGTTTCTGATTGTTGCTCCTTCTTTCCCGATAATGGCTCCTACAAACTGTGTGGGAACCAGCATCCGTAGAGGAACATCCGACTGTGGTTTCTGCCGTGTGGTTGCGCCGGGTGACCCTTGCCTGGGAGGACCCCTCTGGCCAAATCCACGTCTTCCCTGGGGATGTTGTTGTGGAGGTTGCTGGGCTGCCATCTCATCAGGGATGTATGCAACTTTCAAGGAATAGTTTTCAAGCTGAAACCCGTTCAGTTTTTCTATTGCTCTGTTTATTTGGAAAGGGGAGGAGAGAGGAGATTAAAAAAAAGCCCCATGAGCACACACAGGGCCTTATGAAATGATAAGTTATTCAGACAAAGACTTCTGTCCTTTCTAAAGGAAAGGAAAACTAAAAACACATTCCAAGATGAAAAGTTACATTTTAAATTCTTCAGCCAAAATTTTGATTACACAAAGTCACTGTATTAAGAACTACAAGTTAGCTCTTGCTTGTTCTGGGCTTCTATGCACTTTAAAGGTTTTGCTGGTCCAACCCTATCAGCAAAACCTCACAGGAGACAGAGCTTATACACTCAAAAGCATTCTTTTGCCTGATTTAATTTAAATCAATTTCCCAAATAGAATTAAAGCTGCACCAGAGGGAAAACTTTTTAGCTGCTATCACAGCACCTTCATTAGGGTTTTTGCCAGCACAGCTATTTGGCTGGAGCTTTCACAATAACTGATATAGCTGTGACAGGAATGGGAAAAAAAAAAACATTTCTATGAAAGAAGAAAGCACCTTCACCTCAGCAGGAAAGGAAGCACTCAAAGCCAGTAAATGGCATCTGAAATGCCCCTTAGACTGCAACAGCACCTTGCAATTTACTAATTAGTCACATTGTAGGTAGGTTTAAAAGCTAACAAGGAAACTAAAGCCCCATGTCTATGTTAAATTCTCCATAAAAGTAAAGTGTTAGAAGGCATTTAAAATGTTGTTTCTACTTCTCTTGTTCTTTTAGTAAAGCATCCCAGAGGGGTACTGCCCAAATGTACCCAACCCCCTCTCACCGTGGTCCCTCATGCTGAAAACCTCCTGGTCACTCAGCATTCCCTCTGCTCTGTCCCTCTTCCTAATCAAGGACAAATCTGCAGGTGCTCTTGTGCTCCTCTTCACAGGAGGAATACAACTCAACTCAAAAATGGCATATTTACAGAAGGTAGAATACCTTCCACTCACAGAGTAGAATTAATAACACTAAATAGCTAGCAAACAGTAGGAATAACTAAGCTACATGCAACACATTGGTAAACCAGTGGTATAAAATAAACATATCTGCCTCAAAAAGGCATTTCAACTTCTGCTACAACAAGCATTACTATTCAGATTATCAGCAATATACTGACCACTGAAATATGCACTGATATGGGATAGTTTATAAATGCCAGACTTAATATTGGACCAAAGATTACTGACAGATTTTCTTTAAAAACAAAATTTAAATTAAGGGCAGTAGTGGGAGGGAGGGAGTCTCCATCTTTTATTAAAGAACTCACCAATATTTTCATTAAAAAGCTCCAACAACCATATGCTATGGAACCAGGTCTCTGAATTCAGAAACTTAACCCAGCCCCTCCATTCATGCACATTTGAAGGACTTTACAGCCAGTTTACCAAACATTAGCCTCAGCAACACTTTTTTGCCTCTGCTACAGAGATAAGGAACGATGATAGCCAATTGCCTACATTTTCAAGGGCAGCAAGTGGAAAATACTATTTGTCTCCTGGATGTTCTATTTGACAGTCTGGGTCACAAGCAGTTGTTGAAGCCCAGTTAAGAAGTGGTATTTGGATACCAAGGATAACAGGTCCCTCATCTCCCAGGAGTTAAGCCAGCATCCTCAAAATACTCCAGTCTGACAGTGAAGAGCTTATAAGAACACAAGTAATTTGTGTCTTTGGAACAATGTTTAATAAGGGCTGATAATAAATAAGGCCCAAGGCAATGTCAATGAACAAAGAAAGTGAAATATTGAATAACTGATCACTGTTCATTAAATACTTCCGTTAACCAAATGAGACACGGGTCCTTTGGGAATTGCCAGGAGTGTAATTACTCCCATAATAGAAGAATCCTTTAGAGCAAGTGGCAAATGAGCTGGATTAAAATTTGGTGAGGTTATTTCAGAGCTCATATTTTTAAACTTTTACTCCATGGAGTTTGAAGAGCATTTTATTACACAATAAAACATGTTTACAAAACAGGAAGAACATTGAGCAGACCAGTGAGTCTTGTGTTTCTATGGATTTGTCTCAATTTTTAATTTCTGCATAGATTTCCAATGTCTGAAAGGCATTTCACTGAACTCTCTCTCTCTCTCTCTGGACATCCTACTTGGAAAAGTGGTCTGAGACCTTTCCTTTTTATACACCCTGAACATGCTAATTTCTTGTTGGTTGCAAATATCCATGACCTCTATTTCTACGCTGAGTTTCACTGAAAACAACCAGAAAGCTGAATTGCTATCAGGAAGGGAAACAGCACTGCCAGAGCATCCAGTTGCACAAGCCCTGTTTCTTTTGGAATCAAACATCAAGATGTTGGAGAGATGAACACCAACAATTTTGCAAGTGTGCTGATAAGCTCCAGATTAACATCCATCCCAGCTCATTTCCCTCCACGCATTTATTTGACAAGTTCAGACATTGCTTCTTTCCCAAAATGCGTCAGCCTCCTCTGGCTTTAAAACATCTTTGACCGGAATTCCAGCATTAATAAAGAACCTGACAGTAAATCAATGCACCAGACTTCTCACTCTTCCTTAGAAGTGGTTGGGAAAGGAAAGACTAGGCTTGTTGTTTGCAACCAGGCTTCATAGCTATCATGGTTTCACACAACACACTTCACATGTCCTGGAAAGAAGGTTTTCTTCTTAATAACAATTTATAAATTGCTAAATGGTTCTGTATGTCTATAAGTACCTTAAATTCAAAGCAAACTGAGAAAAGTTCATTTGCCATTGTGGAAAATTAATTATGTCAACAGTGAACGATCTCTAGCCACCAAAGCCATATGATGACATGGAAAAATAACACACTAATTCACCCTGTAAGTCACTGAGTTCTCCATATTTTACAGCCTGACTTGTTTTATAGTTTGACTTGTTCAAATGATGGGAAGTCAGAAGAAGAATCAGTAATTAAATGCCAATCTCTCAAGCCTTTTGTGGAACTGATATTTCCTGGGTTTGTGGTCCCATATTCTACACTGATTTGGGTACGCATAGTGGAATGCCAAGATAACTGATTTGCAGTGGATGTAGCCCATACACAGTTCTAGTGCATTTTTACAGAGAGAAAAAAAACCCCCTAGCTTTGGAAAGGTCCCTTTGGCTGTTGATACTGGCCTTCACATTCCAATATTTGACAATTTTCACTAGGTTTTTAAAGTACTGTCATACACTTTTCTTCAGTTGTTCTGGACTAATTTTTACCAGTTTTGTGGCACAAAACATAGGGCTAGAATTAGTAAATGTGATGATTCAGTAGCGTTTCAGCACCATAACAAGCTCAATTTTAGAGGCATCTAGGCATTGCTTTGGGGGCTGGAGAGACAGATACAGAAGAAAATCCAGGAAGAGACAAGCGGTTAAGAGCTGTCTTCTAGAGGGATGCAAAATTCCTGTAGAACAGCATCTAGGACAGCACCTGCTATCTAGAGAGCCAGCCCTGCTCTCAGGGGAAGTCTGAGCCTCAGCTAAAAGCAAGTGACCAGTTCTTCACAGCACCAGGGACATCTGTTTCAGGCAAAGCTGAAAATTATAATTGTCATTGCTGCAGTCCACCAAACACAGGTTACATCAAGCTCCTTCTGTAAAGCACATACTCTCAGTGACTGACCACCTTGAGAACTCCAGAACACAGCAACACCACCTCTGTCCTCCCACAAAGACCTCTGCCTTCCCAAGTGCTGGGGGGTCTCCTTCCACAACCACACGTTAATAAAGGCCATGCAGACTACCTCTGTCAGGGAGCACTGCTGAAACAAGCCACAAACCATCTTTTACACAGAGGCTAAAAGCCTAAAGAGTCACTCAATGAGGACAAAGATGGAGAAAAATTCAGTTTCCTGCCCCATTAAGAGGTGCCCTCCTCCCTGAAGTCATCCTTTATAATTTATACTTAGTAGAAACAGAAAATGTTTCCATTTCACACACCAGCAAGAGCTGGTACACAGAAATCTCTTAGCATAGTTCTGAATTTTTTAATAAAATGAATTCATTAAGAGACTGCAGCAACTACTGCCTATGTACTGATAAGATGGATAACAGCCTGGCTTATGTTCATGTGACACCTGCTCAGAAGCAAGAGTTCCTACATAAAAATGAAACCTTTAACAAGTATTCTGTAAATTACTCTCCTGAGTTTTTCCCATCAAAATGACATCTCACCACTGTCCCCTCATGAGCTCCCAACAAGAGGATGCTCACCCAGCCTTCTTCTCCCTTTTGTGCTAGTGGAAGTTAAACACCCTAGATAAATTATTACAGTAAAAGCACCCAAGTCTCGTGCTGGAAATCATTCTTCCCCTGATAGCGTGATGACACTAAGCAATAGAAGGAGAACATATTTGACTCCCACATGCAGCTTTTACATATACCACTTTTCTTTTTTCATCCCTGAACAGATACAATTGCATATGAGAAGACATACATGGCAAATTTTCTTTAGCATAATATTTTTTTATATAAAATAAAAATATAGTTTTCACCAGTACTTCTGAAAACAAAACCAAAACGAAACCTAAACTTATAATACACCACTGAATTTTCAGTATTATCATTCCTATGGCAACATTAGCCCCGACCCACAATGGCATGTAAAAGTATTAGTTATGTGAATGAGGGTTCATTCATTCAAGGATACAAGTTGTGCACACACACACACAGAGATGTGTGCTTCATTGAAAGGGTAATAAAAATTTTTTTGCAAGTATTCTGATTAAGAGGTGATCATCAGTGGACTTTCAAAATCCTGGAAAGAGCTAAATCTTGTAGCATATACACTGGAATCCTACACCCTGGAATCTTTGGGGGAGGGAAAGAGAAGTTGGTATAACTTTTGAAGATAATTTAGGTGGCAGCATGTCACAAGGACACAGTCAGCATGTCCTGCTGGTTGCAGTCAGGGATTGATATCGGAAGAAGGGGGGTTGTCTTTTGGCAAGAATGCCCCAAGCCGCCTCAGCACCTGCATGCAGCTGGTTGGGTTGTTCAGGGTGAACCACAGGCTCCAGGCTCTATGCCTCACCCTCTCCTCTCTTCCAAATATTCCACAACCCACCACAGCATTCAGTCATTGCCTATGCCACAGCAGAGCACATGCTTTATAAAGCCCTCTCCCAGTTTCTGGGAAGGAGAGCAGCAGGGGCAGTTTGAGAGCTGGAAAAAGGCTCTCCTCCTCCCAAGTGCTTGCAGGAGAGGAGAGGAGGGTTGTGGTGTCAGACATGATAGTGCCAGCCTTCTCTTTGCTACCCACAGTGCTAGAGAGCAAAGGGCGGCTTTCCAAGGCCCACACATTGTTCTGCACATCCCTCCACAATGCTCCTGGGCTGCCAAAAAGTACCTGATCTGCCATGCTGGCTCCCTTGCTCTGGCCACATTGGCCAGAAGCAGAATCCTGCTTTTTCTGACAAGACAGGCTGTGCCTCTCCAGCTAGGAAAGAGGTATCACTACAACAGGTCGAAGACACAGACCTATGTCCCAGCTAGAAGTCAGGAACTGTGCACAGCTCAGATTTTGAGTGCTGTGTGCTCTAAGACTGCTTTCTCAAAACAACTGCAGGAATCTTCAGTGCTTTCATTTTCCAAGTTAATCTTGGATGCAGACCTGAACATGCCACAACTGTAGTACGAGCCTAGAGGAAAAAAACCTCTGCCACAACTACTTAAATTTGCAAGACAGAAGGCAGCTCAGTTTCCCAGCTGGGCGGAACCACAAGTTTTATTCAAAAGTACTGTCCTCCAAGCAATGCATACCACACTTGCTTAGAACTGCTTATCAAAAGTATCTCCAGATTGTGTTACTCACCACACACTGCCAGTACACACTCCAACAGTCATGGCAATGCCATAACAGATATGCAGCAGGGAAGTAGCCAACTCTGCATGTTCTGTCAGCCAACACTACTGTGAGGTTAGTGTGTGCATTGCAAAAAGTACAGCAGAGGTGCAGTTAGAACTAGGGACCCACTGTATGTGGCAGCATAGAAATCTTCATGTCATGGCGTTTGATCCAAAAGCTGTGGCAAAGAGCACCATTTACCCTAAAGAGCTGAATTCCAAACTACAAAGATTGTTACCAGCTGCTGACTCTTTGCAACCCTAAACATCTTTTGATAAAGTCAGTTCTTGTTACTGCATGTCCTTCATAGGATGCCCAGCACTGCCTTTATCAGCTATCAACACTTGCACACTCCCTCTCCACTGCCACAGTCGTTCCCCACAGCCAGTTCCAAGCAGCTAAGTCATGTCTGGGAAAACCATTTCACTGAAACAGCACTGCAGTCACTATGGAAAACCCACACACATGCAGGTCCTCTAGTGAGCCTTCATTCCAATTCTTCAGTTTTTTTTCCCTAAAAACACCTTGATGTAGCCATTTCTCCTAGGGATTTCTAAACAGTTGCAAGGTCACCTCCCAGACTCAGACAATCTCAGCTAATATTTTTTGAACATAATATGGACTCCTCTGCTTAGAAAACCTGTGTCACGTGAAAGCATTCACAGATGCACATCAATGCTCCTCCGCTTTCCCTACCCATTCCAAGGAACCAACCTACTATCATTCAACCTGTATCGCTTCAGCTCCCCTACAACATCCATGCTGCATGCCAATCTGCCCGCTTCAAACTCAAGAGGTTCTCAGTTAGTGTCACATGGTTTCTTATGAAAAAGAAAACATTATCTTAGACACTTCTTCACAGTCTTTGCTTATCCCAGCATTTCCTTGGGATTGACCTTAAATTTTGGCACAAAGTTGGGGAAGAAACTGTTGTTTGCATCTTCACAAGGGAGTGCACAAGTCCAGGAACGCACATCACAGATGACAGCTCAAAAAATATATCATGCTTCTTTCCATGGTATTTTTAGTACTTCCTTCTTATATTTTCAAAGGAGAAACTGGCACATGTAGTATTAATCTGTTACACTGCACCATTGTAAATTTCTTCAGCACTAGAAATACAGCCTTTCTTAATTACTAATCAACAGAATCAAAAGCAACAGAAGAACCTGAAGAACTTGTTAGAACAATTCAGGTTTTGAGAAAAGTTAAAGATTGAATTCAAGGAAAACATTGTTTCCTTCAGCTCCAGCATACACAGGAGATACCACTGACACAAGTTTCCCATCACATTTGTTTATAATACATTTACAAGTAACCGAATGCTTTGAAAGATTAAATACATGTGTTGCATTCAAGTTACGCACGGATGATAATTACTTAATTATATGTACAAATATTATTTCATTTGTAATTTTGAATTAATGCATACCATAAGCACACTCTGCATCTTAACTGCTGTTTTTAGTTTGCCACAAGATGGCAGAAATTTCAAAGTTAAAATAGAAAGATCATTGTAGGCTATTCCATGAGTTTGGTTTTGTTTGACCTGCTATGACTAGAAAGAGAGGAAGTAAGCTTATGTCACCAGGTTAAAACTTAAGAACCATACAAGTCTTTTTTTTGTGGTAGAGAAGCAAAATTAAATCTTTAGCATGTACATAATACAGATTTTAAAAGGAAAAGTATGCACAATGATTAAGTAAAATATTTTTAAATTTTAATATCTAGATTAAATGTTCTCAATTACTGAGGATATAAGCAAGCATAAAATATGTGGCCTAAATTTTAAAAATACCAAATAAATTATTTTAGGTATGCATATTACGCCTTTTTTGTGTTTGGAAGCAAATTAAATTGTCTAATGAAAAAGCCCTGTATTCTGGTTAGCAGCTACATTTTTTTTCCCCTGTTATTTTTGTTATGATTGTTTGTGAAGAAACAGACACAACACAATGAACACTGCAAGAGGGGATCACTAAAACGTGGCTAAAAAATATCATTAAACAGTAACTCCCATCCTCTCTCACTGGCAAATTAATTTTCTGCTCTCCCCAATATAGTAAATTTCTTCAATTTTTCAATTTTTTGAGATTATTAATTTACTTTTTATCAAAATGAAAGAAAAGTTGATTTAAAAGATTGTTAATTAAGGTGAATTACAGACTTTCTTAAAAGTCAAAGCTTAACTTACTGTTAAAATGGTGACGTGATCAGAAGCAAAGTCGCATATAAAGACACAACAACATGAACTCCAAAATGCAAGTTAGGTGACAGAAACTACTAAATAAGATACTTACTGTCTAGCCTGGTCCTTATTGCCATATGTTACATTTACAACTGCAGTCTCCGTGTCAGTGTTCACTAGAAAGGAAAATGCAACAAAAGGAGGGTAAGTTCAGTGTGCACTCACTTCCTACTACAAATTTAAAAGCAAATTGAGAGTTGAAACAGTACCTTGCTCACAGTTCTCCACAGTTCCATACTGAGCTAACAGACTATCCAGCACCTATAAGAGGTAAAAGAAATTAGAGATTTAAATTTCAAAGCTGATTGACAAAACAAAAAAGCCTCTAAAACCCACCAAAATTTTAAAAATGATTGTAGGAGAATACAGATAATTTAAGACAGCCATTCCAATAAAGAAGAAATTATTATTCCAGGAATAACACGTACACATTGCTTGATTTATCTCTCATATCAGAAAGTCTGCATTTAAAATTTCATTAATGTGAAAATACAAAGTATAACCTTAGGAAGGCACACTGGACTGTATATTCCAAGCTTTGAAAATAAACCTCCAAGTCACCTGTTCTCAGAGTGGACTAAACCAGAGGCAGAAAAAATTAGAGAGCAGCAAATCAGAAATAAAACCGTCTCCATGTATTCCAAAACATATATCTAACTTTGTCCCGGTTTGGAGTTATTGGGGTTTTTCCTCCCAACACACTTAGGTTGTACATAAAAGTGTTATTTTCTTCCTTAGTGGGGAAGTGTCCATGTAGAGAAAGTAACAAGAATAATCAGCATGAAGAGCTGTTTCACAATTATTTGGCAGATTTCTCAAAGATCACCATGCCAGCGGAACCACTCAGAACAGTATCTTCACCATTATTTGAAAGTCACAATTAATGTTTCCTTTGGTAGAAAGCTAGGAAGAAACAGGTAAATGTATGTGACAAGGGGCAAAAGAAATCTAAATTAAGTATTTGTATTTTGTGTAGTTTTATTCTTGTCAAATGGAGGATGAAGAAGGGGGAAATATACAAGCTTCTAGGAAAAAATCAGGGCGTCAGAGTATTCCAGTAAAAGCATTAACACACCCACAGTTGTACCACATCTAAAATTCACATGGTATAGAGTTTATTTTCTTCCTGGTGAGAAATAATGTCGCAGAAAATGGTGACTCTGGCAGTAACTAGCACAGACATAAGTGCAGCATTGTGGTGTATTGCATCCTAACGTTTTGTCTCAAATTTAACTGATGCTTGAAAAGTCCACAATTTACACCAAGAAGTGAAAAAAGTAAGATTGCACTCCCTCCTGTAACCAAAATGACATTTCTTAAGCTAATCTCTTAAGGGGAAATGTAAGTAAGAAAGGGAGGAAACCCCTATGGGAAAGGAAGAAAACAAGGAAGCAAAGATAAAAGGAAGGCAGGAGGCATTAAAAAAGCATCTGTGCTGCTTCCCATTGCAGTACACTTCCCTTTGCTATAACCAGCAATCAAGTGTGCACAAACCCCCAGTCCCTAAAAATGTAAAAAGGTAAAATTCAGTCTACATCTTCATGACATTAAAATTCCTAAATTATAATCTACCAATCTACCACATACTTTTACTACAATGTAAAAGATATTTCTAAGATAAACTGCAGTTTATATGCCAAACCTGGAGACAACCTATATCAGTGCAATTTCCACTCTTTACCACCTACTAAAGTTTAAACTGCACATAGATGTTTCAAAGGTAACATTTCAAACCAGGTATTTAAAAGTCAATGCAGTGCTCACCAAGTTAGAGCACTGCATTACTGCTTCTAAGTGCAGAATTTCCCCATGCCTCGTGTAGGGACTCTAGTAAGTTTTCTTGGCAAGAGTTTTGTTTTCATAGACAAGTTGTTAATTGTCCTCTCAGTCTACAAGTAGAGATTAGCCTAGTCTGAGAGTTTGCCTTTTCAATCCCCTAAAAAATAATTTTTCTGCTGCTCCTCGGATCTGACAATTGGAATCTAAGTGAATGTTTGCTCTGAAATTTGCTAAATATTACTGAAGCAGATATGCTTCAGGGGATTAAAATATATTAAAAGTCTCTGGAAGATGCTTTTAAGACAATTAAAACACTGGCACAGATGAGTAGGAGAGTTGTGAGGTCTTGCAGGTCTGCAGCTGTACCTCACACAAGCCAAGAGAGCCACAGCATGAGATTAGAGGAAAACCTTCTTCCACAGACTGCTTAAGGGATCCACTGAAACCAGTGGGTGAACAGAATCTCAGGTGGGGTCAGGGATTTAAAACAAGAAAAGCAAAGCTTTTCCTGGCTTAGAGATCCTTTCTGAGATGTTTAGTTGAAATAAGACACCAAAGAGTTCATTAGTCTGATAAAGCAATTCCTTTGTCCCTACAGTATGCCAACACCTGTGCTGTTCTACACTGCAGACTGTGCCACAACATGAGCAAGTGTGTTTAGCTGTTATTATGTTTGAGCTGTGCAGACCACCAGCTCATGGCCATTCTGCCCCAAAGCTGCATCATTTCAAAACACAATTTCATTTTCATCCTTATTCATACAGGCAAAGAGCAGTGCTAGAATACCAAATGTACCACAACAGTTTGTGGTACAAATCACCAATCAATTAATCAATATTTTCTATGTTTTGCTTGGTAATGACTAATCAATATTTTGTAAGGTATTTCTATATTAAATCTATATTCTGGGCTAAGCACACCTTTATATTGTGATCCACATATTAAAGTCACCATCTTCATTACAAAAAGAAATGCTTTAAAGCTAAATCCACACAACTTTTAAAATACATTTGTGATTAACCATCAGAAACTTCTTAACACACTATCCCTTGCATCTGCTCCCAGGAGCCTAAGAACCCAAAGACTGCTTTGCTGTTAATGCTGAGGAGCAGCCCAGAATGGTATATTCAGCATCACACCCCTCTCTCCAGCAGGAGTTCTCCACTTATGCTGCTCCTTAATCCTCTTCTGATCCATTTTGGTCAGAGACAGTGTCCATCTGGGCTTTAATCCAAGTGATTTGGTTTCCCATGTTTTTTAAAAGAGTTGCTTTACTGAACAGATTTACGAGAAGTTTCCTCAAAGGATTGGAGCTTGCTTTAACCAAAAAGAGAAACAATCCTCTTTGGCCAAAGATACTTGCTCTCTACAGCACTGTCTTGAGAAGAAACTTGAATTTTCATCACCATCAGCCTCATGCAACAGGATTTTAAATGAGATCAACACTGCAGAGGTAGCCTTTCAACTAGACTGTACTTAAAATGCACTAGTACAAAAGTTTCAGCAGCAGTTGGGGTATGTGTGAGTGAGTGTGAGGACTAAGCTTCATGGGTAAGAACACTTTTAAATGAACCAGCTGATCCAGTTGGGAAAAGTCATTGCAGTCATATTCAAAGCCAGATCCTCTATTGTAACTCACTTTCAAAGCACAGAACTCAATTCCCGCACGTGTTTCTTGCTTCACATGTATTTACTGCAATAGTCAGTTTCTGTTCACATTTTTCATTTCTTCATATGTCTCTCACTATCTTTTCCTTCTCCCCAAATTTCTCTCTCTAGCCCAAAGCCCATGCTGCAAAACAAACATGTTTTGTTTAAGCTGCTCTTCCGTAACACTCTTCATGTACAGCCTTGTTGGGCAATCAGAACAAAATTCAAAGCCAAGTTGGTGGTGCAGCAGCAATTCTGATGAGCAGCTGAAAAGTTTATTTGTACAAATATTTAATCTAAGCTAGAAAAAAAGGTCTTTCCTTTTCTTGAGCTCTCCTTCTAGCAGTTGTCTAAATTGGGTCTCCTGCTCTTGTTATAGCACAGATGTCTCTCTCACAAAAAGCTGCAGTCTTATACTGTGGACTTTCATTCATCAGGCTCTAAAAGCCAATTCTGACTTCATTATAAACAGCATTACCCTACACCAAGCCCCACAAATCGAGGCTGCTTTACATGGAAAAAAAAGGAAGGAAACATTACTCTTCAGTGAAACCAAGCTCTTGATGCGCACGTTAAAATAGCGCAGTTCTCAAACAGATTTCACAGGTTTAGAAGTAGCACTTTTGAACATATCACAGCGGTTTTCTGCACTTTCAGAGCAGACTATTTTATACAAATCATCTTATAGTGCTGTAGGACTTCTGCTGTACACTGTAAGGAAATTAGTCTCCAGACATCTGGTCTGTAAGCACAGTTATCCATACTGTTTCTCTCTCACACATGCACTTAGTGACAGGAATGTCACAGTGCTGTTGTGGTGCTTCAGAAGAACCTGAAGTTATTTTTTCCACTAATGTAGACCAAATCCATTAGACCACCACCACCCCCTTGTTTCCATGACTCCTGTGTCATGTTGGCAAGGAATTAAAATTAGACAACACAACTGAAATCATAAATAGCAGGGGCTAAAAGAGACAGAAGTATTAGGGTAATTCAGTTGAAAAACCACATAGAAATTTTTGGCTGCAAAAACTTTGAGTGTACAATGTGATTTATCAAACAAACAATTTTGATTTAATGGGGGGGGCAGGGTGTGGTGAAGGAAAACAAAAGAGCCAGCTAAGGAAAGGAGGATGTGGATGGGTAAAGAGCAGTGCTGATATCACAGATACTGAGCCTGGCTAAACCACAAATGCCATCTGCATATTTCAAGTACTTTATTGATATACCTAAGTCCACAAAAAAAACCCCAAAAAACAAAAAAAAACAAAAAACAACCAAAAAAAAAAAAACCCAAAAAAAAAAAAAACACCAAAAAAAAAAAAAAAACCAAAAAAAACCAACCAAACAAAAAAAACCCCACAAAACAAAACAAAAAATCACCATAATGCCATTTTCCATTAATTACATTAATTGAGCCTAACTAGTGTGATGTGGCCCCCACCAGGCCCTGGCGTACTACAATTTGCAGTGCAGCAGGAGCAGACCTGGCATTTTGTGACTTGGAGGTGTGACATTACCTTGGCAGAGGTGCTGCTCCTCTCACAGCCACACCAGCTGCCAACAACTGACCATGGCAAAAAGGCTTCTCAAAGCACCTTCAGTTTGACATTATTTTTGGTTGGTAAAAAGAAAGAATATCCTCAACAAGGGTCCCGGTTAGCATGGCTTTACAAGGAAAATTAAAATGAAGAAGCCCCTAATAAATTCCTGGTGGTTATTTTTGAAAGGTGTAATAATTGGATAACACTGCATTGCCTGAATAGAGATTGTGGTGGACAGGTGAGCTCAGCTCCAGGTCACCCAGTGCATCTCTCAGCCTGGGCAGCCTCTCTGCATCACTGCCACCCCTCCACAGCCCAAATATAGCAACTTTGCCCATTTTCACCAAAAAGGTCAGAGCATGCTGGTTCCTTGTAAAGGCAAAGCAGCATTGACATGGAATACCCAATTCAGTCTGCCAGGACACAGTTATTTTTCCAAAGGCTTCGTGAAGGCATTTGAATAGGCATTGCCAGTCTGCAATGGCTCAATGCACTGCAGCGTGTGGTGATGGTGTTTTTCATCTTGTAGGCCCTCCAAAACCCAGTTTACTGTCTCATGAAACCATGACCATAGTCTGGAAGAATCAGAAAAATAAGCCTGGAAGCTGCTGAAGTCATTGTTTGCACACACCAGAAAGGCAGCGCCTGAAAACAATAACTCTGGCTTATTTACCACATCCCATACAAACCCTGGAGTGAATTCTTCTCCTGGGAACTTACAGTTATATCCAAATGTTCAAAACTAATAATAAGTTTACCCTATAATACAATTCTGTTTAGGTGGCATTACCAGGGTTTTAAGAATGTAATGCTGAACCACAGAGAACAAAGACAAAATTGTCAAAGGAACTACTAATTGAGTGACCAATTTGGACACCAAGGGCTTGATTTTCCATAGTGCTCAGCACGTCTGTGTGTTCAAAGGGCAGCTTCAAAGCCACTTCTGGTAGCAAGGGGAACACAGCACTTCTGCAAGAAAGACCTCAGGCTCATCACAAGACAAGCTGAAGACACTGTTAGCAACTAATAGCAACTTCTGCTTAGGAAGGTTAGCACAGAACCAGAGACCAGAACGTGCAGGATTCAGTTTGCCATGGCAACAAATTCAATTCCCCTAACCAAAAGGGTTTGTCTTCCTCAAAAGGGTTTGTAAAGTCCTCGACTGGCTACCAAATTAAGAAAGTGTGTGGTGAATAACTGGGTCACAACTCTTACGGACTGCTCATCTCCACTGCACAGGCTGGACTTGTTGGTGACAGCAGAGCCACCCTCTGGCCCCAGCCAACATCCCTCCCTACAGCGCTAAGAGCAAACACTAGGTCCTCATTTACCTTGCTGTCACTGTAGGACTTCTGAAATGCTCAATTAAAAGAAATAAGGAGGTAAGGGATGTTGTGGACTATTTCAATTTCGGTGTTTTGAATTAAGCAAAACATAGAAAGCAACTGAAAATAGGTCTCAGGTAGAGCATCATATGCAACTGTGAGTACAACTATTATAACTAACTCCACATACCACATGTGTTTAAGTATTTCCAGATAATACTGCTGGACCATTTAAATTTTTATATATATACACACACAACCCTGTGTATACTAAAAAAAAAGGTAAAGAGAGGGCTAAATGCTTTAAAACCACATTAAATAATGTTTAAAAGGATCTGCCTTGAATCTGCTAAGTCAGAAATTGCTTAAAGTATAATTACTATAATTTACCAATAGAAGGTTGGTTTCTAAAAAAAAAAAAGGAATCCAACAAATATAAGCAGCATGATAAATCATTACAGATAACATCAGTATCAAAACTCCCTTTCTCTCCTTTTTTTCTAAAAAATAACTGATACAATAGAAAAATCCACTGAGAGAATATTCTAATAAAGCTCTGAAAATAGAAGAAATTTCAAAAGAAATTTTTGGGCTACAAAATTAGCCCAGATGCTGAACACATCACACAAAAAAGTTCTCATGCGCTCTCATGTTCCCACATTACACCCTAAGCTGGAAATAGTCTCTTTAATGTCTGATAAGGAAGAAAGATTAGTGTACATTATGCTAAGGATGCATGAGATGGAGAAAGAAAAATCATAGTATCAAGGCTGACAAATGGCATTAAATGGTCTGCAAGGCTAGAAAGGGTACTTGAGAAATGTTTAAGAGAAAAGCAAAAAAACCCACTTATGAGATGCATGGGTGGCCTCCTTTGCAAAGAGATTAAAGGGAGCAGGATAATTCAGTTTGGAAAGGAGTGAGAGGGAACATGATACAGGTATTATGAAATAACGAATCATGTAGAGGTGGCCAAATTGGCAGCTTCTATTCACCCTTCATCTAAATTAAATGAAAACAAGTTTGAAAACACAGAATAAGTATTTATGCAACATTATCTGAATACAATTAAGCACCTCACAATATCTTCTACAATACTTCATTAATCTCCCCTCTCTTCACACTAAAGGTATAACTTCAAGAGCAGTTTCAGATAACAGTGGAGTTTATGAACTAGGTTAACACTAATGCTAACACTCCTGATTCAGTACCCATCCTTATTTCCAGAAAATTAAAAAGCACTGTCACACTGACTGGTTCTTAAGGCAGGAACTGCTGTTTTATGGAGCTAATCCCCATTCCCAGTAGCTCCTTGTGGGCACTGTCGGGGCCCCCTCCTCCTCAGGCAGACGGGCTACCAGGACGTTTCTGCGGCTCGGCATGAGGGAAGGATCACATGCCGAGCTGGCAGATGGGTGTTGTGAAACGTAGTAGGATGCAGCAGCAACACTAGCTCGTGTTCATCAGCCTCCTCTCGAACTGAGGAGGCCAGCTTAAGTGGAAACACTCTTCACTACTTCTACGATGTCATTTGTAGTTTGCCAAAGGGAAAGAAAAAAAAAGTTGTAAAAACATTACTATCCACTGAACACTCATTACCCAACTCTGATTAAATGATAGATTACACAAAAGCAAGGGAATCAGCAAATTTTAAAAGAATGTTTGGAAGATACACTGGGCTAAAAGATGATTTTTCTGCTTTACTCACAGCACTACACCAAGAGACAGCTGGTGCCTTATTGGCAGTTTCAACTCTTTCCTGTGGAGGCATCAAGCACTGGTCTCCACCAGGAAGGCTGTGGCCCAGCCTGACAGTGCAAGCTGCCATGTCCTGCTCTGGGCCATGAAAACTGGAACAAAATCATCTATGGTTTTTCTTTTCCCCTTCAACCTTTCAGTCCTCTCAATTTTTTCTACTTCCATGTCATTACAGAAAATGTGTTCTTTTTAATTGCAAACTTTATCAGGGAAAATTGTATTTCTCCTATGCACTTTACTCTCCTTTGTCTGTGTGTGCAAAAATAGCACTTTTAAAAGCTATTTTCTGTAGCTATTTAAAAGTCTTGATGCCACTTCATTACTGCTTTACAAGGCTGGTGCTAGCCTGATATTTTTAGTTTCTGCACAATAATAGTTTGTGCACTCAAAAAAATGCCTTCTGTAAAGCTGGAATCCTGCAATTATAACAAATATCTGTCAGACTAAAAAAAAAAAAAAAAATCAATTTTCAAATCATCTTTTGGAAGCTATCAACAATTACAAATTCTGAGAAATCTCTCCACAAGGGCCCAGGCATAATTTCAAGAAGGGGCCACATGAATGAAAAGTGTTCCCTCTGGTACAGATATGACTGTGCTTTGTAGAGACAGAGCCAAGCCAGAGCTTGATACCAGGGAAATCTTTCCTAGGAAGGTTGTCCCATATTTTAACATTAAGAATTTCTGCTAAGATCTGCTTAACTATCCAAAAATTATAGAGGGAGTCACAGAGGAAAATCCTGCAAAATGGATTTAGTTCACAGATTAATGCAGATAAAAAGGAAGTATATTATAACTCAGATGGAGATCACATCTGAGACATTCCCTCTATTGTGCACAAGATGCAAAATTACAAGCTTTTGGGAAAAAGATAAGTCCTTAAGAACCACTTCATGAATATCTCAAATCTCTTTATAATCAGGAAAAACTATAAAAAGATTGAAGCATTTTTCTGGAGTTACAAGATTCCCCTTCTCCCTTTTTCAAATGGTCATCCATAGGATGCATGCTGTGCCTCTGGCTTGCCAGCAGTTTTACTAAGGAGAGCACTGCTGTGGATCAGACATTTCAGGTTTGGCCTCTAAGCAATGAGGCTCTGACATACAAGAGACAGCTGAAGGGATGGAGCTGTTGTTTGCTTTTACAGAGGCTTATAGGCACATGGGCTGCGGTGCTGGATATCCTCATCCAAAACTTTCCCTGAAGCCATCAGTATACACCCATATACTTCACCTCCCTAGATATGCTGGCATGACTAAACTCCTGCCCCTGAGTGCAGACCATCAGTAGCTGTCCTGTAACTCACAGGGCAGCCCAGTTACCCAAGCAGTTGTACCAGCTATACCTGAAATTATGCGAGTCAGTCCCCACAGAAGACTTTTTCCCTTTTCTTTTTAACCCACCTCTCCTCGTTTGTGTGGCTGTTTCCAGGGAAACGGGAGGAAAGAGGGCAACCTTACCTAGTCCCTACTGTGAGGACTGGGCACTGAAAAAAGTAAGTGGAAAGGAGTTGTAGGCAAGACTCAAGAACTGAAGCCTGGGATCAAACAAAGGCAAAAATTATATACACTTTATAACGAGGAGTGATCCTGGTAGAACAAATACACCACCTTCAAGTGCTGGAGTTACTTGAGCTGCAAAACTGAATTGAAAGAAAATCCACAGTAAAGGTTTCCACAGTGCTAACACAGATGAAAGCTTTGCAAACAACAACTACATGCTGTCAAAGCCTTCAGACTTTAAAAACATGAACCTTGGAGCAAAGGGGAAACAGGTTTTTTTGAGTGCAGAAAATTTCTCTGGTAAAACACGTAATCTAGTGGCTACCTAATCACTCAGTCATAAAAATTAAGGTGTATATATTCTAAGCACTCAAAACCAAGTTACTAAAATCCCCCTTAAAGTTAAAGAAACATTATAATGAAATTGTTAAACACAAATTTACCAAGATCTGTGAGATTTTCCAGTCTACCTTAAAGAATCCCAGTATTAAGGCCAACTCATGCACTAATCTGACAGGTAAGGTTTAAGAGGATGTTTAAAAATAGCCACAAATTTTTGAATGCAATTATCTAAACTAGAAATTAAGTTTTCAAGAGATGCACTATGTTAATCGCATTTGACCTATATGTAGCAAAACAAAACAATTCACACTGTGAATGCTGAGTATTAGCTGACAGCTTATGGACTATGAATTCCTCTTAAGAGTCAGTTCTGAAGGAGCAGTCAAATGAAGAGTAAGATCACTGGAACAATTCAAGGAAAAGGGCCACAGTTAAATGAGTTAATTATACCTAGGGTGTAAGAGTGATCTTCACTTCCATCTACTTGCATTCAGAGACTTCTACAAAGTAGTGAGTTTTCCATTTGCAGAATGCATTCAGTCCCCAGCAAACTCTCATACACTGAAGCTTATTTTTCAACCACATTAATAATAAAATTAGAATGTTTCCCATAATTTTAAAGGGGAAACAAAAGAAATGCAATCACAAAGGAAGCAAGTTTACACTGTTGTACTCATACTGCAGTAATTATTACTCCATAACTGTATAGGTCTGAAAAAACCTACCCTCATTCCTTACAAGCATTGGGATTCATAGAGGAAAGACAGAATATTAAATAACATGGATGATATACAGGTTTGGGGTGTTTGCTGTTCTTTTATTCAGCAGAGCTGTCCTTTGCAAAAGTAGTCCTTGTGCAAGGATCTGAGCAGTTTGGTTACACTAGACTAGACTGATACACATGGTCTTAAGAAAAACCTATCAACACCAACCTGCTGTTTTCCAGAAGCCTGGACTCAGTTTTGATGCAGCCTCTTTCTTATGCTCTGAACAGGCACTACAAATATTTGTATAAGTATCTCAAGTTGTGTTTCATTGCTGCTCCATAAGTAGCTGCACAAGCCATCGTCTGCTGAAAGTACTATAACTCTCTACAGCAATGATTCCCTGAACATTAATAAAAACAATCTGTAGCAGTAAAATTTAAGAGTAAAGGTGAAGAATACTGCAGAGCATAGAGAAGTTGTATGCCATTTACCACTTTCACATTTACTATACAACAAACTATGTTCCCTTATCAAAACAACTCCTTCTCCTTAAAAAAACTTAAAATTTAAAATTTTTGACATTTAAAAAGCCAGCACTGTTTAAAATAAGGGAAGTAGGAGTGTAAATCCCAGTATACGCCTGTATGAATGCACACTTCATTCTGATTTTTCACTGATTCATAGCTAAATACTCAGCTCAACAGAAGGGGAATTAGATTTTTAGGCACTGAGGGAAAGAGTACTTCAGTGCTGTGCTACTGACATGATAAAAAAGAGGAGGCGGTGTAAGAGGAACTAAGAAATCTTGGTTATTCGCCTGTTGAATATTTAGGGAGCCACAGATCTTTAAATCCTTGCTCATGGCATCTGGATAAGAATGAACACTCTATTCAGAGCTAAGGAATAGCAAGAAGATGCAGAGAGCAGTAGTAGAAGACTGCTAGAACAGGGAAAAACTTTATTTTGAAGCCTTAGAGGCACTCACCCTTTGCATGAGATCAGCAGCTGTGCATGACAAGCAGCACCAAATCAGGGTTGCCCAAAGAGCCTGCAGGTGTAGCCAAGGGCTGCCCAGACATGAAAATGAAGAACAGGCAGCTGAAGGAAGTGTAGCCTAGATGGGAGACTGGATGGACACAAGGACCAGTGGCCAGCCATTGCCAGGTCTTCTAGGGATGGAGGGGAACAGTGAGTCAGGAGTGGTCGGGAGAGATTTCTGAGGGAACTTGATCTGTGCCTTGTAGGAAGGGACATTGATGAAGTCTCCAGCTACTGTGGGAACAATAAGTTCTAGAGGTGCTTGCAAAATGAGGGGCATAATGAAAGCCATCCAAAAAAATCTCAACAGCAGCATTTAGGGACAAGATGCATTGTAACCAGGTCAGAGAAGGGAGCAAATGGGAAGATCAGGATCCTAGGTCAGTGGCCACACAAGAACAGCTTACCAGTCCAAGGAAACATAGGATGAACCAAAATGAGAAAGATGGAGAAACACAGTAGCTGAAGCCTTAGAAGTCACCTAATGCACAGTCCCTTATAACCATGTACCCTTACACATACTACACCCCCTGATGCTTGGTTTCAAGGAGATAGAAATAGCTCAGCATGCTTAAACAGTCATATACCAGAAGCCTTGAAGGCAGAAAACACAAGACAACACTGACAACATGATTTTCATCACCCGGATACTTGAAAGCAAGGGAGCAGAGTGGAGAATCAGAAGCATGACAGACCCTCTAATAAACATAGCAGAGCTGTGCTCAGCACAGAGGTACTCCAAGATGGTCTTCAGACACGAGTCAACTGAATAAAGGGGACCTGGTTGCACATATTCTGCTGTAAAGAAAGGTTCTTAAATTATGAATAAAGACCAGAAGACACAGAGCACAGCATCCCAGAGGAGATGAGAAATATTTTAATGCCAAGAAAATAAATGCAAAAGCCCAAACCACGCTCTTCTCCTGTGAAACTAGAAGCAAACTTCCCAATAAGCAATGAGAATGTGTCAAAGACTCTAAATAAAACATGGACACTGAATGTGGAGAACAGGCTTCTGCACCAGCACAGCTCCTGGAAGCACTACAAACAGCACCTTTCTGCTGACTTACTGCTCCAAACTGCAAGGCAGGAGAAGCCGAGGACATCACAGGGGTTTTTTACTTTAAAAAGAGAAAATGCTCCACGCGTTGGGGACCTTTTACCAACATTTAATGTCTTCAACTTTAAATTAATGTGAGGGTTTCAGACTAACAGGCTGCCATATTGTCCCCTCCAGGACATCACAACATCCCTGGCAGCAGGGCTGACAACACTACAGGAGCTGCTGCCAGGCACAGAGGCAAGCTTAGAAACCTGAACACCCTTGGCTAGTATTTAAAGTCTAAACACTCTGTATCACCCCAAAAACACATGCACGCATTTGGCCATTCTGCCACATAGCAACAGTAAAATCACTTTTCCCTCTGCTTACTTGAGAGCATGGTTAACTTTCAAATCAGCACAAATAGTAAGCTCAGTTATGGCAGTAAAAAATTATGGGATGGGGTAACATGGCTGAATATGCTGCAGCAGCCTGTGGAAAGCAATACCCCATGAGGTCTGGCAGCAGATCAAGACCAGTCACTTCAGTTGCTTTTCAGATTATATAGCTTTGTGAAATTATTTTGGTAATATTCAGCCTTCTAAAAACCTCTCTATGGAAAGTGGTCTTTTCCAGTCCCTTATTGTTGAGTTCTTACCCACCAGTGCACAATGTGCTACTGTAGTTGTGCTGGCTACCATGCCAGCAGCACAGTAGTGGTACATGCTGTTGAACCAATGAGACCATCCCAGAACACAAGGAATGTCTCCCTTTCCAGCCTCCTCTTTAATTTTAGTGCACACACAGCTCTGCTGCCAGGGCAGGCCATGCCAGGCAGATATTTGATTTGTAAACAGACACTCCAACATGCTCATCTTAGCTGCAGGCTCCAACTTATCTGCTGTTATTCCCAACTAGCATGCAGAAAAATTTCTGCATGTAATCTTATCTGCAATAGTGAGCTTTCACAAGAAAAAGGCAGGTAGTTCAATACATTTTGATGACCATATTAGTTTTTTCTTGAAGAAGCGGGGGGAAAACCCAGCCCAGACTTTCCCCTTGTCACCCTTCAGCCCAGCTCTGGGGTGTTCAGGAACAAAAAGCACAATTAAGGCAGACACACTTTGCCTCTGCACACTACAACATGCACAGGGTGTGCCCTCTTTGTGGTTAATGAAGGCTCTCATGCCTTCCAATATGATAAAGGAATCACCTCAGGGTTAACGCTCTGAAAATATGAATAGACCATGACAAGGAACCGTGCAAACTTTATTTCTTGCATTGTCTCCCACCAGGACAATGCAGGGCACTCCTTAACCTCTATCAGCAATGGCCATCACAGAACAGCTTCTAAAGCACACACCAGGCATTATCACAGACAGACTTAACTCCAAGAAATTACCTTGGATCCTCCTTTTTCTGGCAGCCATTTCAATACACAGTCTAGATATCCAATTTCAGTCAACTGGCATCTTCTAAGGTTAAATGTATAAAGTGGTTAATTTAACGTTCATTTCTGCATGGCCAGAGACAGACAAGACAGATTTCACTTTCAGTTTTCCTGGTATTTTTTTTCCTTGAACCTTTCAGAAGAATCCTCACAAGAATGAACATTCACAAAATGTCAGCAACCTACTTCTAGGTGAGAAAATGACCAGGCCTTCTGGACTGATGGACCAACTGCTCCACTTTCAATTTTTTCCTTGAAGTCATCTCAACGCTAACTTATAGTGCTTTTTTATTTTTTTTTTTTTTCCTTCCATGAGTCTTGACTAAAACTAGAGGACAAAATTTCCCCTCAGTACATTTATAAGAACAGGCCATCGTATATGAAGGGATCTAACATGAGACAACCAAACAGTGGGCTTTCCAGGGGGAATCAAAAATCACTTACTCCCCTTATCCTCCACCTCACTCCTATCCATTTTGGTTTTTTTTAAGTAGAAAACTTACCTCTTTTCTTCCCAGTATCCACCTAACAAAGAAATTCTGATGTGACAATGATACAGAACCTAAGTCTCTGAACAACAATGCCTGTATGAGGTGATGTTTCTTACTGTTTTGGCTGCATTAAAATTCTTGTTAAAATCTTCAGTGCCTGTCGTATTTTTATATCTTCAGACAAGAAAGGAGGAAATAACTCAAGAGATCTCTGTCCAAGTTCTGGGAAAAGGAAGCGTGATTTATCTGCACTCTTGACTACATCTGTGACTACATGTTACATAAATACTTGGTATAATTTTTTTAAAAGCCAACAAATAACCATTACCCACTTCCTCTCATCTGTTTCTTGTTATGGTACAGGTAACACCTTCGGCTGGCTTTTCATCACAGGAGAAATGCTAAAAGCAAGCTTTAACAAGAAAAACATGAAGCTAGTGAAGATACTGGTCATATTAACCATGTTAATACATTCTCCTAAGTAATATTGGAATATGGAATATTGTTCTCCTAGAAACCTCTTAGAAAAACATTCAAATTAGTTTTGGCAGTTGGCAGATGTAAGCCTAAGCAAATGCATCCTTGGGATAACTTAAATTTGTTCACAGAAGTGGTCCAGACCCCCATTTGTCTCCACACTCCTGCACAGGTCTTCACTGCCACTGCTAGAGATGTGGATGGCAGCTGCTTGTGCTTGAGTGCATGCAGCCGACTATATACTTTTTCTAGAAGTTAAAATAGTGTCCTTCTACTGTGTATAAATGCATATCCACACACACACAACATACTATACATATTCATTCATATCCTTCCTACTTGCAGGGTAGCAGGACTCTGCATGGAAGAGTCTCTGACTCAAGAAGCTGCTTCAGGCATAAAAACACAGGTTGTGGGATGTGTTCACAGCACATACATCTCAAAGAACTCTGCACAGCATTAGCATAGGATGAATATTGGTCACTTCACTCACAATTGGTTCATTTTAAAAGTGACATCTCAAAGTCTGGTAGGACATATGGAATATTGTTTACTGAATTCAGCATTTTGTCATAGCACTGTGTTTATTATTATAAATACAGTTCAAGTGGCCTCCTAAAGGTATTCACAGCTAAATACTCCTCAGGCAAAACAAAAAATATGACTAGAACTCACATCAGCAGCTGAGAACAGGTCTACCGGGGAAAGTTTTACAACACCAAAAATTACTAATTTAGGAAAAGATGTACAGCAGCTGTAGAGTACACAGTAGGATTTGTGCACCTCCTTTTATAAGACAGAAAACCTGTACTCTGTGACCTGAATACTGTACTTTGGACATGTACACACCCTGTACTTGTGTTCCCTTATCTCAATATTGAGGCACCTGTGGTGTTTTCCCCACAGGCACTATTTTGAAGAAGACAATGCCAATATGGACACACACAAAGCTGCATGCACAGAACATTGGCTTAAAGTTCAAACACTTTCACTGGCCTTCAATATCTGCTGAAGTCCAGTCAACCCAACCACCAGTGCTCACGTCACAGTAGGACTGCAGCTGAGGACCAAGTCTAGACCTTGCCTGCCCCTCAACAACTGCAGCTACCTGATGTCAGAACCAAGACTAGTCTGATGCATTAGACTGAAGTTGGTTTTGACTTTTGGTGGGGCCCCCAAATTCTTTAAGCAGTTATATGAAACACCATCACTAGAGCTATTCAAGGTTTAAATTCCAGGTCATTTCACCAAGCCTAAGGCACAATCATCTACACTTCAGTGATTTCAAGTCAACCTTTGAATCTGTACAGTCAGATGGTACAGATGAATTTGACAATCACCACTCCAGATATCCTTCCCATGTCACCATGGATTTTATACTTAAGACTTCTACCATTTCACAACAGGTACTGAAACATTTTATGCACTTGAAGACTTCCATCTTCATGAAAGGCAGTAGAAAGACTTAATGCCCTTAGGTTTTTCTTGGTCAGGTTTTACTTTTCCTGCTGGAGATACCCTCAAAGTTTCCATATACCTCTTACAATAGCACACAAAGAGCAAACCCAGGCCTCCAGAGAGACACTTGGGTAAAGAGACTAAAAAGACAGAAGTATCAGAGAGGAGGATGTTCATCTCAAAGGAGGTGGCAGTGTGAAATAAAGGGAAATACCTACAGCCATTCTACTCAGCACTGGGAGAATATTCTCTGTTAAAACTATTTCTCTACAAATATAATTTGATATATCAGTAACTGACATAGAGTAAGCCTATATTCATCAAATCCTTGAATAAATTTCACTTTTAAATCATCCAAGATACTCCAGAAAATGAATGCTTAGATTCTGCACTTCATCATTCTCTATTGCTTTAGAAACAATACCAAGGTGTTTGCAAGCTCCTTAGTTTTGTTCTCAGTTTGAGCCAACTATGAAGTGCAAGTTATACAGCATTAAAAGACAGAAATGGGGTCATAAAGCAAAACATAATTTTTTAATATAAATCTTTACATGAGTGCATAGGCACAAAACATCATCCATCTTTCATATAGTTCACATACTGGGGGAGCAAATAAGTACAGCTGTGTAAACATATTTGCCCTTTAAATACAAAGTATGTAAGGAAAAAAACATTATTACAAGAATTTTTTCTTCCCTTTAGTTTTTCCAAATCTACTTTCTACTGTGTTCTTAAATGGAAATTAAAAGCATTGTAGAAGTAGGTGTGCAGTGATTTGAAGAAAAAGGGAAAACAAAGCTCTAGAGCTGGTGGATGCTAAGGGCACATGGAGCTGATCGCAGCTGTAAATAGAAAAGATAGCAAAGGTTTGGTTTAGGGGTTTGAAGGCTGATATTTTTTAAATATGATTTTTACCTTTAAAAAAATGCCTCTAAATATGGCAGCGGAAGCAAACCATGAAAAGCAGAGTAGTGCAGAACAAGCGACAACACAAGACCTCCTTAACAATCACAGCAGTGTCATGAGCACAACAGGTGACAACCTGATTTGTAACAGAGGTGCATCAAGATGCAATAGCACAAACTACAAAATCTCTTAATTCTTAGCCATAATCAGCTTTGGAAAATAAAGTTCTTAATGAATTTTCTTTAAAAAGTTTGAGGAAACACTTGCAGTTTCAGCTTCAAAGCTCTGAAAAGGTTTAACTGCAATATGTAAGTACACATCACCAGCACATGACCCCCAAGAAGTGCTGTGAGCATACCAGGCAGGAAATCATCTGTATGCCTGTCCTTCAATTGTTATACCATGAAGAAAGAGCAGCCATCGGTCACCCTAAACCTTTCAATACACACTCATTTTCTAACCATTAGAGAGAAGGCAAATGGTTCAAGTTCTGGAGTTACCAACTGCAAGCTCAACTAGAAACATAATTACAAAATTCCAAGTGGTAAATTATGTATGGAGAAGCTGAAATATTCCGGGTTTTTGTGTAAAATACAATCACCTCTTTGCACTGGCCAACAATAATAAAAACTGAAAAAATGCTCCATTGTATATACCTCTAAACTACCCCATGGAAGTATAAGTTGTGCTGTTGCAGTGGTTACAAACCACCAATCAGCTCCAAAAAAACACTCAGTTTTCTAACTTGGATATCAAAACTTAAATTCCGTAATCCAGAACAAGCCAAGCAGCAGAAAAGCTCAGCACCCCTGCCCTTCCCAGCAGAGATAAATATTCTAGACCCTAAAAGTGTGTCTGAGATTACTTATTTGGCTTCAGAAAATCAAACCTTCACAACAAGTATATTGGGGTTTCTTTTTTTTTTTCCAGTGTCAGCTGCTAAGTAAACAGCATGGTTCTCTACCAGGCATAACCAAGAAGAACTGTATCTGTGCAAACTTTAAATATGCAAGCAGCTATACAAACAGCACTCACACACAGCTCCAAATCTAATAATGAGCACGCAGTTGTAAATCCGTACGAACCAGACCTTGTGAGGGTACGGCCATCTGTGAGGATACAACTGCAA
Organism: Vidua macroura; assembly: GCF_024509145.1. Classification (NCBI taxonomy): domain Eukaryota; kingdom Metazoa; phylum Chordata; class Aves; order Passeriformes; family Viduidae; genus Vidua; species Vidua macroura. The sequence goes on from NC_071571.1 coordinate 32,131,268, forward strand.
CACACGGTACTGCTGAGGCATGTCATGTCCCTCCCTCATTAAAAACACCAGCACAAAACCATGGATGTGAAGCACATGCCTGTTTACAACAATAACTTCCCAAGAAAAGCTCAAAAGACTGCAAAACTGGCAACAAGATAACAAGATAGTGCAGTTTAGCCTCACAGCTGTATGAAGTGTCGTGGAAATCAGCTCATGCCCTGCAACACTCGTCCCTGCCGAGGAGGCTGCGCTCCCAACACACACGAGCAGAACCAGACCCCTGGGCTTCCATGCAGGAACGCCTGGGAGTGGCTGCAGCAGGCAGAGCTGTCCTTTGCACTGCACCTCCGAGCACGTGAGCAGCAAGAACAGAGAGCCTGCCTTGTAACCAAGACAGAGGAGGGAAAAAGCTTAAGGTGGGAGCTTAAGGTGCGTGCACCTGCAGCTTCACCAGCCGCAGCCCATGTTCTCCTGCACCACATCTCCACACTGCAGCTCTGGCCAAGCCAGGGGCACTTGATGGCAAAAGCCATAGCAGATGGTGACAATGGGGTGAGAGGCTGGAGAGGGTGGCTGGCCACAAATCTCACCAAGTGAGTCCAGGCTCTGCTTACAAAGCTGTGCAGCCACTCCACCAAGGGTGTCAACCTGTTGGATGCCAACAGAGGAAGCCCTTTCATGCTTAGAATTTTTTTAAGCTGTGTTTCTTCTCCTTTTTGATTGTTGCTTATGAGCATTTGAAAGACTTCATTGAATTATATATTTTCATGCATCATGAGTCACGTTCCTCCCCTTTTCTTTGTCCCAACCACAGGCCGTTTCTGCGACTGATTCAAAAATGCAGGGACATGCATTTCTCTCATACAACAGGGTTTTCAGAATTATTCATGATTTAGAAATGTACAGCTTAATTTGTACTGCTTTACAGCCTGGTCTCTGTCTTTTAATGCCATGTAACTTGTTCTTTATGGTGGCTCAAGCTGGGAAAGAAACTAAGCACAGCTTGCAAACTCCTCAGTTCTGCTTCTAAAGCAATAGAGAATGATCAAGTACAGAGACTAAACATTCATTTTCTCAAGGATCTCAGATTATTTTAAAGTGAAAGTCACTCAAGAGTTTCATGGCTATAAACACCAAGGAATTCCATGCAACACCAAGTGTTGCTATAAGGCAGGATACCATGCAAGGCCTAAGAGCTATTCTGTTTGAAAGGGCAATCATTTTGACATAAGCCAAATTATCTTTGCAGAACCAAGGCTCCCTGCAAATGCTGCTTCCCAGCACTGAATCTCTGAGTCTTCCCTCTACCTGGCTAGTCCCATCAGGTTTTTCCCTGCAGCACTGGGCACTCTCCATGTGCCACCACTTGAAAAAACACAAACTGCTCTGAAGGCGTCTGCAGCACAGAAGCGAGAACCCTCCAAAGCCCACAAAACAGGACCTCCAAGGAACAGCTGAAAGACTTGCAGTCATACCAGCTACAAGAGAAAGACCTCGAGCCTATGTATGTATGAAGAAGTGGAGAGAGAGGAGGCACAGGGAATTTCTCCACCTAGAGCAGCAGATCTGCTGAGCTGTAAGCTGGCTACCACAGTTAGCAGCTGTAACCACACCAAGAGAACTGGAGGCTGATTAGCAAGGCCATATGAGGAGGCCATGAGATAGACTACTGCTCTCTCATCAGCACCGACCTAGCAAAGCAAAGCCCTGCCCTACCAAAATCAGTGCTCTCATCTCTTACAATTTCACAGCCTGTCCCTGGCCCACAGATGCTGCTTGCTCAGCCAGCCCCACACACCACATTTCCGCTGCTGCAGAATTTTCAGGGCTGCCAGACCAACACGTTTCCACTGCCTGGGCTGGGGGGTGAACAGAGTCCTTGCTCACACAGCAACCACCCCCAGCGCTGTCCCCTGCTCAGAGCCTGCTTTGTCTGTGCCATCCTCACACCACTGTCCCACCACATGGCACAGGCATGTCCTCTGGGAGGACAGTCTGGGGCAAAATCACCCATTTCTTTTGGGCAGCAGATATAAAGACACACTATTGTATGCTCTTTCTGTAAAGGTAAAGCAGGGGGCAAAGGAAGCAGGGAAGGAAGGAAGCTACATTAAGCTTTCAGTTAGTTAAAATAAATCTCTCTTCCCCTCCCCTTCCCCCTGGCCTCACATACCCAGCTCTAAACATCCCCCTTCCCACACCCAGCACAGAGTTGTCTCTCAGGATCAGGCTCCAAATGCAGGCTTTGTGCTTCCACCAGGCTGTGCTCTGAGGAATTGCTTCCTGAATGACCAGAGGGAAACACCACATGGTGTCACAGCACAGCACACAGGTCCAAAGCAAAAGTTTTGTGGAACACATCTGAGGGAAGTGCAGCAACCTTCACATGGTGCACCCAGTGTCATGCCAGTAAAACAGCATGAAATGCTTTCAGGGGCTTAACTAGTTCAGCTTTTTTGGAAGAAAGGTATGACAAAAGCACAGTCAAAAATAGACCAGCTTTGGCTAATATAACTGATTATTCTTTTAACAAGGTCTCAACCACATCTGAAGTGGTTTCAGTAATGGTGACAACAACTAGTACAAAAGACAGCAATATGACTTCACATAGTCATATTTCACTTCACAAGTGAAACAAATGCTTAAAATAGTCAATAAAGCACAAATATCATAAAGGGCACAGATGCCTTAAACAGGCCAAAACCCACCTCTGCTCTCTTTCAGCAACATTAAAAAAAGTTACTGAGAGCATTACAGATATGCTGTCCAACTTTGCTCGTACACAGAAGAAATAAAATTGGAAGTTCTATGTATGAGATTAGGACGCAAAAAAACCCACTCCAGATCACCTCTTGAGTGAAACTGTGCCTATTTGAACGATTGCTTAAATGAGGGAGTGACTCTTTAGACAGCTAGGAAGCCTGCGAGTTTGTAGCAATGTCAAACTGCCCTATTTTTAGCATTGTGTGTCAAAGGCACATGCCTAGAAAGCGCTTTCACTGCTTCAGCAGTTTACAGGAAAAACAAGGTAGACAAGCACATGCTTATTTACAGACAGATGAGCCCAAATCTTGTGTGTGAATAATCACATGGGACTGCTTCAGTTTTACAGGGTGACTCACCAGGGCAGCATCAGGGCTCCTGACAGAGCCCCGGAGCTCAGCGCTAGCGGAAGGAAATGGCTGCATAGCACTCAAAAATCCTGAAGCAGCATGAGAGGGGCTGGGCAGTAAACTGAAAGCTAATGGACTACATTAATGTTTTTCAAGTGTAAAGAAAGTCTTTCAGATAGGCAAGAATGATAAACAGTCTGCCAAAAAAAAGGAAAAAAGTGAACTGTTTTCAAAGACCTTACATTCCCCACTGGTTTTCTATTTTAGGTTCTACATATGACTAATTTTCAAACTTTTCAGTACCTCTAGCATCAGCTATTCAAAAAAACCCCAGAAAAATGTTTCATCACTGGATGAAAGCATGTACAGCCATCTAAAGCAAGCAAGAAGCCTTAATCCTGATCACCATTTCTACTGTTATTCAATACTTCCAAAACTCTAACACTGTGCATAACACCATAAAGTCACGCTTTACCAGGTAGCTCTCATTTTTCAATACGAAAAATTATCAAACAAAGGTTTTGCCAATACATATAACACCTGACCCTCTGCTTTCAATTAATACTTATATACCAACTACTGTCTCTAGCCACTGCCACAGACAAGTCCATTGCATTTTCCACTACCAAGTGTCCTTTATTTGAAATATCAGCTGAGTCGTTTCAAACAAATTCTTTACTGCAAGGCACTGACAGACTCACTGAGCATCTTTACACTAATAATCTTTGCAGTGAGGAAGACAGCAAGGACTAAAAGATGCACAATTCCAGAAAATTGAATATAAGCTCCTTCATTCTCCACTCTAGTGGCATAGGGGCACCACAAGAGCTGTGCTTAGACCATCTACAAGCAATTAAACAAATCTTTGGTCAGCAGCAAGGTCAGATCTCCAAACCTTCACCAGCTGCGTCAGAAAGCTAGCACAGCCGTATGTAAACAAACAGAACTACTGTGAAGCACTGCATTGCCTGAAAACATGGCAATAACCAAATAAAATAAGATTTTAATAGTACCAATGTATGTGCAAGACAAGCAACATTCTAAGGTTACAGAAGGGTTTCTGTACCAGGGAGTTATTTTTCAAAGTTATGTGCATGCCTATCCCACCAAAAAACCTTACAACTTGGTATGTGGTCCGCAGCATCCTCAACAGGTTTGCTAAAAACAGAAATACTAGAGCAGATACTAATTAACAGCCCATGGTATGCTTTGCTCATTCTGAACACAAATATGAAAATTAGCTGCCACATGGTCTCCAGAGTTCTAGTGGAAGAAGTCATTCATCTGTTACAGGACTGAAGTCAGAAACTGGAAGAAAAACCTAGGTCAGTTTACTTGAGTTTTTTAATTGCATAGAAAAATCTTCACAGGTATGCTGACTTCAACATCCATTTTCACTAGTTTGAGAAACTACCTTAAGTTCTGTTTAAGAAAAGTCAGCAGAACTTTCAAGAGTATCTCCTTTTCAAACTCTCATTGATATTGAAACACTTCAGTGCTGTGTGCTGATCAGCATGGTTCATAGAATAAGATACTCCAACAGCAAGTACATGTGACAGCTACATCCAGTGTTATCCATAGAGAGTTCAGAAGACAAGGTCAGCTAGCAAACAGGTCTGAAGGCAGGAGTAGAGCAGATGGCACAAGATGTGGTCAGACATTTCTCTGAAGGGTTAACAATGACAGTGTTGCTTTAATGGTATGGCCTTGGCTGCTGCGACTGATGTGCAAACTGTTCTGTTCTTAGGACAGTAAATAAGGACAGCACCGGACCACTGTGTAAAATTCTTATTGCCAGCAAAGCAAGAAAACAAATACAGCTTGGAAGTGGGGGGGTGGGGTGGGAGGAAGAGAGTGGAGAGATATTTGCATCTTTTTTTATCTGCATTAGTAAATAAGGTGTTGAGAAACAGAAATCCCACTAATTTTCCATAGGAACAGATGTTTGCTTAACACTACTTCACTTTCAACACTTGCTCATAGAGAATACATCACACAAAACATGCTGCTAAAAAAATAAGGGAAAACAGAATAAAACAAAAGACAGTTCCAAGTTACTGTGTCAGGATAAGCAAAGTAGGATATAGACCTAAGCCCCATACTGTACCTTTTCTCCTAAATATGATCGTAGTCCTGTGCTACAGCTCAGGTGATCTTTGTAAACCACAGGTGACATTTTCACAAACTAGCCCAGCACAACTGCTTTGTGAGCATCCACACTGCTGAAGTTTAGAGAGCTCAGCTCTAAAGGTTTGTGGATGTTCTACTGCTGAAAAATTACCCAGCTAAACCATACGTCTCAGGGGTGAAGGGTGCAGGTAATCTGCCCTCCAAGCTCAAGCAATTACTAACTGGGTTGCTGCATGTTGACCTCAAAACCTTGATCTCAGGTATGGCATGTGGCTACCTTTGTACTTCCCCCTCTCTCCCAGTCAGGCAAAGCACAAATTGTGTCACCCTAGGCCACCTTTAACCCTCGGTTCCAACCAAATTCTGCCTGCATCACCAGCCCTCCAGCTCTGACCCTCTGGGACTGCCTTACCCAGACAGGGTTTTGCACATGGGATCCAAACTGGTCAGTCAGTGCAGCACTCTGTTGGGAAGGGGACCAGGGAGAGCAGCTGAGACTCAGGGAAGAGAAGCAGCAGCAAAGTGGAAAAACATCAGGAAAGAAAAAAAAAAAAAAAACAAAACAAAAACAAACAAACAAACAAAAAAGTAAGGGGAAATAAGTATATAACTGCATAAATCTGGAGGCATCAAGGTTATGCTCAGGGTTGTTTTTCATCACTTTGCCTCAAAATATTAAGTAAGTGAAATTGTTCATTCTGAAATAATTTGCCTAAAATGAAAGCAAATACTGTTTTTAAAAACACTCTCAATACAAAATGCAACAATCTTTCACTGGCATCTGTTAAAACAGTGTCACACCAAGTGTCCACCTAGTCAATAGCTTACTTAAAAATCATAGGTCAATGTTTCTAATCTAACAGCAGTAATATCCTACAGTGTTATTCAAGGCAAAGGTTTTATTTTAAAACTTCAGTTAATAATTCTAACTCTTCATTAGAAGTGTTGTGAAAGTGCTGTTGCCTTTTTTTTTCTTTCAGATAAGCAGAGGGTCTGACAGAAGGATCATCCAAAATCATGTACAGCTTTTAGATAATGAAAAGAACTATGGATTTCAAGACCTGATTATACACACATGAAGAGGCAAGGCTGAGAAAAGCAGACTGGTTTAGAACCTCCCACGAGTCACTGAATTTGGAGTTCCCATTACTTTAAGCCCAACCTATCTTTAGAATTAAGTTCTGCTAATTGGAAGATGCGAAAGTAACAATTTTACTAAGAGACACATTGCCCAAGTGCAGAACACACCTCAATTAGTAGTTTTTCTTGCAACTCCAGGCATAGATAAGTTTCTGTAGTAAAATGGACAGGAAATGACACTTCTTTGAAATTTAAATACATTACTTTTCTATCAGTGTAACTTAGTTCTTATATTTATGCACATTTTAGGAGGCATGCATACTGTTCTTAAGTCCAATACTCTCAGTAAAGTGCTAAATAAAACACAGTGATTTATATAATGAATCATAAAAAGAAGCCTCACTCTGAAGAACTAGTATATAAGAAAAGATACAGAGCTTTAAGTCTTCTAAAACTTAATGACTGCAAAATTTTTTCTTCTTAAGTTCAAGTACCAGTGTTCAAGAAGAGGAATTTTCTTGCACATAATGGAATTGGCCAGCCAAGAATCACTGAGGTGACACACTTAAAAAGTTAGAATTACACTGGGTTTTAATCATAACTTCAGTACAGTAGGAGGATAAGATCTGGTATTGTAACAAATATCAAAATTTACCATCATTTCGACATCACCTTCATTATAGCCCTTCTTTAAAACTGTAACTTTAGTTGGCTTTCCTGGCATCAATATTTCCCAGTTTGTTGCCACTGTATTAAAGGCAAAACCAAAACCAACAAGGTAAGCAATCACGGTTGCACTGTAGAGAACTCTTAGGATTCCACTGAAAGTAACTCCCAAAATAACTTTATAAAAAAATAAACCACACACACAAAAATAGCTCTCACACAAACAACCAAGTTTCATTTTTACTATACTTCTTTTAAACCATTAATGAGTCATCACTTAAATCACTAGCTATGTTTATAAAGAATTATTCACACAGTAAACTAGAATTCATAAAATGAAACCATATATATTTCACATACCATCTTTTTTTCTCCATTAAACTAATTAGAGACACAGGAATTCACTGATTTGCAGGAGGCGGTGTTGATTTTTTTTTTTAGATTAGCATTTTGAAGTGTATTTACCACAGAAGTTGTATTTCAACTCATGGCAAAAGCTCAATGTCTCCTACTTAGCCTACACAAAATTTTCCTCTTTACCGGAAGGGTTTTCCACCAAAAATGAGACCAAGAAAGATTGTGGTGTAGCTGAACAACATAAAATGCAATTAGTGGTAAAGTCTTTGTAGGTTGTGTCATTTCATATTCTTTCCGTGCCTTCATGGGGCAGCGAAGGCTTCATTAGAACAAACTCCAAGCAAAGACTGACTCCTGCAATCACTGCCCACTTTGATTAGTCTTAATCTTAGTGGAAGCTCAGCAATTTTCACTGATTGCTTGTTTGAGGGACTCGCGATTTGCGCAATGTTTATTTTGGGCCGTCGCTGAGGGAAGGGTGTAGCCAAATGGGCAGTCTCCCAATCCAGATCACACAAAATCCGGCACTCGCACTCTAGGAACATCTCAGCCTCAGCCAAACCCAGGGAGCCTGCCTGTGTTGGGAAGGGTTGCGCTCGGCAAGACCCACCCAGAGAACCCTTGCGAGATGGAAACTGCCTCTCTACACCCTGGCAAGCCCCACCAGCTGAAGCACAGCCCAGAGAAAGCAGGAGAGGGTGGTGGGGACAAACTTTGTAATGAGGTATCACAGGTTACAAAGTGAGGAGGAGCACAGATGTCCCCCAAGAACTGTAAGAGGCACCTATGAAGAACTGTACAATGCAAAGTGGACTCATCATGAACAAGAGGGAACAGTGCACAACGCACTTCAGGAATATTTTAAAAAACCTGTATTCCTCTCCTAAGCCAAACTCGAAAATCCAAATGACAAATACCTTTACTTATGGTGGACTGCCATCCACACACAAACCCCAATTTCACTAAATCAGTGAAATAGGCAGGACACACATTAAAGTGCAAGAGCCCTGCTCATTCAAATGCCTCTGATGATCCCAAAACAGACTTTAATGTGGAGCACACCACTTCCAGTGCAAGTAGTATGCATCATGGTACCTGCATCCAATAGTCAGTATGATCCTGTGGGTTGTGTATTTTGGGTGACAGCACATGTTCAATGTTCTCACATTACTCAGTGAACAGTTTGATGAAGTAGCTACTAGAAATAAGAAACTAATTTAACATTCAGATATAACCCAAAGTTATTCTGTATATCTTATGTCACAAGAAAACAAAGGAAGAAGCTATGTCTTTTAGTTTCCCACATTTCTCTCTAACCTTCTGTTTTCTTGCTTCCTGGAATAAAGATCTTCTCACCGATAGATTGTGAAAGGCTAGGCTGATTAATAAATTTGACAGATACACAACAGAGGAGACAACAGCTACAATAGCATGGGACTGCAGGAAGGAGCAAAGACAATGTTAATGACCCCCTTATGACTGCAGCTGGAGTCAAGCAGCAGGATTTCCTTAGACAGCATTGCTACATCTGGATTGCACTCCAAGGGAAATGAAAAGCAACTCTTCTACAAGAAATTCTGCCAGATATGCCAAAGCTAGGAAAGCATGCAAGAGGCAATGATGACATGAATTGAAATGCTAGCAAAAATAAAGGAGAAGTTAATACACCCTGGGACAATAGTTACCTCTGTTTCAGGTGGCCATCATACCTTGGCAAGGAAAAACACAAGCACCACATAACAATGATCAGCAGAAATTAGTTACAATCAGATGATGGGTAGTTAAGCAACACAAGCAGTGAGGTGAAAAAAGCATTTCATGAACTCAGCAAGATAAGGGAGACCTTAAAATGTGTGAACAAGCAAAGTGTTATTCAGACATTTTTGAACAGAAAATCAGTTTGCAGAAGTGCAAACTAATACCTCTAGAACTTGGTTCCAGAAGTGGTTTGCAGAACAGTATAATCCACAATCAGTTCTGTACGAAACATTTGCTATGATGATAATATTTATATACATCTCTCCCAAATTCAACTAATATTCTTCTAAAACCCTAGCAGACTATGACTTGATAGCAATGGATAGGAAATTAGGAGGTCTAAACTCACTTATAGTCATTTCCCTCCTGTATATTTCACTTGCAGATTTTTGCATTCATAATGACCATGAACCACTGAAGGAAGCTGAGTATTCTATGGGCTATAGCTTTATACACAAGATAGCCACAACATAAAATCTTTAGGATCTTGTGTGCATCTCATATACATGCTGACATTTATCAAAGGTGCAAAGATTGCTGTTATGGGCTACTGCAGAATATGAAGGCTTTATATTAGGAATACCTCCTGGAGGCTAGCAAAATATAGAACTTCCTCACAGTTCTCGTTGTACAGGTTTTTTTTTTTTTTTTTAGTTTAGAAAATTAATTCCAGTTTTCCTTAAAATTAAATAGAAGCAGAGATTATAGAATTCATAGAAAGCATCCATGAAGTTGCAAGTGGTGAAGTAACCTCTTAGTTCTAAAGTAATGTTTGCCACATCACCCACCAGGTATTTCTTATGCTTACAAACATAGGTTTATACAATTTTAACTTTCTCACTAGAACAAGAAAAAACAAAGGGATCTGAAAACCTACTTATTTTGGTGAAAGAATACTCACAATTATATAATTCCAACTACTTATTCCTCATACTTACCAAAAAGAATAGGTTTAAGATTTCCCACCCCTTCACTTTGGGCATCTTCAAGCACTGCTGGAATGCTAACTGTCTCTGTATCCTCCAAATTTTGGCTATCAAATGATTTGGAAAGAATGACATTTCCAGCACCAGGACAACACAAAAACTGGAAAAAAATCCACACACAGAAATTCAAAACTCTTTAGTTCAAGCTCATGAAAGACCTTCTCCATATCAATGTAACCAGGCACTGGTCCCTGGCAAGGAGGATAAGATGCCCTCTGTCCCCACCCTTGTCCTGGTCTTTGAGGGAAGCAAAAGGCCCAGGAAAGCTGTGTGTCCTACAAATCTCAAGAGGCCCTCTAGCACCCATGGAATACAGCATAAGGATGTTACCACATAGCTGCTGTGGTTAGAGCATGGAGAACCAGGAGGTGGGAGTCAGGAAAATAAAAGCAACTTCCTCCAACAGTTAGTCAAAATGAAGGGAAAAGGGAATCCCAGAGCACTCCTATTTGCCAAAAAGGACAGGATGCTTGGCTCACAGGCTAGGAGTCTCCTTTTGGGGCAGTAGGTCTCCAGGTATGAACTCTTACCCAATAGTTTGCAAGGCTAGAAAGCCATTGGGTGAACTGCCTGCTAAAAAAACACCCCAGTGTGCACCAGGATGATGCACAGCACCTACACTTTTCTGCTAACACCAGCATCAGAAAGGTTACCAAGCAGGTAAGATAACAGAAGCTTATTTTTTAGCTCACTTTTTGCTTAACTCAGAGAAAGATACCAAACTGGTGAAAAGCAAGTACTTTGCAAGGAGGAAGATGGGGACTTGAAATGAGAGAATAATTCATGGACAACCACAGTGGGGTTTTTTTCAGGTAAGGTTATGAAAATGCTTGTTAGCAGGTTTTAAATGCAAACAGAGAAAGGGTTGGGTATGTTGTTGGATTATTTGGGTTTTATTTTTTAGCTTTTCTTCTTCACAGACAAGATTTGGGATTCGGCTCATGGTAAAATTTTCCTTTGCTGATTTATAGAAATACCCCATAACTGTTCATCTGGCATCAGCCTAACAGTCTGGGAAGATCTATTTGAAAGCATTTTTTAAAGTTTAAGTAACTGTGCATGAGATGTTAGAACTCAGCTAGAGACTTTAATTTTCAATCTTTTTATAATCTACATTTTTTTTTGCCAAGTTTAAGATGTCAAAAAGAAAAGCAGAACTAATATTCAGTATCAAAATTAACTTCCTAGACAAAAATTGAATGTGATGATATCAATGTCCTGAAACCTAGTATTCAAATGATCCCTCACTTGATTATAAATTTACTATTGCCTGAATCAGAGAAAACTTGTGAAAAGAAGTGCCTACCTTTATCTGCCCTAATTAGATGACAAAAGATAAACACTCTTGAGAAGTATTTCTTTTTCCACATTAAAAAGAAAAAATCTTCAAACTCTTAACTTCTACAACTAAGAAGCTTTTTCCATGACACAAAGAAGTGACAGTGAACCAAGTCAACATGCCGCAGAAGTCAGTAGGGCTTTTTAGGGGCTTCCCCACACACACAGATCTCTCTGGCAGAAAAAGTAATCAGTGCCCACTCTTATGATTTAGCCATTAGCTTTATCATTATTCATTGAAAATTTCCCATTCAGACTGAAGGCAACCTCTTACTTGCAAAACGAAATTTCTTCTGTCCCAAACCCAATCACATGAACTTGGTTAGACATACGAAGGCAGGAAAGATCATATTTTCTACCACATACAGAGCAGAAAATAGTCGAAGTTCTGCTGGAACAGCTGTTGATAATTTCTGGTTGTACAGACTTCCACTAAAACTAGAAATCTAAAGAGAAAAACTGACAAACGCCACTGCACCATGAAGATTTTTGACTCCACTAGTTACAGGGCAGTTACAACCTGTTTACTCCTCAAATTCAATTTTTTTGACTCAGTACAGAAAACAGCATATTACTTTACTTCCACTCCACCTTTTCACACAACCTGTACCACCTGCTTCTCTGAAAGGGGCAAATTCTGCACCAGGTCAGAACCTCTGTGGTCTTTTCACTTACATATTTGATCTGGTGGTGTTTGCATTTATTAAAAATATTTTTAAAGGTCTTAAACACTGCTGAGTTCCATGTCTGTGATCTACCTTCAGCAGGGTAGAGCATGTGGGGACCCTTCCTGGTGCCAAGCACTGCAAGAGATGGGCTTCAGGAGCAGCAGCAGGGATCTCCAACAGACACTCCTGTGCTCTACCACCTGCTGCCCCTCAGCCCAGCACAAACACCTCTTGTCTTGCAGAATCCTGGGGTCAGCTCCAAGCAGCTTTGCATCAGCAGCCTGACATTGCCAGGAACAGATTTTCAAGTTTGCCATCACCCCAGCATAGGAAAGATCATATGACCAAACAGACCTGATGAGTTTGCTCCTTAATCTCAAGGTCAGAAGGCCACCCTGCACTTGTGAAGCTCCCATCAGCTACTAAAACAGGTGGTCTCACTGCATCAAAAATGTAAGCAAAAGACAGCATTGTACCTTCCTTGCCAAGCAGAAATACATGTTACAAGTTTCATGTAGGAGGCAATGCTTTTAATCCCACAAACCTCAGAAGAGAATACCACACAGAACAATCAGGAGCAATGCAGAGTAGTCAATGTAATCCCAGGATGTTGGAGGCTGCAACTCTAACACCCCTTACACCTCGCAGTCTCAATGACCAATTCCTTGCCTCACATCTGTGAAGCTGCATTACTTCACTGTCTAAATGGTGGAGAAATTAACAGCCACTCCACAATGGAAACATGAACAATGGAACACAAGGGTGGCCACAAAACAGGTTGGTTATGGCAAATTAGCTGGAACTGTTGACATGCACAATCTCAGAAAATCAAGTATTCCTACTGCAAGAACAAAAATAAGTTGTTCCTCTCTTTGCTTTTCAGACAATAATGCTCCAAAAGGATGGATGAGCTGATTGCCTACAGACTTTAAACAGGAAGGCACACAGGGCAGTTGCAAGCACATCAATGCCTTCATGCATCCCAGGGAAGCTGCAAGAACAGACTTAGACAAGCTGAAAAAGAATTGCATAGCTTATATCTATTTTGGAAACAAACCCACACTTCCAGGTTGAAGCAAGTTAAGATACTTCATTAGTCAGGTGAAGACACCACTTTGAGAGTTCTCCTATTTGTTTTACAAAGGCAGAAGTTACTTTTAGAACATATGGCCACTCAAGAGTCACCAGCATGCGCATTTCCATAGGGTCCAGAGGTACCACAAGACATTGGTTTATACTAGAAGCTATCATGTTGCAAAGCAGTGGAAGTCATGGGCACTTATCTCTAATATTAGTTAGAAACACCTGATTTTTTTTCTTCCTCACAGCTGCTCAGCTGCAAAAGTTTATGCTCTTCTGATATATTTTGTAGTCCTTCCACCATCCTCCTAGATTCCACAATGAATTCCACAGCCAGTGAGCTCAGATACCTGAAGACTGGTTTTAGTGCATATACTACATATCCAAAAAGTTCATACCTTTTATACAGCCACCTGCATGTGCTAAAGGTGCTCAGAGTACATCACAATTCTCAGAAGATTGCACAGTTGGGAGAGTCCTAATGTGATCTATCATGAACCCCCTCTGCACACTCCCACTGCAGCCCCAGACAAAAGCCACGTTTTCAAGTATTTCCATCACTGTGCTGTTTCTTCTACTATATGTTTGAAAGAAATGGGATGGCACCAGAAACAGATTACCTCCTGGGTATGGAACCCAAACCTGCTGATGGATTACACACATGCTAATTACTGAACATTAGCAAGGGGCTGAAATCAAATGGCAACAAGCAAGTCTATGAGGTTGCAGTCACTAAAGTATTTAAGTCATCCCAGCTTGTGACAGCAACCTAAACCAGCAACCATTAGGGCTGGTTTAACCAATACCTACAAATCACAAAGTTTGGGATAACAAGCTGACCCCACACTGCCTGCGAGAATGCTGCAGGTCCACATGAGTCCTGTACCCAAAAAGAGGAAACAAAACAAACTATTCCTATAGTTGGGATGTAATACACATCACTTCACTGTAAGCTTGCATGGATGGTTACTGTAAATTTCTATAGATTTGGACAGAAAAGCAGAGACATCGGAAAACAACATGCCAAGAAAAGGAAATGAGTGCTGAGAAGGTAGCATGTAAGATTTGCCCAGACCAAAACTTTGCTGAATCTCCACAAAATGACACTAGCACATGCTAACAGGCAGATTAATAACCACATCTAGAAGGGCAACAGCTGCTATTCACAATCATGAAGGCTACAGGTTTAATTATAAATCCAATGCAACAAAGGGCTAAGCAACACCTTCCTAGAAGCCACTGGCACATCATTATAACCCCTCCACTTCAAAGTACATAGTTGAGGTTGGCCTCCTAGCTGCTGCTCATACTGGGTAACTATAAGTTCAGTAAAGGAACTATGCGAGCAAATAACTTAAATTGTTGCATGAACAGCTATCTAACTACTCACATCACAGCAGCCTGATTTTATTACTAAGAGGAGAAAAAAAAAAAAAAAAAAAAAAAAAAAAAAAAAAAAAAAAAAACCAGCACCCAATAAAAGGTGTTGATTTGGATTCATTTCTTACACATGCATTCAATCCCCTATTAGGTTTTATAACAAAGCAGCTGTTTGCAAGGATAGTTTTAATCTGTCTTCCCTTCCCCCAGCAAGTTAATGGTGGGCTACAGTTTTCAGAGTGATTTCCTGTTTGCATTATATTCTAAAAATCCTGCTCATTTGCTTCACTAAAAGGCATGTGCTTGGAAGTGGTTTTGATGGCTTTTAGTCACATCCCCCCCTTTTTGATTGCCACAACACTCAATGTCTGAAAATAAGGGAGCTATTTCAAGTTACATTCCCTTCCCTCCCTGCCCACATGTACTTGGCTACCAATTTGGGACACAGGATCAGAGGGAGCTTCGGGCTTTAGAATAACACAAAATTAATAGACTTTTACCTCTCTTCCCCCTGCTCAGCAGATTTGGCTCTGTTGGTGTTCACCTACATCTTAGAGACCTCCTACCTATTCTTCATGTCCTCATTGCAGGCTTTGAAGGCCTCAGCCCAGCAGCCAGTATCCAAATCACCCAGCTCCTGGAGTGAGCACTAGCTGCTGGGTGAAATGGCATGGTGCAGCTGCAGGTTGTGTTGTGTCTCTCTTGCCTTCCCATAAGACTGTGACATTTTCCTGTGTTTTATACAACAGCTTCTTTGCTTGCCTCAGTTGTATGTCTCCTTTTTTTCCTGCAGGAGATTCTGCAGCTGAGCTCACTTTCTTCCTTTATCCCCCTCATCCAAGAAATAACTCAAGATTTTCCTGTAGCACTGGATGAAAGCAAACAGGAGCTGCAAGAAGGAACACAGATGGGGCCTCAGCCTTGAATGGTCAAGTTCAAGGCTACAACCAAAACTGACTGTGGGAGGGAGCACAGAGGCAATCCAGCAGTGTACTTGTAAAAGTAGCAATGAAATAGGTTTGTGTCAGGAGTAGCCCCACAGCAGACTTGTTCACTGGAGAGATAGCCCAGGAGCCAGTTTCTACTTGGCTAGTAAATGAGACAAAAACCCCACATGCCTAAGCACAACTATGAGCAGAGAGAGATGTGCTGACTACCATTGCGTTATAGCATCAATAGGACTGGAACTAGCCAGACCCTTGGAAATAATCACGTTTTGTTTCCCTCCCTCCACAAAAGAGTCAGTTGCATAAAGTTAGGTCAACATGTGGTACACATATGATTCAAATGTAACATTTCCTGGCAACCAGCAGCATGCCCAGAGGAGGATCTGCACTACTGATAATGTTGATTTTTGCCATGGCCATCATAAAAAAGAAAAGTCTGCTAATCTCTTGAGACATAAGAAGCAAGCTCCATTCCACTTATTAGCTTTCCACAGGTTTTACTGCAGGTTTTTATTGGTTGGTTTGGAGGGGAAAGGGTTTGTTGTTATTTAAAGGAGCAAGGCCTAACACATACACAGAGTGGTCTGACAGCAACTGCCTTCATAAAGTGAAACAATGTAAAATGAGTAATGTGCAGATTTAGTTTCTCAATTCCAAATCAATAAAAATATCCAAGAATGGACAAAGATAATTAAAGAATGGGAAACAGCTTCCAAAAAACAGCTAAGCAGGCTCTACCTCTTCAGCATGAAAAAGAAAGGGCTGAGGAATAAAGGCCATTAAAACAGTAGGGAAAATAGAGGAGGAGAAAAAGTTAACAGAGCTATTTCTATGCACTCTTCCTTCCAATACAGGAGCTGGGAGATAGGTGGAAGTTCAAAGCATGTGAAATGGAATGGTTCTTCCTTCAACGTGCCCTAAGAATCCACTTCACTGCAGTGTATGGTGGATGTCAGGAGTTTGCATGGTTCAAGAACATGCTTACCAGAAGCTCTAGATTAATTTCTCAAATACAAACTCACTGGTTTTAGGTCAGTAGGTTTCAGGGCTGCAAAATGCCAAAAGCCAGTAGACTGCTCTGGTGAACTATCACTATATCCTTGCCCTTATTCCTGGACCCCTCCCAAGGCACAGCAAAGGTGGGTTACATGACTGTACATTAACCTCTCTTCTGACCCAGTGTTGCTGATTTCCTGTTCTTTATGCATAAACTGAGTAGAGTGGATTAAGAATCATTGAAGCTACTTGAAGTTAACATTTTTCTATTCCTTTGGCTACTGTGAACAAGAGCTCAAAGTTTCTTGTACTATTGCCTGAGGAACAACTCTTCCATATATTTCCTTCAATTCTTTTTCAAATTATACAATAGGTAAGTCTGAAGCAACAATCCCTGCTAGTGGCCTCTTCTTTCAAGGCAGGTAACAGAAATTAGTTCAGAACTTCCCTAAGAGCAGGGTAGGAATAACTATTTTCTTAACCACATCAATTTTACAAAATTTGAAAGGCATTTTTGTTTATAAAAGCATGCGGCTTTACCAGCAGTTTCATAGATGCCAACAGAAAAGGTATGGACGTCTAATTTCCTCAGGAGTCTTTGGGCTGTACTCTCAGCATCTAAAACCAGCACCTCAGCAGAAGACACAACACCAGTAGGAACTACTGGTTCCTTATTTGACAGAGAGAAAACTGAGTGAGTAAGATTTGGATATCAGCAACATGAATAATTAATTAGGAGATATTACATTTCCATGAAAAAGACAAACTATGTCAATAGCTTTGATAGGGATAAGTATATTTTTCTTATTTAAAAAGTATATTACTTTGTGGACTAAAAACCTACTTTGGGACTTCTGCTAAGAGGTTGCAAGATTCAGAACCTGCAATTTTCACCAAGCAGTCCCTTAGCAGTTTGGGGTTTATGCTGTTGGAGTACCAGTGTAAACAAGATCATGATGTTATGTGTGAAATGCAGCTCTTCCCAACAGTGTGGTGGCACTACTTACTTGGTTTTTGGCCTGCCTCACTTAAGGATGGTTTGAACAATGGCTTAATTTATCATTGTGTTTAAAGAAATTTATCCAGCAAGGCATACAACCTCTAAGATGTATCTGCAGAGATGCAATAC
The DNA here is from genome assembly GCF_024509145.1 of Vidua macroura. NCBI lineage: Eukaryota > Metazoa > Chordata > Aves > Passeriformes > Viduidae > Vidua > Vidua macroura. Next base: position 32,148,878 of record NC_071571.1, read on the forward strand.
CATTCCCAGACAGGTTTCCCTGCTATATATACAGGTGACAGGCTTGCAGAGGTTCCACATCCAGCCTAAGTTCCAGTAACGATGCTATACTGAATAGCATTAGGGCTCAGAGGATGGTACCCGACCTGGCCACTTTCTGCCTGGAGGGAAGAAACAAGTATCTGTGACCTGGCAGCAGAGAAGGTCAACAACAACCTGCATTATGAAGAACACAGGCATTGGATGGAGTAAACTTAATGAATACTGAGTAAAAGGGAATAACCAGTCACATGCAAATACTTCATCCAATTTTGGGACCTCCAGTGCAAGACACCCATTGAGAACCTAGAATGAATTCAGTGAAGGGCCACCAAGGTGACTGGAGACTGGAACATCTCTCCAATGAGGAAAAGCTGAGGAAAATGGGCATGTTGAGCCCAAAAAAAGGACAGCTTTGGGGAGAGCATAGCAACAGCCTGCCCCAGAGGTCCCTGAGAAGATAGACCCAAGCTCTCCACAGAGATGGAGGGTGGGCGAACAGGAGACACCAGGCTTAAGTAGGCACAACAGATATCCTTACCAGGTATAAGGAGAACAATTCTCACCAACAGGATAATTAATCCTTTGAACTGGTTACCCAGAGAGGTTGCATGAACTCCATTTCTAGAGATATCCTAGAGGGGACAGATCCTTAAGCAATGTGGCTGGAATTCAATACAGAGCTGATTTGAGCAGAAAGTTGGGCTATAGACCTCCTGAGACCCCTTTCAGCCTGAATGGTTTTGTAATTCTCAGAACAAACATGTCACAATGCTGGATAAAGTAGTTGCATCATGATTTAAGTGACTCCTTAAGTAAAAATTATAACTAAGGAGTGCAACACCTTAACAACTGAGTCCTTGAACAAAGGTCTTAACTGACACCTTTCTAGAACTGCAAATAAAAAGGAAGGATTGGTGGCTGGTTTCCCAAAACGTTTTGAACCAAGAAAATTTTGTATGTCTGTTAAGATTTCTCAAGTTTTGGAGTCACTGTTAGTGACAGGGTAAACAAGTAACTATTATTCTAGGCTTGTGAGCAACACATTGTTTTAACAGTGCCAAGCAACCCTATGGTGACAATGCCAAAATTCTTGCAAACTAACAGCTGTTTTAGGTATTAGAACACTTCTGAAAATTTAAGACATTACAAGTTGTGATTTCCTTTATCACAGAAGACTAAATACCAGTAACAAAACCAGACTTTTTCTCATCTCAGTCACAGGACAATGGAGCAAATTTGGATGGGGGGAAAGTTTTTGGTCAAACAGTTGCACTGAAACATTTCTTCCTTTTTCTATACCCTTGACTTGGTTATTGCTATCATTGACTTCTGAAAGGGAAGACTAGTAAGAAGAGGCTATAAAAGCAGTCTCAAAAGGCAAATATTATGCACATATTAGCTGGAATTTAACACTTAAAACTCACCAGTTTGCTGTGTTTTCACAATTAGAGCCCATCACAACCAAAAGCAGCTTACACTCTTAAAACAGATATATAGACAACTCATGAATCACGAAGTTGTGTGGCCCAGATTAAAAGTCTCAGGTCCAAGTGAAAGCTTTTCTCCACTCCTTGCCCCCTACACAGGATCTCACAAACCTTGCCCTGACATCACTGCAACTTACTACTCAGCTTGCTTAAAATCATGGCCAAAAAGCTGAGACACCTTATGGCACAGTTTAAAACTTGCTCAGCCAATTACTTGCCTCTGCCATATGAGTCCTGTGGCTTCCTGAACATCCACCCAACACCACATTTTCTGCAGCACAGCCCAAAATCTTCTACTTCCTCTTCTTTTGGCTTAATTACCTGGGCCACCTCAAGTAAGAAGAGCAACTTGCACACCTCTGAGTTAGGTCAGTCAACCAGCTCTGATCCCATGAGTCTTCTGATTTCTCTGAAACAGGGTTTTGTCTAGTTCCTCTGGTTGGAAAACCACCTTCTGTACTTTTTAGGTGCTCAGTGCAACAGAGCCCTGACCTCACCTCTAATTTCCCTACTCACTACTTAAGCTACTACAAGTTTCCTAGAGAAACCTTTGTGTTAACTAGTACAATGTGACTTTTCTAAGCCTACAACCATAATAGAAGAACAACAAAATACCTTCATTAGGGACTTCTAGGATATTAAGTCTTACAGAGGGGCAGCTGTTTGATAAAAGTATCGCTATCAACTGTTTTTAGTAAGACTCCAATTTAAACGAAAAAATGCTGTAGCTCAAATCTCAAAGAAAATTAACTTTCCTCATTGGATTTTCCCCGTTTTTAATAATAGTTGTATGACAATTATCAGCAGTGCTGTAACCGACACATTTGTGTGAATAAATCAATCTAAGTGAGAAATATGCTTATTGCATATTTATCCCAGGACCTCCACTCCAACAAACACCTGCAAGTGGTGTTGATTACCTCACATAAACCTGTAAATATCACCCTCTATAATTAAGCCAGGCAATTAAAATCCCAACATAAGCCAGTATGTCATCTGAAGTGAAAACTGGGTGGTCTGCCACAGTCACTTGCATATATCAGATTGCTTCGCCTGCAGCTAAGCCCAGCCAGATAATGGGAAATATATGTAGATCAGGAAAAACAGTTAATTCAGAGTGTGTGTCCCAGATCAGATAACTCAAAAAGATGATCACCCTCTTTTCTTTTTGTCAGAAGAGGAGCAAAGTCAGCCCCCCATACTCCCCTGGGTCTAGATACAAGCCCAGGAGGAAGCAGTGCCTTTCTGAGGTTCCACATTGCCCCAGAAGCTACTCTGCCCTCTATCCTGTAGTTAGGAATCCAACGAAGCATGTGGTCGAGATTCAAATTTTGTTTGATGCACATAATTCTTGATAAATCTCTCTAGTTTCTCATTATAACAGAATTAATTGGGGAAAGGAAGGGAATCTCCCTTCCAAAGGCTTTTGACACTGTCCCCTACAACAAGCTCATAAGGCAAACACTGACAACAGTACAACAGCAGGTGAGAGGCTGACCTTGGCATCCCTGTCAGGTAACAGTCATTACCAGCCTACTGTCAAAATAAAAGGCTTGGTTTCACAGGGTTTGCAGGGACTACACCATCTAGTGTTGTATCAGGTTTCTGCTCACTAAATTTGAAGATGGTACAAAGCTGAAATGGAGTGACAATATACCTGGGAACGAGAGCTCAAAGCAATCCTAAACTACAGAAATTACTCTGGAGAAGCCTCATGGGAAATTCCCAGGTAAGAGACTTCACAACAATCAATAGCCTAGAAATAAGAGTCTTGAGAAGAAGTTGAAAGAACTTAAACTCACTCCTCAACCCTCCCAAAGCATCATAGATTTTCCAATATGTAAAAGACTGCAGCAGAGAGCAGAATAAGATGTTTTCCATTCACCTGCTGAGTAGGACAAGTAGCAATTGACAAGAAATACAGCTTAGTGCCTGATGTAGTACATTGCTTTCTGTCTCCTTCTCAAAGATCCCTACCAGATATTCCCAGACCTAGCAGGCAGCAGCAGATTTGTGCATGCTTAGCTTTCTGCTAGCGTTTTTATAGCTAAATGCTATTTTTATAGCACTACATTAAGTTAGGATTCTTAGAGGAAGCTTGAGGTGAGAGATCATATTTCGATATATTGTATACATCTTTACTGTTGAGTCACCTTAGATCTAGAGTTCTTTTTGTTTTTCTTACAGATCATTCCTGCATCTCCTATTTACGTCTTGGTTTTATGAGAAATATCTGCTTCATATAATCATAACTTATTGTTAATTGCTATCATTTCATTGGTTTTCTTTTCCCAAAACCCACAAAATCCCCACCTGTCCTCTTCATATCCTGCATCTTAAGCAGGTACCGTTCATCAAGATTAGTTTTAACACTGCATCTCTGAAGAACAACCAATCCACCCCACAGAGCTTAGCTGCTTTATTCAAAGCAGTGATACAAGCTACTACAGCTCCTCAGAACAGTTACTCAGTGCACTGTAGGACTTACAAACATTTGCCCAGTGAGAATCTGTCTCTTCTTTTAATGATTCTCAAAGTTGTCTTACAAAATACGCAGATAACTTTTAGACATCTCCACCTTCCTTGCATGGTCAGAAATATTGATGCAGAACCCGCACTCACTTTGCAGCTCTAGAAATCCTTTTTCATTACTTCTGCTTGGGGAATCTGAAACATTGGAGGTCTTAACATAACTATCAGACTTAATTTTTCATTTCCATGAAAAAATGAGGAAAAGCAAACCCTGTTTAGTAACATTCTTTTGCCTTCAGAAGAGCTAAATCAGACCATCCTTCCCACACATTTCTGTCCCCGAAAGCAACCTGCAAGTCTCACAGCAAAGCTAGAAATACACGTTCACAGCATTTTTCTTCTTTTCTTTGCTCACTCAACAGGTTCACACTTCATATGCTCAGCTTTTAGTCTACCTTTTTTGTTACCAAGTTCATCAACACTATCTGTTTATCTGCTCCATCCAAACCAATAAGGAAATAAGCCCACAGAAGATAAGTGGGAACTCTTCAACAGCTACCTTCCTGCTGAGCCAGCAAGTGCCATTTCTGGCACCATCTGTGTCCTGAAAGTCTGTTCTCTAGTGTTTTATTCACTAAACATGGTAAAAAATATTTGGAGAGAAAATCTCTTGAAGCATCTTCTACACCCATAGATGCTAGTTTTAAAATGTTTTAAAAGAAAGAGAAAAAAGGGGTTGGCATTGCACAGTTCCTTCTCAGTACTCAAATCCCCATTGTGTTACACCAGAAACAAACTCTAGGTACTTCAGTTTTAAATCACCATACCTGTATCTCCTTCCAGAGGGCCTATAATTTTGTCATGCAAATACACCTCCAGTGCTCAATACACACAAGGTAAGGGAGAGAGTATTTGCCGTTATAAATTAGAAGTCAAATTAGCTACAGACTGCAGTTCAGGAAAGAGTAAGACATTTATTTACTTTTCTGCAGCAACCACAGAGCCAGGGTACTTGTTTCCAGTGAGTAAGAGATGAGACTGGTATATGTGGAGAATGGGAAACAAGAGTTTACCAAATCCTTCACTGGTCATGATTTATAGCATCAGTTTGAGCTTTGTATTTCAAGAGTGAGGACAGAAAAGAGGAAGAATACTACCACTACGTATTACACTGCTACTACCCACATACTACCACTAAAAATTATGCACTAACTGTTTGAGAGTTTGCTTCACAAAACAGACTTTGTAACAAGATAAAATGATTTATTTAAACAATAAGATCTGGTCATGCATGAGTTCTCCAAATTGCAAATTATGGATACAATAACCTCTATAGGCAAATTATGTGTAAGCAGCAAAAAAGGAAGATTATGCATGCAGAAGTCACGATGCTTCCATGGAATCTATCACTAATCCAGAATACTCAGAGACAGCCCAGTGAGGATAGGGGCAAGATGCAAGTGAACTCATGGATGAGTAGAACACATGACCCAGGCTAATTCTCTATCCGTCCAGACTCCAAATACAGTCTGAGGCAACACCTAAATTTTCTTAGCCCATACAGAGATGCTGCCTTCCCTCCACCTTCAGTTTCTCCTATCTGGGCAAGGAGCACAAGAGTACCCAACCCACACATACAGAAACCTACAGAACCTTGCCAGAAATCTTGTGAAGTTCAAATTAATTACCAGACAAGTTTTGTACAAACTTAACCTTGAATGACTTGGAATAAATTAGAATTTTATCTTTTACAGCTGCACTTTTCAAGTGAGCTTTTCAGGATAGCAACCTTACGGTTTTGCTTCAAAGTAGTAACTCGGCAGATTATAGCAGTTCATTATCTGCCCTTTTCTCCACCACTTAGCTCTGAATATGGTCTAAAAGGGTTATCTTACCTTTTTTTGCTTATACCATGATGGTCTGATAAGTGCATAGTGAGGTCTTACATAACACAGAGGAACCAAGCCCAATTTCTATGGCTGGTTTTAAAAGTCAGAATTTTAATCAGTAATGTCAACCTATGTGAAGGAGAACACTAGTTGGAATGTTTTTGTCAAAAGGGGAGACCAGAAAAGCAAATAGCTACTCTGAATTTCAGGACTTCATTCCTGACAAGTCTTGCTAATAAATGCCTATTACTCAGTGGGCATAAATGGCCACTGTTTCTCAGTCCATATGGGATAACTGTGGGACAAGTGTCTTACCATGAGTTTTTGGGACATGCAGTTACATCCAAGGGGAAGTCAACATTTCATTATGACTAAAGTTCAATGTTTTCTCTTGTCTAGTAGAGGCATTAAATTTTGCTAAATAGACATGCATATCTCTTAGAAAGATAAGAAGGTACACCAGAGGAACTGTTTAAGTTTTCACCAGAAACAGATTTACTCCAGCATTTCATGAATCTCAAAAGCCAGCTTTTATCTACATGGAGAACAAAGCACCTATATCAACAGTGGGGCACCTTCCTCAGGTGATGGATCTCAAAAATTTTTGGTTCAAATTAACCTTCAATATTCCCTGAAAATTTTTCTAGTTTTGGGAACCAGGAGGCAAAATTCATCTGTGGTGGTCAGAAGTGGGAGCTGCTACCAAACTCTGTTTCAGATGAGCTGTATTTAAGAACGTTATGGATGCCTTCCTTATAAGAGGGCCCTGAAGGTGTTTTGTTATGAGCCAAGGGCCATCTCTGTGCACAAAGGTACTTGCTGGTCCAAGTCCCACATGGCCCAAGGCATACAGGTACCACTGTGTGACACCCTGGCAACAAGAACAGCTGTGAATCACTGAACTAGAGGCAAGCACACTGACTTCTAGGGGCACTCTCATAGGCTTTTTATAAAGAGCTTGTTTTTGTAAAGAAAAATAAATGAAAACAAGACAGTTACTACAGCTTTTGCAAAGAATGGCACCCTAACCTTCCCAAGAGTGGCTATACCGGGGGAAAACAGTCAACAAGAACATTAATCTGCTGTTCTTTTCACATATCCTGTGTCACAGTAAAAGGAGCGGTGTTGCAGAGTACAAACTGTGTTTTGTATTTCAATATGAAACATACATGGGACCTGGACTAACTAACCTAGAAACCTCTTTCATCAGTTGTTTTGGTCTGGTTTTAAGGATTTCACACCTATTAGAAGTCAGTCTTGATTCAAGCAATTAACAAAGGGGTGATGAGGCAAGTGAATTGGCACAGGGGGACTATAAAACACAATCTAAGTAAAATCACTCCAGCTGCTACACATGCATACATACCGTCCACACAGAAAATAGTCTGCAAGAACACTGCTTTGATATAAATACCTCTCTGAACACATACGTTTCTACTCTCCCCACTAAGAAATACTTGTTTTAAGGGGGAATCATCAAAAACCTTACAGAGTTCAAAGGAAGTTTTTCCAAGGATTTTAACACCAAAAAATAGATATCAGAACGCAAGGTAAACTGACATAAGACAATTCCCTTAATCACCAGTCGCTGTATTTTATCAGCACTATTTTAAGGACATACAGAGCTTACCTGCTTAAGTGCAGAGGTGCCAGACCACCAGCACTTACAAAGAAAAGCTTTAGGGAGTTAGTGGACAAATTGTACTTGCCAGGCAACCCTGATGTTGCAAGAGAATGCAAAAAAAGTATTGTAGAAACTTTTGGGTCTATAAATTCTGTGCTCAAAGGGTCAGGTCTGTAAAAGTAACTTTAGAGCATGTAGGCAAGGCTGAGATGATTTTAACAGGGAGAATTTTGACTCTTCCTTAGGAACTTTCTGAAGACAAAGTGTTTCTAAAAAGATGGGCAGAGAAAATATCTGAGACCAGATGTCACAACAGAAACTGCAACAATGGAGAAGAGGGATCATTTAAGTCAGAAATCAGATGGGAAACAGGGTAGATACCTGTAATATACTAGTATAAACTACGTGTGTAAGGAGTCACGAGCAGGTAGACGCATTTTTAAGTATGCTGTTCAACAGCACTCCTGTTAAACATCCATTTATTCACATCTCTGAGTTGTATGCCTCTGCTCTGATACTTATAAGTCCTACACGAAATCCTCAGAGGAATTTTTTGTACCAAAAAACAAGTTAATTTTCAAATTAGTCAGCCTCAGCCATTTCTATTACTATGCTTCCCAGAAGTTTGACATAAAAAAGCAGTTATGAAATTGAAATAAGAGATATCAAGTGGATACCATTAAGTGGTGGGGTATGCAAGGCTTGGGAAGTGCGGAGGAAAAGCTCACATGGACAGCTGGCACCAGAAAGGCAGGCTGGAGCAATGAGAGGTGGTGTGATACCTGACAGAGACCCTGTGGGTGACAGCCTTGATTCAACAGACCAATGCCTCCATTTTCCTTCAAAGCTAGGAGGCAATCAGGCAGTGCAAACAAAGTAGCTGCAGATGGAAAGTCAGATGAAGGCAACAGACCAAACCCACTGGAGAACAATGCTACAGGAGCTTTATCCCCAAAACCACCACCCTCTAAATTCCCTCAGGCAAGAGGATGACTTAACACTAATAAAACTTGAAAAAACATTTTAAACATATACAAAGCAGAAAAGCAGTAAAGAAAACTTGTCTATCTGTTCTCACAGTTGGCAATTTACTGTAAAAATTAGAACACTATTTGTGGAGTGTAAATAGCAAGTACATATTATACTGGTGAGAGCCAATAATCAGAATACTGTGAACAAAAAATTTGCCATAATGCCACCAATACAGAGGAGCAAGCCCCCAAAAAAAGCCCCCAAAAAACCCCACACCCAAAAAGGAGCAGAACTAAATTTCTGCTTCTGTAAATGTTTTTCTGTAAAGGTATCTAAATAAGAACTTTTATTAAGTTTGCTGAACTCATACACCAAACACCAGCAAGGTCCAAAATGGATGAGCTTTCAGTCAAAGAGAGTGACTGCATCAGGAAGTCAGCATTCACCAAGGAATCCATTTCAACATTTTTTATGGTTAACTTGGAAAACAGAAATGAAGGCAGTTATCTGAATTGCTTAGAAGGCTCTATTGTTCCCTCATCCAAAGGATTTTTCCCCAGAACAGAATGGGTGGTGTGTGCAAAGCAAGTGAAAGGTGGGGGAAGGGGAAAAGTCCTGTGGATAAAGAGAGAAACAGAAACACAGTTTTTTAAGCAAAAATAATTTTAAGTAACTTCCTACCTCCCACTGCAAGTGAGGCGGGATATTCCTGATCTGAAGCTTCCGACTCCTGCAGATAAATTAAAGAAAATAGTTTAAAAAAAAAACCCAGAGAAAACATTATTGCAAGATAGACTATACATGGCAGTGTCATACATTTAAGCATCTGTCATACTAAAAGGGGCAAAACCAAATACAGAATTAAAAAAAACCAACAGATCGCCGAGGGGGGAATGTCAGGTCAAAACCATTTCAAGTCCAAAGAACTGTTACAGAAATACTTGTTACACATTTGACAGCTGTTACATTTCATGAAGCATCCACTTTTCTTGAAGAGTATTTCTATTTTCGCTTTAAGGCCTTCAGTATCTAGTTCTCTGTTATAAATGGGTGTGATAATCCCATGTATTTGTGCTGGGTTCTCCTTTACACACTTTAAGAGTTTTTTGTTGTTATTTTGGTTTTTTTACTTCACCAAGATGATATGTCACAATGTTACAATCCTTCAAAGTAAGGAATATAAATTTGAATAAATACATTTGTTTTAATATTAAGCTTTTCATTAATCTAATAATGGACTCTTTTCTAATATTTACATTATTAACATTCTTCATTCCTTATTGGGAGGAGAGGATAAAAATCAGTAAATTTATTGTATCTTCACCCCAAATTTACATCAGTTTTCACTTATCTAGTAAACAAAACATTCACTTTGAAGTGCTACTGCAAAGGCTGGCAATGTGCTGGCTGCCTTCACAGCCAAGTCCTTTGTCTCCTCCCTTCCCCCCAAAGTGAGAGAACAAATAAATGCCAGAGATGCCACAAACCCCTTGGGATTTACAAGAATGTGTAGATTAACACAGTTTCGGCTAGGCTCAGGTATGTTGAGCTACTAGGGACAGTCTGACCATCCTGGGGAGCTCTGGAGAAGGGAGAGGGGACAAGAGAGAGCAGTAGAGACTTAGAAGGTCTCGACTACATTTTGGTACACCAAAGCAGGTAAAGTAAGTGTCTTGTGTTCAAACACTTAGTTCTACCTCACACTTTAATTGTGCTATAACGGCCTCTCTCAGAAAAAAATGCTTAACATTTTAAGGACTTTTTATAACAGTTAAATTTATACAAGCCAGTGAAGTCTTCAAGCAAAACAAGTTTTAAGATGTTCCTGTCTAGCAATAAAATCAAAAGCTTTCCTTTTCGCCCCCAAATCCTTTTAAAATACACTCCTTTCCCTAACACCACCACCTACCCAGGCCTGCAGTGAGTGTTTTACATCTTAAAATGTCTTCCCAACAGGCTTTGTTCAAGGCACAAGCAGAGGTTACAGCACAAAGCCATTTGCCCAAACTGCTCCTCATGTGGAGGTGTCATCCCCAACACTACAGCGACCATGGATCAAGCAACAAATATGATTTGGCCAGAAAACAGACACAGGTCTTAGTTTTGTAGTATTTCTCAGCTGTTTTCACTCCCTCTCAAGCAAGTAGGAGCAGATTTCAGCATTTGATCATATAAATAGGCAAGGAAGGGAGAACGAAAACCCAAACCACACACAACCCTGTCAAGGTTTCATTTTCGATAAAGCAGGGAAAGTCAGGAGCAGCTTCACTGTAATAGGGAGAGCAGAAAATTTCCTTGAAGCCTGCAAAGTTTCCCTTAGACCATCATCTCAGCTAGTGATACTGCTGAAAAAGTCACCCTAAAGTAGTGATATACTGCTCTGAAACATCAAAATAATCTCACACAGCAACCTGAAACTTGGAAGCTGGGTCCTGAGGTAGAACATAAAAGGAGATGTTCATACAATTCATACATATTAAAAATACTGGGAAATTCTAATACAGAAAAACCCCAAACCACAAAATTGGCAGCCAATACACTATTCAATGTGCTTCAAACTGTGTTGTGCCATTACTCTCTCACAGTTGTAGATTCAAATTAAAATTCATGAGTTTCATAGTGCCATTCACAGAAGGATCCAAACCCAACAACCCCCATACCAATAGCAGGTCTCACCCTAGCCCCACACCCAAGTTTGGCCATCGATGCTGTCACTGAACAGGGTATATCCATTGTTGAGAAGGGGGCTGGAGGGGAGGGAGTCCTTTCCAGAAACACTTATACAAGTTTTACAAAACTACCTGCTCACATTTCATTTCAGAAGGAAAACTTACATATCTTCTCTACTGCTCAACACCTGAAAGATGGACCAAAAAAACCACAATCTATGCTTTTAATCATCTAATGCTGAGGACTAGTACAAGGTTTGGTATTGGGTTTTTTTCTTCCCCTTCTGACTTCAAGTGACTGAAAGGTTTGATACAATTTAAAACTTTAGCCAGCTAACATTTATAGCACAGAAATAACTTGAACATTCTGAAAAGAAGAACGAAAGGAGATGAGCAAGGAAGAAATGCCACCTTAAAATTACTAGTTCCCCTGCCACATTCACAAACAGCAAAAGAAAATGGCAAGCTAAGTACAAAACAGGTACAGTCCTGTTGTGCACCTCAATTTATGGCAATAGTGAGACACCTATTGTACAAAACTGAAAGGTCACTTCAAAAGTACAAGAGTAGCTATAAACACACCATTTCATTTGGAGCTATTTGTACCTTCATCAGTTTCTTGGCTGCAAGTAATTTTAACTTGTCACCTAGTGCACAAGTTTGAAATCTGGTGTTTACTGATGCATGTGTAATTTTTTTTCATTATTTCTGTATCACAATTAGCCAGGGGAAAAAATGTAACTGAATAAAGCTTTGCATGGCCAAGAGAGAAATCACACAGAACCAGCAAAAGAGATCACGGACACATTTGAGATTTTGCTATTTCATTTGCTATTAGCCCCTGTCTAAGAAGTCATAATATATTCCTTAAGAATGCCTACAAGTCCACAGAGCTTGTACCTCTTTCCCCCTCTACACACAGGAAGGACCGCTAGAAATGACCTAGCTGGTTTTGTGTTCGCAGGAGCAGAACCAGCAGCGAGCAGACAGAGAGCTACCATCTCCCACGTGCTGCCAGGACTTGCGGATGCAGCTCCTGCTCGGAGATCGCTCCTCCCGCTTTCTCCCGGGCAGGGCAGAACGAGTGATCAGAGTCATTTCGCAGACACTCTCTCTACTGCTTGCGTGTGAGCCTGCAGAAAACCAGCTCTCAAATGCCTCAAGAAAAGTCCCAAACCAAATGCAAAAGTGTAGCAAAGGGTAAGGGACGAAGCTGACAAATCCCGACTGAGTTTAACAGAGCAGCAACAGCTTCCACGAGGATCTGTTCTGACTTCGGCAAACACTCTTTAGCACAGGGTCAAAACTCCACACAATAGGTGGGGAAAGGAAGAGAAAAGTATAGAGTATCTTCCTGGAAATACACTCCCATCTCAGGCAGTTAGCTCTTTCAGGATGCTTTCCATCTTCCTCATGACCCTGCTTTCTTCAGCAAGGTAGGAATATGCAAAGATCCTATAGCTTTTTTATCTCAGGCAGCAGAACCCTACAGAGGGTTTTGTTATATTCTGCTTTGAAATAATCTCAAATTTTGTTACTTTATGACTACTTGCACTCACACCAAGTGGGTAAAACAAAAAACAGTCCTGTCTCACCCCATGAAGGTATTTTATTACAGTAGTTTCATTTAATATTTAGCCCATCTAAATTCTTAGTAAAACCCTGCTAGCACCTCTCATCAATGTGACTCACATAAGTCTTGTGTATGCACTTTTTCCAGTTTAAGCAGATTTCTTAATTCATTTCCCCATTCTAAATAGGTATTGCAAATAGATGTCGACTGAAAAAAAGTCTGGGCAAATTAGGTTTGTGCTCTGTATCATACTAAGGTTCTGGAAAACTACTTATGTTCACAGCATGTGAACAGGTATTCCCACTAGTTTCTCTTTTCCAAAGGTACCCAATAAAAAGTGTTTTGGGTAAGAAGAAAGGAGATTTCTCTGGTTTCTTTACAAGCTTAGTCCAAAAGCAATTGTTTGGCAATAATTTACTTTTCTTAAGAGGAATTGCACACATTCTGATTCTTCTCATCAGGTACTATCCAGGTAACAGGATTCAGTTACTTTAAGCCACTGCTGACGACCATATACCAACATATTTCTTCTGGAGCTTTGTATTTGGGGGACATAAATATCTCTGCAACACTGAAAGCAACTAAAACAAGCAGCCACCATTGTGCCCCTTCACCAGGCAAGCAGCATATTTGTGCACACGTGTGTGCAGAGATAGAAAGGGCAAAGTGCCATAAAGATGGATAATTTACTAAAAGCCATTTTAGTGATCTCTGAAGGGGTCACCTCTCTTGCATCACTACACAAAACAAACATGCACAGGGAAATCCAGTGCTCCCAACCCACAAGAACCCTCCACACATATGAAACAATACTAAATATGTTTTACAAAGAAGGTGGTGGGAAAAAGAAAATGCTGAAGTTGTGGCTTTTCTTCTTCTCTTCTTTTATGTATACCCTTTCATTATCTCTCTGCCCTCAATATATACACCGGGATTTTTTCCTTCAATAGATCAAGTTCCCCTTTAGTTAAAACGGTGTCAAAATAAGTCTCTCTATACACTTTCACTAATACAATGTCAATCTATGCTTTATATGACACTTAGCAAAGGCAAATCACATCAGATTGCACCTCCCTGCAGGGGAAAATAATTTTAAATAAGAAAAGACAGACAATTAAAAAGCAAAGAACAACAAAGTATCATGCTTTTGCTCACAGTCTCTTTTTTTTTTTTTTTTTGACATGCCAAAATTTTACAGAAAGAAACAAATTTCAGAGGGAAAGAAATGTAAGTATCAAAGTGACTGCACTTTGACATGGTTGTACCTACACTCCCACCAGACCCCTTCTCGTCATCCTCCCTCCACCCCAAGAGACATGCTGCCTCCTGCTCCTTAATTCCCATTTCTCAACCATAACACCGCTTAATAGTCTCTTATTTCAGCAGCCATATGAACTACACACAACATTAATGCCTTAAACCCACAGAGCACAAACGTACTCCTTTTAAACAAGAGCCTATGGAAAAAGACTTAAACATGTTTGAAAGCAGATCAAGTGAACATCGACAATCTTAGTCCATTCAACAGTTTGAACTCAATACCTATGGGATAGAAAGCAAATGGTCTACCTTTGCCACTCTTAAGAACACGCAAAGAACAAATGCTTGTTCATTTCCTGTGTTCTAGGTCTGTACTGCCATGCTGGTTACCTGGAAAAAGTCTTGGCAGGTCACACCACAGGTGCAGAGTATGCCAATACCCACCAGCACCAAGTGCTGGTAACCCCCCAGCACTGCCTCCCAGCTTGTGATGCCCCAGCTCTGACAGCTACACGTGATGCCACTGCAAACCCACTCACCAAAACAGCTCCTCTTCTCCCTGAGCTCCAAAGAATGGCACAAAAACAAAAATTGTCAGTTCTCAGCCTTACTTCACTGACAACCCAAACTGAACATAGACAGCTGGAGATGAAATGTTAAAAAAACACCACACAGCAAAAAACCTTCTATGGAGTGTGGGTAACGCCATACGGTAAGAAATCAGTTCTGTATGAAAAGTCCTGACAGGAACAGCCATAGTAACAAAGTTAGCAACTCTCCTAGCCAAATGGAAAACTGCTGGTAATCAACTGAATTTATAGGGGAAGGGAAAGAGGTGTCTTATTGTTTACTCTGTAGCCAGCAAAATAAAAACAGGCAGGGAAAATCCCACACAAAAGCTACCCCCACAGAGAGTTCATTAGTTTCTCCCCCTCGGGTTGCTTCAAGTAGCTGATGCTTGGGCACAACAGAGTGAATCAGTGTTTCTAATGCTCTTCTAGTGGGAAGAAAAAAAAAAGAAGAAAAAAAGCCAAGTTTACAGGACAAAAGAATAATCCTTAACTCTCAATTCAGATCAGTGTGGTTGGGGGAAAAAGCAGTAGTTTTCTGGTTATAGGGTGTGGGAGGGGGAATTGTCATTATTTTCTTCATGGTAAATGGAGGTAATGATACAGACTGAGGGGATGGAGCGGCTTGTCCTGCAAGAGGTGCTGCAGTCTCTACCTGCCCCCCCTCTTCACGCTGACATTTCTTGGACTTAAGCAATCTTTTCACTCTAAATTTTTCACATTTCATTCCTGAAAGAACTTCAAAAACAACAGTAAGTCTATTTAAATAAAGCTTATTGAATGGACATTCTAAGCCATTTTTATCTATAAAATTTTGTATGCATATACCCATGCAGTTATATATCTCAATGTGCTTTTCCCTAAAAAGTAGTTCTGATAAATACAAAACCAAATGATCACACTTCCTACCTAAAATGAAGGTATTCTGAATTTCTTTCAAAAGCAAACTCAGGTTCAGTTAACTGATAAACAAAGGTGTTTATATCACTTGTATTAAAAGGTATTTAATTTCTAGTATATATTACAAGGCACCTGGCATCGTTACTACATTTTGTCAAATCAAGCCATTAGCTTGTGAAACAGCCAGTTCATCTTCAATTTACCTAGCAGAAGAAAGGAGAAGGGTTTCAAATACTGACTTGTTAAGAAACATCACTACTTTTTATTTCTACACACTGATCTGGTCAGTACAATACTTGAAGAGGAAATGTTATTGCTCCAATTTCAGACCCAATTCAGCAATTCAAGCAGACAAAACTTGGCTAAGCCACAGGCAAACTGCAGCAATACTTCTCTTTGTGTTGACTCACTTAATCCCAGACCCAGATTTAAAAGCAGTCTGTACTACCACTCAGAATAAAGATTTTCCATAAAATTTAGACAAAGAAATTTTTTTCTCAAAGCTCATGCAAGACATAATAGTTGGCTCCTAACTACACTTTTCCCCTTTCATCTTGCACGTACAACCCAGCAAAGCAGCCGCTTTGGAGAGGTGCATTATCTCAGCATTCAGAATGAAAATATGACTCTTGGATTACCTCACAGATCCCTCTGTGCTGACGATCAAATTTCCTACCACTGCCTGCAAAACATGGGGTTTGTTTACTACATCTCCCCGGGTCGAGCCGTCTGAAAGCCACGCACAGGGCCAGCACAGCCACGCAGCTCCGTGCCCAAAGCCACCAGCCCATCCGGGCTGCGCTCTCCTTGCAGGAGTAACTCCAAAACTTCGAAAGCATCTGCACCTTTGTGAATGGACTGATAGCTCCACAAGTACAGCCAGAATATTTATATGGGCACGTCCAAGTCACATCGTGCAAAACAGGCAAATCAAGCAGCATAAGCCCTGCTGTAGTTCTTGTGTTTATGTGGATTACCCGGATAGCAGGCTCTCACCTGTTATCATCTGCTTTTGGATTTTAGCCCAACAATTCTTTGCATCACTAATTAAACTAAAAGCTTATATTCATTATTTGTGAATTCCCTCAAGTGAGCCATAAAGGCATTTTAAAAAGAAAATTCTGACAATTCTGCCACCTACCATATTAATATTGAATTTTTCATTTAAAAAAACTTTCATTTTTCAGGTGTCGTTAACAGAAAAGGCTGTTAAGATTTTTTTTTTTTTTAAGTAAAGAATTAAACAGTGCTTTAAATCTAATGGGAACTTCTAGTGCCCTTTAGAAAAATGGGCCTATCTTTGCAGCTTATGCCATTTATGGTTGGGTTGGTTCTGTGCTTGGTTCCTCCCCCTCTTTTTGGTGTGAGGGTGTATGTTGTTTTTTCTAAATGCCACTTTCTCTCTTTCCCTCCTCATCTGAACGGGGGTCTCTATTCCTTAAATAACTGTGCAAGGGAGCTGATTTTGTTTACCAAACTTTTTCAAGCTATGATCATTTGTCATTTATTCTCTCACCACCTGACAACTAACTATTCTCTCACAACTAACTTGCAACTAACTGGGATGTGGATAAAAGTGAAAACACCCATGGGGTGCATAAAAGATTGAAAATAAACACCTTTAAAAGCAAAAATACTTCTAAGCATGCAAAAATATTTTGTTTACTTAATATCCTTAATGGAACACTGTGCTCCAGCTTTTATCTTTTCTTCTCCCCAACCCTTGTTTCCTTCAGCCACCAAAATAGCCAAAGGCTTCTTCTCTCCCATCACCTGTTTTCCTTGTGCCCCCAGGGCCCTGCTACTTGAAGCAGTCACTACTTCCATTATGAGCTAGCTATGAAAATCTACATCAGCCGTAAGAAGCAGGCCCAGACTGAAATTTGCATAGGGTTCCCCTGCACTGTGTGGCCACATAAGGGGCTAGGGAGCAGTAGGTTAAAAGAAAATAATTTTTGGGGTTTTTTTTGTGTGTTTGTTTTTTGTGTGGTTTTTTTGTTGTTGTTGTGGGGTTTTTTGTAATTTCCAGTGAATTCAGCTCCCTTTAAAGAACCCAAGCAGCAAAAAGGAATGGTGAAGGATACCTCAGAGTAATTTCTGAAGCAAAAAAAGGTACCAGGATTCCAATAATTAAAAAGCCAACAAGATACTTTGTTCTAAGTAGCTGCTGGATAAACCCTCACACTGTTTTTATTTTGCACGTCTTCCCTACTACCATCTCTTACTTGGCAAGAATTTGCAAACCAGTTAGAAATCCAATGGAAATAAGTAACACATAGCACATACTATGTAAAATGTTGGCAACTTTTTTTTGGTATGGGAGGTATGGCACCAGATTAGATCTCATCTAACAATAACTCAGTGATTCACCCTTCTCAAACTGAAATATCCAAATAAAATTAGCAGCACTTGTAGACAAATTCAGTAGCCACCATGCTGCTGAGACCAACTGCTCAACCACGAGCCTGTGTGTGCAGAGAACATCGGAAATGCTTCCCAGATTCCTTACACCACAGCGATAGACAGGGAGTCCAACCTATTTTGGTCTCTTTCAGGTCACACTTAAGTGAAACTACAGTTGTTCATACTCAATTTGAGTTCACTGTACACTCCAAATTAAACAAATTTAGCTGTGGTGGGGGGGAGGGAGTGGAGGGAAAACAAAATAGCAAGAGTTGCTCCTCCTATACACTTATAGCATTTAATTCCAATACCTCTGTTACACAACCTCAGCATTTGCTACTTTTTTTTTTTTTTTTTTTTTTGCTATCACATATCAGATTTAAAACATTCAGGTAGGGAACAAGTTATTTCAGAACTTAAACTGAGCATGGCATTAGGGTAGTTCAGGGACTCATCCCACTTCACCACCACCTTGCTGTTTCACTCCACACGTGCAATTTTTAAAGAAAAGCCTGTTCACTGCCTCTCTCGGGCTACTCTACTAAAACTGACACAAATTAATGTCCAATTCCTAAAAAAGGATCTCAGTAAACTAAGATTCCTGTTGGGTCTAGGAAATGGAAACACAAACACTCATGCTGCTGAAAACACAATCTAATTTTAAAAAGCTTATAACCTATAACTAGAATAAGTGAAATATCTTTTTAGTCTGGTTTTAAGTGTATATGTGAACTTCAGCTACCATACTGGCTCCCTGGCATTTTCAAGTCTCTTCCACGATATAAAAGGATAGCAACAAAGGCAAACTACTTCATTTAGGCAACTGTATATATGATAATATCTAAAAATATTAGTACTACTAGTGCTTAAAAGAACAAAATAAGCTAAAAGTAAAATTAACAAATGCATAGAGCAAATCAACACTTCCAAATGTACATCCACAGATTTCAGGCTCTTTCCAGTGTTTAGAGCCACTCAAAGTATTTAGAGTGCATGTGTGCACATGCATGCATGGCTTCCACTCTGCATCTATACTGACTGAAACTTCCATTTTTATTACTGTTTTTCAGAAATACATATATTAATCAATTTTGCAAGAGGACAGCTTAGACTGACATGATAATTGAGCATTTGAAAGATACTATGCTCATCATCTGATGTTCCAGCAAAGCCTAACAATGACCTGCAGGTAATTTGCTCACATGACAAAACTTTTTTTTTTTTTAATTAAAAATAATTTCTACCTTTCAATCTCAAGGCAAATCAAGACAAATTTTAAAAGTAATGGAAAGACAAACTGTTTCTTTTATATCTTCTAGACCACACTAACAGAAAAAAGTAAAATACTCCACCAGCTTTACATCAGAAATGTCAAGTTTACTGCACATTTCCCGTTACCTTTAAAATAAGTAAGTTCTTCTGTCTCAATAGCTTCAGTACAATAAGCCTTATTAACACAAGTTTAAAACAAACTTTTAAAGTATGAATTGAAACATGCTGTAGCCAAGACTGCACAGATACCAATTCTCACTTTGATGCTCTAGTCATCATTTCACTAGCATACTTTGTTGAAGTAATGGAATACCAGCAAGAAGAGCACTCAAGTGCTGTCCCTTACTAATGGCAATGCCACGTGGCCTTAAACTGATTAAGTGATCTAAATCAGATGAGATGTAACACCTTCACCAGAGGACTGCTAGAACCTGTAGGGTTTGTACTATCACCACCAAACAGCTTCCCTTCCTTTCTCTTGCCCTGTCAAAACCCAAAAGTCATCAAAAGCGACCAGTCTGCTGTTTGACTTGTCATTTTTATGCTGAGTGTCAAGAGATGCAGAAATTTCTTTTTTAAATGCCATTGCTTCTTCTATATTTCTGTTACTTCTTACTTCTATTACTTGTTACTTGCAAAGAGAAACAAATTTGGTGTATGGCTTTCAAACATTATTTTCATTTTTTTAGTAATTTTCTCTGAAGAATTCTCCTCCAACAATGCTATTCACTTGCACAATTTTTTTTTGTGGAGAGAAGAGCACCAAATGAAATTATTTCATAGCTGTACTTTCAGAAAAATGTAACATGTTATTTAGAAGACCTGCACAGTCTCCCATCAAAAAATTTTATACCCTTGAAGTATAGAATGTGCCATCCTTCAGCTGGTACATGAAACTAAAGAGACACACCTTGCACACATAAGTAATATTTTTTACATTAAGGTGTGATCTAAAGACTGGTTACTGAAAAAAATTAACTTTCTAATTGACATGTTTTAAGAAGTTGAATTTATGCAGTAATAACCATGCCAATTTTTCTTTTTTTTTAAGCAATAGGTTTGGTCAGGGTAGGTATATCTACACTAGTAAATCCTCATGCACAGTAAATAATTTGTACTGCCATAGTTAAAGCATCACAGATTGTGTGTAAAGAGTCCCTTGCAATATTTTATATTGACTTAATAGAAATGCTGTTAATTATATCTTGCATTAAATTTCATTTTTCAGAATTACCAAAACAATCTTCTGCGCTTTTGTCATAGCAGCTTTGATTAGTGCACACAGGCTTACATAGTATAATATATGAAAGCAATCCCTGAGCTTTCATACCAGGGCTTGATTAAAGCCTTAGAGTATCATTTCTTTCTGTTCAACTGGAAAAGTCAACAACTAAAATTCAATTGTTCACTGACTTTAAATTATGCAACATTTCAATTCTACAATTCGTTTCAAAGGGAAGTTATTCTGAAAAATTGTTTGTATATAAGAGGTGTAAGTGTATTTTCTTTAGCAACCTTTACAGTTAATATATAATAATTTCCCCCACATTAGTAATACTATTTAAAAAAAAAAAATCTACCCTGACTTTAGGTAGTGGTATATAGAGCAATTATAGGGTAATACTATCACCTTGTAAATAATTTCATTATTTTAAATTTCTTTTTCACAGAAAACAGGATATAGCACCAGATTTTGAGGATGAATATCACAGACAGCACTGATTTTTTCACTGTCATTGTAGATTTGAATACACTGCCATGACCAGAGAACAAAAAATAGAGTTTACAGTTCTGCACTGGAAAGTACACTCTTTACATAGCATTTGACATTGACATTGCTTAGTTTAATGTGAAGTGAAATAAAACAAAATTGTAATTTTGGATTAGTTACTTTTAAAGAAGAGAAAAGGCTTATATCATGCTCCAGCTAACCAGTTAAATCATAAGTATAATTTATAAGTTAATCATCATTAATGTCAAGATTATTTGCATTCAGTAAGCTGCAGTTTTCAAAGACATGGCATTTTGTTGGATATTTAAATCAAGATTATGAGCAAAGTTCATATGAACAAAGATGATAATTCTGACCACATTTAATAAATTATTTAGCAGATAATTAGTTTGAATTTAGTTTGTATACAGATGTACAAGCTTATTATCACACAAGACAGTAATTACTATCTTATTTTTACAATCATACTGTACTGATTCATAAACAAAGATACCTAAATTAGGTGGTACTTGCCCCCACAAACAGATTGAGCTGCTTTTACCTGAGAGCACAGTTTAGCATAGTTTAAATACGCCTGCCAAAGCTTCTAAATTCAGCCATTCCACCTGGATATAGATATTCCCAACAACTGAGGATTTAAGAACATTTTTTTTAAAGACCTGGAGAAAGTTAAAATAGCAAATTAAAAAAAAAAAAACCTTAAGGAAGATTGTGGTGTTGTAAGGTATTTAACTACAGATATAAGTCATCCTTCTTTGGAGGTTACTCACCACTTTTTGCTAGCACTACTCTTTGTCTGTCCTCTTTACTCCTCACCATCATCCCCCCCAAATTCAGCTTATTTCAAATGATGCTGGCACCAGATTTGTGCCTAGAGCTGGACTACGCAATAAGACAAAACTACCAGTAATAACCAGAACTGGAGCTACCAAAAGCCCCAAAACAAAGCAATCACTCCCTCCTCCCCTAAACCTCAAAGACACGCGTTAACACTTCACCACCACGTACAGGTTATGCACAGAGAGCAAGGGAAGTTCACAGGGCTGAATGTTAGAGGGAAAAGAGATCAGGACACCTCCTCAACCCCCACAAACCAGGCCAAGCTCTCCTTCTCTTGCCCCAGGCTCAACAGGTGACACACCACAGCCACCTCCAGAAAACTATCACTGCTCTAATGCCATTAGTTCCCCTGGAATTCGCAGGCTTCCATCATGGTAAAATATGATTAAGTTCTGGACAGACTTTTCCATGCTTTGCCGTTTGGTTTTTTTTTTTCTTTTGCTGCCCTTTTCTCCCAAAGGTACCACCCAAAATGATACATCCGGTAATACAAGTGAGAACTACCTCAAAGAGAGGCTTTCTGGAATACAAAAATCACATGTGATTTCCACCAGCCATCTCTAGCTTAAAAAGTTAATCTTAACTTCAGCTTTCATTTGAAAAAACATTTTTTGAAGTGTTCCAGCACAAAACACAGCACTGCTATACAGTGGGAGACTCAAATAACCACATGTGTGGTGCTGGATCTGAACAGAAGTCTCAGTTTCACGTTAAGATGCTGAGCTTAGCGTGTGCAAAACCAGTAACAGTCATTCTGGGTGAACTCTGTGGATCAGGTGACATGAGCCCAAGGGCCAGGAAGCTTATTATTTGCCACAGAGGCAGGCAAAACCCAACTGTGGCCAGTGAATGAAATTCCGTGATTTTAGTGAAGCTAGTCAAACAGAAAGGTAGAACAATCCTTATAATTTCAAGACTTCAGTTAATGACAAGTCTTCAAACTGTTTTCCCAAGACTACTTTGAAGAAAAAATTGGTGGCTTCAACTATAAATAGGTTAAACACAATTCTGCTCATGCTTTGAGTTCAATTGAACAACTGTCACAAAGCCCAGTTGTACAAAGGGTGTGTACACCACTTTTATCTAAAGCTTACCATTCTATGTTAAATACAGAATTTGGGACATATTTACATGTCAACAATCACTTCTTGTTTAAGACTAGCCAGTGCAAAAGAATGGATAGAAATCACATTATTTATAAAAATCCTCTCTCAAGTGCATGACAGGGAAAAAAAAAGAAAATTTCTAAATAGAGACATATAATACATTCTAAATAAATACAATAAGCAGCAACCCTGAGCAAGGCATCAAATAGAGCAGGAACTCGCCATTTGCTATTAGGACTCAGACCATCACTGAGGAAAAAATTCTTAGTATTTAATAAAACAATATCCTCTACTTTTTGACTATTACAACAATGTGGGGTGTTTGGTTGCTTTAGGGGGTGTTTTTTTTTTTAAAGAATTTTAGCAGAATAAGCATTCTGATGGATCCTCACATGAACTAGTATTAGCAGTACAAGAACAATTTTACACCACTCCTACTGAGTTCCAGAATTAAACTCTGAAAAGAAATTTAGTAATGACTGCACAGTATTTTTTTTTTTTAATCAACAATAAGAGCTGCCCATTTCTCAATTATTTCTCATCCCATGTTAAAATTTCCTGTGCAGGTAGAAAATTCATACAGTCAGGCAACAAACAAGTATTGAGATACTGCAACACTTCTCTTGGGTCAATAGCAGTGCCTCCTGATTAGCAATGGCAGTTTTTAACACTTTTGGTTAGCATAACACCAAGTTAGGTTGCTGCCCACCACCACCTAGAACTCGTTTAAATAATTGAACTCTTATTAATACAAACCTCACTGTGTGAGAGCTCTTGCTGCTGATCAGCACCAGCACCCACTGTGATCGATACTGCTAAGAGACACTTAGCATCAAATCCCTCTCGCCTGACCCTGGTGAACAGCTCCCTCTGTACACCAGAGCACTGGTTTTCATGAAGAAAGATGTGGTTTGTTCAGGAATCCTGTTGCCTTGGTAGGAAAGACCCCTGTGCTCTCAACAGCACAGAAGTACATAACTCTTAACAAACCAGTAGCTCAGTGGTGAGGGGAGCCTGTGCAAGCTGGTGTACAGTTAGCAAAGTCATTTGAAAAATTACTTCTAAATTAACTGCAATAGTCCAAGATAGAGAATTTTTCCCCCTAGCCATCATTACCTGCATAAATTTGCCACCAAACTTTCACCAGAAAAATAATTTAAAGCATGTATATCAGAATTCATATTTTAAAAAAAAGTTTACATTATAAGCATGATGTACTGTCATGGATTAAACTGCTACCTAAATGCCTCTAGTATCCCACAAATTATGTTTTCCAAGCACTGTCCTAAAGAGACTCTTCTTTAATTTTTTTATTTTAGATGTAGGAGGAAAAATTGAACTATTCTTCCACGATAACCAGGAAGCCACCATCACAAAGAATTTCCCCAATGCGTATAAACAAAATAATCCACTCTATCACCAAAAATAAATTCCTGGATTATCTGTTCTGTAACTGCTTTAAAACTACTGTTTTAAAAAAGCCAAACAAACAAACAAACAAACAACTGGTGTCTTTTGCCTTTGCTAGATATATGCATTTTCCCTATCAAAGTTAGAAAGATTTTGTCAACTGTGTTTCCCCAGGAGTGTCCCCACCGCACACTTGGGATTCAGGATTCCCTCTGATGCCAGGGGAGAGGGGGCAGCAGGGGTGCAGGATAAGGCCCTGGGATGAAAGCTGTGTGGAGCACCTGCACAGCACAGCTCACCAGAGGCAGGGATTCCCTCATCCCTCCTCTTGCTCATAGCTAGCCCTCCTGCCCTGATTGTTCCTAGAAAATTAGAACCTGAACTTGATCAATGCATGCTAGATATTTAATGAATAATTCCAAATCCAAGCCCAACAAGATTTTTACTTCATCTCTGACTGCTCTTCAATATGACATTTCAGGAAAATAAGTAACTGCAAACCCAACTAATAACTTAAGCTTATTATTTTTTTCCAACAGAAATTTTTGTTCACACACACTAGAGTTCCCTTTATTGGAAATTCTGATTTCTGCACTACAATTTTTAAGGCTCCATTAAGGTGAAGTAAGCTCGATTTTTGAGGGAAAACATATAGAACATGCACATTTAACATTTAAAAATTAAAAAACAATTTACCAAAACAATAAAGCATTTCTATTTTCAAAGAGGAAAAATGTATTAGACACATGGTGTAGACTACATATTTTAAAATAACATTCCTAAAGTTCAGCTGTGCATGAAAGTTAATCTTTCAAAAGTGAACATTCAGCTCCAGTTGTGTTCAAGGGTATTGGCACTAGGAAAAAAAAAAAAAGCAACCCAAAAAAAACCCCAACCTTACTATTTTTATAAATTCTCCAGATATTTTTAGCTGGTCCCTTCTTAAACTGCAAATTATTTTATGGTAATACAATCTTTTAAAATGCATATGTGGATATATATACACACACACAAGAGACACACATATACGTACACATTCTCTTAGAAACTACTGATTGGTGAGAAATAATGCAGAGGCTACAGTCATGAGATAATCAAGACACCAAAAAAATTAAAATGGAATAAAGCCCTTCCGAGCTGAAGATCCTCTATTTCAAGATAGTTCAATTTCTGTACTTAGTCCCATACCCCAGAAGAGTCAGATCTCTCTTGGACTCATTATCTGTGATCTTATCCAAATTTTAACTTAATTAAAAGCACAGAATACCTCATTTTGCATGTTAGTGGCAGTTTTCCCTTCATTCAGACCTGCAAAAGGACAGTTTAAGTAGATGCTGATTCCCCTGCTCCATGAAGAGGCAGGCTATAGGGGAAGCACATGGCTGCTCAGGCTGTGTTGAACAGGAGACATTTTATACTATAGGTTCCTTTTGTGCCAGCTGTCACAATAATATATGTCAGCAAAATAACAATTAATATTGTAATTTTTCATTTTGAAATTTCAATGCACTGGCAGAAAAAAAAAATTGAAAACTACCTTTTTTGACACCACTCTTTTTCTGCCATTACACATACAGTATTTTAAGGTTTACTAGGGTCAATATTAGGGTAATACACTTCACTTGCTAAGTATCCCACAACATATATCAAGATCATCTTCTCTGTTAAATATACCCATCTCTGAAAATACACTCACAAACCAATATTGCAGATCTGGAAAGAAGCAAAACCAGAAAATACAAAATTACTTTTTTTTTGATACTTACCACAAAAAACACAGGAGCTCTTGCTCCCACACAGAAATTTTTCAAAGCCAAATCACATATTCCAGTTAATGACAAGGAACAACTGTCACTGAAGTATCCAGATGAACAGACATGCCCAGAGAGGCTGGATAGCACCAGTAAGCACTGGGCTAACTGGTCTCCCCAGCACACCCCCAGCATAGGCACACAGGGAGATTTTTGAATGACACATTCAAGGTATTTTCCTCATTTGGACAGCAAAGGTAACACTCACCCAGCAAAGATTCTGGGTGAAAAGGAATTCAAGTGCCTACATTTGACATGCCCAAAAAAAAAAAAAAAAGGAAAAAGTATGGAAGCCTCAGACTAAAACTATAAAATAATGCTCAAGTATTTGATTCCATCCTGTTTCTAGATGAAATAAGGGAAAGTTATGGTTTTATCTGAGCTTTCAACAGTAATTAGCTTATAACTTTACATAGTTCTATATTCTGCATCATTAGAGATGAAGAATGGACTGATGTGGTGATAGACATTTTGCATGTGAAAATAAAAGTGCATTAAAACATAATGGTCTTGAAGCACTCTAGAACTACATAAAGCACCTTGATATTGCTAAATGTATCAAACCTTCAAACTTTCTAATCCATCCCCCTCTATATACAAAGCATGAAATTGTCATCCATACTTAGAGCATTCCATTTTTTGCAGGTGCTCTCTAGCCATTTACTGATTCTGAATAATCAAATTCCAATAATAAATTTTACTCTTAAATGACAAGAAAAAAGGTCCTACATCAATGCTGTCCTGTGCCTATCTCACTGGGCTCACGTAAAGGTGAACTCACCAGAAGAAAGCATGTCTTTAGCTCTGTTCCATGCCACTATGTATTTTTTACCAAAATCCTGGGAGAATAAAATACTATAAAATGACCCTAAGGAGAGGAACAGGTTTAAGGAGTGAAGAATCTCTTTTGTGAGGTTCCCTGAAGGACTAGCCCTGTCCACGGCTAAGCATTAGGTGTATTTTAATTCTGTGTGGGTCCCTTTTTCACAGGCATTATGGGAAGCATCACATTTTCTGTTAGGTAGGCAAATCTCAGGCCATTTAAAAATTTTCAGGTCAAAACTAAGCATTTGAAGTCCACCCAGTAGCTAGACAGAAGCCATAAAAGGACTCCAGCACTGTAGAGTCCTATGCTCTGCACTTAAAAGAGTGACTGAAATGAACATAGCCCCATTTTATAAAAATGCCACTTTCAAGGTTTCAAAAATGTGGAGAATGTTATTACCACATGCTTGAAGGGAAAATAAGGGAGAAATAAAAAAATAAAATCTTAAACATTTCCTGATCATATTTTTACTACCTTGAATTACATTTCCAAAATGTTATTTTTTATTCCACCCTTTTAAAATTTACCATATCTATGCACAATTTAAAGTCCACTACAAGTATATTCCTCAGGGTACCTTCTGTAAAGGGAAGTTAGCAAAACGAGAACAGGACCAACCTTTCAGGACACACATTTACAGCTGTTTCATGTGTTCCAGCTAATTTTTAAAAACTGCAACAAGAAGGGATTTTCTCTTAATTAATGATCAAACAGCATGAGGAACTATAAAAATTAAATTTCCCACAATGTAACAGCACAGTTGGTGAAGATTATCTGGTTTTGTCATAGCGACTCATTGTCTGTATAGGAATAGTCACAACTGGTGTTTCGGCTCTAGTTGTAAAATTTCAAAGATTAAAACAAAAAAAAAAAATCCTCTGTTCACATCTGCAAAAACAAATGTAGAAACAGAATAAAAACTTTAAATCACTACGTGAAGTTTTGGCCCTGCAAAACACTAAGTCTGCACACAGAAAAGAGAACAAATACAGCTAAGAAATGGCGTATTTTCTAACATGTCTTCTTTGAGCATATTTCTACCTACTTGATATTTACAGAAGCAAAACTAAAAATCAATGCCGCTAATTTTTTTTTTTAATAACTATGACCATTGCAGGCACCATGCATACTTCAGCCTCACAAAACCATTTCCCACCATCTTGTGCACACAGGACACAAGCCGTCATTATATTGAAAATTAGCAACACAATCCAATTCCCATCTAATGGTCACTCCTGGAACACAGGTGGCTGCACTCTAATGGTCACTCCTAGAACACAGGTGGCTGCACGAGGGGATCATGGGGCCTGTTTTCCTTAAATCAGCCTTTGGACACCTCAGCATCAGAGGTGAAGCCCAGCCGGCAGTCCATTGCTCCCCCCATAGAGCAGCATTACCTATAGGGCGCAGCTCTGTTACCCAATTCTGCTCCTTTCCCAAACAAATCCCCCAGAAGAGACACAGTGAATTTATTTTCTCAACAAAGAGCCCTCGAGGTGGGGAAGTAAAATAATCAACTTTTCAACTCGAAAAACATCTCATCATTACCACAGCTGAAGTGTTTGTGAGTATTTTAGGTACCTGAGGCCCCCAGGAGCAGGCAGAGTGGATCAGGTCTGGGTGGGAAGACCACCCGGACATGGAAGCCAGGCCAGGAGGCTGCGCCAAGCACATCCCCAGGTGCCCAGAGTTAGCGTCTGCCCTCCCCCCTCATTACGCACAAGTGACATCAGGGCCATTTGAATAATCAGATTGCAGCCTACATCGCCTTGTGAGATACCAGCTGCTCTTGGATTGCGGTGAGGTAGTACCCAAAGCCTCACACCACAAGTTCCACGTACGCCATGGGCAGCCACCATCCTCTTCCTGGCACTGCCGCTTCCCCAGGAGAAAACTCATCTAAGTAGTGGACGTGACCAGCGGTGCCCTGCCTTCCCTCACAGAGCGTGACTCGCAGTCAAAATCATTACAATGCCTCCTCTAACTTTTGCATAAAGTGACCTAAACCCTTAAATATTGCAATAGCCTTCTTCCACACCAAGGGGTCTGAATGCAGAAATGCTGCATTCCTTTGGCATTCCCTTGAGGTTTCAATAGTAAGTCAGGAATCTACTCCTGAGCTTATTAAATGCTTTGCACCTCCCCCAAAGTAATTCCCCACCCTTCCATCAAGAAAACCTTGACCAGGGCTCTTTTTTCAACCACAGCATATCTCCTGGTCTGTTTCTTAAATACTTCCAGGGAAGTGGCAGGGGGGAGGAAAGCCACACACAGGCTCTCTCCTTACTTCCTTCCACAGCAGGTAGGAAGGCAATTTTGCAAACCTGGGTGTGCCCACTTCAAATCAGAAGATCCAGCAAAGGCTGGAATGCAGTGACTACTGGGCCCAAGAATTTCACCCTGAATAGCAAGCCAGGCACACTCCATGTCTTCCAGATTCTGCTCAACTTTATGGCAGCCCTAACTGACACCACCTCTTGACCTTCCTTTATGAGACAAGGATATGGATTACCAAACCCTTACCCTTTCCTCCTGTGCACCTCAGCTGTCTCTGGAGAAAGATGCCCACAAACTACCTTTGTCAGTGATAATATACACACTCTGGTTTAAAAAAAAAAAAAAAAAATAAAAATCATGTTTACGGAGGCTGTGAGGAGGGGAGCTAGGAGTCTCCATGAAGTAGCCTCAAAGCAGCAGAGGTCAATACATTGTATTGAATAATTTTGTTGCACTACAAAACAACTTTTGCTCTTACGAAGTAGTCATTTGACCAAACTATTAATTGTACTCTCATGCTGAAAGACAGACTTGACTCATCCGCCTTTTTTTTAAATGGCGTCACTTCTCCAGCCATATCTCGCCCGCTGGAGAGCATAGGGCTCTTTGGAAAGCACTTCCCGGCCTTACAGAGTGCAAACACACTGGGTGGGCCTGGCGAGCAGCACCCCCCCACCACACCCCAGCTGCTCCTACACCTTTCCCTGCTGCAAAAAGATACAAAGACTACAAATAAGTTACTTTGAAACCACCTTAACCACTTTCACCAACAATTCTCAACAGTTGAAAACTGTGCTTTGACTTGTAATTAACAACTCTAAATATGTGCCCAGTAACCAATATCTAGAAAAAAAAGGAAAGAAAAATCTCCAACTTTTTGACATCCTTCCCCCCACCAAAAAAAAAAAAACAATAGACATCTATAAAAGGAACAAGAGAGTCACTATTATATATGGAGGCCACTGAATGAATTTTAAGTGGTTCTTTATATTAGATTTTGGGAGAGGGGGAGCAGAAACAAAGGGGAAGGAAGTATAGCCATAAGAAATACAATTTAATTTTCTGTTAAACAGCAGTATAAATCTGAACTATATCTAATGCATTCCAACAAGATAATGCACGATGAAACAGTGTTTTAACAAATAAGGGTTTTGGGAGAAGCAACACGGGTATGCTGATATAATTACATTTGCCATTTTTTTCAATATGCCTATATGCAGGCAACCCATGCCTAGAAAAGTACTTGAAGTTCAGTGCAGAATTCTTTTCAACAAGTTACAGACAGATAAATGTTTCTGATAATTGCTAATTCACAAATAGGACACGGTGCTCAACAAAGAATGGACTTTTACACCATTTCAGCTGGCAGCTGAAAGAACAGAAAAATACTTTAAAACACATTAAACAATGATCTAAAAAGAAAAAAGTTGGGGAAGCACCAGTGATTTTAAATTTACTGTTATATGAGTGTAATGAATTTATTTTCAAAAGCATAAATAGAATGCTCTTTGTGCCAGCTTAAGATTAACAAGCATAACAGTAAATTTATTAGACTAATAGGAAAGCATCAATTTTTATATGTGCCATGGAATTTTCTTCTTAAATCTAAAAGTATATTCCATCTACAACAGTATTTTTCTATACAAAATCTATTAAATGCAGGCTACTGTAATTCAAAACTAAATGCATTGCATATTGAAGGAGAAAGAGTACATACACCATATATTAAATTTCAGTGAAAATTATCAAATAAATAGAACCATAAAGAGTCACATGCAATGAATTTGTCCAGAGAGGGGGTCCTCCTTCCCTCAACAAGAGCAAAAAACCTCCATTCTTTCTCAAGTGAAGCTTTCTTCTAACACTAAACAGATTATCAAACTTCTAATTCTCAAAATACCATGATACAATGCCCATCGAGACAGATAAACCATCTTTTCCAATTAACTATCTTAAAAAGACTGCAATTTAAAAAATAATCCTGAAATAGTAGAAGTCCCTTGTAATAAAGTTTCACAGACAGACATACTTCCCAGATTGAATAATGGAGTGCAGGAACAAGCACGTGGAAAGTTTGATCTATTTTTTTTTTTTTACTCTGTAGTGCATGCCAGGTTTTCTATCATATAAATATTTGTGAAAGAAGCAGGCTGAATTGCTATGGGCAGCATAAAAATACTACTGCTTTATTCCAAATATTGCTTCTTTACACAAGGCCCAACAAAATTACTGCCTTGCAAAAATTAAATGTATGTTTAGAAATTAAGGATGCAAAAATCCTGCCCTTACTGGGAAGGAGTCCTTCTCCTGCTGCTTCTATAGACCAGCTCAAAATAGCGATGATAAAATCCTCTCAAATACAGATGAGACTTCTACTATGTGCCTGTAAAATGCTGCAGATTCCAACATGGCAGGATCAAAAAAATATAACCACCAGTATATTTACAAGGTGCTTTTTGTTGCTGAAGCAGAGCTCACGTGCTTGCCCGTTATACAGTGCACAACACCACATTTCATTTCCTGCTAGCACACAGATTTTAACTCTTCTCACGGAACTTTAAATTTTAAAATCTACACAGTCATTTGCCATCAGACCATAATAATTTGCTTCTGCCACACAAAGGTGCCGTTTTCTAAAAATAAACTAAATAGTACCATTGCTGCCTGGCCAAGACACTACATTAGAAATACATGGGGTGATTCTAGAAAACCTCTCGGACTGCACTGAGTGCACGCCTGTGGGTTTAAGAAAGCGGTCCATTTATCTACAGGGAAGAGAAACACAAACCTAAGCATTTTTCAAATTGCTTCTCACTGGATAACTAAGGGCAAGGGGCGGTGCGGGGAGAGGGGGGATGGGGGGGTGTGGATAAAAATAAATTACCTTTGTCTTTTCGGGACCGAATGTTCAACTTCTATGAGTTTCCCATGCAGCTCCACTTTACCTGCCGAGATAAACAGAAAGGGGAAAATATTCGAGCGCGGCTGTGCGTCCCCGTCTCCAGGAGCGGGCTCGCAGGGGTGCGAAGCAGGAAACAGGAGCGCAACACGTTAGCCCATTCATCGGCAGCCCCGGCAGCGGCGGAGCGGGGCCGCGGCGCCCGGGAAGGCGGCACAGCCCGGCGCCCGGGGCCGCGCCGCTGCCGCGGGGGAGCCACGCTGCCCTCGGCGGGGCCCCTTCCCCCGCTCCGCGCTGCAAACAGCCCGCGAAACGTCGTGTGCGGGAGCCGGGCTCGGCCCCGTCTCGGCGAGGGGGAGAGGGGGCTCCGCCACCCCCCGTGCCGCCAACTTCGGGCGATTTTCTGCGCGGAAGCGGGCGGGAAGAGAGCCGAAGGGAGGCGCGGAGCGCAGCCCGAGCCAATCTCCTCCGAAGCAGCCTCTCTCAGCAGACCTGAGCCCATCTCCTCTGAGGCAGCCTCTCTCGGCAAACCTCCGCAAAGCCGCTTCACGCGAAAATATTTTTTTTTTTTTTAAGCACACAAAAACAGGATGTCGGGGCTGGGAGCCGGCGCTGCTGGAGGCGGTGATGGGTGCGTGAGAGCAGCGAAGAGAAACCGAAATAAATAGCAGGGCAGCGCGGGGCGGGGGGGCAGGCAGGGCTGCCCCCTCCCAACTTTGGAGCAATTCGGCGGCTCGCCCCCAGCACCGCGGCCTAAGCCAAGCCGAAAGGAGCCTCAGCCCGCTCCGGGGGGAGGTGGCCCCTGCGAGGGGCTGCGAGGGAGTCCAGCTGTTCCTGGGGGTGTGTGCAGCCGCTGCCCCGCGCAGGGCTCGGCGCCCGCAGCCCGCCTCCGCCTCACTGCACTCACCGCCACCCCCCCAATGCAGCGAGGGCCCCCGGGCGGGCAGGGCTGGCCGTGGGGCTTGGAAAAACATGGGAACCGCCGCGCCACGGGTCCCCGGGCCCAGGCTCCCGCCCCTCCCCGGCCACTCCCGGGGGGCCGCCGCCGCGTAAGCCCCGCGCAAAGGCTCCACGGGAAGGCCGGGCGGCTCCGGCCGAGCTCAGAAAAAAACAGTTCTCAGCTCACCTGGGGGCGGAGGGAACAGGGACCCCCCTGGCCCCCCTCAGCACCCCCCAGACCAGCGGCGCGGCCCAGGCCGCCGCTGCAGCCGCTCCGCGGCCGCGGAAGAGCTCGAGAGGCGGGAGCCGTCGGGGCTGCGGGGAGAGGGCGGGGGTGGTGGAAGGGGCCGCTCACCTGAAAGTGCCTCGATGGCCTTCATAGCCCAGCTCTCGTCGGGGCAGTCCACGAAGGCGTACCCCGTCTTCACCAGGAACTGGCCCGAGAAGGGTATCTTGGAGTCCTTAAAGAGACTTTCCAGGTCGAGAGGGCTGACGTTCTCGCCGAGGTTGCCGATGTAGAGCTTGTTCATCTTCCTGGCGGCTCGGGGAGGCGCGCACCGCGGGCTGCAACCCTCGTCTTGCGAGAGGAGGTGGGGAGGAAGGGGGAAATAAAACAAAATGCGATGGAGGAAGGAGAGAGCGAGAGAGAGAGAGACAGGGAGAGGGAAAAAAAAAAAAATCAGATCTGCAGCTTGTGTCCCTCCCTCTCTCTCTCTCGGGGTAAAAAAAAAAAAAAAAAAAAAAAAAAAAAAGTTAAAAAAAAAAGGCAAAAAAAAAAAAAAAAAAGCGTGGCCAAACGGGAGCCCTAAGTGCCTGCCGTGCTACCCGGGCGCATGGGGGGCACGGGGGAAACACCCAGCGCCGGGGCCGCGGATGGCGGGCTGAGAAGAGGAAAAGGAGGAGGGGAGGGGAAAAAAAAACTACTTTTTTTGTCTTGCCCCCAAGCCCCTTTGGCAGCAGCAGGCGGACTATGAAAATGTCACACTACGTGCATGCAGGCGCCGCCTCTCCGTATTAAAAAAAAAAAAAAAAAAAAAAAAGAAAAAAAAAAAAAGAGAGAGAGAGAAGGGGAGGGGGGGAGGGAAGGACGGAGAGAGAGAAAAAAAATTACTTGAATATTCCGGCTTTTTGAATGAGCCACGTGTTCAAACTACAAATCAACTTCTCACGTGAGGAATCCCAGCTCTTCAATTAGCGAGTGGATGGGGCGCACACACACTCACGGAGAAGGAGGAGGAGGATGGCTGGGGTGAAGGACGGGGAGAGGGGTGGGGGGAGGCTGGACAGGACAGGACAAGTTTAGAGAGGGCCGGAGGGCGGGGGAAATGGAAACCAGAGTTGGGTGGGCTCCGGTCTGCGCCGCCTCTGCCCTTCCGCGGGGGGAGTTCGCTCTGCGCGCCCCCTCCACCCAAAAACGGCTGGGCGGCCGCACCTCCCCCCGTGTGAGCGGGGTGTGATCCCGGGGAGGGAGGGGAAAAGGCACCGCAATGCCCGCCCCCCCGTCCCGCTCCTCCCCCGCCGTGCCAGGCGGTGGGGATTATTCATCGGGGTCGTGCCTGGGCGATCCCGCTCCCCGGCAGCATGGGTTGGGGGGAGGAGGAAAAGGGAGAGGAAAAAGAAGGGGTGCGATGGCGGGGGGAGGTGGCCGGGAAGAGAGCGGGATCCGCTGCCGCGCAGCGCCGCCGCGGCTGCGTGCTGGGGGGCTGCGGGGCGGGGGCGGGGGGTCCCTCTAGCCCCGGAGGAGCCCCATATGGTAATGATCCCGCATTACTCGCCGTGCCCCTTGCGCTAAGTCTTACGGAAAGGAGAAAGAGGGGGAGAGGAAAAAAAAAAAAAAAAAAAAAGACAAAGGGGTCGAGGAGAGTTGGGGGATGATGAAGAAGAGAGTCCTGGAGCGAGGGAGCTGCCCGGCCCGGGGAGGGGCGGGGGAGGGGGGCTCGCTCCCTTCCCATCTGGGCAATGGTGGACGGCGTGGGGGAAACGCGAAGGCACCGTTGCCCTCGGCTGGTAACGGCACACAAAGGGATTTGGCGACCCCCCCTCCTTTCCTGCCCCCCTCCCCCTGCCCGGTCTAAGGAACCATTCATAATTCTCCACATTCGTACAGATACAATGGTGGGCTTGTGGGGGAGGGGTTTGGGGGTGTGGAGCCTTTCCAGTGCAAACAAAACGTTGCCTGAAGATGAAGAAAGGATACGGAAATGAAAGCCAGCACTGTGTTTAATATAGCGATCTAGTAGGTTTTGTTTAATAATTCAACGCACTTTAGCCGAAGGTTTCATTTATTCCGTGGTAGGCTTCTTGTGGTACGTTTTAATAGGTATATCCATGCAAAATGGTTAAATATTTTTATTAGTAAGCAGTGACTGGATTTCCACATGTCCTGTAGTATGTCTGGAAATCTCTAGTAAAGAGGGACGCTTCCTAGCTTTGTGCCTAACTTCTAATAAGTATGCAATTAAAGAGGGGTGGTTTAAATCTCCTTGGAAGCCGTGCAGGGGTCAGGCTTTTGTTACTACGCACGCTGCGGCCGCCGCAGCTCGGCGATGGTGGTGGTGGTACCCAGCGCTCAGGGGGTGAGTCAGCCGCTGAAGATTTCTCTTGTGGTGGTATGATGATGCAAGGAGCCATGGCTCACCATGAGGCTGGAGCCCCAGACCATTGTGAAATTGTCAGGGGCTGGGGGAATGCTGCAGTAAGTTGGAAACATGGCCCTTTTGTTGTGTGCATCCAAGGGGCTGGTTGACCAAAACCCTAATGTTTGTAATTTCAACCCATTGTTTAATCTTAGGGTTATTTTAGTGAACTTTTAATTGTCAGGTTGTGATTGAGGAAATCGAGTGTTTTGTGTTTCACTAATCAGAATTTAATCACAACTTCCATTTTGTAGGAAATTAGCAAATAATTATCTTGGGGATAGAATTTTTTTTTTTCCTAGGGATTTAACCTGTTTATGACTTTTTGATGTTGCATGTGGAATTCTTTCCTAAATGAATTTGTATTTCATAACCCCACTCTGTATAGTCTGCTTAAAATAAATAATTGCTTATCTAAGTTAAAAACAGCCCCCCTCCAAACAGCTGAATTCTTAGTTAAACTTGTGAAAGGAATTAGTCACTGCTCCTGCAGATTAATTGCATTCTTTATAAATTTGATTTGTACTGCATCTATAAGGCATGTGCTGCATGTGCTCATTTCTACATGGTTGGTCTATAGCATTATCTGGTATTTCCTCTTAAGTTGCTAAACATGGTGAATATATTTCATTTAATATTCTGGTCTGAAAATCTGTTTAGTTAGAAGATTTCTTTAAGAAATTAAGATTGAATGTTCATGATAACCCTATGCATCAGTTGTCCAACAACATCATAAACCGCTTTGTAATCAGATGGTTGGGGGGGGGGGAAATCCTTACTTATTAGCAATCCCCCCTGGTCTTTTTTTTTTTTTATACTCTGAAAACCTCTTGCTAATAAGCTGAAATATTTTCTGTAAATCTAAATAATGTATAGCTTTGTTTGTTAAGAAGTGTGGGTTGGTTAGTGGTTTCAAGAGTAATTCCAAATCTTGAATGCCAAAAAAGGCAATTTAACAACAAAAAATGGTTCATGTTGCCTGACAAATCTCCACCTCCCTGCACAGATGAATATAGCTCAGACCAGTTGGGCACCCCCCAAATGTTAACGTTATTGAGAATATAAAATTTGAGATGTAATTTGTTTTGGCAGTCACAAATCAAATGCGTGAGCACACAATACAGCATTCACACATATTAATGTATTTTTTAATTTACCTCTGTAAGAAAAGGCATTATTAAAAAAATTTTTTTTTTCCTGTATTTCATTTGTTTGTGTTTATTGCCCACAGAAGCCAAGAAGAAGTTGAAATAGTTACATAAATATTGCACACAAGGAAGCACAGCCAATCTTTAATTAGCAAGGGCTTTTACGACATTTTGCCGTTTAGAATTAAAACTCAACCATGTGCTTCTCCCCACCTCCGGGTGAGAATCCGAGGGCCTCCGCCGTGTCCGTCCCCCCCTCTCGCACGGTCAGGGGCGGGCAGGGCGCTCCCTCTCTCCCCCCTCCCGAGGCCCGAAGCCCCCCCGCTCCGCTGGGCTCGGCGCTCGCTGGGTGGGTAGCACGTCGGATCGCCCGCAGCCCAAATATTTCCCATTAAATTTCTTTTTTTGGGCTCGGCTGGGTTTGGGTTTCGTGGGGTTTTTTTGGACTGCAGCCGCCCACGGAAGGCTCCCGCGTGGGCTGCTGGCCGAGGCGCGATGGGCAGCGGGGGCCGGGCAGCAGGGGCCGGGCAGCGGGGGCCGGGCAGCCGGCGCGGGGCGCGGCGGCGGCGGGCGCTCCCCGCGCGCTCCGGTGGGCCGCCGCCACGACGGCGGGGACGCCGCCGCCCCTGCCTCCGCCGCGGCGGCGCGGGCGCGGAGCCGCCAGTCCTCGCGGGGCGGACACACGCGCCGACGGGACGGGGCCGGACAACAGCGCTGACCCGCCCGGCCCCCGGCTCGGCGCCGCCGCGCCCCCTGCCTCCGTCCGTCCGTCCGTCCGTCCATCTGACCGTCCGTCGGTCCCTCTGCCCGCCCTCGCCTCGCCGCCATCCCCGGGGCGCGCAGCCCCCGCGGGCGGCCATAGCCGCTCGTAGTAAAGCGGCGCGGCGGCGCCGCCTCCCATTGGCTGAGCCCTGCGCCTACCAGCGCCGCCCGCCGCCGCGGCGTGGCCGCCCATTGGCTCCCGCGCCGGCCCCCGGGGCGCGTGGCGCGAAAGCGGCGGCGGGGGCGGCGGGGGCGGGGAGGGGAGACCGGAGCAGACGAGACGGGCGGGGGGCGCGGCGCCACCGGCCGGGGCAGGGCAGGGCCGGGATGGGACGGGAGAGACAGCCCGCTCCCGCCCTCCTTCCCTCCCGGCGGCGGCCCGGGGCTTTGTAAGGCGGTAAGTCGGTGCCTCGCCGCAGAGGTGCCGGTTCCGGGGGCCGCCCCGCCGCAGCAGTGCCGGGAGGGCCGGCGAACAAAGGAGCGGCGGCGTGCGGCTCCATATGGGCACGGGGAGCGCGGCCGGCGCCGCGGGATGCTCGCACCGGGAGCCGAGGGATGCCCGTACCGGGAGCGGCGTGGTCTCCCCGGCCCGGGGGGCGGTGGCGGCCCCTCGCCGCCGGAGCGATCTCCGCTCCCGGGCTTGGAGCGGCGCTCCCGGGGGCTCCCGCCGCCTTTCCCGAGGCGCGCACCCGCCAGCCCGCCCGGGCAGTTCGTGGAGGCGGCGACGGCTCGGCGCCGGCGGCTGGTTCCGCTGCCGGGGCTGAGAGCGGTTCGGTTCAGCTCGGCTCCCCCGACACACCGGGGAGGGGATCGGGGCACGGCGCAGCGCCTGCGGGAGCACCGGGGTCGGTCCCGCTCCGCTCCAGCTTGGAAGTTTTGATCATAAAATGCTACAAAACTCGATGAATCGGCAACGGAGAGTGTGGCGGTGCCGGCGTGGGATGAAACAAATAAACCGCACGATGCATCGGAAGTTTTAGAGCTTGAGATAAAACAATGTAGCCAGCTCTGTTCGAGTTTCTTTCCAATAAAAAAGAATTACAAAGAGGTTAGCTGTCTGTGCTCTTTTGCTGACCGGAAAGTTGCAGGAGTTCTTGATTCTGTAATGCAATGTGATCACAGTGTTACTGCAGTAAAATAATACAAACAATTTCTAAATAAGTAGTCCGGTATATGAAAGATGGTGACTGTGGCTTAGAACGAATCTCTACATGCTGATTTGAAAGTAAGTAATTTTTTCCCATTTTGTCCAGGATCTCTTTATTCAAGTACTGAATGCTCGGTGTATCTTGTTTTTATTTTTCAAACAGATCTTTGAAAACAGATCTTGCAAAAGAAAAATCTGATCACCTACATTTTGATTACATGAAAATAATTAACAGTCTTTATATATATATATATGCACACACAAACTTTTCATCAGTGTTCACCTCACTTGGCACAGCTGGATTTAAAATGGGATTTTCAAAGGAGAGCTTAACCATATTTCAGGTCGATATCTGAAATCTGAGATCTTTGCAATTGTGTTGGAAGGAGCACATAGAAAAAAATACAAATATATCATATATATTACAGCCAGACAAAATCAGAACTTTATTTGTTCAAGTGACAGGAATAATTGCCAATATGGCTTCCTCTAGCTAAAGAATATTTTGTGGGGCTTTTACAAGGAGTGAAGAACTGAAAATGAAGACGCTATTTAAGAAGTAAAAGTGTTTCTCACTAGTGAAGTGTGTTTTAACTTGTTTCAGATGGGGTTTTGTTCTGGTTTTGTTTTCTTACAATTTAGGGAAATCAGAATATATTTCTTGTTTGCTCCTCCTTTCATCAAGGAGATCTTTTGCCAAGAGGAAAAAAATATCAAGTAAGGGAGTAAAATGGGGCAGCAACCCAAGCATGAAATCCCTTTGGCGAGAACAATGAGACCCTCCTCTCCAGAATCTGTTTTGCCTTACTGGTATGATAACGGTGTTTTCAGTGAACATTATCGTAGGTCTATTGTGAATTCAGCCCCAGCACCTTCCATATCTTAAAATTATAGAGAAGGTGTGTTAAATTTGTTTTTTAATACCTGGTATTGGTTAGATTTTGATGCCCAGATTTCCTTCCAAGTAGCCATTATTTTTTAATAAGGATATATCCCCTCCCTTTCTCTAAGAACCGCTAGTGTAATGTTGGCCTTTGAAGACACCCTGCAACAATTTGGTTTTAATATTTAAAAATATCTTAATTTGGATACAAATTAGTTATTTTGTTATATTTAGGCAAAAATTAATATAGTAGCTGCTGAAGTTTCATACTTTACTTTTTTGTTTTGTTTTAATTTTTTTTTATAACTTAAAATACATTTGTTCTGTTGCTGGATCCAGTTCAGGCAATTGTTTGGTCTTTTAAAAATTTCATCAGGAATAAGCATTCCAATTTCAATGTAACATTAATGAAAAGAGCTGTTTAAATTAGCCATTAATATGTATATCCTTTGAAGAATGTGGTCCTGAATGTTTGTATTTAAAGTGTGTTTTCCCACTACAATATCTATTCTGTCATTTGCTATATATTATTTTTCTCAAAATCAGAAATCTTCCTAATGTTAATTATAGTCATGTTTTTGTTTCCTGTCTGTTTCTCAAGAAGACTGAATAGTTGAGTATGTGAATTATGGATTATATGGCAATTTAAAACTACCTGTGAAACTGAAGGCTGAGCTTGTGGGATTGTTGGCCCCTCCTGCAGACATTAGTGCTTAGATATGAATGATTTCGTTAGGTCATTGTGTGTCTGGTCTAAAATAAATTAGGTTCAGTCTTTTGTGTTTCTCATGAAAGCTATACAATATAACTATTTAATTTGCAATGGATTACCTTAATATCTTGTACATGGTTTTGGTATTAAATGCTAGGGAACTTTGCAAGAGATCTTTTTGGGTTGGTATTGCCACTATAAAATGGCTGGCACAATTTTTTTATGTAGGGAAAACTCCATATTTTTCCCCCCAAGTTCTGGTTTTCTGACAGTTAAATGGTCAATGAAACTTGACTGTATTATTTCTAAAACATTTTGTGTAGAGTCTAGTTATTTCCCAGGGCAAGGCAAAGTAGCTAAAAGTTCTACAAAAATAAGTATTTAAGTAGTAGAAGAGAGACCTGTAAAACAAAAATGCCCTGCAACCCCATAAGGCAAAAGCTGTGAAAATAAATAGAAGCCTTAGTCTGATAAAATTAAAGTGCATATATATAGCATTAGTTTCATGCTAATTAATTCCTGTTTTAAAGCTCAATTTACATCTCAATTGAGCAATCCTTGATACAACTGGAGGCACACAAACATATCTTAGACTAAGTAGTTGTTTCTACAAATTTCAGATTCAAGTTTTTCTTCTAGAAATGTTTTCGGTTTCTTTAAAGTTTTGCAACAGTAAACAGTTTATCTGAGCTTTTAAATGCTCTTAAAATACTACTCAAACCAAAGTTAGAAAATCAAGTAGGAAAACACGAAAAAAGTGATTTATTTGGGTAAACCCAAGCCTGCAAGGCTAGTTTGAGGCTGTTTTTTGCAAGCCTGTTTTGAGTCCATTGTTTGAACGTATAGTCATGCTGTAGGAGTGGGGCTGAGCTCACAGAATGCACACTAACAAAGTACCGTAATGGGGTCACAGAGGCCAGAGAAAAAATTCAGCTTTCTTGCATCAGACCTGTGATAAAGCCCCAGCCTGTATGTAAACAGTGAAACATTCTCACAGGCAACAGCTAGAGGCAAGGCTAATATCTGCCTTATTTGCCTTAAGTTTACAATGTAAAAAATATAGTCAAACTGCATTACCAAAGAAATTACAAAATGTGTTTCTTTTCGTTCTTTGGGTGGAAAAAAAATGTCAATTGCATGCTTCAATCTACTTTCATTGAATGATGGCTGCAGGAAAATTCAAAAGCATCTGTACCCCTTTGTTTTAGTCATGTGTGGATTTCTAATGTTAATATTCAATGCTGAAATGCTAATTTTGAACTGGAATATGGTTCTAGTCAAAATATGATCTTAATTTATTTCAAAACAAAAAGCTGCAAATTTCTCTTTTATTGTCAATGAAACATAGATACAAGGTAACTTAATTGAATTCAGTGTTCAAGGTGCTTAAATAAACCCTGACATTTTCACAATTTTAGTCAAATTTCCTGCAGCTTTGACAAGTTCATAAAAATGGAGCTTTCTCTCTTGGAGTAGAAATAAAAATAATCAAAATAATTAAATCACTGTTTGTAAAAAGATAATAATAAATGGGGGTGTTTCATATCAGTCACATAATCTAATTATTCGATTGAATATAACTTTTTAATTTTAATTGCACCCTTTTAATACTGCCTTAAGCTTTAAGAGTCTAAAACTCACCCAGGAACTGCTAGTTTTAGAAGCACATGTTTTTAGCAAGTTGTGGTTATTTACTTAGAGAAAAAGTGTGGGCAGGGGGAGTTGAGAGGTGGAAATAACAAGACAAGAGTGTTTCCTGGCTCCACCAAGTCAAAGGCCAACAGGTGCCCCCTCAGTTCCTTAGGAAATCTCTCCCTGGCCTGGCTAAAGGTTACACTCCTGAGCTGCAAAGGGGATTTTCAGTTGCGGGCTTTTGAAGAAAGAGAACAAACCAGATCAGCTTTCTGGATGCAAAAGCTGTCAACCTAATTTATGGTTTTCCCTGTGTCCTGTAAATAACTTTCAGAGGTTCAAAACAAACTTCAAAGTAGTTCATGGGTGTATTCCAATGAGAAGTAGCAAAATGTCAAGTTTCAAAGTTCAGTTGTCTTAATAATTAGAAAAGATGGAACAACCCTTTCTTTTCCCATAGAAAAATAAAGTTTACTCCATATATATTTCCAGACAGCTTAGAAACTCTTTTGAGCAAAAAGAAGGAAAAAAACCCCAAAAATCTTAACAAACTGTAGCTTGAAGGAATATTTTGTTTTATCTATAAATTATGACTGAAAAAAAATGAGTGAAAAAGATATGAGATTTTTATACCTGAAATTCCTACAAGAACTGTATTGTACAGACAGCCACTGTTTCCATCTGCTGCAGATAAATTTGCAATTGATTTAGTTTTAGTCTTGTACAAAATGTTGGGTGTTCTTTTGTTGGTTTGGTTTTTTTCTTTCACGTTGGACATCTTGTTGCAAACCTATAGCATGAGACATATCTGTGCAGGCATAGTCTCATCCTAAAGCTTCTGTGGAGCCTGGTGAAAACAAGCCAGGACATGCTTTGCAGTTCTGAAGTTGTAGGTCAAGCAGCAGAAAGCTCTGAACACCTTTGAGATCTGGTTATCAAATGACGACTACTGGTTGTAAACATCATGCTTGAAAAACTCATATTCAAATTTTAAAAACATACACAAAATCCAGAATTGTTTTTCAAAACTGCTGAATTTCTAAGCTAATAATCCTATAATTTTGTTTTGTATCTGCATTACACTTCAGAAGTGTATAATTTTTCTTCTGTATTAATGTTCTTGCTAAAGTGTTAATTTACTGATTTTTTTAACAAATGCATTTTCTGATAAATTGTTTTTGTTTTTTTTTTAAGATTTTGTAATGCCCAAACCAACTTAATTGAGTATATCTTTATTATTTTTAATTATTTTCTTTTTATACACTTTAGGGATACAAACAATCTTAAAGTCCTGAAGTATATCCTAGATTAGGAAATAACCTTTTTAAAAAACCCAAGAAACAACATATTAAAATAACAACGGTGTTTGTTTGTTTTGGTGTGAGAGGTGAAGACTTCCTTGCAGTTAAATACTGAACACAACACTTAGTCTTTCCAGGGTATCTATTGTTTTCCATAACTCATTTTACCTGATCCCTGAAATTAATTGGGAATAAGCTTTAGATATGGCAAAACATTATACTCCCGACTGCATCAGAAATCCTTATCAATGACTAACCAAGTAACAGATGAAAACCTTTCCTTGTCTTGGAATGAGGACTTGCACCATGGTTAGTTGCTATTTTAAACTCTGATCTAGGTGTAACTGAACTAAACAGAAAACAACACTGAGAGAGACTATTTTAACACAATTTTTTAAACTCATTTCAGCTGTGGCCAATGCTGTCTCGTAACAGTAAGGAGTTATCCTAAAATAAGAAGGGGTTCCTTTCTAGCAAAATTCTTCTTGAAGAAGTTCAACAATTCTCAAGGAAAAAACTCCACAGAGTAATGTGGTGAGAAATATCCTGGAGGGAAGTGGTGGGGCAGCCCTTGACTGCAGCCATCAAGTCCTATAGGAAAAGCAGAGCAATAGTGGCCGGTGGAGCTCATTAGCATCACAGATGAAATGCTGCCTTTTCTTTGACACATCCTAAAACACTTGCATGTGGGCACAGAGAACTGTCCTTTGGGAATGGGGGAAATTATCATTTTTCCACTCATCATGTAGTATTTCTTCAAACAGGACATCCACGCCTTACCAAAGGAGTCAAATCCACACTGGTGTTATGGGTACTAGGTGCCTCCAGATACGCCATTTTAATTTCAAAACGTAATTTTTTTTTCTATTCCTGGTTTACTTGGGAATTCCCTGATTGGATGCTAGGTAGAAACATGCACTACTTGCTGAAACCC
The DNA here is from genome assembly GCF_024509145.1 of Vidua macroura. NCBI lineage: Eukaryota > Metazoa > Chordata > Aves > Passeriformes > Viduidae > Vidua > Vidua macroura. The sequence goes on from NC_071571.1 coordinate 32,192,984, forward strand.
AACAGATTTAATGGCATTTACAGGATCATAAAACAGGTTCTGCAAACACATGGCCAAACAAAGAGATAATGTAAGGACATAGTAGAACTTGGGGTTACATGGTCACTGTCCCCTTACAGTTGAGCGCTTGAATAGAAAACTCTGGGGTGCATCGAGTTCACCTATGTCCAGTGGAGCACAGGCAGCAAGGACACTGTGATGTCCCCAAAACACGAGTGGGGAGGCTCAAAAAATGAATAGAAGATGCTCTCCCCTCTTTTATTTCCCTTTCCAACAGTTGCTGCCTAACGATTAAATAATGAGCCTGTCAACGTGCGGAGGACAGGCTCATCTGGGAGTCGAGCAGGGAGGACATCTGCCTGGGGAAGGGGCTTGGGCTGGAGAGCCTGGGCTGAGCCAGGGCTGAGGCACGGAAGGGGCAGGGCTGAGCCAGCCGGTGCCGGGGCTTTGACGCCGCTCTGGACTCCTCGGGAATGCGGGAGCGGTGGGTGGGCAGCAGCGGAGAGCGGGGATGTGGGCGCAAAGGCGGCCTGATGGCTTCGGGGTGTCGGGCTCGCCTCCCGGCTCCCTTCCCTCCGACAGCCGCTTCCGTCGGATGCTTTCTTTGGGTGGGGTTCACGCACTGGAAGGACGCGTGAGGTTCGGCCCGCGGGCGTGGATGCGAGGCGGAGCCGGCGGCGCTGGGGAAGCCCCGGCCCCCGCTCGGCCGAGGAGCGCGGGGCGCGCCCGCACCAAACAGGGAGCCCCCGCTTCAAACCAGGGCGATGCGGCTGCGGGCGGCCCGGGGCTGCCTCCGCTCGAGGGGCAGCGGCGAGAGCGCCGGCACCGGGAGCCCCCCGGGAGGCGCCGGCGCGGCCCCCGCCGCCTCTCCTTCCCCGCTGCCTGCCGCTGCTCTCCCGGCCCCCCTCGCCCGCCCCGTGTCCCTTCACACCCCGCAGAAATCCCTCCCCAGCCCCGTCCGCCCCCGCCCCCAGCCCCTGCCCGCTCCGGGGTCGCGGAGCGCCGGCAGATTGCGGCGGGGGGCCCCCGGCTGGAAAAGGGCCGGGAGGGCAGCAGCCACTGGAGGACAAGCACGCGGTGCCTTCTGGAAGATGCTCCTTTGCAGTAGCCATAAAAAACCAGGGATAAAGACAACAGAGATCCTGGTTTCCAAGCAGTGGGAGAAGGGAAGACACCAATATTTTCCTTTGCGCTGACCTCGTGAAAGATGCCCCAACATCACTGCCAAGGAAAAGCCAAACCGCCCCAAAATGTTTGAGCATGTGCAGGCTTTTACATTAACAATTCACACTTGGCTCTATACATATTTAAATTGGGACATTATTAAGCTTGTGCCTATTCAGACATATGCCCCTAGCAGGGATGCTGGCTCCTCACATTTTCTTTGTGGTGTTGAAGATAGTGGAGACAGAAGAAGAAAAGTGTATACATGTGTGGTTCCCAAGAAAGTGGATTTTACATCCCTGCGTAGATAAAACACACCATTCTTCCCAAGTGCTGTAGGTAAATCTGATCTCAGAAAGACTCATGTTCTAGGCAATGATTTTCAGAATGTTTCCTCTTCTGCCAGCAAAAGCCAAAGGGAAAAGGGTAGCAAGCTCTAAGCCAGAGAGCAAGTCACCCTGTGGGAGCTGCATCCCACAAACAGGCTGGATTCAGCCCTAGCAGGGTTCCGGCACAGTCCCTGCAGACCTGTTCAGAATCTCTTATTTTAATGAAATACAGTCCTATCCTTCCTGGTGCCTTCACATTCTAATTTTCAGGGCAACAGGATCCTTGCTGTTCAACAGAGGCAGCTAGTCCTGAAGTTTGATGTGTATTTACACAGGAAAAGCGTGACAAACCTCTGGTGCTGCTTATTTTCCTGCTCACTCTCTACTCTTCTTTGCCCGACTTGTAGCCATGCCTTTTCTGATTTGTCTGTGTTTCTTTTCTACCCCTTCCTTCCCTTTACAACTCTTGACATTAATCTTCCACCCAGTTTTCTTTCCCCAGCTGTTATTCTCTGTCTCCCTGTCTCTCTACCTGCCTTCCTCCCCTCTTCTCCTTATTGAACAGTATTTGGTGCCTCTATCCCTCTGGAAGCCCATTTAGGCAATGAACCATGGGATGATGTACCCCTCGTGTAGGTTTCCCCATCTGCAGGGTTCCCACTTGCCCCTGAGAACAGATTTGATGAGTGTCAGGCTTTGCTGGAGCTTTACTGCTGCTTTGGGGAATCCCTGTGAGTTCAAACTGGGTTTTGGAGGGGGCAGAGAAGAAGCAGCCCCAAGGGGCAGTGAGAGACTGGTTCAATATAATATGCTTGATTAGTTCCTTCACGGGATTATTCTTGAAAAACAGTGCTCAGATATCTTACAACTCTATTTTGATGAGTGATCTCCCATGAGTAGGACTTTGGTGGTGGAAACATCTCACCAGATGTATGGGTGGAGCAGCTGTGGGCTCGGGAAGCTGCTGCTGGTGGAAATGCTGGGGTCAGCATGCTCTGAAGCTCAGGCAGACACTGGCTACAGCAGAGGCAGTTTCTGCCAAGAAATTGGCACTATGCTGGGGAAGAAGCAGTGCAGACCCTGAGCTGAGAGGAGGAAGTTAAAAGCAGATGAGATCTTTGTGGGTTTGCAGTAACCGATGTCTGACAGGAAGAGCAAATTCATGCCAGCATAAAGGAAAGCAAAAAAGGAGGAGAGCAGTAGTCAAAAATCCATATTGTTCACTCAGTGACTAAAGCGGTGTCTGACTCCAGAAGAAAAACAGCGTATTAGCTGCAAGAAGAAAAATAAAACTCTTCCTGTCGCTCACTCTGAAACTGAAGTTTTGCTTCTTTAGTAATGACTTTTAGGACTGTAAACATCACCTTCTCCTCCCTGCAAATCTCTCTGCTGTTTATGTAATTTTACAAGTTCCATGGTTATTGATTCAAATGTTAATAGTTTGTACTCAGCAATATACCATACAAATGGATTCATCACAAATCAACTTTCTGTAATAAGAACCTTCACTGCAGCTGGAAGTGAGGAGGTGACAGTGTTGCAGAGAGATGAGGTAACAGAGAGGGATTGGCAGGAGGGAAAGTCTTAGCACAGGTTCCAGAAAGTGGATGAAACACTAAGCTCCAGGTAGTGTTGTCCACTGCCAGAAGTGACTTCTTGGACGAGCATAATTTCTTCTTAATTTTCATCTTCATCTTGCTCAGTCCCACTCTCTCCATAGGCAGAGATCACAAAATTTCCACAGCCGCCTGCTCCACAGTGTGTTTGTCCCATGGTGTGTCCCAGAATGTCCTTTTCCCACAAATTGTTTCTCTCCAAATTGTTGATTCCAGTAACTCCTTCCCTTCCCTTCCCTTCCCTTCCCTTCCCTTCCCTTCCCTTCCCTTCCCTTCCCTTCCCTTCCCTTCCCTTCCCTTCCCTTCCCTTCCCTTCCCTTCCCTTCCCTTCCCTTCCCTTCCCTTCCCTTCCCTTCCCTTCCCTTCCCTTCCCTTCCCTTCCCTTCCCTTCCCTTCCCTTCCCTTCCCTTCGCAATTTCTGAATTTTCCAGTTTGCACTTCTGCCCTCAGCCTTGTACCTTGTATTCCTCTCTCCTTGCCCACATTCCAGTGTGGTTTAGCAAAGCAACAGGAAATTCCTTCCTTATACCTTCTTTCTCTCTTCACTTCTGGTTCATTCATTATTCCTGTTGCTGAAGCTCACAAATGTCATTTAGCTTTTGCCACACACCCAAATGACTGGCAAATCCTTCCTATGTCTTTCTTACACATGACAGTTTTCTTCTTCCATCTTTGCCAAGGAGGGACTGTACTTTGGTTATAAAGGTGATGCTGATTTAGGTAACACTTTGTGTTGTTAGAGGAGAAGACCACCTTCCCAGCATAGGAAGAGAATCAAAGCAGAGCTTTTCCTGATTAAGCCTGATCCAATGCACCTGGTGAAATTTTGGAAATTCTTGGGTACCTCCTCAGAGTTCTACTCACATTCCTCCTGATTAGTAGAAGATTATGGGAAGTTTTTGTATGGATATCACCATCAAGAAAGTAAGCTGGCAGCACTTTTCAATGAGCCGTTGTCATGCTGATATTTAAGAAGCTAACTCGTAAAATTATCACTGTAGCCAAGGAGGCTCATCTTTCTTACTCCAAACAAGTTAGAAATCATAGAATCAGAGAATCATAGAATATCCTGAGTTGGAAGAGACCCACAAGGATCAACAAATCCAACCTTTAGAAAGGAGAGTGTGACAAAAAGACTTTGGCAGTGTTTGGAGCTGTCAGTTTTTGGGGCTGCTTCTTCCCTGGGGCTGTTATTAATTAGGGACTCAACACTGGTCCGTGCTGATTTTCAGCAGCAAGCGGGTCAAACAGCTGCTCAGATACATTCAGTTGCCTGTGACGTGCCTTCAGTAAAAGGCAGTGAGACAGCAGGGTGTAGTCACGGTGGAACTAATGAGCTAAAAGTAGAAATCAGGAGGGGACAAGAGCAGGTGGCTTTAGCAGGTGGGAAAAGGAAGGTTTATATTTCCACATGCCACAGAGGATGATTTTAGCTATCCGGGTAGGTATTCAAATGGAAATCCTCTCTGCTGCTAGCCAGACTCAGCAAGAGATGAGCAGAGATGCTGCTCTTAGACCCTGGTTACCTCCCCATATCCATTTCACCAGTCCCGATGGGGTAAATGGGTGCTGAAGCCCAGAACTGGATACATCGACAGCTGCTCTTGGTTCAACCAGAGACAATAGCAACCCCCTTCCTTGGATTTGCTAAGCTTCCCTATGCAGTGTGCTGCAACAGAGGCAGCAGCTGCAATTTACTTTTTCCTTGAGAAGTTGTAGAAGGAATGAATTTCATCTTTGAGACACAGACTTTGCCAGAGACAGCCATAATTTATCACCTGCAGCCTCAGGATGACACGCTGGGCTGGCTCACAGGCTTGTGCTGCTGTGGGACACAGCTCCTCCCTCGGCACCGTGAGGCTGGGCAAGCTGGGACAGCATGGGGTGGAAGCCAGGTGCTCCTCCTGGGTGAGACAGGGATCACAGTGACACACACCACAGGTGTAGGGGGGTTGTGACTGGAGGTCTGTCCCAGGCAAACAGGAAGCCCATCAGGATAGGAACTATGAGCTTTCTGCTGCACTTCCAGGCATGTTTCCCCTATGCTCTTCTCCTCTGTGTGCTTTACAGGACAAGTAGGGAAGGACTAAGAAATCAGGTGTTGTAAAAAAATTTATCCAGACCAATCCCCAAAAGAGAGCAAGCTCTTATAGAAGCTCTAGAGGTTTTTATAGTGTCCCTGTGATAAGCATAGCTTTCCTGCCCATCAAACACCTTAATAACTTGGTGCTCATCAGACATCCCAGTTACACCTCTGGAACCACTGTTCCTGTAACAGTGCATGGACTAAAGGGTGCATCCTATACTCAAATCACCTTCAAGCAACAAGTGTTTCCAAACTTGTGTAGGCTGCAAGGGTACCTTCACAGCACTCAACAGGTAGAACACTCCTGATGCACTTCTGTATTTTATTTCTATTTTTATTTCTGTTTTAGTCTTCTGCCAAAAAAAATTAACATAGGGAATGGTTTTATTAATGTAAAAATATGTGGCTATCCAAAAGAGTTACTTCAAATGCTTGGATTGTTGGAGGTTTTGCTTAACTTCACATATTCAGTGGCTGAACTGGGTGCAGAAGCCGAGGCAAAACTGTCTCAATTCAAGAGACAGTGCAGAGGTGGGAAGCCTTCAGACCTGCTCTGCTTATTCTCTGCTAACGCAGCCCAGTCCATCCTCAGGGCAACACAGATCGTCTGCATGGACAGAGTGATGCTGTCTCAAAGGGGATATTTGGTCATTTGGGTTGCTTACTTTAGAAGGTAACACCTGTGACACCTTGGAATCTTGCTGTTCAAAAATGGTATTCAGTGCTTTTTCAGGGCAGAGGAGGGAAAAGCAGATGAGTCTCTGCAAGTGATTAGTCTGGGCAGTGCGGACTTGGAACCAAGCATTGTCATTTAGAAGATTACTACACTTTATATAAATAAAAACTGTCTGTTGAGGATGGCTAAATCTCACTAGTTTTGTTTAAAAATAAGAACATAAATAAACATTACAGACTGTTTTGCTATTGTTCCCAGTCTATTGCTCTAGCGAGTCAGAAGAAGCTGCAGTTTTCTCCAGGAAACAAGTTGTGGAGTGGATACATTCCTGCTCCCATCCTCCTCTTCCCCATCCTGCTCTTCCTCCTACTTTCTCATTACATCACCTCTGTTTCAGCAGACTAATAGTTGCCACAGGAATTGAAGAATCTGCACCTATTCCAAGACAAAGGGACTTGCCGTTAAAATGTCCTTAAAAAACAGCTATTACCAGAAGGTCTGGTCAAGCAAAAAAGATGAAGATACGTTTTAAAAGATCAGAAAGGTTGGATCCAGGCTGGAGCAGATTTTGGTCCTATTCAGAGAAGCAAAAGCTGATGTTTTGCCCCTGGTGATACAAGGAGTTGCTCCCCATTCACTTTTGCTGTCTCCTGCCAGGAAGGAGGAGTCCTGATTGCTATGGATTGTGAGTGGGTTTCTGACTGCATGATAGGGGAAAGGAGGCACTATTTTTCTCCTTGTGCCAAAGTGGCACAATAAGAAAAATTTTTGAGTGACTTATACCACCAAGGGCAGGACATGAGAGTTCATCTATCTCTGTCAATAATCTAACTCTCATCTCCAGCCTTACTGCAGGAGTCTTCTCTGTGGGATTGTCAGTAGATCTGCCTCCTTCAGATCTCTGTGGTGCCTATCTCATTAAAAAATACCTTTCTCTGACAGTGACTTTCTTCCCCTGCTAAGCTCCAAAGCTGATGTTAAAGCTCTCCATCTGCTCAAAGATACATTTCTGCATGGGAACCCCAATGTTCTGAGGCAGGTTAGTGCAAAACCATCAGCTTTTCTACTCATTCCTCCATGGAGTTTGGGCTCAGGATCCTTTGCAGAGGGTTAGGTCCATGCTTGGAAAACAAAGGTTTTGCCTTTAGGTAAGTTTTGGTTTGCTCATTTTGCTGCAAATTTTAGAAAAGTTTTCATTTGACTGGTTCCTCCACACTTGCCCCACTGTGGATACTCCAGCCCTATTATCTACTTAATTCTTACTATATCTTCTTACTTACCCCTCTTATGCATTACAGATCTCTTGCCCACTTTCTCCTTTCCTACACATCTTGCAATACCCCAGAAAGTCAGACACTAGTGGCCACAAGCATCAGAAAAACCGAGAACTGTAAAATGTTCACTTGTGAAAAAATATTTTGAAGATGCTAAAGGAATAAATAAGCAAGTAATCTGCCCACTGTGGGGACTTTGTTTAAAAAACAGGCATATCCTTTATAGGTCTAGCAATTTCCCAGCTACCTCCTTCTATTAGTTAATTAAACTGATTAATGATATTCTTTGTCAAAGAAGAATTGCAACAGTCACAAAGAAAAAGACAAAGAAGCAGGCAGATGCTGCTTTTGCATCCCTGGTTGTGCAGTTCCAACAGTTAAGGGAGATTTCCTCTCTGTGAGTAGCTGGAAATCCGCTATTCCCCAGAGAAGTTGTTTCTTTTTGCAGTTTGGGAACTCGGGTAAAATGATTTCATTCAAAGTCTTCTCAGTTTAAGGTTTTGATAGATTCTAGCCAGGTATCAGCCTCTTGATTTCACTCTTCTTGTCTCTCCCCTCAGGATTTCATGTATGCTGTCTGAGCAGTATTTAACCTGGCTGTGTAAGCACACCAGGGTTTGAGTGAACACTGCTTTTCTGCTTTTGGAGACAGCTGAGATGCACATAGGCACAGAGATCCAGCTGTACCTTGGTGCCAAACTATCACCCAGTGTTTCACCTGGACACAGCACAGAGGGGAAGGGCCCAGGTGTGGGGTCCAAGCCCCCGTTCTGGCTGACACTGTGCAGGCTTGCCTGTAGCCACTGCTGTGCTGTAGCATGGCTGGGACTTGGATGAAGGCTCCACTGACTCTTCCTCACTGGTGCAACACAAAAATATCTCTCTCAAACTGAAGAGACAATGTTGGAGGCATGGCAAGGTAGGGGTTAAGCACAGATGGAAGGGGGCAGAAGCAGTCTTAGATTCTCTTTCTCTGTACTCCCTGTCAGAGATGGGCACTAGGGACCCCATGAGGACAAAATGAACTTTTTTATTCATTAATTTCTGGACTCCTCTGGCCATTTAAAAAGAAATTAAAATGTGGAGCATAAGTAGCACCTTCTTCCCAAAGGATTCAAACAACAGGAGGGCCACAGTTCAAACTTTCTGAATACTTCTGCTTCCCACAGCCCAAACACAATACCAGTTACTTCCAATCCTACCTGCTCGGACAGCCACTGGAGCAGCTGGGCTTGCAGCACAGTGCAGTTGCTGGACTTGGAAGCTGCCCTAGAGAAGGTTGATGGAGCTGCTGAGTCTCTGACCCGGCACATTTCTCTCCCTTTTCACCTGGGACTGGCAAGGGCAAAGGATGGGGAATCCCCAAGGTGCTCCTGGCTGGCACCAGTTACTGCTCAGCTGCAGGAGGTCTTCAAGCTTCAACCCCCAATTTTGGCAGCAGTGAAATGGGAGAATATTTTGGCAGCAGAGAAATGAGAGAATATTTTGTCTTTCCTAGGGCTGGGAGTGGGTAGAGGAGCCCCCAGGTTTTGCCCACAGCAGTCCCCCAGATTTCAAGGTGGGGAACAGCTGCAGTGCAGGGACCCGTGTTTGACAGTGAGGAACTGGGGGGTTGTTAGGGGAGAGTGAGCAAAAATCCACTTGGGTGCTACTGGTGGGAGGTTTATGGTGTATGGTTGGTGTATGGTCAGCCTCTGAACTGGGCTGTACAACTGCTTTTTGATTAAACCAGGGATAATCACTGTCCTGAGTGACTCTGATTTCTGTGGTTAAGATCTCAGGTTTATCTGGTTTTGAAGACCTAAATTAACTCTGTTCTACAATCAAAGATGTGCTGAACTGCAGAAGTTTAAGGGAATATTAAAACATGGATTCTGTCTTGAGCATGTGTTTCCAACTGCTCTGCAATGTGCAGCTTGCAGGCACTGTGTGAGTGCTCAGCAAGGAGGGGCCTCCCCCCGGCACTGGGCTGGGGACATCACGGGTGGGGTGGGATAAACATGGGCTGAGACATGGGGCTCAACCCCTTCCTCAAACTGAAGAAAACTCTCTGTTCTTTCATCATCTGAATCCACATGAGAAAGAATCCTCTTGTGTTTTTTAGTTCCAGAACTGGATCCTCTGAAAACTCATGTCCTGTGACATCTGCTTGGGACCAGACAGCCCTTAAGGCTATCCCTGTGCACGAGGCCACTCCTACGTGTTCAGCATCTGTCAGTACTAGCTTAGACTTTTTATAAACTTATTTTTCGATTATATCACGTTGTTTAATCATCTTTCACAGATCCTCTTGCAAATCGCCCACCATCTTCCAAAGCTGGAACAGACAAAATAAAAAAAAAACATTGGAAGAAGAGCATTTATTAACTTCATACATGGAAAACTGAGAGAAAATCTTCTCTCCAAGGTTACCCATGTACCCATCCAGTTCTCCTATATTCCCACCACATCACGTGACTCAATCCCAGTATGAATTTTCCTTTCCAGGGAATATTTTCAGCTATGTCAATATTTAGTCCAGCTGTTAACTTCCATAAGGTTTTGTCTTTTTATATTTTGAAGATCTATTGTTCTTAACTCCTTTCTATTAAATTCGCAGGTGAGTTGCTGCATGGGTTCCCTTCTAGCCTCCAGTAGACAGAAATTAAACACACTGTATATAAAAGAGTCTGGAAATCTAGACTTCAATAGAATGTTTAACTTTAAAACAATAAAACCCCCTGCTCTTTACATTCTACTCTGCATGTGAGCCCAGCACCAGGGATTTTTGGGTTTTTTTTGGTGAAGTTTTGCTCTTGCCACCTTTTCTCTCAAGTGCCAGCAGCATATATGATGGTATCACACGCACCCTTGGCAGAGCCAGCTGCTTTGGAGGGATATTCAGGGCCACCTTGGCTGCACAGCAACAGCTGTGATTATTTGTGCTACTGTCACGGCTCAAGCAGAAGATTTGGCATCAGTCACCTTAAATATTACTTGTATTTGTTGTAAACATGTGAAAGACACTTGGACACAAGCAAGAATCTGGTCTTCAGCTTGGCAAATAACTCTGTTTTACCTGCTCTAAAGAGGCAGCAGGGATGCTAGATGTTGCTTTGGACATGGTCCAGTGGGATGAGGCTGGCATCTTCCCTGTTCAGATGTCCGCTGATACACAAAGAAGAAAGGCTTTGGAATGTGAAATGCAGGTTAGGACCTGTTATCTCTGCTTTTTTTTTCCCCTCTCTGCCAAGGAGAACAGAGCATTCAGCACACTTTTCTATGCTTCATACCTTGCAGTGGGGGGAGAAGAGAGCCATTAAGAGCAAGAAGTGCTGAGCAGCAACCCCGCAGCACCTGGCTAAGGGCTGCAGCTGGTGAAGTCAGTGTTTATCTAATGGGAAACTTGACTACTTGCAATTAACCTTCCTCTAAAGTTAATTATTTGCTCTGAAGGAAGAAAAATATTCATGCCTCCTAGAACTAGAAACTGTCAGACTGAAGCTGTATTTGATGCACTGTTAAAATCTTTGGGGCTTGGGGTGGTTTTTTGTTGTGAGGGTGAGGATAAACGTTTTGGGGAATTTTTCAAGTTTTTATTATTTTTTTTTTTAAGAAACCAGTTCCTAAGCATTTACCACACAAAACTGTTAAAGATACAACACAGAAATCCAAATTAGCAGCTCTGCCTGGAAATGAGAATCACCAACTAGACAGAATTCAGCTCTAAAATAACTATGGGATTTAACATCTGGGATATTTCAGTGTGAAAAAGATCACCTTTTTGTTCCCTAGATGATACTACTCTCTGCCTAATCCAGTGGTCTGGAGAAAGGGGAAAGCTGACATCTAGATAAAGGCGGAGACAAGAAATAGGAGCACTGGGAAAGCATGTTAGACTGTGAAAGGTGAGAAGAAGGAGACAGCTGCTGGCTGGCAAAGTCCTCCATTCTGTTGCCATCCTACCACAGTTCAGATCACACCAAAATATCCCAGCAGTGCACGTGAGAGTCATCAACCAGTTGAATGTTGCCTGGTGAAGGCAGTCTGCATGTTTATTGTGAGATTAGATACTAGACAATATTTGTAATTATGTCTGTTGTTAGTGTAGTGGAATCATGTATCATCAACAGTGATTTAGCAATCAATGCTCCATGGTTCCTGTCTCCTGCACTGCTGTGGGAGTTAGGCATCTGCTTCCACAGAACTTGTAAAAGACAGTAGAGTCACTGCAAATTATTAAATCCCAATATCATATAGGATATGATACCCTACCCATCAGCTACCTTTAGCCTTCCATCAGGTTATCTTTATCTCCATGAATTTTACAGGTTTTCTACCATGAGACAAAGAGGGACATCTTACAGTTATTGAGGTAGTACTGCAAATACACATCTTCCTCATAACCTTGGATCCACAAACCAAACAGGCAAAAGGCTAGCTGAGAACAGGAGCAAAAATGGAACAGTGAGAAAAAGGGGTCTGGGCAGCCCTTGGTTCCTCCGTCTAACGAGTTGTGAGACTGCACTCCACACAGAACTGACCCATTGTTCTACCTCAGTTAGTTTATCGATTTTATTTATTTATTTTAAAGCAAATATAAAGGTTTATACAAGCCCCTGTGAAACAGCTGAAAGCTACTTGAGGAGTTCTCTGTCTGTACTTTCCTTTGGGATAAATCTTGAAAGTCAAAGAAGCATGGTGGAAGATTACCTTGAGCCTGTGCTGCTTACCACTGCTGCTATAATCCAAGTATTATGGGACTGTTTCAGCATGAGAAAATTGAGCCTGGAAGTTTTGGCGGATTCTAAATTACTGAACTTGAGATGCTGTGCAGAGAGTGCATCCTTGTCCTAATGCAGTGCTGCAAGAAGAATGAGGGTGGAATCACAGATCAGAACTGGTGGAACTGTTACACCAATATTGGCTCTTGGTAACCACAACTCTCCATTCTTGATCCCTGATGTATCAGATACCTTCACAGTTGGAAGGTACTCCAAAAACAAAGGAAAAAAAGAGAAAAAGGGGGGGGGTACAGAGAAACAACTATGTTTTAAGCTTAAAAAATAATCTTACACAGGAAGCACCACTAGCCTTTTGCACAGTGGGACAATTATTTGCACCATAGCATTTGCATATAAAGAAAGGTTTGGAGACCTTTGTTGACAAAGATCTTCTTTCATGTTTTGCCAAAACAATTTAGTTGCTATTTGAATGTGAAAGAGATCTACCATTAGATATCAAAATGTAGCCTCAGTTGCTACCACAAAGGTTAAGAAATCATTCTGTATAAGGTGGTCTCTCACTTCCTCAGGAAATTCAGCAACAGACTCACTGAAGTGGCTCATAGCCCTTCCAAGGCCATTAGTGTATCTGCCAGTTTTAATGAACATTTCAACTTCTCTATCTAAAGCAATAGAAGGAAAAGTATTAGGGTTTATTTGTTCCAGTTTAATAACAAGATACCTCAAACTGAGAAAGTGTAATGATGGTATTTTTTGTACTCTCTGGACATATCGACCTACTTAAGGCAAACTGTTTTCTACCTTTACTTGATCAAGGTGTTGTATTCACAAATACGAGTGTATGAAATATAGAAAAATATTCCTCTGCTGAACCTAACAGTCCCTACCTGTCTATGTACAGATGCAGTGCTGAGAGATTTTATGTAGAAGTAAAATGTCAGCAAGCAAGAAATGGTCTACAGGCACTGCAGGTGAGGTGGCTTAAGTACATTTTGTGTTCTCCTTTATGCTGCTGTTTAAAAGGCGAGGGCAGTGACTGTGAGAATGAGGGAAATTCATTCACATCATTGCCCAGCCAAAAACCCAAATTGCTTTTGTAGAAAGCAATAGAAAATGTTTATCCCAGATTGTTTTTCTTCTCTGGTTACTCACATTAGCTCTAGAGGACTGTAGCAGCCAAGTGGACTGATAGCAAAGGGTGGCAGTGGTGTTAAGTCTGCCTGACCCGTTGTTACTTTGTGAAGCCATGCAGCAGAAGCTGCTTTCCCAAAAAGCATGGTCTAGCTGCCTGGGCCTCACCATTTCCACATCATGCAGCACCACAGTCAAATGCTCTGCTGAGTACTGCAATACCAAGTCTTAATGTCATTACAGATTTGAAGTATAGTTACACAGGACAAATGACTAAACAAGAGTCTTGAAAAGCTTCCTCTCATGTACATTGTCTTTATACACACACCCCCTCTTGGAAGGTATTCTGTCTCCACATATAAACCAGTATGTCTCTTAACTGTTGTCATCGGGTGCAAATTTTCCATTACATACACAGTCTCAGACTAGCCTGGCTAGCAGCTGTTGTGAACTTCTTGTGGCCACTTCTTGGAAGCATTTGGGAACACAGCATATTTAAGAGCAAGTGTTATCTTGCATTCTCTAGGCTACGCCTAGAATTGAGGCTATACATAAACCTAGATAAACATCAGGTTTGTCTAAAGTCAGTATTTAAATATCCCCTGCAGCTCATTCTGAACTTCAGTTTCTTGTGTACTAGCACAGAGTAACATCAAGTTTTTTTACTTAAGCTGACTTCTTGTCACTCTGTTGCGAAAGTATAGTCTTTGTTCAGAGTTCTGACTACACTAATAATTCACCTAGGACTAGAAGTACAAAAATGTCTAGAGAAAAGTATGTATGTTTCAGTAGCTGTGTTTGCAGAAACAGTGTAAAAAATTACTTTGGCTAATTAATTTCATATACAGAACCTGGAGCTGAAAGAAACAGTGCTCCTAAATCCATTCATAACAAAGCAAAAATGAGACTCCCATTCCTGGGGAGAATACAAGCCACAAAAGTTAAAATAAACCCCTGCTAACCCAGAGATCTCTGCCCAAGTGATCTCAGTTAAAAAAACCCAACCAACCAACCAACCAACCAACCAAAAAAACCCCACCCACAAATGAAGAAACAGCTGCAAATTACTCTTTCCTTTTCAGGACTTTCCTTTTCAGTTTCAGTGATGGCCAATTAAGTCCAGCAATTATTCATACATTTCAGACATCTAAAAGTATGTCCAGGACAGTAAGAATTACCACTTTCACCTGTTCTTCAAGCGGACTGCCTTACATCACTGAACATGAAGCACAAAATGAACCATGTAATACAATGCTGCTACCACTGATAACTTTATATGGACTTGTGCTAAGTAGGATGCTTAGGTCAACAGATCTATCTGTTGGAAGCAACAATCTCCAAGCTAAGTATCGCAACACTCCTTCAGCTTCCAGACAACATATTTGCTGAACTACTCCCTAGCTGGCAAATACAACTTCTCAAGCCTGGACAATCACAGACCACAAATACCATAAACTGCAATAAGTAGCCACCTTTCTCTCTCACTTCCTGTTACGCTAATTCCCTGAGCCTGAATTCCTCCCTCAACCTGCACTGCAGCTACTCCCCTGCTTTTGCATCTGGCTGCCTCACTGTTTCTGCACACTACTTTCCACGATCCACACAGAATGATGCAGGCTGGAAAAGACCTCTGGGATGAAGTCCAACCTTTGACCAATGGAACTAAGTGCCACATTGGAACACAACACCTTCAGGGATGGTGACTCCACCACCTCTCTGGGCAGGGAATCCACTCCAATGTTTAACCCTTTCTGTCAAGAGATCAGAATGTCTGACCTGAATCTCCTGAGGCACAGCTTGAGGCCATGGTCCTCTTGTTGTATCACTTATCATCTGGAAGAGGAGACTAACCCCCAGTTCTCTACAGCCTCATTCAGGCACTTGTCGAGTGATGCAGTCATCCCTGAGCCTCCTTTTCTCCAGGCTAAAACCCCCTCAGCTCCCTCTGACATCCCACACACAGGACTTGTGCTCCAGACCCTTCCCCAGCTCTGTTGCCCTTCTCTGGACACACTCCAGCGCCCCAATGTCTTTCTTGAACTCACAAGCCCAAAACTGGACACAAGATTCAAGGTGTGGCTCTCTGGTGCTGCGTACAGTGGAATAATCACTGATCTTGCTGGCCACACTGTCCTTGATCCAAGCCAGGTTGCCATTGGCCTTCTTGGCCACCTGGGCTCACTCCTGGCTCATGTTCAGCTTGTGGACCGGCATCCCCAGGAACTTTTCTGCCAGGCAGCTTTCCAGCCACTGTGCCCCTAGTCTGTAGCACTGTCTGGTGTTGCTGTGACCCAAGTGCAGGACTTCACACTTTACCTTACTGAACCTCAGCCCATCAATCCAGCCAGTACAGATCCCCTGCAGAACCTTCCTACGCTCCTGCAGATCAACACTCCCACCCATCTTGCCATCATCTGCGAGCTTGCTGAAGGTGCACTCAATCCCCTCATCTAGATCGCTGATAAAGACATGGAAAGGACTGGCCCCAGTGCTGAGCTCTGGGGAACCTCTTGAGACCGGCCAACAGCTGGATGTGGCACCATTCCCCTCCCCCCTCTGGAGCCAGATATCCAGACTGGCTTTTTATTCAGTGAAGAGTGCACCAGTCCAAACCACAGGACTGCCAGCTTTTCCAGGAGAATGCCATGGGATACAGTATCGATCACAGGCCTTGCTGCAGATCAGGTAGACAAGATCCACAGCCCTTTCCCACTAAGTGGGTCATGGGATGAGATCAAGTTAGTCAGGACTTGCCTTTCCTAAACCCATGCTGGTAGGGCCCGATTCCTTGGTTGTCCTGTATGTGTGATGAGACTCAAGAGAGCTGCTCCATAACCATCCTGGGCACCAGTAGGCCTGCAGCTCCCTGGATCCTTCTTGCAGTCCTTCTTGTGCCTGGGTGCCACGCTGGCTAACCATGTTTTGAAAGAACAAAACCAAAATTAAATATACCAATAGTTCTTTATTTTGAGATACTGGGACTTTGGTTTAGAGAGAACAATTTTCTTAACATTTCCTAATTTGTCTGGATCACCAATAAATACTGGTACATTTATCAGAGTTGAAAGATTTGGCTTCAGTGTTTCAGCTACTCTGCTTTCAATTTACTAAGAATTTTCAGCTGCAAGTTATGGATAAGACATCATGGATTCAAAGGTATTGAGCAATAAGCAGTTAGAACTTGTTTTGTCACCAACTTCTCCTGGCATATTCTATCAAACGTTTAAGATGTGTGCTGGTGTTTCTTTTAACTACTTGTTAATAGTTGCTGGCACCAACACTCAGAAACAGCTAATGCAATTACATTTCATACACTTACCCTCTTAAAATCATGACAAACTCCTTTGCTGGCCTTCCCTGACAATCAGGATGAAAATTTGCTGCAAGGGCTTTGTGGCTCTCTTCCTTTTGCTGTGGCAATATCAACATTCAAACAGCCACTTGCCAGAAAACTAAACAAAGTCAACAGCGTTTCTCTCACTCAACCATCTCACCACAACTCCAGCAAGTGACAAGGATGGCACAAGAGAAAGCTGGACTACCCACCCTGCTTAGCCATCCCATATAACCACATACTGATTCTCAGGGAAGACAAGGCTCCTGAAAAGACAGGTAAGAGCTGACTTTATCATCCACATCCCAGTATCAAGTATTGTTTAACCTACATTCCAAAGTGACACAAGAAGCAGAATGAAAGACAAGAAACCACATTATCAGTGGACTTAACTTTTATTGAGGGGGAAAAAAGGTTTACATATAGCTGTAGGTTTTTCCATTCATACTTCCAAAAGTTCAAAACGGACTGGAAACAAAACTTGCTCCATCATTATTTCAATACCAAAAAGTTGGCCATTTTTTCTTTCATGAACAGCAAATTATATAACTAATTGCTATGTTCAATAAATATTTTTTCTCCTGCACCAATTAAGGGGAAATATTCAATGAAGTACCACAAAGACCCCAGGAATTTAACAGTTTTAATTTCAACTGTTATCCACTGTGTAGCAATCCAGAAACATTTTTATAGAAAACACACAGCCTTAATTTTGAGTGTACAAGGAAATATTCTCCCAGTCAGTCAAATACCAAACTCTGATCTAGCTCAAATAGTCTACTTTCAAAGCAACTACTTGACAAAAAAAAAAAATTAAAAAATCATCTGGTTCATGACTATCTAAGCAAATTTATCATTACAGAAAAGACTCGAAGTCATTACTTGTTTATCAAAGTAATAGGTAAACATTTTAACAGAAAGATTAACAAGTTACTTGGAAATGCAGGTTTATGTTAAAGTATCCGAGTGTGTATACTACATATGACATGCAAGCTTTAAAAATATCAATGCTCTCTTCTGATTAGTCAGGAGTCCAACTGTTTTAGAAATAAAATAGGAATGACTTCCAAAATGTATCAGCACTTTGGGGTTCTCTATATTTTTCTCAAGATGTCTTACTACACAAAAACTACAACAATTACAATATTTAAGAGTATTACAATAAGAAGGGATGGAAAATAGGAATACTTCAACTGAAAATATGTATATTCTAAATGAACCAAAGACTTGTGAAAGAGCTGGAAGGAGGACAAGAAAGGGAAGATGGAAGGGAAAGCAGTAGGGATTCTAAAGATCTGAACTTTGTATTTAAAAATCAAGTCCTCAACTGTAACTCTTCTGATCTTCAGTAGCGCCCTGGAAAAAACAAAAGATGACACAATTACTAATTACACAATCATAAACTAACTGTACACATTATCTCAATGGGCCCAGCTTTTTTTGCTCTCACATTCAGAATTCCTATTGATCAATTCATATAACAATGTTTATGTCAGCCAGATTCTGTTTATTCACTTGTATTTACTTACTTGGACTATAGGAACGGGATCTTGATCGCGATCGGTATCGACTATAATAAGGCGATGGTGATCGTCTCCTTTAAAGGAAATTAAAAAAGAAACCAAACAACATCCATTATGAAAGAAGTCTTATTCACATCATTTCTACAGAACAGAACCACTTCCTTAGCACTGAAAGACTTGGCCTGCATGAATGATTTCTACTTTATTTGGCTGTGGCTTATGGTTATTTAACAAATGCTTTTATATTTCTCTATTTGATGTGTTTAAATTCTAAGATATTCCCAGACAAAGAATTTAATAAACTCTTACTAGCCTTACAAACACATGAAGTGCTTTTCCAGATGCCTACAATTCTTGTTGAACAACATTCTCTGAAACCAGATAACTTTCAAAACAGCAAGATGGTTATGAAATGTCAAGCATTAAAAATCCCATCTACAAATAATCCCTTTTTAAACAGCAGTGTGTGTCAGCTGTCCCTGGTTCTATATACAGCATAGAAAAATGAGTTCCCTTTTTATCTGTCCACTTGATTCCTGGGATACATGCTCTACATCTCCTTCACATAGCAAAATTAACCCCTTGCCCAACGAAAGACCAAATTACGTAAACACTGAGGATTCTGACTACTTCAATCCCATAAAACCTAAGGGAATGAGGCTCTGACACGTAACAGGCATGTATGCAGAATATTGCTACAAACTGAATAGTATGCTTTGTCATCTAACTTTCCAACAAATCAACAAATCCACTGTTAAGAGAAATGAAGTAAAGATAAGGTACCTGTATCTGTAGTCATATTCTTCATATCTGTCATATCCTCTGTCATACCCCCTATCATAATATGAATCCCGGCGACGACCCGCTCCACCACCACCACCTCCTCCACTGCTATTAGGGGAAGAGAAAAAACAAAAACAAAACCCCCTTTATATATCTACTCTTCATCTTGAGCTAAATTATTAGATAAATGAGTATAAATTATTTTAAATCTTTATTTTTAAAAGTGGTCTTGTAGTAAATCAGATGCTTAAGACTGTATCACAAAACTATGCAAACTAAATATTTAAATAAAAACACCTTCAAAATTCCTAGAAAAATGAGGGATTTGATGCTAATTCCCATCAAAATCAAAATTAAATGGGCACCTTAGTATTTCAGCCAGCTAAGTATACACTAATTGATCATGCTGGATATTATTTTTTATTATCAGGTCATTCAGTATTTTTATAAATAAAGATATAATAATCCACAGTAGGTTTTAAGAATGTACGTGAACCACAGTACAGCATTCTTCATATTAGTAATTTCTTCAACCAGAATCCAGCATTCAGTTTACATTCATTGAACTTACTGTGTTGGCCTGCCCATGTAGATGCCTGGGGTGGGTGTATGTGCTCTTTTGGTGATTGAATAATCCACTCGAATCCTCCTGCCATCCAGCTCCATTCCATTTGCATGCTCCATCGCCTGCAGGAGATGGAGGAACAGGGATGTGAAATCTGCAACCTACTGGTAACTATGGAAGGCTACGTGCAAACACATAATTTTCCACCAGAAAAACAAGCCTGGAACTTGTCTCTTTTAGACTGGTTACTAGTGCCCCACTGTGGCGACTGGCTCATCTCTTGTCCCCATGCCTGTCTGTCGGTGGTGTTACAGGACTGCACTGGGGCGCTGAACTAATGCGACTCTCAATCCCGTCTTAAGGGAGCACAGGCTAATCACTAACACAGCCACTCTCCCTTGAATTTATCTTCTACCCATCTGAAAGGTAAACTGAAAGGCAAACCAGCTTTTTTCTGAAAACTGCATCTTTCCTACCGCCATCTCTGACCCAGAGGGGACGGGCGGATTCAAAAGCTGTGCAAAACAGTGGCTTCCTGTAGGGTGCATATGGCCGGATTACTGCTCGTCGGCTGCCATTTCATGCTCTCCCAGCCTCCTGCCATCTCCCTTACAAGGACCTACTTCAGCAGAGCTTAGTAAAATGGCGGGTTCAGCCTACATGGATACCTAATTACAACCTTCCTCCCCACTCCCTCTCACAATAGCAGCTCGCTTAAGTGATACACACAAGGGTCTGTGCTCAGACGCCCGTGCCTTCAGAACTGCCTGCAGCCCCTGCACACACTCGCTGGGTGTTCCAGCCCCAGCTTCTCCACTCTGAGAATCAATACAATGGCCTTTCACAAACTCAAACCATCAAAGCAAGTTTTTCAATGGAGCACAGCGTACTTTTGAGACTTATATTCATGCAAAAGTAACCTAAAAACCCAAACTTCAAGAAATCCACAACAGTTAATTTTAACAGCTAATGATAGACTTGAAAGGATTTTTAAAATTTTGTTTTTTGATTTTTAATAGTTTTTGTTATCTGCTACAGGATCCCTGAAATACCAACACACACCACTTACTTCTCAACACTAAGCACAGCACTTAGTCCAATACACATTATTTTAATTTTTCATGTGTGGAGAAGAGACACTGATACAACCTTGAGTTAAAGAACATAACCACTTTGCTATTTTTTACTGCAAAAAACACCACACAACCTCAAAACATGAAGGTGCCTCTAAGAAAAGAATTTTTTCTTCTTTTTAATAATGAAACATTTATTGAAAAATCTTAATTTTAACAAGAGCCTTACTAAACTTATATACAAATCGTAAAGAAGATACAGAAACCTGATATCCATATGATTTAACTGCTGTGTCCAAACTGGAGGTGACTGATGATCACAAATGTATTTATTGAGAGTGAGTTTGTATTTTAGTAATGCTGTTTGTGTCCATACTATATCGCCACCTAGTGATTTGTGTTCATTTAGCCAACTGCAAGGCACAGCAAAGAGCATTCCAAGTCTTTCAATATACACTCAGGTATATTTTGTGACTAAATCACATTCCTCAGCTTTAGCCTTCTAGCCCTAACACCTTTTTTTTTCCCCCACAAGGATGATGTAAAGGAAATAAATCTGTGCATGCATCCTAGGAAAGTATGTGTGCACAAGCCTAAAAATGAAGGCTGCAAATATCTGGCTGAAAAATTATCTTCAATGATGAAACACATCTTTCTGGAAATGTAGCAAGTGAAATTGTAAGAAATTTTCTGCTGCATGGCATTTTCAAGTCCAGTCAACAACTTGCAGAATAATAAGCTTAGCTGACAAGAAGCCACCTCAAATCCATGTTTGTCTTATTTGGTTAAGCTAACAAACACATCTTCCAGAGGAAGAGTTCTTTGACAAAGGGAGCAGTACAGAGAAGACCAATATACCAGCAAGAGAAATGAAGAATCAATTTTGAGAGTTGCCTGTTTGTTTTAGAATACCAGGAAATGTGTTACATTTCAGTGGATAAAGATCATTGTTACCAGACTGCACAGAACTCCTGACATCCTCGTCATAATTTCTAATGTCCTACCAAATATTAAAACATTTTCTTTTAACAGCAGTAATTGTCAACTAAAAAATTTTAAAATAAAAAATATCTTTAATAGACGGACAAAACCAATAAAGCCTCTTAATAGTTCTGACTGCTTCCCCAAAGGCAAAAAACCGAAAACCTACAATTAATACTATGGATCACTCACATTCAGTAATTAGCAACTGGAAATTCCTTCTAAAGAGGTTCCCAGATTCTCTGCACTACTCTTAACATGCACACCTCAGGTATTGAAGTAAAGTACTTAAGCTGAC
This sequence comes from Vidua macroura, assembly GCF_024509145.1. Classification (NCBI taxonomy): domain Eukaryota; kingdom Metazoa; phylum Chordata; class Aves; order Passeriformes; family Viduidae; genus Vidua; species Vidua macroura. Next base: position 32,214,541 of record NC_071571.1, read on the forward strand.
ATTATTAGGTAAGGACTGGTGCAAGATGACAAAAAGCTCTCTCTGAAAACTTGTGTTCATGTACCTGATACAACAGTATTTATTTTTGTATGAAGGATGTAAAAATATATAAGAGATCCTAAACACTGGCATTTCTGTGCTTTATTGAAAATTAGTTTACAAGAAAATTTTGGATTTTACAGTTTTAATGCATGTCATATTCAAAACAAATTTCAGTTTCCTTTTCTTGCTGTTTATGGGTGTGCATGCTTGACACATTAAGAATATTTGAGTGTCAAAGAGAAAAAAATGCATATTCTCTCTAACAATGCTGAAGATATTCTCAAATATCATTTAAGATGATGAAATGAAACTTTAAAAAGAAAAAAATTAAATAATACTGGGGTTTAAGATACACCATGCCCTCTTAGGAGTATTTAACTGTCAACAATCTATTTTTACAACCCGGATTATTTTCCAAATACCCAAATGTCGTTAAAAGACTTGCATGGCTTTTGCAAGAAGACAGTAAGCAAGAACACAGCATTCATATAAACATATAATATTAATTCTGGTAGCAAATTCTACAGAAAACTTTGTTTTTGTAGGCTAGAATAGACACCTACATGTTTGCAGTCAGAAAACAGAACTAGCACTGAGAATGGCATAGGTTCAATCTTGGATCACATTTTTAAAGTTTTAGAGTTTTAAACCTTCAGCAGACTATCCATTATAAGAAAACTGATTATCTATAAGGTGTTAGTTTGACAAAATGAGCAGTTCCTGAACCACAGTATCATCTCCAGTGGCTCAAAAAAGTCAGAAAGCATTAAATTTAAGAAAGATTTCAGTGTCATTTGATATTTAATGCACTATGTAATGTTTTCTACATGTATGACCAATTAGGTAGATAAGAGTAAAATAAGTTTGGAAACAGAACTTTTAATTAAATGCAGAAATTTACATGGGTGGTTGGTATTAGTTAATCAAGAACCCACTAAAAAAATTAAAGACTTTCAGTCTGGATAACTATTTCAATAACTTTCAATCACTACAAAGTTAGCAATATACAGACTGAATATGCTTAAATAGTCAAACACAAGCAGTTTATACTGTAACTTATTTCGAAAATGTCTTCTCATGATTTAAAAATAACTACATAAGGTACTGCCTTTTTTTTTTTTCCCTCACTGTAGTTTTGGGGGTTTCTTTGTTTTTTACTGGAAGTTCTTCTCTACTGCATTTAACGACACTGATAAAAACATCATCTCCACTCCATCACAGGTACAGCAAGGGATGAAAGACACAATGGATTAGATTCCTCTCTCCAGTAATCGATTACTCATTCACTTCTGGATTTACTGAGAAGCACTAAAAGAAAATTGTGAAAAAAAATCTGATGGAATTAATAAAGAAATTAAGAAACTCATCTTTTTACACTTGCTGCAGTCTGCCAAGTTCAATTCAAGTGTCCATTTCACTTTGAACAACATTCAATTTACATTCTCTAGTTTGAGATTTCAATGGTAACGTTTAAACATATACAATTATGAGCTTCAGCATTGATAGATTCAATGTATTATCTTTAAAGCATACTTTAGAGCTTCAGAGTCAAGAATTACAGTATTTTAGAGAACCAGAATGAAGAACTGGATGTTCTTGCAAGTATTAGCAGGATTTCATGGAATTTCAGAGTCTCCAGAAGTATGTAACTTGTAATTCCAAACATTTGAGACCTTCTAGTGCTCTCTTCTGGTATATCAAGGGTTGTTTTTGATACCATGAACAATACTTAACCATTTCTTCAACAAGCCACAGGAGTTTTGTTCAGTAATGCCGGTTCTAAGCTAGTCTGCTTGCACCACAGATTATATGTTTTTCAAGTGGAACTGATAAACTCCATTATTATTCTGGTCTTTGCCAACTGAATGTTGTTACTGGTTTGTGTTGATTGTTAATGAATAGCACTTCAGAAAATGGTTCTAGAAAGACACTCAAAACTTTTTGAAGAAGAATATCTAACTAGGATTAGAAAATTCCATATTGCCAAGAGCTGCTGTAGCTGATGCTTCTTAGATGAGTTCCTCCTACAGACAGTACACTCACAGTAGCCTCAGTTTAAACAACTAACACTTCACAGTCTGAGCTACTGAAAAGCTGGTTTACTAGCATATGACATCCTTGGTAACTGTAGTAAGAACCACATCCCTAGAACAGCCAGCACCTTTCACTCATGATTTTCTCAACTTACTGTTAAGTAAGATAATAAATTCCTCCCCCATCAACCTAATTTTTTTCTCATCATGGTACATAGAAGTTTGTAATCCTCTTATACACAGGAGGAAAATCCTTATGTGATGGGCAGATGAATATCCTCTGTAATTTAGTGAAAACATTGCAAAACAACATTACAACACTGGCTGCATGCCAGCGTTGCCACTACTGCTAACTATCTAAGAGTGTGAGAAACAAGTCTTGAACAGATGTTGACAGATATTGCCCTTTGCATATTGCACATGCAAAGGACTTGCACATTCTGAGGTTGGAAAAGGGTGGCCAAGACAAGACACTGCACTATCCAAGGCAAAAAAGCAATACCAAGTATTTTTAAAAACCAACAACTTCTTGAAATAAAACAACTTTACAATAAACAAAACCCACTATACCCATTCTAAAAACAGGTACACAATGACAGAAGCTTTTCAAAAAGGCTTTGAACAAGCTGACAGACAAGAACATTGGCACAGCAAATCCTCAGGTTTCCATACAATCATTAGACATTCATCAGTTGTTTCCCAGACATCCATCAGTCCTTGACATTTACTGTCTGCTATCACACTTTGAACTAAAAACAGTGTACACAAGCATCTTCAATATGGATCAAAACCTAAGAATCCAGTCCAGCGTTATTCTGCAAACACTATACTGCAATAAAAGACATCTGATGAAAAAGGAACCTTCTGTCTGATCATGAAGTTTCATCTTAACCTTGGCAGAGTTTCAAACAGAATAGAACATACTCTACAAGAAATTTCCTGGACTGGACACATGCTTTGAAAACTTCTTCCTCAGTCCTGTTACAGTGGAATGTCTGAAGCTACTGTGATGCTTTGGCAGCTTTTTTGTGTAGTAGTTATCAAAAGCTAAGCTTCTGTTCCTCTTTACAATCAAGATGCTCATGAACAGCTAACAAGAAGGCTGCTATGATGTCGTAATCTAAAATTCTGAAACTGTAAAACAGTTTAAATAAAAATAAACTTTACAACTGCCCCTTCTGTATTTTTAGGACACCGAGAACTATCACCTTTAAGAAATGCAATTTTTACATTGTCTTTGGAGTTCCAATACATCAATCTAGTTGACAGCTCAAAATGTCTTTACCATCATATGGACACTGCACAACTTGGTTTCAGAATCATGACTCACAGCAACATCTAAACTAGTTCAATAACTGATCCAGTTTGTAAAAGTGGTAACAGATGACAAAGATCCTGAGGAATTTTAGCTGCACGAGAATCCATGCACAACTGACACTGATCCATCTTTTAAGTTAGGAAAGTTTGAACACAACTACTCATAATTAATTTGATGTAAAATTGTAGTATTACCTGTATTTCAGAGTATGCCTGCTGAGAAGCTTCCCTGTGCTAGCCTTCCTGAAGGGTAACAGTAGAGATTATGAAAAATCCTCATTTTTCTCTAGAGTTCTACTCTCATTTAATCAATCCATCTTTAAAAGGGCTGGAACTTAGTTCAAAATATCATCTCTTTATTTAGATGTTTAGGATGTTGAAGGTTTGGGATTCTGGTTACTGGTTTTAGTTGGTTGGAGTTTTTAAAATTATTATTATTTTTAAGAGGAGTTAGTTACTCAGAATGGAAGTAATTAAAGTGTCATTGCTTTTATGCATACTCAACTTTTCAGACTGTCTTCCAAATAAAGAATTACTACATTTCCTTCAGTGTTCTCATACACGGCCTGTCACAAAATTTCACACCTACAGCTATCTATCTATATGTCTGTATATACCTACATTTATATATCTCCCCTTTTTCTACACCAGCTGCCACTTATTGTCATCTTCAAATCTGTCCTCAAGGCTCATGAAATAAGTCAAATAAACAAGTTTTGCTTCTGTCTTTCTTGCCGAAGTATTTCAGTTATTTAAATTGCATGTATTGGGAGAGTTTGCATCCTTTCCTCCTCTTCAGGCACCAACCCGTTGGAGAAAAGAAAAATGGGTTTAATTACATTCCAAATTATTTCAGTTCCTGCTTAAGGCCCTAACCTTTACTTCTGTATTTCTGAATGGAAGCAACATCCCTTTTTGTTTTCCTTTGCATTCCAGTTTCATAGCATCTGCCAAAACAGCTTTATACTAAACAAGTTACTTCATGCTACTTACACGGAACATTTTAAGAAATGCATGGTATCATGCATGACCATTGCCTGTGGCAACCAGGAAAAAATCTACCTCTAAAGACATGTGAAGCTGTAAAACAGACAAGACTGGTATATGAATGTGCCAGGGAATACTGTGCAAATATTTCAACGTGAAATGTTCTACAAAAAACCACTTTTTCAAAATCCCAACAAATTCAGTATGCAAAGAAATACAATGCTAGAAGTTAGAACAGAGCAGGCCATTAAAGACAAATGGATATACAGCTATCCACCCCATTAACCTCTCTACCAACCTCTCCAACTGAGAGTGCAGGAAAATACAGAAGGGACAAGAAGGAAGTTTTGTGTCCTTTTATTTAGATCTATAACCTGCAACAACCACACATATATATATCTACAAGACTACTCTTCCCATAAACTGATTCTCAGTTGGACCATACCAAAGTCAAACACAAGAACTAAGTATAGTTCAATCGAGTAATCCAAGTTTTTTTCATTTAAATATCATCAAGTAGCATCAGAGTTGTTATTTTTCAGCTCCTGATAGGTTCCAGAGCTGTCATTCTCCCTGCCTTCAATACTAAATGATCTATAAAGAGAGGAGTCATATTTAGTATCTCCTTATAAATAAACTTAGCAAATGCACACAGAATCAAACAGCACATCTGGCCAAACCTATTAATCCAAAAACAAGATGAAGTCTGTGACTCTGTCCCAAAGAAAGAGACGCACACAATGCAGGCTTAAAGGCATTTTTACAGAGTGTCTTTACTTTTAATAGCAACTTTATCTACAAATTTCAGTAAATGTGGTAAAGTTCATGGTATCATTACAGGGGTAAAAAAACCTATTGCTTATTGTATGTTGTGGTGAATCATAACACAGACTGCTATTCATATTCTTTGTTTCTTTCCTTACAGATCAATTATACTAACAACTCAGTCTAGCTATTAACAGCTATCTGTTAAACAACCAGGAAAGCAACCGACCAAGGCACAAATCAAGACAAAACCCACTGTTTTTCAAATGTACAATGACATGCCTAAAAGGAAAAAATGCACAGGGAATCTCCAGAATTTTCCTTCAGAAAACCATGTAAAACTTTGACTTCCAAAATGCTTCAAAAATACTTTAGACATAGAAGCCTTAAGGATTTATTTGCATTTTGAAGTAACAGACTAAAATCAAAGACCAGCGCTCATTGGTGATTTAATACAGACAGCTGATGCTCAAAATCTGCCCATGCATCTGAACACGGAACTAAAATTCTTCATTTTAGAAGTGCTTGAACAAAGCACTCCGTGTGAGAATCTGCTAGTGAATACACACTCAAAAACTTGTCTTTTTTTTTTTACAGACAGTTAATGAAGATAATGCGTAAAGAGCACACCTGAAAAAAGCAGCAAAGCATGCATTTACCTCTTTAGAGTCATCAATTCTTTCAAAATAAACAAAAGCAAATCCTCTTGATCGTCCAGTCCGTTGATCATAAACCACATTGACACCAGTCAAAGGTCCGTAACGGGAGAAGACTTCACGTAAATCTCTCTCAGTAGTGTACAAACTGAGACCAAACACTCCAAGACAGGTATTTGGATCTGGATTAGCCTGGTAACACAAATGTTCAACTCAAATTAATTTTAGTTATAAATTTAGTTAGTAATTTCAGTTATAAAAAATTTAATCTGAAGAAAACTAAACAGATAATACTCAGCTTAACACTTTAACAGTTACCATTCTAATTGTAAAATCGTTTCAAAAAACAACTACTTTCAACGGTTTTAATTTTAGAAAAAAGACCAAGACAAGCTCCTCATGTTTGTAAAAAACTCAGCTGATAAAATTTAGCATTCTGATTTACAGAAAAGCTACAGAACAAGAGGAACCCAAGCTATTAGAATTTCATACTGAAATTACCAACAAGGGGCAGACACCAGACACAAATCTGTGCTGAGAATAGCTTGGCCAGCCTGAACTCCCACCGTCAGCCCTTTTGCATGGTCATCACAGGCACTATAGAGTGCACACTGCCTCCAGCTGCCCACACTACATGTAAGCACTTGAGCTCCTAAGCACAGACAATTGAACTATAATCTAGCTTCTACTGAAACTTCCTCCACCTCAGCATTTCCTATCCAATATACTGAAAGTCAATATTTACATTTGTGAGTTAATCTTTCCACTTGTAAACTGGATTAAAGGCACCTGATTCTTTCAGCTAGAGAGCAACAAGTGTTGAAGGCCAGTTCTGTGAAACAGTAATCCAAGAGCATGCATATCTCTTTAGCACAAAACTCTTCACTCTCTATCATGATGTGGGATACTTAATAAATTTCACTTCAACTAGACAAAGTCGAATATCTAACAGTAAAAGGTACAAGTCCTCTTTTAGGTTCAAAATTTCTCTACATGCCAGAGAATTAGTATCTAATGCCAAATCCTCTGTAAGAATTATTTTGATCAAAATCAACATGTTTTTCAGTTAGGTGTCTGGCACCCATAACACTAGATGCAGCAATTTAGAACACCAGAAACAAGCACAGAGATTTAATGTTTCTGCCAAAATAACAACTGGAAGCTGACACAGCTGAAATCTGTATTTCAGTTTCAGGTAAGTCATCTATGCATAGTAATTTATGGCTCAGAGCCTGCTTTTCAGCCTGATTCAAAGACTGAAAAGGTTTAGATCTTCTGTCATATTTTTTTCAGTGCATATGTTCAGGAACCCATTGTGAAAATAAGATGCCTGCACTATTCTTATATTTGAAGTTCCTTTCTTTCCATTTGTCAAAGTTCAATCTTCTGTTTTAAGACATGAATATTCTGCAATTCCTCACTATAGCTGAAGAGCACAAGACCTGGCAGTTTGTAATTCAAAAGTTTTAATTATACACATCAAGATATGTATTTTTTTACTCCATATTTCAATCCGATAGTTCAATGGCACTGGCAGTGATACTAATTTTATTACTGGAATCCTGTAAGTATATAGAAATCTGTCTTTTAAATAATTCTTTGGGTAAATTCCTCCACACAGCCATACCTGCTGCCCTTTTTTAACATTCCTCTTACATTTAAACCCTATTAATTTTTCTAAGGGAAGAGAAGCACTGAGATCAGTCTGCAGACCCTAAGTTCCAAGTGACAATTACATCACCACTAGAAGTGGTGATTGCAGAGGACTAAAGGGCAGCTTCTGTATTAGGTTTTTGTACTGCCTCACATCAACCCAGTATGCAAGCTCTCTCTACAAGAAAAGAAATGGCAAAATTGCCCTCCAATTTTCAACCCCAACCATTCTGTCATTACAAAGAAGGACACTGGGAGAAATCTCAGAATGACAAGATTAGTATTTCAGATTTTGGTTGGTGTAGCTATACTTCCTCCTGCTAATACAGAGACACTTCTCATCTACATTTTGAAAGACTTACTGCACCTCCTTTTCACAACTGTAAATTTTTCTAGTCTACCATGAAGACTTACAATACGGGGCTTTACTTCAAGGTAAACCAAATTAAATAATCAGAAGGATAAAATCACAAGCAACCTTCAACATATGCTCTATAAGCAAATAAACACTTGGAAATTTCCTTCTATGGATCCCTCTGTCAATCTTATCAATACTTTCAGGTTGCCAGCACACACAGATGTGGTCTCATTTTTGTAAATGTTACATATACTTTTTTTAACAAAAAAAAAAAATCAGAACAACTCAACTTCTAGAGCTGACTGATGCCCATGTCACCATACCTGCAAAAGAATGTTTTTCAATTAAATTCTACAACTTCCCTGCCTGTGAGTTGCAGGTCCAAAAAGTAAGTGCTCAGCTGTAAAGACAGAGATTGCTCCCCACTCCCACCCAATTCCTGTATCCTCCAGTGACAAAACAGCAGGTCAAACTCAGCCTGCAGGTAACCTGGACTACACTAATACAAGCAGCAATTGTTTTGTCGATACTCAGCCTTTTTGAACATGACATACTCTGCTGCCAGTGTGCCTTCTTCTGTTGGACATTGGAGAATGACTACGGCTCCTGCGACGGCGGTATTCTGGTGTATATGATCTGCTTCGAGAACGTCTCCTATGGGAATGAGAATGGGATCTGGAACGAGTGTAACGTCTGTGCGAATGTCTTCTGGACCTGGATCTTCGACAAAAAGAAAGCCTTCAGTCAGGTCATATGCATATGGTTGTAATTTATTGAACTGTAAACAGTACATTTTCTAGAGAAAAAGCACTGAGGATTATAATCATAACAGTTTTCAGGAATTTCAGAGCTTAAACTTACATCAGCTTGGCTGCTTATCCAACTAACAACTATCTAACTATCTAACTAACAACAGTGGCACAGAAACTAGATATGCCACACTGTAAAGTACTGTTTTGACTGAAAAAATGAAATATCTGGCAGGACTACAGTGCTGCAATATCTACAAGCAAAGTTTGTCTAGGCATGAAAATTACTCCAGACAAAAAAAGCAAACCCCAAACATCTGCTCTACTCAAACACTTCTTCACAAATGTCTTGCTGATAATAAGCTAATTAAAACAGGTAGGTAATCACGTGGCTCAACATGGTGAGAAGAGAAACTAACATTAGTTGAACTTTGGCAATTCAGAGCACAGCAACTCTTTCAGTTGCTCTGGTATAAAGTGTATAGAGAAGATGTATTACTGATCTCTCCCAAGAACTGGGAAGGAGAAACAACGTAAGACTATTCCTCTTTCCCCTCTAGTGCTACAAATGGTGTTTTCTGGTTTCTCTTGTGGTTGTTAAAGAAAGATTGAGCAGCTCTCCCCATTTTCATCAACATGTTGCTAAAAGGGAATAGAGAAGGTAGGTAGTATAAACCATGTAATTTATATGGCATATTTAGAGAAAAAAGCCCAAGACATTTCTTTTCTGATCAAACTCCATCAGAACTGAAACCTATAAAGCTTTACCTCCACATATCCATACTCGGGGTAGAGAAAGACAGAGAAGACACGTGCAGAATTGAAAAATGAATTTAAATCTTAAAACCCTCATAAATGAAGACCACGCCAAATTTAAGACATAGTTTTTTATTATATTTTTTAAGCCTCCAATGAAAGAATGTAAAGAACGTTCACAAACACTGTTTTCCAATATTTCCAACAGTTAGACAGCTTACTCTTTTTATCTAACCCTCATACCTTTGCACCAGGCCTCACTTGACCTTTCCCCCCCCACAAAGGAGAGGTCCACACAAGAATTCCCTCATGAACAATTTCGGGAGAAGGAAGCAGGAGCTTCACAAAATTGAAATGCCATGTATTCTCTCTCTTCTGGAAGAGAGAATCTTCAGTCGTGATTTCTACATTACTACTTCTGTAGTATTATTCTCTATTCATACCCATGAAATCATTTCCCAACTTTGCCCACCTATATGAGCACAAACAGGCAAATTAACATATCCCTGTTAATACATCCCAAAAAGTCTGTATTTTTTTACAATGGGGAAAAGAAACTTCATCAACCTACCAAAATAACAGCAGTAACGCTGAGCTGACATGAATAACTTTCTCGACATACCTTGATTTTGATCTTGACCTAGAGTGCGATTCAGAATGTTTGGAAGCCCTCGATGGACTGCGAGATCCTGACCTGCTCTCTGATTTTACACGAGCAGGACTCCCAGCTGGAGACTTTGACTGGGAGCGAGACTCCTAACAAAAAAGACAGTATTAAAAATGGTATTGGTTGTGTAAATGCCTAACTCCTAACATTTAAAGTACAGTAATTCTATTATATTGATTGCTCCTGAAAAACAAATGGTTAGGCAATACCCTCCAAAACAAATTTCATTTTGCTAACCCACTGTTAATATTGTATGCTTGCCTCAAATAGGTCCCTGCTTGAACCAGATCACCAATTCTCTATTAACTAAGTAATCATGCAAATTCATCTACAACTTGATCATACAGACACTGGAACATAAACCATACATTTACTTAACCTAGGACCCATTCATTCTTCCAGATTCTTTTAATTCTACTTCACTCTTGCTTTCTACTTTTCTTCATTCTTCATTGAGTTTTTCATTTTTCATACTTCGTGTATTCTTCCCCAATTCAAACAATTCATTATAGCCTTAAAAAAATATTCAAGTGCTTCTATCTGACCAATCTTCTGTTCAATTTTTTCCCCCATTCAATTTTAATTTTCTGATCTTTAATACTTTTCATTAGCCTTCTTTTATCTTGATTTATCTTCCACATTCTTGGAAAAAACTCTTCAATTTCTTCACGAACATTAACCTTAATGGAAAAAGAACATTTAGTATATTTAAGCACGTGGGGATTATAAAACTCTGCTGGAGTTCAGATGTTATCTACCAAATTGAAAAGCCAGCAGGTAAAGTGCAAGAAACTATTTTATAAAACAACTTTAAAAAGTATCTTTAAAACTGTATAAGTGTCTATGTTCTAACAATAAGCTTACTGAGTTCTAAGTGTTTTACTGTATTTGCAAAGCTACCCTCCTCCCCTCTGAGATTTTTTTCATAAGATACATAGATACTCTAAAAACTAATTAGCACAAATATACTGAACTGTTGATTACCCCCCCTAAAATAATAACTATGTGTTTCTCAGTATTAAATATCCCAAATTTTACTCCTACAGATTACTAAGACACTCAATTCAACAGAATGGTCAAAGATTTCCAGTCAAAACCTATCTATGCACATACTTACTCACATAATACATGCACATAGGTTTAAGTAACATCAATTATTATTCATCCTATTTTTTCTTCCTCATTGTTATCCTGTTTTCCTTATATAATCCATATAAACTAAGATGTAGAACCGTATAGTTAAAACAATCCAATAGAAGTAAAAACAGGAGGGGTTTTTTTCTTGCATGGTAAGGCACACAAGAGAAAAACTAGGAAAACAAGCAAACAAAGAGCAGGTTAGGATTTCCTCACATATTACAGTGTACAGCATTTCTAGGGAGCTTAGCTATAAAAACTCCTACAGAACAGTATGCTATATACATTTGTAACTTTACAAAATACTTAACGAAAAAATGCATACCAAGTTCCCCTCCCACAGGTGTTACATTTCATGTTTATTTGCATGATTTCTCCTCCTGACCATGCCCACAATTTTTTCTCTTTCTTACTCTACCTATGTCCAGATTTGCAGTTTCTTTTGCAGTTAAAATTCTTCACTACCTTGGGCTGGAGCTCTTTTTCAAAGAATGCTGTCTTCATAATTCAAGACATGAAATTCACCAGAAATGGAACCTGAGCAGCTTCTTACTAAGAACTATTGCAGCCACACTACCATTCCTCTTTACCTCAATAAAAAGGACAAAGGACTCATGGAGAATGTCATCTACTAGGATGATAGTCCTGCCAAACTTTAACAATGAAGGCCAAGTTCAAAGCTTTGCTGTGAATGGTGGACCATGCATCCCTTATGAAGATGGCTATGTACTGAGCTAACTACAGGACTTCACTGAAATAAATTATGTACATGCCTTTAAATATTACCAATTTCGGTGGTTTAACATTTGAAATCCACTGTTTGCAATAAAGAAAAATGTCTCTTATAACCACTAACATGATTTTTTTATCATGTTACTCGCCTCTGTACTAACAACTCTCCTCTGTTGTTACCTCGCCTCTGTACTCTTCAATGTCTGACAGCCTCTTAATTTCTTCTCTTTGTAACTTATCCCTTGCAACAATTGCCAATTTCTCTGAGAACTATTTGTATTTCTCTCCCTAGTAAAAATGATGAGTAATAAAGAAAAACATTCGAAGTTACATCAGATTTAGAAAACACCCTTCAATAAAAAGACAAAGAATTCACCCTCCTCAGACACTCCTTCATAAGGATACTGCATTGTCCATACTTTTTACATCTGAAAGATCAATTCTTGAACAAGAACTCTGGAAACTTGAACAAAAGCAACCCCCCATCCCACCCCCAGATCCTGCACAACCTAGAAGTGTTAGGAGGTGCCAAAAATACCATGGACACAATTGATCCCATACAATGTAGAAGTCCGCTTACTGTTCCTAGCTGTTCAACTGAAGCATCTTACAATACCAACCATAGAGTCTTTAATAATACCAGCTATGACACCAAATCTATATAAAGTTGACAAAAGCAAATATTACATAAATTCACATAGGTTAAGTCCTTTTGAAAGTATCTGTTTAAGACCTTTATGGGCTGTATTCACAAATACACAACTTGAAAACTGCAGTGACAGAGGGGACCATGTAAATTCTTAGAGATTTCAAACTTCCTCAACCAAGTAACTGTGGATGTAAACTGCAGCTGAAGAGAGATCACCTGATAGCAGTTGCACACTGTCATTGGTAAGCAACTACATCTCAACTTCTAATGCAGCATAGTTCACCTAGTTACAACTCCTACAACGCTTCTAAAGGAGACTACGAGAATCACAATAACCTGCAAAAGTTTAAGGACTTAAGGACGATGCTGAAAAAGTGCCTAGTAATATTTGTATCAGCAAAACTACAGGCAGGGATTAAGGGATTCAGAGCTTCAAGGAATCACAGAGATTTAAAAGAATTTTTCTTCTCTACTTACCACTATAATTAAACAATTAGCAAGCTGTATATTAGTCTACACCATAGACCAACCCAATTGTTCTTCATGAACTACTTATATCCATTCTGCAATACGTATGACAAAAGTATTCAACACTCTTCATATGTCATCTTTAACGTAGAAACCAGACAACTCTATTACCCCAAAGCACTAAAATAGCTCCATTTTGTACCAGTCTTAAAGCAACCTATACATTCTCATCTTAGCTCTGTTATTACCACAGAAACTAAATATTGTGAAGGAGAGAAAAGACTAAAATTGCACTGTGGGTCCTCAGCATTTTTTTATCTTTCTGTTCTAAAGATCCTTTGTCATTTAAGGGCCACAGATGAGACACAGTGTAAACTCAGCTCCTCATCTCACCAGCTTCCTACAGAACAGTACCTATCTTAAAATACCTTGGGCTTCATTATGCAGCTGTCCAGCCACTACTTTCACCCTTACAAACTTGTGGGCAGAAAATTCACTATCCCCATGTCAAACTATCTAGATTTGCTGCCACTAGAGTCTGCAGGAAAAGAAACAGAGCTTTGTAATATTCTTCAGATCAGACTTCCCTTTCAAAAAAAAAAAAAAAAAAGAAAATCTGCATCTGCCAGTAACACTTTTCCCAGGAAACACCTCTCCCAAAAAACCCACCCACACAAAAAAACCCATACACCCTCCCCCCCTGCCAATAATCATTACAAAAAACCCAACTCAACTGCAACAGTGTGCTTCTTCAGAGTAAGACATAGTGGTTTCCTCAAATACACACCAGGAAATGGGACTAATGATTCACCAGGAATTGGAACGTGGAGCCACAATTGTAGACAAACACAAAATCTACGGTTTGCAGCTTCAGTTACTGAATCTCTGGATAAAATGCACAGCTAGAAGCATTTAAAGAGAGTACTGAGGAGTATTTTTAATCCTTGTTACCTTCCTTCATCCCAGGAAGTAACAAACCAAAGTGACATGGAAAGGATCTCTCCTCCTCACCCATTACTCCACAATCATATAAACCCAGACACTGAACAACTATCAGCATCTTCAGATGATCCATCTGAGCCAGCCATCAGTCAGTCCACATATTTAATCCATACTGGTGAAACTGTTTAACTGATCAAAAAGTTCTATCTATCACTTAAATTCCTTGCATTTTTCAAAATAAATCCTACTTTCCAATGTAATTACTATTTTAAAAGCATTTAAAACACTTTTATGCAGAGGAGAATTGCAGAAGTCTTGAAGTATTCTTTCCATTTTCCACCCATCAAGTGAAAGTATGATAAAAAAACATGGGGGGGGGGGGGGGGGGGAACCACAACAAACAACTGACCAACCAACCCCTTTATCAAACCAACCAAACAAAACAATCCCCTGTTCTTTCACACTACTCTTCTGTCCTGAACTTGTCATGCCTTACCCTAACTCTCACCTTACAATTTCAGAGTATGACTGAAAGGTTATCAAAATTTAAAGTGAGATGCTAACTAAAAAATAATTACGTAAGATTAAACTAAGATTTCTATATAAAAGCATGTGAAATTTAAAAAAAATCCCAAACATGAAACCACAGAAATTTCAGGTGAAATTCATTTGACCTGGGGTGAAAAAAAAGGACAGGACAAGTGGTCTAGCAATACCATTTCCAAAAATCTTGTTAAAAACTCCCACCCAAACTAAAAAAAATAAATGAAGTTGAACTCTATTAGCAGGGGACAGAAAAATATAAGCAATCAAAAAAGAAACATGAATTTAGCAGCAGCCCACATTTGCTGGATAAAACTGTTAAGCTAGTGACATCTCACTTATGAGGATAAGACTGCATTTTGGCAGGAATCTACCAACTTTCCTTGAAAGTCAAAAGTTAAATCCTTTTTGCTTCATACTGTGATCTGTCGCTACACTAAAAATAAAATGGATCCCTTAATTAGCTAATCTTCTATAAATATTACAATAGCATGCATAATAAGCTTCTGTATATAAAGCATCTTCTAAGTTGTTACCTAGAAGACATGGATATTTTAAAAGTTACTAACATAAGCAAACAATGTATTTCTCAATGATCCCACTTACAAAAAGAAGGAAAAGGCTTCAGCAATAAACTTTTTGAAATTACAAGCTCATCTTCTCACTGAGGCTTGAAAATACACCTCTTCAGGGAGGGTCCTGTAGTCATTCCACTACCACACATGGAAGACAGCGTTCAAAAGGAGCAGTCTTCCCAGCTGACAAAGTCCAGAACAATGCAGAATTTATTAAGCTTGATTAAAACAATAAAAATTAAAAATCAGACTTCCAGAAAAACTCTCCCACATTGTCATTACACACTGCAGGGTGATCACAGCACTCTCCAAGTGAATGCAGAACCACCGAGTATTAGCAGTCCATTGTCCTTGTATTTGAAAAGGTGTGGGAAGCAGCATTCCTTCCTCTCCAAAGAGGTGGCAGAGGGCCACTGCAGGAGAGGTGGAATACAATAGCTAAGCAAGCCCGACCCTGACACCGTTGGGTTTTTTTTTTTTTTTTGCCAAAGAAATCGTCACAAAATTGATCAGTTAGGTAATTCCATAGGTATCTAGGTATTTTGCATCCAAACTTCATGAAGCAAATATAAGGCACTTTCACAGCTAAACTAATCCAAAAGCCACGTGTGTACCTATGAAATATGCACACTTCCTTGAACAGGATGGGCCACGTGCAAAATAATGCATATTTTCAAGTGTTTTATTAGATTATACTATTTATCCCACTGTATGATCCTAAGATCATTAGAATGAAGAGAATCAATATAGAGTTGTAAAATGGACTTCTGAAAACTAATCTAAAATAATCTCTTTCCTAACAATTTTACCTTGTTCTGATAAAAGGTTTTGCCTATTTAGACAAACAACACATTAATACTGATAGAAAACTAAACTGTTAAAATTGCAGAAATTAAATGTTAGCAGAAGCTCAACAGAAAAAACTTAACTAAGTTACGAGTGGAGCTACTGAAGTGCAGGGAGTCTGAACAAACTCCCTTCTGTTCATTGCTCTGGGAAACACCTAAAGTTGCACCACAGATTGAACACCAAATAAACAATAGCCTATAAAAAAAACCAAAAATATGAAAGGAAGAGTTGCCTGCCATCTGACAGAAATAAAAGATAAAAAAAGCCTCATTTGTCTAATCTGCTCACAAAAAAGCATTCAGTTGTGATAAAGTACTTTGATGTTTCCAAAACCAAGTCACTGGATAAAAAGCATGATTTAAAGTCTTTTTCTATTCTTAATGACTGTAAACTTAGCTGTAGCACATCCACTGTATGTTTAATTCCTCTGTCAATTTCTTTCTATTAAATCACCATGCTTGAGGAGGGGGCTTTCTTCTGTTCAACCAGCCACATTCTTAATGAAGAACTTAAGTTGAAACAAAATGACACAAAAACAGAGCAGATGTCGATTAGTCTGAGCATATTTAATTAACATGTGCTTTAAAAAAAAAGCTCGATAAAGGAGTGAGTTCAAGAAGGAAAAGCTCTACAATGATTTCACACCCAATACTTTAGAAACGGAAGTTTTAAAGAGTGCAAATGAAACCATTTCATTGGAAGTTATTTCCATAATTATTAATGGCCTGTTCATTAGTTAATATGATTTTAAAATCATAAATTAGAGGCAAAGCACATACAGTAGCTTACTGTCGATAAAATTAGCATTTAAAACAATTCTGCTGATACTCAACGCTCACTGAAGTGCTTTGGGACAATATGCATTTACACAGATGAAACATAAAAGGCCTAAAACTAAACTTAAAACACCCTTACTCCTTCTGCATTCAGTTATAAAAGCACATCACACTAATTAGCACTTAAACTGACAGGGGGTAGAAGAACTGAAAGGGTACTCAGAATTCTTATTTGTGCCAAATTCCACAAAAACAGATTCTTTACAAACTTTCTTCCAGTTTCTGCAGTTCTTTCTCCCAATAAAAACTTCTTTACTCTCAGGGCTCAGTGCCTGGATGTAGCAAACTGAAGCATCAGGACATTCAGTGCCTGACAGAATCCTATCCAATTGGGAATAGCGGACTAAACATCACAGCCTCAAAGTTACTTGTGCTTAATTTTGTGCCTGTGAGCACTTTCAATGGAAATGATAAATAAAACGTTACTCTGAAAGAGAATTTCTTACTTCAAGAATTTTAGTATCACCGCAACAAAGCAGTATTACTGAAGAAGAAAAAAAAATAAAAAGGCTCACAAATGTTCTTCAGTAGAACCACAAGACACCCAACTAGAAATCAATCAAGTACCTCCCATTATGCTCAGTTATGCCGTATTGATTGAAAATTTTCAGTGTAGGGAGCAAAACCAAAAGAAGTTTTCCAAATGAAGACTCAACATAGTCAGCAGTTCTTTTCAGTAGGTAAATTTTCCATCACCAAAGAAAAAAGAACAACTGATAAGCAGAAATCACAGAAGCTGCTTCTGTAGGACTTTTCAGATTTCATGTACTCTCAAAACATTTTACTTCTACATTTGGGAGGAGGTGGCGTGCAGAAATACTGAAAGTACAGAGCTGGAACAGCTTTGTAACATAAACAGACCCATCAAAGAGCCCAATACCGATGTTCTGACAACTAACCTGACATAACCTCTTTCCTAACAGTAATTCACACTGGGAATACAGACAAGAAAATAATCCTTAAAGATATGAATCTTGACTGTAAAATGGGAGATTACCGTCATCTTAAAAAAAGAGAAAAAACCAACCAAGCATACTCATTGCTCAAGTTTCTGAAACTTAGTTGCTTCCCCTTCAGAGATCGGTTTATTTACCCCAACACTGCTTAGCTACACAGCCACCTTTTGTCCAAGCAACCAACACAAGGGCAGGTTTTGTTTACCTCATGCGAGGAAGCAGCAGCAGTTATTGCATAGCTAGGTAAAGAACTTGCAGCCTATGGATTTCTTTTTAATCACCACAAAAATGGCAACAATAGTAATGCAAAAGTAATTTTTGGAAGGTAATGCCGTTCTTCCAAGATTTACTGCTTGTTTTCCCCAGACAGTAGGTATATATGTAACTGCAAGGCTGCTGTCACTGGATCATCAGAGAGAGTCACCAAGAGGATGCTCAGGTGTTCTTCTAAAGAATCTCTTAAAAGAACAAACAAAAAGAAAACCTCTGCAAAATTAAAAAAAAAAAAGTAAATTGTGATGAAGTGGCACACATTTCGTTCCTGTTTCAAGCAGCTTCTAATTCCTGCTTGCCTTGATCATCACTAAAAAAAAAAAAGAAACAAAAACAAAACCACAAAAACACTGAAAATGGAAGGGACCTGTCACACGTGTACATGAAAACCCGCAGCCATCAGAGGGAAGACACAGGCCTAACGAAGTTACAAAGCCACAGCAGCTCGTTGGAAGCCTTCAGCTGCACGATCGATGACTTTCAATGGTTTAATAACGACGGCCGGACCTCCCCAGTGGAGGGAGGGGGCCCGGCCCGAGGCAGCTCCTGAGCCAGGAGAGACCGCTCACCTCGCACAAAAGGACGCGGGATCCCTCCTCTTTCGGGCGGGAGGAGGCCTCGGCGGCCCGGCCAGGGGAGCGGGAACGGGCAGGACAGCGACCCCCGGGCCCGGCGACAAGGCGGCTCGGGACCGCGGTAAGGGAACAGGGCAGCGCGGAGGAACCCCGGGGATACAGCACCGCTGTTTGCACAGGATCAGCCTGCGCTGGCTGGGCAGGGGCCGGGCCGCAGCACCGGGACCCGGCGCCCGCACCCCGCCGGGGCGATGAGAGCAGGGAGCGTGTGAGGGAGAGACGAGGGCAGCGGAGAGGGACGCGGGTCGGCACCCACGGCCCAGGCAAGCCTCGGGCGCCTGAAGGAGCCATTTTAGAGCCAACCTGCGCTGTCCCCACCTCCGCTAGGCCCGAGGACGCCGAGTGTCGCCACCCGCCGCCCCCGGGTCCGATCCCCCCCCTCGACACGGCCCGCGCAGGGGAGGCCACTCACCCTCCCCTCGAAGTTGTTCTCCTCCACGTCGCTCATGTCGGCAGAGTCCTGGCCAAGGGGGCTGGGGCGAACGGGGGACGCTAGTCCCGATTAGCAGCAGCAACACCCACGGCCGCTGTTATCGCCACCGTTACCGCTACTGCCGCTATTACCGGCACTACCACCACAGCCACCTCCCGCCCGCGCCTCCCGCACCGCCGCAAAATGGCGCCGCCGCGGCCGCTCCGTCTGCGCCCGGCACCGCGCTCGGGGCGGGGCCGCGCCCGCCCCTCACAAAAGAAGCGACGGGCGCTGCGGGGAGACTCGCCGCGCATGCGCGCTCCCGCCGCCCCGGGAGCGTGCCTCCGCCGGCGCGGGAGCGAGCGCGCTGCCCCCTGCCCCGGCCCGCTCCGCCAGGTGTGCGGGTGTTGCTGCGAAGTGTGGAATATGTAAACAAATGTTCTTAAGAAAGGGTGTTCTTTGATGTCTGGTATTTGTGAGCTTTCAAGCCTAATGACTAAGAAGGGAGATTTAATCCCTGAAACAGGCAGCTGACAAGCAAGCGCTAAGTGACGTCCAGGCGTTAAAAAGACAAATTAGCTGTCGGTACAATTGCCTTGTTCAGGGCTGGACATGTTTCAGTGATGTCCGACCTAGGGGGAGGTTAACAAAGCCTGGGAAGGAGTTACCACTTATAGTGGGCACAAAGAACGCAGAATTCACGGGCCACAAGAACATACGACAGAACTCCCAAGATAAGGAAGAAACTGTTAAAGACAATTTGGCGACTGTGCGGAAGCAGCTCTGACTGGGTAAAACGTAATTCCGGCAGGGGGAGACGTGTGACCGACTCACAGACCACTGACTCAACAAACCCACCGACTCAAAAGAAGAGAAAGACTGAGCATGCAGGCCAATTAGCATGAGAAGCGAGAGAATAACTAACCAATAGAAGATAGAATACTAATTAGTAAGAGAACGAAGTAACGTGTAGCCAATGAACATAAGCGCCTTTGTTGCTAAAATGTATAAATAGCGAAAAGTTGTGGGAGTCGTGGTGAAGGCTTTGTGGATTTCCCATCCAGCACTCCTCTCTGCGCAGAACTCTCAATAAATCAAATACCTTGACTCTGTGTGTGGACTGGCCTCTTGCACACCGGCTGAAAGGAACTTACTTTGAGACAACACGGGGCAGCCCCGCACTCCTCCTGCCACTCCACCCACAACAGCCTCCTCCTCTCTCCTACGAGAACTGCTCCTTCATGCTTTCCTTCCATGGAAATTATCAGCCTTGCTCCTGTGTCCCCTCATCTTCCACCTCCCCCAGCACATTCTCTGGGGTTCTGCTCCTGCGGTGCAAGGAAGAACATTTATATGAATGTGTTTGTGCAACCATATGAATTTGTATTCTGTATTTGGGTCTGTGTCATCAGGGGTGTTGTGTTATGGCAAGAGGATATTTAATATGCAAGGCTGGAGGGCTGCTTTTATTGTACATACGTGGAGGTAAAGTCACAGGATCCAGTCTTGCGTGCTTCTACGAAACAAAGGCCTAGATTTTGACTTGCAATCATGAGAATTGCATTTTAACCGTGGTTTTATTAAAAGCTTTATCCTTTCTGCTCACCTCAGAAAGGTTTCCCTGATCCTGTATACTATGCAGTTTTGGTGCTTCCTCCTCCAGTATGCACCAATAGCTACAGCAGCTGATACCTTGAAGGCATTTGAGGCCAGGTATGCAGTACTTTAAGTCAGAAAATTTCCCAAGATGATGAAACAGCTAAACTTGCTCTGTCAGTGCAGGAAAGCACTGGGCTCCCAACAAGTGCTTTGTCCCAGTGGAGATGTCACATGAATATTGGTTGCCAATGGTCACCACAGCTTGATGTTCTAACAGAGCCTTGCCATACCCTCTTCTTTACAGGAATGATTCTGTTTCCTCCTACCTGGACCATAAACGGTGTTGGTTGTTTTGTGCTTCTGTTGTAAATGGAAGGCTGGAACTGTACATGCCAGCCCTTGCTCTTTTTTCTTGGCGATTCAGAAGCAAATGATTGAAGAGTAAATTATCTTTCAGTGGTAAAGAAGGCAGTATTGAGGAAAAGTCTTAATTGTCATCTAGGTCTGCAAAATATTTAATTTTGGGTAAAAGTTTCTTTCACATCACTTACTTTAAAAGTTTCAGTCAATTCCTTAGTCAGTTCCTGTTTAATTACAAATAAATTTTCATTCCTAGGAGGTTGGCCTGAGTTTTATCCTCTGCTAATGTAACAACAATTCTGAATCCATGTCATAATCTGTCTTTTATAGCAGCTCTACTCTGTTCAGCTCTGGTACATAGATTTGTTCATCTCCCTTTTCAAATGTAACTTTACTAATAAAGTACTTATTCTACTGCAAGATCACATGCTGTTCTGGCATATTCTGATGCTGTCTGATGTTGCCTATATTCTAACTACAGGAGGAAAAGGAATGAGCATGAAGGACATGCTTAAATTCTGAGGTGAAAATACTAATTGGTCTTCTACCACAGAATGGATCAGAGAAAAAAAAAAAATGGAATATGAAGGACCCACTGAAAATACATAATGGTTACACTAAAAAAAAAAACAGAACAAAACAAAACCAAGCAGGGGAGGGAGGGAAAGGTCAGGAGAATAGAGGACAGGAATACAATTTTTGTTAACATGTACATATATGAGATCTTGCTACAGTTCACGTTGTGATTTCAATTCCTGAGGGTTAGACTAGACCTGATGCACACATTCAAGACATTTGCATTATTTCAGCAGAATTTTTTCATTCCTGTTGTCCTAAAATGTTCTGGCAATTAAACCTAAAATAAAAATGGCAGTTGCTTATACAAATACATATTTTTCAAAAGTCTAATCAATTTTACATTTTGAATTGAAATCTACAAACTGCCTTCACCATTTTTTCCTGTAACTTATCTGCCCTCATTGTACTCTGCAATGACTTCACTCTACACTGACTTCACCTGTAGTTTCCTGGACTATAAAGACAATAATTTTTTTAGATTATATTCCAGCTTTCACTATTTATTAGTAAGACTCCAAGGTTGGTCTGGGTCTTTGGGAGCGCCTCTCCTAAATGGAAGATGGTTTGAACACAGAAAACATCTAGAGATGGCCTAAAGGATACACTAACATGACATGTTCTTCAAGCATGCCTTATAGAGGTTTTTTAAGAAATATTAAGACACTGGTTTAATACAGCATTAGCTTTAATGCAGTAGTAAGTATAGTGTATTCGTGATTTTGGAAAAAAATACACTTTGGGGGGAAAGATAGGCCCAGATCAGGCCCATTCCCTAAAGGAAAAGGGTATAAACGACTGGTAAGGGGTCAGGACGAGGGAAAAATAGGAGTGGCAGTAAAGCAAGTGTAAAGTTGCTTTATGTGTATCTGCATATACAGATTATAGGATTAACTGGTTAAGCAAGGAGGCAGAAGCTATGGTAATCTCAGAGCATACTGATTAGTGTGCTGTTCTCTAGCCATTACCATTTAGCAGTTCAAACATAATAGGAGAGGAAATTCTTAATACATATTTGAAAAGGACAGAGCAATATCTATGCAAATTAAATTTGAAAGGACCATCTACATATAATGATTGGCAGGAGAGGAATGAAACAACATGGCAGCAGCAATCCAATTCTGGTGGGGTTTTTAAATTTATTATTATTTTGACAAATAATACAGAACACTGCAACATATCTGCAATCCTGGGCTTTTATCTACCCCTTTAAATGATACCAAGAGTATTATTACCCAGAAATATAAGGACTATATAAATACTTTTAAGGTTTGATTTTCATATGTCACTGAAAAGAAACACTGTGCTTGATATTGTTTTGTCATATAGTTTTTATCACACATCTCAGATACCTCAGCTGACATAGCACCTGTCAAGAGTTTTGTCTGTATACTTAGGTCTAAGTTAGGCCACTAACCCCTCTGATGTATCAATATCCTTTTTTCTAGAAGAGCATCGCATTTAAGTGCTGATTTTTCCTGCATCTAACCCGTGCAAAATATGCAGGCTGAAAAGCACGGAGAGGCCATGTGGCCTCTGATGCACGCTGGAAGGGAGGGAGGGAGACACACACTGAAGGGATCTGGATAAGGTGACCCACAGGTACTTCTGAATGCTATCAACTGTGCAGCTGTTGAACGTGTTCTTTACTTTACCCTTATGTTCACCTTTTCTTAACTCATACCAGCTTCCTTTAAACACCACCTTGCAGGAGGAGCCTGGGGTGACTCTCTAGCACAGTCCTGCACTCACAATGAATTTTATTTCAGCGATTATCACGGTGAGGGTGGTGGGGGGGAGGTTTATATACCACCCCAGCCACGAACAATCAGAGAATCCTTAGGATTGGAAGGGACCTCTGGAGCTCCCCTAGTCCAACCGCCTGCCATGGACAGGGTCACCTAGAGCAGGTGACACACGAACGTGTCCAGGTGGGTTTTGAATGTCTCCAGAGTGGAAGACTCCATGACCTCCCTGGGCAGCCTATTCTACTGCTCTGCCACCCTCAACGCAAAGAATTTCTTCCTCATGTTGAGGTGGAACTTGTGTTTTAGTTCACGACCTTTGCTCGCCGCCCTGTTGCGGGGCACCACCAAAAAGTCTGGCCCCATCCTCTTGGCTCTCGCCTTTGAGATATTTGAAAGCACTGATGAGACCCCCTCTCAGTTTTCTCTGGACTAAACACGCCCAGACTAAACTCAGCCGGCCCGCAGCACGGCTGAGGACAAACTCCCCGCAGGGCCGCGGGGCGCAGCGCCGCCCCCTCCCGCCGCTGGGGGGCGGTGGCGGCGCCGGGCGGGCGGGGGGGGCGCGTGCCGCGGCGGGGGCGGGGCTTCGGGCGCGCGGCGCGGGCGGAAGCGGCGCGCGGGTGCGGGCGCGGCCGGGAGGAGGCGGCGGAGGCGGCGGGCGGAGGTAGCGCGCGGCGGCCGGCGGGGGGCGCTGCGCGGGGGCGGCGCGAGGGGGGCGCCCCGGCCCCGGCCGAGCCCCAGAGCCGCGCACTGGGCCGGGGCGGCGGGAGTGTGTGTGGGGGGCCCGCCCGTCCGTGTGTGTTTTCACGGGGGAAGGGCGGGGGGTGGCTGCACGTTCGGGCGGGACCGGGATGGCGCAGGGTGGCTGCGGCTCTCCCGCACGCGCGGGTGCGCACCGCGCCTGAGCGCCCGCGTTGGTCCGCCCCTCCTTCGGAGCTGCGGGACGGGCTCGTCTTCCTTCGGGCTTCCTGCCCGGCGGGTCCCGGTACCTGCGCGGCTCTCGAGGCGGCTGCGGCGGTGTCACTGCGGGCCCCGCCGCGGGGCGCGGCGCGGTGAGGTGAGTTGTGCTGGGCTCGGGGTTCCTTCGGCCGCGATCCGTGTCCCAGGGCTGTGATGCAGTGTCCTTGGGTGGGGAGGAAGCGGTGGAGCAAACGAGCGTTTTCTGCTTTCCTTCGCCGTTAGCAGTGGTCTTCCAGTCTTAAGCTGTGACTGCAGTGACTCTGCAAGATCGATGCCTTCTGCTGTAAGGACGTAACTTCCAAAGAGGTAAAGCATGATTAGAGTGATGTGATGGAACTCAGAGGAAGGAAGAAAAAAAATTCATATTCAGGCAAAGACAGGATCCTTAACAATGTCAAGTTACGTGATCTTCCGGCACTAGCAAGTCTGCATAAAAAGCCCCAAAACCAACGGGTAAATAGTTCACTGAAATTGGTCTCGCTGGTACTATTGAAGAAACAGGAAAAAGTAATACTGAATGAAGTCTGCAAGATTTGAAACATTCAGTTTGTAATATATGGAATTTTTTGACGGCAAGGGTTGCAGAACAGCGCTTCCTTCTTACAATATAATAAAATTGCTTTTATTTGTAACATCTGATGATGCTTTGACTGCACTTACCTTCGATTTTGGTAAACATGTATAACGTACCATTATCTCTACCTTATTTTGGTAGCTCTGTTCATCATTCATTATTAATAAACTCTCTTTTCGGTTCCCTAACCTAATATGGTAGCATCCTGTAAATTTTCTTTTATGTCTCTTGTCATCTAAAAGATACTGAATGCAGTGTAATTTCTGTGTTTGTGTGCCACGAAACAAGCATAGATAATTTTTGTTCTATACTATGACATGATGTGGAGTTTCTTTAGAACAGTTCAGATTGGGTTAACTAGTTATTTTTCATTGCTGTTTTGGGTTTTTTTTTGTTGTTGTTTGCACACACACCCCCCCCCCCCCAGTGGGTGAACTAGGGGCAGATGGATGTGTTTTTTTGTAGGAATTGCAACTTTTTATTTTAAGAGAACCCTGAGAATGTGAACATGATGTACATCCAAGTGTGCATGTGATTTTTCCTAACTGTAACACAGTGTTAATTTTGGAACAAATGTAAGGAATTGCTGTTTTACTCTCATGAGACTACCAGAAAAAGGAGACAATATGAAGATAATATTCAATTGTGAGTAGCATCTGCTACTCACAATTGTGTCACAAGCAGTATGATTGCAGTTTTAGACCAAATGTAGAAATTTATTGTTATTTTTGTTCCTGTTTTTACTGCAGACACTCGTATGTATAAAGCCTAAGATATTCTGGCCTCTTTTTGTTATTTTAGGTGTTCAAATCTGTAGCTGCTTAATAGGTACTGGAGAGCTCCAGAGAATTAAGCAATTATGCTGGAATTCCTTTGGTCCTTTTCCTAAAGTTTTTTACAGTTGGAAATAAAGGTACTTCCTTTCCTCCCTCTTCCCCCACCGCCCAGCTTTTTCTTTTTAAAGCTTTTGTAGTGTCTATTTTAGAGACTCCTTTTGGCTGTTATCTCTTATCTCCTTGAGGGAGGCATTCATATCAGCTAATCACAAATTGTGATGTATCTTGTGGATTGGATGTCATTTAGCTGCTAAAAGTAAGATATTTCCCCTGAAGTTCATGATCACTTGTACCTTTTCCGAGAATAGTAAAGGGGACTAGTTCTTGCATCTTGCCTAAACTGTAAGTAGGATAAATGCATGCTGTCAGCTAAAATTGTCAGCTGTGTAGTCAATGTGTCTCAAAACTAGTAAGTGTCAAAAATAGCCATTTTCCAGTAGCTGTCAAAAATCTGTGAGGCTCAGTCACTCAAGTGAATCTGCTTTTCCTGGTACAAGTTTACTGATAAAATGTACTTTGTATGCTCTTTGTTTTTTAACAACCTCTTTCACCTGTGATTTATAATTTGTGCCATTTTATGGCTTTTCTCAACTGAGCATTATTAATAACAGCCTCTTATATTTTCTTCTATGGTTTACTAAAAAAATTTACAAACTTTACAAAAAATAGCTATATTGGCATTTGCGTATGTAGTTTAGAAGATTAATTTTGGATTAGAACTGAACTGAATGGGTACTTTGCCCATGTAAAATAGGGCCTGAACTAGAGGCATAGACAAGGGAATGTAAAACTTATTCCAATGAAATTGGTTTCTTCAGTAATACTAAAGAAATAGGAGGCTACCAGGTTATAAATAATCCAGTTAAATTTCTGGGCACCTTTTCCTTAATGTTAATAATAAAGTATTTTGCAGTGCACACCACTGAGGTCTTACAGTTAACTAATGTCTGTCATAATCCATTACTGTGCTACGTTGAGAGCTGACAAGTCAATCTAGAAGTAAGATTGTAGAAGAAAAGATATAGAAGAAATCACTTGTCTTTAATATTTCCTCCAGTGTTATTTTTCTGAAATCTTCTGAATGGGTCAGCCTGCTGGGAAGGAACATGAATCCAAAGCCTTGTCTGTATTACAGTTTTGCCATAGAAACATAATTTTGGTGGACAAATTCATATGCAGTTTGAATTGTACAGATTTGTTGGGAGAAAACAGACAAGTTAAATTCTTCCTCTCTCCCTAGTGGAACAAGTGCTTTTTTTCTTGCAGTTCTACAGGAATAGTGTTTGTGTGGTGCACTGTGTGTACATGTGTGAACAGTGGCAATCTCTCCCCCACTGCAGCTGTCACTTTGTTAGTTGTCTCCCCCCTCCCCTCTTTATTCTTTTTAGTGACACCTGCCTTCCTTTTAGGTCTCTTTAAAACGTTCAGTGACAGTCCCTCTCTTACCAGTAATGTACATGCATCATCTTGTAGGCTTGGCTCTCTGTAAAACTAGTCAAAATTAGCTAAATATTACCATCTCAGGAGGAAGTTTTGGAGTCTCAGGGGCTTTGGAAAGAGCGATACAAGGACAGCTGTGAAATTTCACAAGGGAGTACTATGGGATACTTGTCGTAGCCTGCAATTAATAAATCGTGGCAGTGTTACTGGGAAGTGGGAAGCCAAGAAAGTGCCTTGTGCTCTATCATAAGTGACTCTTATCAAGGAGCAACGGTCCTACAGTGACCTGAATAGTGGCAATAAAGCATGAAGAGAAAATAGAGAAAAGTGTCCCAGGGAAAATTAAGCTGATTTTTTTTAAAAATTTTTTTTTCACTATTATTATTTTTAAGAATCTGATACAGAGATGTACAAATGTTTTGGGGCCCAGATGGGCCCAGTGGGAGAAGGGCAAGTTCAGCAAGTGTAGCAAACTATCTCTATTGATATACTGTGCCTATTGATATCTGCTTGCTTTAATTTTCTTCACAAGCCTTGCCAAGCCATTTCCCCTCTCAAAATCTTGAATCTTGGCTGACTGCCCATAGGCAAGGAACAAAGAATTTCTGTTTTTAAATGACTGGTTTATTTTAAAGGCATTCATTGGCAGTAGTAGGCAAAAATAAAGGGGGAAGGTGTTGAAAAAAAAAAAGATACTCTAAGGTACTTGAGAAGACTTCTTAGACACAATGCAAAATGAAAATAATTATTGGTAGAAAGTGTAAAACAAAAACAATTAAAATAGAAATGTATGCATTTAAATAGAAACAGCTTTCCAGTATTTCTATAATACTGACAAAAGGTAGTCTAGTGTTTGGGCTCTCAGATACTTCTATACCAGAGCCACTGTAAGCTTGCTGTGTGGGTTTTCAAGTCGAAAGCAATATGTTTGTGCTCTCAACTTGAAGTTCATCTACAAGACAAATTGGTGCTGTTCTTAGAAGCCTGTAGGAGGTAAAACCGTTCCTGGTTTAAGATAGGTTTGAGGTAGTCCCAGCAGCTTGTCAGCAGCAGCACTGTGTCTGCTTGATGAGCTGTGACTTTTGCTGGTCCATGTATCCTTTGGCTGCGTTGAGAGACAGGAACTGTTCGGGGCACGTAAGATTCTTCTTTTTTTGTAGAAGAGTAGATATTTTTGGTAGTTACCCAGTTTTGCTATTCCCTTAAACTTCATATTTTTTTCACTTGGAATATCCATTAAAGGTGCTCCCCAAAAGACAGGTAGCAATAAGGCAAAAGGATATTGTTTTTTTCAGTGTGCCAAGGTAATTGCAAGTCTTGGGCATGTAGAAGCAGAGAATGAAGGAACACATGCTCTAGGAAAAGATACAAAGATAGATGTCCTGGAAAAGACACAAAGGCAGACTCCTTTGGCAGCATGCTCTGAAAGTGGTACAGAACTGCTAAAACCTACAGCTTAGCAGCCTTCGTAATGATAAGGCAGCCTTTTTTTGCCCAGAAGTGTGCCTTCTTACCTGTTCTTAAGATAGCAGCACGTTTTATAGTATTGATATTTTGACATGAGTCTAGCAGCTATTAATATAAACGGAGTCTTCTGTCTACTTATCTGTAATGCATCTGGAAAGACCCTTGAGTTTCATCAGCACATTTTGGTCGGCTGTTTTATGTCAGGCATTGCTGATGTTTTGTCAGTATAGATCCTCTTTTCCCTTTCTGCTGTGATATTTTTCTGTTGACCAAATTTTACAGCAGCAATAATAGGAATACTTGAAGTGCTGAGAGTAAATTTTATTAAAAGACAACTAAATGTGTTTTCACTTGTCTGGGAACTGGCATTGCGGTTAATGGTTGGTTCCAAGTAGAATATCCTGCTCTTTATGGCACTGTGCAGCTGTCTAAGTGAACCTGATTAATGAACCTGGAAACCAAAGGACAGTCACAGTATGGATGTGTCAATAGAGTACAGTAGTCTCACTGGCATCTTCTCAAGAACTTGTTTACTCATAAAAATATTGGGAATGTGGTTTTTCCTTACACACCAGTTTTAATCAGGGCTCTGTGTAAACACTTTACTTCTTTGGGCACCTGTTTGCCAGCTGCACCTCATGTAGATTTTTCACCTACTGCCAAACCAACAACCATCTAAGACTGCAAATTACCAGAATACAAGTATCATTTTTGGCATTCCAAAAAGTCTTAGCATGTGAGCTCATGGGCTTCTAGGTGCTTATTTCATTGTCTCAGTCTTCTAAAATTAATTGTCTAGTGAATGCATTCTGTACTGTTTTGGTGTATATTAGCCATTCTTTAGACTTCCATTTTCATTGCTTTACAGAAATGACTGAGGGTTTTCCAAATAACATAAAACCAGCCTGTCTGCTCTCAGAATGGTCAGCACGACTGATTCCTGTCAGCTGAGTGATGCTCAAAGTTTTCTGTTGGAAAATTAGAAAACAAAATACTTTGGAGGTCACAGAGGTAAATGGGCCAGAGGGTGCACTCTGTAAATAGATGCAAAAAAGGGGAAAATAATAGAATGGAGCTTGATGCTACCGTGGAAATTCTTTTCCTGATATTCTGTAATGCCCAGTGATTCTTGTCTTCCTGAAATGTTTGTTGGCTCTTGCAATGAAGTGTCACTCTGCATATTTAGAGGCAGTTTTTTGTTTACTGATACACTACACTCTCTGTACTGCAGGATGTTTGTTGCCATGAATTTAATAGCAATTTCTTGTACAGATGTAATTTTAGTATGGTAATTTTTAATTGTTAATAATTTTATAAACTTTTTGTGCTCCCACTGAGATGGTAGTAAATTCCAATTTTGTACTGTACAATTATTTTATAGTAATTATTAATGTCAGCTTTTATTTGTACTGTCCTGATTTCTGTCTGCTGTCTGTTCTATTACAAGTTTTTTTCCACTTCCTCTTTAATTGGATGCATGCTTCAAGGACTGTATATGGCTTTTTTTTTTAAGCTCTGTCTTGATAAATCACTGCTTCTTTTTATGCAGTTAATATCTGGTTGCTAAGCCAGACCTGCTCTTGAATGCACAATGTCATGTTGTTGTTGATCATAATTTGAAAGTGAGGAACAGATAAATATTGTGGTAGTAAGTAATAGATGGAGTAAAATTCCCACTTATCAGGCCTACTTTCCTAATGAGAGACTCTGTCTCTAGAGTATCACTGAGGAACTACTGCCTTAGTATTTGAGATTCTGTCTTTCAAAATATATGACCAAAGAGGTGACTTTATTGGACTGTAAGTTAACAATATTCTTTTCATTGAGTTTTTCTTGGCTTTATTCTTAAAAGTATTTTTCATCTTTGAATCAAATAAGTTTCTGTCAAGCTTTGGTTTTCTTTGTTCTTTGCATCTGCAAACTGCTTATTAATAACTACCAAAAATACCTGATGGACCTGCTGCTTTCCTTTTCTCTCACAAATAATTACCGTCATCTGTCCTGTACATTTTTCAAAACTAGAAGATACACAGATCATCTCTGCAGGACAGGTTTAAATTTGCCCTGCAGCCATTTCTAGTGGTTTAGGAAGGCTGGAGTCTCTTGGGCAGGCTAGAAAAATGATTATGAATATGTGCTAGTCTTTCATGGGCTGATTGACTGGCAGAAGTGGCGGTGCTGTAAGGTGAAATAAGCTTTTAAGGATTTAGGTATGCCTTGTTTTCCTGATAACCTGGGGTTGTTTCAGAGCATGTAGGAGGCATTCCTTTGCATTATAGGCCGTTTAACTTTTGTGTTGTATGTTAATATAATCTCCTGGTTTTTCTGGGAATGAGTAAAGAGGAAGACTTTGCAACAAAATTCAAGAAGGATGTTTTGTAAGTATGGGCTAGTTTCCATGGAGAAGGGTCAGTATTCAAACTGAAGTCTGATGCTAGTTAAGTAGTAGTTAAGTTTAACTTTGCTATATTATGGAACAAATAATGCATTTTCTGTATCTTTCTTTTATCTTTGCTCCTTTTGTTTCATGTAGTCAATAATATAATTTATATATGACTGATTTTGAAATACAGGTATACAGAATAGAGACATAATTTTTTTTTTTTGGAGTGGATGAGTGTCTTAGTTCATTGCTTTTTTGCCAGATGGATGTCAGTGTTGTGGTACCACTGGACAAAGTTGTATCCACATTGGTAGGTTTTGGTAGTACTTTTCTTAGACAATCAACAGTGAAGAAAACCAAGCTGTTTATATGTCTGTGAAAGGCAAACCTAATGTCAGATCCTCATTCAGGAATTGGTTGTAGCTCCAAGTTCTAATGTTGCTCCTGGCTTGGGCTTGTAACTTTCAGAATAATTTAAATATGCATGCTGATTTAAAGTGCTATGCTGATTTAAAGTACTTCGGGAAACTGGCGCTTGAATTGGTAACTTTAGGCTTCTAATTGAAACAATTATCTGGAAGACATTATTTTCTTCATGGATTCTTGGATTGCCATTTTGCCTGCAGTCAACTCAGGGGTTTTGTTTGATTTGGGTTTGTTTTGGTTTGGGATTTTGTTTCTTTTCTTTCTCTCCTCAGATTTTCAAATTTTGTTCTGGTTGTACTGCTTCATCTTCATGGTTGTCTGCCTTTTGTCTTAGTCTCCGTGATAAGAGTTGGTAGGAATTGCAGCAAGGTTGTAGCTCTGATGCATCCTTTTTCCTGTTGCTCTCTGCAGTGCTTTGCCTTTGCCACAAAAGTCCCTCAGCTGCAGTTGGAAGAGTGCCAGCATTTCTAACCAGGATAAATCAGTGTGAAGAAGGAAGTCTCAGCTTCCTTTTTTTCCTGCTCAGGGAGGATTTCCAACCCAGCATATTGTGTGCTTTGAGAGAATGAGGGAGAATAAAGATCACAAAGTACACTTACTTTCTTTCATGTGTGCTGTTATCTTATGGGATACTACCTCTAAATTACTGAAAACAAAGGTCCATTCTGAGCCCAAGTTTTGTTGTAACTATAATTTTCTTGTAGAGAAGTGCTGACCCTTCAGGGCAAAAAGGTACAAGAAAATTCCAGTCCATCCATCTTACTGTGCTATTTCCTGCCTAATATGTGCGCCTGCTGCTCTGATACTCTTTTTTTTTTCCTACTTCCAAATCATTTGGGCATAATCTTACATTTTATTTTATTTTATTTTATTTTATTTTATTTTATTTTATTTTATTTTATTTTATTTTATTTTATTTTATTTTATTTTATTTTATTATTTTATTTTTACCCCAAGGGTGTTGTAGGGAGTGTCTTATGAGTCACTAGAAGTGCATGCACTTCAGGGGGAAAGAAGAGACCAAATCTCCAGAACTTTGAGATTACACTGGAATTCATGAAGAGGGAATGGCCTTTAAAAATTTGTAGGAAAAGTGGCAAGTACAAATAGTTCCCTTCATTTTGGTAAACCTTGCTCCGAGTTCCTTTAACTCATGTTAGTATATGGGTGTTATGCAATTTCCCAGCAGGTTAAGTCCTTGATTTCCATTAGTTTCAGTAGTCAGCGTGTGCACTGTGAATTAGATATACATGGCGATGGCCCAGTCTGCAATTCCTGCTGCTGCTTGGCAGGAGTTTTTTCAATCTGTTCCTCTTGGCTAGACCTCTTATCCTGGCTTGTAGTCTTATTTACAATGTGATGGCAGAATTATTTCTACTCCAAAGGACTGTAGTGATATTGTCTAAATGCTTCAGGATGAGATATGGCTGGAGATCTGTGGAGAGGTGAATTCAAGAGCTATCTGTCCTTTTCAGTCTTTTTTTTTTTTTTTTTTTTTTTTTTTAATAGAAGAAGTAGAGACTGTTTGGAATGAGGTTTGAAACTTATGGTGTCTTCTTGAGAGATACTGTTTGGTCTTCTGAGCCATCACATGAATACTCTTCTCCTGGACCTCATAATGTTTTCCATAATTTTTGATACTGTTCAGAGATTATGTAGATACATAATGATGTGGGTGCAGTTTATTTATTAAAGTCTGAGTGCAGAGCCGTGGATTTGGCAAAGAGCTAGGGAAAAGAAGTTTCGGTTAGTGCATGTTTGGGGAAGATCTGTTTCAGGAAATCTTAAGCCACACAATTCCAGATATTCATGCTGTGGAATGTAAGTTTTTATTGTTTTCCCTCTTATTTTACATACTTAAGACAAATTAGTATCTTAAAACAGTTTTAGGGGGATTAAGCACATTCCTTGAACAAAGTATATCCCACTGCATTTACAGTGGGAGTTCAAATTACTGCGTGTCGGCTGTCTGTCCTTGTGCAGTCATCCCCCACGGTGGAGGGTGAGCTGTTCTTCATTCATTGACTTTGGATTGCCACTTGCATTAGTGCACCCAGCAGTCAGAGTTTATGTACTGGCAGTGGCTGCCATATGGCATTTTACACACAACTGGTTGTTACCTTATGGCAACTTTAGTGTCCAACTCCTGATGTCGCCCCTGCCTTGGGTTAATAATTTTCAGAATAATTTAGATATGCATGTTGATTTTAGAGCACTTCAAAAATTTGCCACTTGAATCAGGCACGCTGGCTCGCCTGTTGAGAGGATTATCTGAAGAGTGAAGGGTAAGCACAAGCAGAGCTCAGCGCCCTGCTGGCAGTGACACTTGTGTTGGCAGCAGACAGCGGGGTGTCGGCATAAAGCCGATGGAACTGGTCAGTGGACGGGATGAAAAGTGCCATGCAGGCAGAGTTAGGTTTAGATGAGAGCTCAGCAGCACGAGAAACTCGGTCTCAATATTCTGATACAAACCGAGGTGTAAATGCCACTACAGAAAGTCTGGTGAGGAACTCTATTACATGCGTAATTCCAGTCTAAAACGTGCTTGTGGCAGGTAGTAGGTGGGGAAGAACTGGGAATAGTGAGGAAAAATGTTACTGTTGTGTAAAATGCTTTATCTGGACAATATTAAATAGTAGAAGTTCTCTTTTAAGAAAGTATTGAATAATTGGAGTAGTGTCAGAGATGGATGAAAAATGAGAAATACAAGGTATGCACATGGAAAGAGTCTAAAAATGTGGGATCTGTTTGAGGGGTAAAAATTAGTAAGAGAATGATGCCTATGTAAATATATGTGCATGTACATGTATGATGAATCCAGAACATCTGTTGTCACTGTTTTATAACACAAGAAGAAGGAGATGCTGAGTGAGATTCTTACCAAGCTTTCTTTTAAAAGTATGTTGAAGTCAGTTACTGGGCATTCAAATGCATGCATTCATAATAAAATGGAGAGTAATTCTATGTTCTTCCCTAACAATTGCTTGAAGTTAGGTTTGAAAATGTAGTTCTGATTTAAAAACATGTAGCCTGAAGCCTTCAACTGTAACTACTCCACAAGTAAATGAGGATATCTTCACTTTCTGTTTATTTTTTTTTTCCAGTACAGACATTCCTGAAGATGTGTGGCTCAAACTGCTTCCAACTGTCTGAACATTTGTTATTTAACTGATGAAGCTTTCCTACCATTTGCTTTCCTCCTGAAGCCTTCATCTATCGAAGGATCAGAATTGGGTACTATGGTAAGACATTTTTTAAAGTTGAAATAAAATCCTGAAGTGCAATGTGCCAATTTGCTTTGGTTTTATCTCTTTATTCAATAATAAGACACCACAGCAAATATAAAACCTTAATGGTGTACAAAGCCAGGAGAGGAAGCTTTGAACTAGCTAACCAACCAAGAAACATCTTTCCATGTGTTGTCTGTTCACACTTGTGCTTATTCTTCAAACTGAAGAATAAGAATCATGTGAATCATTTCACAAGATCTTGTGTCTAGATGTATGTGTATAACTCATCACAATGTTGTACAGAAATGTTATGCAGCTCTCTTCTAGATACTGCATCTTCTTTCAAATGCATTTGGGTTTAATGTCAGTTTAAATTCCAGTATTTAAAATACTTGTGGTGCTTTGTGGAAGCACAGAAGTTTTGATTTTTGGAGAATAAAAATCAGTAAAAATAGGAAGAGGAAACCCTGTAAATAACAAGTCAGAAGGAAATATAACTGAAACTCTAAGCAGATAAAAAAACTTGTTTGCTAGATGATGCAAGCATACTGTATTTGGAAACTGATATTTGTTCTTGATCTCAACAACTGTAGCAGTTTTGAATAACCAAGTGGTACTTTACAAATTTCAGGAATCAAGACCAGCTAAAACATGAGAAGATATATTCAAGATGATCCAGCCAGAAGATTTTTCACCTCATAGAAATATTATTTTTGTTTAATATGTAATATAATTAGATAAAGCCAAATTCAGTTACCTTTCTTGAAATTAGAACGTGCCTGTGGCCTTCATCAGAAATGTTTCTAACATTTTCAAGAAAAAATATGTCCCAGAAACTGAGTATGTTTTTACTAGTCTTTGGAATCATTTGGGGTTTGATGTTGCTACGCTACACTTTTCAGTATCCAAGACGCCAAAGCAGTGCTGAGTTGCGTGGACAGATATTAGATCTCAGTAAAAGATATGTCAAAGCACTGGCAGAAGAAAACAAAAACCTGATGAATGGTGGTGGTGGAGCCTCTATGTCAGGATATGGTAAGAGGAAAAAAGCCATACTAGTTACTTGAATATATTCTTTTTCTGAAAATTGTAAAGTTATACATTTTCTTTTTTTTAAAAGTAGTATATGCTCTTCAGCAGAAAAAAAATTTTCTGTATTAACTGGTTTGATTTTAGTTTATTCAATGAAGTTGAAGATTAAGATGAGTTGCAAAATCAAGCTTCATACATGACATTTTTGCTTTCCAGGATTTTTTTTTTAGATCTCTTCAGGTACATGAATCCAGTTACTTACAGAAGTAGCAGCACATTTGTCTTTTTCTGAATCTTCAGCTATTGAAGAATAAGCACGTGCTTGATACAGGGACAAAGTTTTATATAAAAGTCACTTCAACATTCCAGATACTTCTAGTACCTCATTTCTAACTTCCTGCTTTTATTTCTTGAATTTTCTTCTCCTTAAAAAAGCAATGAAAAAGCAAGATACTAGTTGAGTTTGCAGTCTGGAGACTGCAAGGCAATTATGATTTTTGCAGAATCCCTCCTTGTTTTAGAAGTAGCCATAAGAGACAACGCCCCTTGTCTTGTGAGCTATAATACTTGGTGCATCATATCTCTGATTAGCCTGTCTTGTGAATATGTACCTAACTTGATAAATAGGTTGCCAGTATTTACTATCTTCTGAAATATTGAAAAGGTAACTAATATTGTTTATTTTTTAAAATAGTATCTCAAAAGATGTATAGTAATGAACTTTGATCCCCTTAAGATTTCCTTAAATGGCTCTGCCTGTTGTAGGATGCCCTTTGTAGGCCTTTGGTAAGAATGCAAGCAGCAAAAATGTGTCTGAAGTCTTTTTGCTGCTGCTAAGGAAGAAGGAAGCAAATCTGTGATGACAAGATATGCAAGAACAACCCAAGAGGAATAGGAGAGTAAAAAGTTCAAACCTTTAATCCTTTCATTCTTAAAATTAATTCTTATTACGGTAAGAGACTGCCTTCTCTTTTCTTCCCTGTTTTCTCCCACCTTTTTTTTTTTTTTTTTTGTCATCAAGGACTTCCTTCCTTTACTGTGTAATTAAGTTTTTCTGTAATTAAAAAAAAAAAAAAAAATCCTTGTGTACTGCAGTTTTCTCCTGCTCTATAGGTCTTACAGCATATTCCCGGATGAGACTTGTCTTCTGTGGTTTTGTCTGCAGTTTAATATGAACTGAAGTCATCTCTTTATCTACCTGCTGATCATCAGAATTAAAACTTGACTATTCCCTCCATCAGCCTGTTGAGCACAAAATGATACTACAGAGTACATGACCCACCCTCTGTTATTAACAGCAGACCCTGCTCTGGCTTGAATTGTTTAGAATTTTTTTTTTTAAGTTTACATTACTAAACAAGAGCTAGTTAATTTTAGAGGGAGGTACTTATTTTTTTTAAATTTAATTTACTAGTATTTTTTTTTAATCTGTTTTGCTCCTATTTTTTTCACTTTGATGCCTTTGATCTTTCTGCCCAGT
Organism: Vidua macroura; assembly: GCF_024509145.1. Lineage (NCBI taxonomy): Eukaryota > Metazoa > Chordata > Aves > Passeriformes > Viduidae > Vidua > Vidua macroura. The sequence continues at coordinate 32,251,642 of NC_071571.1, forward strand.
CTTTCTGCTTAGTTAATTGATTAGTGGGCAGGGGGTAGAGACAGTTTGTAGATGTCTTCTTATGTAAGGGGAATTTTAACACCTTGTAAAACCTGGTAAGTTTGTTAATGTTTTTCAAATCTGAAAGAAGATGGTGATTGGCAACAGCATAAATAGTTTTTTGTTGAAAGATATTACTGGTGATATTACTGGTTTTGTGTTCCAGATCATGAGAATTTTTTTACCATCTTTTCTCTTATTTTCAGTCAATAAATATGTAAATAGATTTTTTTACCATTGCTTTGTAGCTTATGTAAGAAGCAATAAGGTACCTTTTAATAACAGCTTTTCTATGGGCTAAATCTGTCATTTAGGAGACAGCTATTAACTACCTTTTTTATGCTGAAAAGTATTTAGAAAGTATTTAGATATATTCTCTTACATCCAAGGCTAAAAGATGACATAGCTGAGTATTCCAGTGCTGTTGTCTGGATGAAATTTGAAATAATACCTTTGAATAGCCACTTCTAATTTTCCAACTAGTGTTTTGTTCTTATACTCTAATATTTAATTGGCTGCCTTCACAGTTCCCTGTTACAGTGATATCTCCCTTCCCTAAAATAACAAAGAAATGTTAATAAAGAAAATTCAAGCAGCTGTTTAATTCTGTACTTCTAGACCAATTGGCACTCCTTTCCAAAAAGTATGGTAGGGAGGATAGCAAGTCTTAAGATGTGAATATGTTGAAATGGCAGTTCTTTTCCACACAGAGTAAATAACAGGCTGTAATTTGTTTTTTCCATTATCTTCAGCTGATCTTAAGAGAACAATTGCTGTTCTTCTGGATGACATCTTACAACGTCTGGTGAAACTGGAAAACAAGGTTGATTACATCGTTGTGAATGGCTCAGCAACAAATACCACAAATGGAACTAACCATCAGGTGCCAGTGACTTCAAACAAACGTGTAAAGCCAGCAAGCAACATTAGATAGCAAACAGGCCCACTTTGTGTTGCTATGTCATTGATGGATAATATTTAAGATAAGCTTTTTGTCTCTGGCTAGGGCAAAGCAGCAGTTGACTCCAAAACAAGCGTAAACTATTGTATTCTACAACGTGCTTGGATCTATGTAGGCCTAACATGTGCTTAGGTTCTCAAAGCATTATTTCATTGCCTTTGAGCAGTGCTTCTGAAGTGATCTTTGTTGTATTTTGATACGATTTGATGTAGTAGGCCATTGGATAATAACAATTCGTGGAAAGCAATGGGAAACTTACAGGTAGGTTTCTAAATATACTTATTTAAGTATGAATATAACATATCTTTTGGGTAGGTGAGCAGTATTTTAGTTTATTCATTTTTTTGTGATCTACATTAAGCCAAGGTAACTGAGGAAAATGTGTTGCTAAACAGATGTTAGAAGATGTGAACATTTAAAATATTTTCTTACTTACTTACTAAAACAATATTAAATTGAGGATAGCATTGTTGGTAATATTTTAAAATTGTGACCCAAAGAATGTCTTTATTTGCACTATCTGTCAGAATAGTTAAAGAGAATTTACTGTATATTTAAGAAAATTTATTATAAAAGGAAAACATTCTAGGTAGTAACACTGTCCAGATTTATCTTTATGCCAGAGATAGGGCAGTTAGATTATCAAAAGCAAATCATCATCTGTGATATCTTAGATTATTATTTCTTAAAAAGATATTTAAGTGTATGTATTTTGTAATTGCATATAAAATTATTTAAGTGATGGAAATAAGTTTTGAATATGTGAATATAGTTTATTTTTATTCATTGCTGTTTGTTTTAACATTTTAATGCCTTGCAGTTTGTGTTTAGTATAGCACACCATCTCCCTGAATTGCTTTCTTGATCAGAAGGAAAAGCAATGAAGGGAATTAAGGCATCTCTGCATTTAACAGCAGTATGTGTACTAAGGGTGTCTAATCATGGAATATTTGAGAGCTAAGGTAATGTTTGCCTTATGTCTAAGTCAGCCTTACAGCAAAGTGAATTGCATGCAGTGTTGGGTGCACTGTATCTGAAATGTTACTGAAATCATATTGAAGTGCCACTGAACCTATTTTTTAAACTGTACTGAATGTTTGGGGGGGACAGAATGTTCAGGGACTTTTGCCAAAAGTGTCCTGTAAGTGAAGTTTTGGGGATGAGTAAAACCAGAGGCACTGGGTGATATACCAGGCAAAGTTATGTGTTTTTTTCTTTTCTTCTGTTTCCCTGCTTATATTCTCGATGGTTATAAAGGAAAATACAATTGCAATCTTAATTAGTACTTAGTTAGTATTCAGGTGATTTTTTTGTCACATTGTGTGTAAACATGTACTCACTTCAATGCAGAAAAAGAAAAATAAATTTTTAATTGTACTTATAAATGTTTCTGGGTTTGTTTATTTTTTGTAATTAAATGGTCTTGTCATTCTTGCTACATGTGCTCTATCAGTTTCTGGATTGGAAAATTGTAAATCTCTGAGTTTTAGTAGTACTCTTTCTGGTATTCTTCCTTCTTAGTCACTGAGTTCTTCTGCTCTTGAAATTTTAATGCCCTGAAACTTTCCTCAGGTTAGTGGTGAGGGGAGAAAGAATTGAAAATAAAGGAATTGATTTAGATCTTTAATGGCGAAGACTTCTAAGAGTAAAGAAGATCTGTGCAGATCTTCTTTTGAACCTGCAGATTGACAACATGAAGATAGATAGATAGATAGATAGATAGATAGATAGATAGATAGATAGATAGATAGATTTTTATATCCATCTGTCTGGCTTATTTCCTAGATATTTGGTTGTTACAAACCAAAGCCTTTGTGCTATAAACACATAGTTCTTTTCAGAGTGGCAAAACTAAAGGTGTGCAGACTAAGGTAAAAAAGGGTAAGGATGAGAAGGTCTCAGCTGACTTTGCTATTAACAGTAGTAAGAAAACACCTGCATGTTCTAGCCTGCAGCCTTCTAGGTAGGAGATGTGAGAGGTGTGGCAGCCCTGCAGAGGTAGGAAGTTGTGTAAAGAACTCAAGGGCTTGTGAGGAAAGCCTACAGAAAGCCTACAACTTACCCCAGGTCCAAAATACTTGATAGTATCACACAGCATTTGGTTGTGTTGCCAAATATATTTTTTCTTTATGAGCAATATTTAAGTAGTATTTCTGCTGTGCTGCAGTTTTTATGATGCAGCTGTGTATTTCCCATTTTAGATGACATGGCAAAGCCTCCCAAAGTGATCTCATTCAAGTTTTGTGCGTATGGTTGGTTGGTTCTTAGGCTGGATGGGGTTTGGGATATTATTTCCTTTTCTTTCTTCTCCTGTTCTTTGGAAGTCAGGAGGACATATAAGCTGTCTTATATAAAGAACTGCTGATATGGGGGATGGGGGTTTTGTTCTTGAATTTTGGTTTTGTTCTTGAAATCTTTTGGTACAATTAGGGGACTTGAATTTTCCCAGCTGCAGTTTGCCTCGTGAGTGTTTATCAGCTGATTTCACTAGGTAATTGGCAGTACTTCTGTGCCTCTGAGTGATTGCTTAATGTAGGTAGCAAAAAATGTTCAAGATCCACTTCCAAACAAAAGTTCTAATGAAGAAAAATGGAAAGAGAAGAGTATATATTGATTGCTGTCTAAACAGACAGAAACAGCACAGGTCTCAATACAGCCCTTGAGTTCTACAACTAAATACCTGGCAGGCAAAAATCTTGGGGAAGTTGTCTTTATTCGCTCATCCTTTCTGTTGCATTTCTCATTTAAATAAATAGTTTTGATTCTCTGTATAGTAATCTGAATGTAATGAAGATATCCAAATATTTTCTCACAATTGTATGTGAAGAAGAAGTGCTGAGGGGCTCCACATTAAAGAACTTTTGAGATGAATGGAGGGACAGATGGACAGACACTCCTCTCAAACACACTGATACAGCTCTTAACAAGCTACCTATGCACTGTTAAGATCACAGAAGTTTGCTGATCTGTTTTAAATGAAATAATTTTAAAAATACAGAATCATGGCCCAGGATATAGAGGTTCTTGTGTTTAGTGTGGTGAAATATCAGTATCCTTGGCACCCAGTATTATGCATCACATATTGCACAGTTGTCTGGTTTTCCAAGTAACTGCTAAATCCTTGTTTTTTGATGACACAATCATTTAAAGAAGCTGACTAGATAGATCTGAATTATAATTAAAAATACTTGCTAATTCAGAGGTTTCCAAATTGCATCATGTTTGTGATGTGTGCAAGTTGCTTTAGCATCCAAGCACCTCCTGTGCAGGTACATGTTCCGGGGGTATTTGCTGCTGGCACAGCCTTTGTTGGTGGGAATGCAGAAGCAGAGTAAATTTAGGAACCTCTATCAAGATATTATTTAGAAAAATGATTGCCTAAAATTTAGCATCCCAGTTTATTATGTTTTCTTGAAAAATCTTTTAGTTTCTAAAAATACACTGACTAATTGAATGAGCTGAATGTCTAAAACATTCTTATGTAAAATTGGTGTGGTATTTTTAAAGGTGATATAGAATGTCAATTAATAAATCCAGCCTAACAATAATTCCTCCTAATTAATAAATCCTCTTTACCTAACAATTGTGCTTTTTCATCATTTTGTATTTTACAAAACAAAGAGACTGCTACCTTGAAGTTCAATTTGGTGTATCTGATAGCATGCCACCTTCAAAGGCAAGAGCAAAATGGGAGACTTCCCTTTATAGCAGCCAAAAAAGTGAATTAGACTTTTGCTATGTTTTTCATGTGGAAAAGACTGGTATTGAATGGGTATTTCACTAATCTCAGTTTGTTAGGAATGATGCACATAGGCATTTGAAAATATCCTTTAAGTTATTAAAATGAAGCCCAATTTTTAAAAAATTCACATTACATACATTCATGGAATCACATCTCTTAAGCACCACTGGCATCACATGCTGCTGAGTTATCTTATCTTTAAGTGATCTTAATTGCTACAAGTTTCCTAACTGTGTTTGTCAGTACCTTCAGCAAAAATCTTTCATTATTAATTGATCCTTACTTGCACATGAGTTTAGGTTCCATATTCCCTTTGGCATTCATCAACTTTGTCAGTTGGTGTCTAATCAGGTTCTGTTTTTCTACAAGCAAAACTGAAGAGAGACATGTTGACATTTTTAAATACTGTAAACTAGGTTTAATAATACACAAACTAATTTTTATTGTCGCATAGTCTATGGTCATGGTTAGAAGTTTATAAAAGTGAGTACTGCTTGCTTATACTTTTAAGTATATTGGGATATTGATATCATATGTGGAAGGAGGAAACAATTTGACAGAAACTGTTTCTGTTATGCTTTATGCCTCTTAAATTCTTGTTTTCAGGAGAGCTAATCAGATAGTCATTGACCAGTTCCATAGAAATAGAATGGCTGACTACTGCTTCAAAATTATGACTTGAGGTTTAAAATATTAAAACAGGTTTTTACTAAATTAATTATTTTTGTATTAGTGAAGTGGCTATCTTCAATTTATAGATGTTTCACTGAGAATAATTTTAAACACTTGTCAAACTTGTAAGGATTTAAAAAAATTTAAAGGGTCACACGTTTTATTGTTAACAGAGGGTGTTGAGAGAGACTGTCAACACCCTGTGAAGCATTAAGCTGTTGCCTTTGATGTGTAGGCAGCACCTTAGGTCTCACAGAGCTGTACTGTAAGTATGCGTCCATATGTTCAACCCACTTTGATGTGTTCAGAGATCTTGGGCCAGCAGTATCCGTATGCTACATCACAACTACAGGAGGTAAAACATGCCATCTGGATTCCTGTTCTTTTACTTACCTTGCGTCATGGCTTCTTCACAGTAGCAGAAAGCCTTATTTTTTTTTTCCCTGCTATTCAAAAATTGGTAGTTTACAAAAAGAAAAATCTGTTTTAAGCAGTCTTTAATGAATTTTATTTTGGATGTCTATTAACAATCTCCTAGAAGGGATGAGAGACAGGAATAGGTTACCTAAATTCAAAATGTATTCTAATACTCATGCTATGACAGTAAAAAGAGAGTGTTTGAAATATCTTTATTAGCTAAGAACTCTATTTCTGAGTCACAAAGTACATTTTATATCTGTTCCCAAGTATGTCTACTGATCCAGGTTTGGATCCAAGTAGATCTTGGGGGTGTCTTATTAGCACTAGGTGCTAATAAACTGAACACTATCTATATTGTGAAACAGTTGCTGTGATCAAATCCAGGAAAATAATCCTCAATTTTTTTTGATGGGAAGTAGTTCATAGGACAGATGCCTCACAAAAAAAATGACTTGATTTCCTACTCTTAGTAAGTTGTCACTGGCTGTTCATGCATAAACACTGACATGAGTGACATACAGGCTAACATTTGTACCCCTCACTGAAAGCTGCATTATTAAGAAACCTGGTGCTTCTGTCTAAACCCAAGCTGTATTTCAGGGGACTGTTTTTAAAAGCACAGATGAGGCACATCAATTTATGACACAGGAGCTCTGCTCATTCTGTGTGAACCAGGCTTGCCAGAGCTCTTCCCCCCACTCCCACACCTCCCCCTTTATTGGCAGTGCTGGGATCTCTGGCACCAGTAAAATGTGCTTACAAATAAGGTATCTCAGAGATCTTCAGTTTTGTGCAGCTCCCGTGGAGCAGTGTGTTCCTCAGTATGTTCAAACTCTTTGGCTGCAGAGCTTCTAGTCCTGCTTTCAAGGTCCCCTTTCCCCCATCTGTTTCTTTTTTTAAGTTTTGGTCACAGGAGGAATTTTCTCTTCCCTGACTTTTCCCTGACAATCCTATTTTCTTTGGTGTGATTTTATTTTCTTCCACTAGCTTACTTGAAGATGTATTGACTGCAGTGGGGACTTGCTCCCTTATCTTCCTGCCTTTGAGGGTGACCTGTTTGTGTTCAGATCTCAGTGTGACAGAATGTGTGTGTTGTGTTGCAGTGCTGTCTGCTCTGCTGAAATTGCTTATACATGTGGCATAGCCACAGGACAAATGCCTGGACCATATGCCCTATCACCTTATTTGGATACTGAGAGTGTCCCTGTTGTTTCATTTCCTTCTGGGAGATGTTTTGGCAAAACATTGCCATGGTCCTGTGACATTCCTCTTCACCACCACCTTCTGCTGCATTGCTGGTGGCTTGCCCAGTACAAAACTATGTGGAGATTTCTCTGAATTTTTTTTTTTTTTTTTGGTCATTGTATGGCATGAAAACAGCCTTTCCTCTTGGATCTCAATTTGACAATCTGAAGTCTCATAGCTTATGCTAGCAGGCAGAACACAATTTAAATACCAATTTCCTAAAGCTCAGATAAGGAAAGTGTACTATATTACTTCATCACATATTTGATCACTTTGTGGCCAGTCTGTTTGTATCAAGGGGAAGCAGTCAATTTACACAGTTAGTGCAGTGTCAGAAATAGCAGCCTGTGGTGGATTCACTAAAAACACATTGGAGGAGTTGTTCCAATATGGTTACATTGATTGTGGCATATGGAGAAGAATCGGGATTTGCAGGTTGCCGGTCTAAGAACCATCTTTGGTCAAGAATGTTTCCCAAAGTTGGCCTCCTGTAATCTTGAACTACGAGCAAAACATATTTTCTAATGGAACATACATTTTATTTTGTAAAGGAAGAGGAATCAGTGACAAACCAAAAGTACCCCTCACCTACCCACCAGAAAAGTGGTTGTCTAAACAGCAGCAGCAGCAGCAGAGGGCAATGTAGGTGCAAGGCAGGCACTTGGTGCAGGAGGGCTTGGGTGCTGTGCTGTGTGGCTGGTGGCACCCAAGACTGTGGGTGTCCTGAGGCACTGCACTTGTGGGCATGTGTGGCTGTGCCCTGGCACTGCTGCTCAGTGTCTATCCCAGGGGGCACAGACTGCCTTCCCAGAGAGTGTGTGTACACCACGTGTGCCCTGTCCTTGATATGGAGCCCCTCAAGACTTGAATCAAACTTAGCGATTTTTTTAGTTGTTAATCAGTAGCCATAGCTGGACAGTAATGGTTGAGCAATTGCATTGTGAATGTTGTATGCTTGGCTAATTTTTTGTTTTAGGAAAAGAGGAGAGAATTCCAAGATGAATAGACTGTCTGGATGAGAGCCACCAGGAGTGAAGCCAGTAGAGCTAAGCAGTAACCGCGGGAAAAGGGAATTCCAGCTGTGGGCGATCACGACCACCTACTCAAAACAGACCCCAGACTCAAATGGGCAGAACTGTGCCTGTGTACTAATTAGCATGACAAATGAGAGGTATGACTAACAAATAGGGGGCTGAATACTAATTAGTAGAAAAATTACACAATTTTTAGCCAATGAATACCGATGCCTTTGTTAAAATGTAATCAATAGTGTAAAGTTTTGATGACCTAGCCTTTTGTGGGTTACCACCTAGCTCCCTGCTTTGCGCAGTCCGGAATAAAACAAAGCAGGGCCTCGCCCCACTGCGCGCCCGGTAACGACAACACCCCGGCCGGGACAACACGCCGGCGCGGGGCTGGCCGTGCCCGCGGGCCCGCACACACCTCCCGCATCCGCACGTTCCTCAGCCGCCGCTGCGGAGCGTGCTGCGGCGAGCCGCCCGCCTGCGCCCGCCTCCCCTCCGCCTGCCTCCGGCTGCCTGCCGCCGCCTGTCCCCCGCCTTCCCCCGCCTGTCCCCCTCCGTCCCCCACCTCTCTCCTACCTGTCCCCCACCTTTCCTCCGCCTGTACCCCGCCTTTGCCCCGCCTGTCGCCGGTGCCTCCCGGTGCCTCCTGCCTGCCGCACCCCGTGCGCGGGCGCCGCCCGGCGCGGCCGGGGTCCTGCCCGTTCCCAGCACCCTGCCCCGGGCGGCCCAGCGGGCATGGAGCGGCTGCAGGTGGAGGCGCAGGCCGTGGAGGAGTACGCGGAGTACCGGCGGTGAGCGCACAGGGGCGGCGCGCTGGGGTCGCTGGGGCGGGGGACGGGCGTTTCCAGCCGTGTCGCATCCCCTGCGGCCGACCCGCGGCCCGGGATTCCTCCCGGAGGGATGCCCGCCTCCGGCCCTCCTGAATTGGCTGCTTCGGGGTGTGCGGCGGCCACATGCACCGCCCGCCGTCCACTGTCGCAGTCGGAGGTGCCGTGGCTGGTGCGCCCTGGTGAGGACCCGCTGCAAGCCTTGGCTGTCAGCGGTGAAGTCACGCATCGTCCCTCGCATCCAGGGCAGCGTGAGATGTACTGTGAGAGGCCATCTGGTCTGCCAGTGGCATCCCTGCCCACGGCAGCGGCGCTGGAATTAGGTGGTCTTTAAGGTCCCGTCCAATCTAAACCATTATTTGATAATCTGCCAGCCGTACTGCTCTTTCAGAATATGAGGAATTCTGTGCATCATGAGTTCCAAGTTTTGCATTGTACAAATCCCTTACACTCTTGTGTGTCTTTGCCAGTCTTGTCAGCGGTCCTCTCGAAAGGTTGAACAAAAATAAACACAGTCGTTGTGCTGAGATGAGATCTTAATTTAGTTTAGGAAAACCTCGAGTAAAACACCAGAGGAAGGCACAGTGGTATTTCTTATATAAGGCGTGCAATGATGCAGTGGGTGTTGGCTGGGTTGACATGCAAATGATAGCATTGTGTTGGCACATTATTCTGGTGCTGTAGAGTGCTGGCAGTGCACAAATCCACAGAATATTTGACAAAGAATCACTCGTTCAGCATGTTTCAGCATATCCAATAAATAATAACTGAGATATTTACAGACATTAATAAAATCATAGCATAGGTATGATTAATAAAATTTTAGCATAGGTAAGTGCTGCAGTTAAGTCTCAGTTGTATTTTACGTATTTTATTTATTGTCCTTAATTGTTTCCATAAATGCAGAATTTGGATGCTGCTCCAGAGTTCCAGCTATTCAGTGACCTTGAATTTGAACATAGTGATAGTTTAAACAAATGGGCCTGTCTGAATGGGGGATACAGCCCCCACCAACTTCGGCTACAGAAACCAGCATAGTCTTCTTGCAAATCAGAAGACAATTTGGATGTGTTGTTTGTTGCTTTAATGACAGTGGGGTTACCTGCTTGCACCTGAATACTCAGAGTAGACTGAGATTAATCTCCTGATACAAGTTTGCAGTACAGTTAGGTGTAGATGGGTGAAGTGACTTGCTGGAATTCAGTGAAGACGTTTGAGGGAGAGCTGGCTGGTTACATGACCCTTGATGCTCATTGCTTTTTTTTTTTTTTTTTAAAAGAGCGTTATTCAAAAAATATTCTCCAAAAGTCAGCTATAGTTCTGTTAAATTATTAGAAGAGTAATATGAAATACAAGATTTGTTTTGCATTTACAGAAAAAGTTTTGTTATATATTATTTGAAAAAAAATCTGAGAAGCGTACTTTTATTGTCTTAATTTTTTTATGGCTTTTTTTATGCCATGTATACAGAATTGTAGGTGATGATGATGGAGGAAAGCCCTTTACTCCTGAGGAATACGAGGAGTACAAAAGGAAAGTATTACCAGCTCGGCTGCAGAACAGGTTGTATGTGAGCTGGAGATCACCAACTGGCATGGACTGTAAGCTTGTGGGACCAGAGACACTGTGCTTTTGCACTCACCGGTGAGTAGCTTCCCTCCTTTTACACTTTAGGATTTTTAAAAATCAGGAAAATGTGAAATAATCCCAGACACATTACAGTAGCACATTGGCAAATTTATTTGAGGTTTAAGGGTTGAGAAAGTTAGGTTTTAAATAGTAACAACTGTTTGTAAATGAAAATGTCAATATATTTTTGAAACCAAAATGATTTTGTAGTCTCAATAAATTCAGCTGCAAGGCATGAGTTAATGTAGATCAGATTGATTCTGGTAGTGCTTTCAAAATGAAACATAAGGATATGTGATATTTATGTAATAAATAGATGTAAAACCACCTGCTATCATGCATTTAATTGAAATTTCACAAATAAGAGTAAAAAGTAGAATTAAAGCTACTTCAAAACAAAACTTGTGAATAGTAAGCCTTTCAGGTAGTTTTCTGATAAATACTAACACAGTTATAAAAGTCATTACCTTTCCTGTTTTAGGTATAAACAACACAAAACAGACTACGAGGTGCTTCCCAAGGAGCGCCCTATCAGTGTGCCCTGCAGAGTGAAACGTTGCCCGTGCCAGTCCTACCAGTTTGTCCCCCTGAACGGCACCCAGCCCGTCCGCTGCCGCTGCAAGCACTTCGCTGACCAGCACAGCGCAGCGCCGGGCTTTCCCTGTAACTCCTGTAAGTCACCGCTGGGCTCGCGGCATTCCCTGCCAGGAAATTAACAGGAACAGCGTGTGAGGATGTGCGTTCTGCCCAGGATATTGGGTGTGTGCTGCTCTTGTCACCAATGCTGTTTTCATCCTTGAGGAAGGATGAGAAGTGGGAAGGAAGACATCACCTTTTGCACAGGAGGGTTTAGGACATCCATAGTTTCCCCAGGTCCTGTGAAGGAGTTTAAATCTCTGAATGCTTCAGATAGGAGCTTATGGAGACAGATGCCTGAAGTTAGACAGTATGAAAGCACCCTGTTTGCAGTTTGTCACTTCAGCTGCATGCACGTGCCTTTTCTACCTGAACTTGGTAGTTTGAGAGAAGTGTTGACCTTCATTTCTCTATTGCCAAGTTGACTAGAACATTAATATGTTTTTATGTCTTTTCTCAAGTCAACAGGAAGTACTACTCTGTTCCCAAATAATTCTATTGCTAGCGCTCTAACAAAGTGGTTCGTGACCATAGAGATTGTGGATCTAGAAATGCAAATGGAGTTTCAGCAAGATCTTAGAAAAGGGATTAACAGGAAGCTTTTTGCTGCAGTTGTTTGAGGTTAATGTTATGAAACAACAGTAATTATTAACCACAGGAAATAAATAATGCATAAAGATGTTTTAGTTTGAAACCTCAAATTACATAAGATGATTTTTTTTTTTTTTTTGCTGGAGTTCTGTACTGTTATTAAATTTCTTTCATGGAATGTCTCTATTTTGTACAGAAAAAAGTGCAAACAGCTTTTGCTGGTTGAGATCATATCTCACAGAATAAACCATAAAATATCTACGTGATAGCCTTTCAAGAATTTGCACTAAGTAATGTGAAAATCTTAGATGTGCAGCTGGATAATTCAGACTGAATCCATAGAACACAATGTTTTCAATATTAATATATATAATGACTTTTGCCTATTATTTCTCAAAAATACCAGACACTTCTGAGGGCTTCACAGATTTTGCAGTGAAGTGCCAAGAATTGCTTCTATTTTGGACTTGTTTGGTTTTAATGTAACAGTATTAATCTTGTCCTGTGTTGATAAATCTAATGTGACAGAAAAGTTGTAACTGAAAAGCTTAACTGCTTGTTGCTCTGTATATATTGCATATCCTGTATTCTGTATTCAAACATAGAGTTCTGTTACTGAGGAGTGCCCAAAATAATATGAAAAAACCTCTAGCATTTTCAAGAATGTGATCAACATACTACGAAAGACTTAAAGAAATTTTTCATGGTGCTCCACAAAATAAACTGTGAGCTGGGAGCAGGGTCATTTGTATAATGAAACATTTGCAACATCACTTCCTCACTTTCTTGGTCACATCATTGCTCCAGGGGGGCTTTGATGACAGTTTTAGATGTAGCTAGGGCAGACAGGTCACTCAGTAGGATCCTGTGACTGGATGGCTCTCATGATCTAATCCCAGGAGTCGTCCTTTCTCTTTTGTACAGCCTTTACATACAGCTGGATGCTTAAATCCCATCACCATCTCACTCATTTATTTCTTTCTCAGGTTCCAAGTGTTCAGGCTTTCATAGCTGCTTTACCTGTGCATGTGGTCAGCCAGCATACGCTCACGAAACAGTTGTGGAAACAAAAGAGGAGCGCTTAGCCCAAGGAAAGCCCGTGGGGCAGGATGTTCCTTACGCTGCCATGGGAGGACTGACTGGTTTTAGCTCGCTAGCAGAAGGCTACATGAGGCTCGATGACAGTGGGATAGGTATGTGCAGCTGACCTGAGATGAAATTTTAATTCTCCACTTAAGTTTTGAAAAGTACTAAATCAAAATAGAGTTTCAAAGTTTGAAGGCAAATTGGATGAATAGGAGTAGAACTGCAGAAAGACTGTTCCTTTCCAGCTGTCCTCAAGGCTTTAAGGGATCACATTGTCCTACTCACTGTTGTGAGTTGATAAAAAAACCACTTTTTCAGCAATTCTGGTGCTCAGCCCAATTGCTTCTGCTCGAAATACAGCATATCCTTTAGAGAGAACCTATAACTTCTAATACTTCCTGTAACCTAGTACTTCCATGTCCTGTTTACGGTAGTCCTTTAGCCTAATACTGCCCAGATATTTCTTGATTATATATTTACAGCATTTTTGTTTCCAAACTCAAAGGTTAATAGCTGTTCAGCAAAAAAAAATAAGAGGTAATTAGTAGAACTTTTTAACAGACATGTTAGTTGGTCTTGATACTTTTTCTGCTCTGTAATTTTGTGTCATTTAGTAATGCACGTTTTGTCCTGAAATACTGTTTTATCTATTATTGCCACATACCCCTTATTTATTTTTAAAATTCTGATCTGGATTCCTGGATTTGTCTGAAGTGTAGAAAGTAAAACATTACTGTAGTAATTGAAGAAACAAAGCTTTTCAATGCCTTTGAAGCCATCCTTGCAATGCTTTTGTTAACTCCAGTTTATGGGATCTGCGCTGAGAGTTGTAGATATGAATCTGTAACCTTGTTTTGACCCCAGAATGTGTATTAGGACTATATCTCCTGGAGTTAATTATTGTTTCCATTCAACTTATTTTCTGACAGGTGCTCCTTCTGCTGAACTTTTAGAAGCCCCCATTACTAGCATGGATCATCCATTTCTAAAAGCATTTCAGGGGCCTTCGAGTTCCACTCAAACCATGCCACAAATAGCAGGTGATGTATAAGTAGGATAATACTGTTATACAAAAAGCACTTATTATATAATTAATTTATTTTAGTAATGAATCAAAGGATGCTCAGGGCATTAAAATGAATATTGAAGCTTTACTATGTGATAAGTTAGTACAACATTCATGTACTTCAAATGCTTAGAATAACATAATGGTTGTTATTTTTGCTTGTGATGTGTTTGTTACCTGAAATTATTTTTTGTTAGTGTTTGTTATCTTTCCCATCAATGGTGTCACGTATTCATTGGATCAGATTTTAAAATTCTTAATTCCTTTTAGAAACTCATCATATCTGAATGGGTTGTACATATTCAGCACAATCCTATGAAACTGCCTTCTGCCAGAAAGCTTTTTCTGCATGGGATTGTGGATCACTTAAACTTATTTTATGTCCCTTATTTAGTACAAAAATTTACCAATTAATATAACAGTTGAATGCCTTTAAAACAATTTATAGTAGGTGCAAGCCTAGACTGGAAAGGTTTCTCTTTGGTCCCAAATGCTGTGTTTTGTACTTGCCTATAAAGGTGAATTCCCATTTAAAATGGGTTTTGCCAAATGTAAAACATAACTAATGGAGTAACAAGTATCATTAATAAAAAAGGGGTTTTGTTTTCTGTTTATGTTTTCTTTTTCAGGTAGTTCAAGTGCCACAGGGCAAGTTTCTCATGGAAAACAATCAGAAGCTGATGACATGGCTTACTTTGAAAAACGCTATCAAGAACGGGCAAGTTACTACATTTATTGCTTAATTTAAATACACTTTCACAAGAGGATGGCTGAACCCTATAAATGTATGATTTAAGTGGCATATAAATGCATTATATAATTCCTTCTCAATTGCTGAGAAATCCAGCTTCTTAACACAAATTTTAAAATACAGTTATGGGCTACTACAAAATTTCAGAGGTCAGTCATGTGTGGGATGGCATTTACCTTAACCAGGCAGATTTTAATTGAGGGTAACTATTACAGAAAACCAAAACATTGTACTATGTGACAGAAAGAAACAACAACACAGAGTCACAGAAACTCCCCTGTGACATTTAGGACTGTGTGTTTGCTGCCTCACTGATAATGTTCCTTTTTTTTTTTAATGACAGTCTGTGTAAGTTTGGCTAAATTTGGTCTGTCTTTCTTAGATGATCTGTATCACTCAGAGATGCCTCCTCCACCACACTATCTTTAGTTTCAATGCCCTGTGGTGTAGGTTATTCACATGTTTAAATCCCTATTCTTTTCTCATATTAGCCCTTTAGCTCCACCATCTCAGCTGAAGTATGTCTTGACTGTTTATGAATTCTTTTGTAAAATAATGTTGCATAATTAACTTTCAAAATCTAAACTGTTTTGCTATTTTGCTTGCTGGCTTGCAACAAGGTGTTTGTTAAGGAGAAAGCTGTTCTAGTTTTGTGAAATTCTAAACAGTTTGTTTTGTAAATCATCAGAAAATATGGACAGATGTTAGAAATATTACATTGGCTCATAGAAAACATCAAATTCAAATTTCTCAGTTTCTTTTTCCCCCAGAGATTTCATTTTCTTTGCAAAAGGTAATAGAAATTTTAGATAAAAACCTCAAGCCTCCAAAGGGGGAAAAGTGTTTTAAAAGGCATTTTTGTGAAGATCAACAGTATTTGCTTAGCAGTGAGTTCATCTGTAGACATCCCAATGAGGTCTTGTTTCCTGTTGGTATTATTTGATGATGGGAAAAAGCATGTTGATTCTTTTTTTCTTGCATTTTTAATAGCAGTGTATGTGTTAGATGGGATGCAAAAGTCTCTGCATCCCTTTTTTATAATTGCTCTAAATGTGATTTCATTCACTAGTGTAAGAGTACTTGAGAAATATCGTAGCTTCTAAAACCGATGGATATATTTGTTTGGATAAACAGTCTTACTGCAAAATGACAGAGTGAAATGTCTATGTGCTGATAAATTTTACAAGAGCCTGTTGTGTAGAAAAAGTCTTACAGGAGGAAATCACGGCCTTGTGGGTCAGCGGGGAGGCTCTGAGACGAAGGTTCAGCACCATTCCCGTGTAGTTTTATGTGTGCTGGTTTGTCTGTGTCTGTTAGACATCTGCAATAAAACTGCTCCACCTTTCATTTACATAGAGATAAACCCTGAACATTCCTGAGACACACTGGCCTTAAGGGATACTCAAATACCTCAACTGCCTTTATCAGAGATAAGGCAGCCTGGTTTCAATAGGGGAGGAGCTGCAGTGCCACAGAAGTGCTCCTTTGTCTTGTGGTGCAAATGTGAGCAGTGCTAGGTTGGTATAATAATGTTGTGTACCTTTCTCCACTGCATGTATCACCCTGGTAAATTTGTGACTGGATCTAGACATTTAATATTGCATTGTTAACCGATTTGCAAATCAATGTTTGAACCACTGCCGATGTCATTTTTTTACAGCTGAAAATGGAGAAAGCTGCTAAACGGAAAGAGAGGAACCCAGTGCCATCAAAGAAGCCATGAGATTAACAAATAAATATTTATTATTTGGCACATTGTTCATTATTGCATTGAGTATTTTCCTCTGTGCCTACCTGCATACCTGTATTTATTCATTTATTTATTCTGTTGTTTTGTTCCTTTGCTGAAATTAATTTTTAATTATCTCATAATAAAATTGGTTCTTTAATCAATGTGTTTGTTATACAGATATTTCTTTGGCAATGGAGAAGCATATTTAGAGAGTTGCAGGTCTGAGGGTTTAAGCTCTGAGAGTTTAAAGTTGGAGAGAATAACCTTGTATTTAAATATTAGATTGTAGGAGGGCAAATAAAAGATTTGTCTTTACTTAGACTTTTATGATACATCTTCTTTATTTGTAGAGTCCTTTAAACTCATCTTGGTTATGGATTTTTTGTGGTGAGATTTGTTCTGTTAATATTGACATTTTAATATTTTCTTTGTATCTTTTTCCCCTTTCTGTTGATTTCATCTCCTTGACATAAAATTAAAACATATCTTTCTTCTCTCACACTTCTGTAGGCTCTGTTCTTTCCATCATATAAATATTTTTTTGTAAATATGACATTCTGTACACTTGCAAACCCATTTCCACACTTATGAGCTACTTGAAGGGATCCTGCTTGTATTCTTTATCCCAGATTTCTCTGGTGGTACTATTCTCCCAATTCTGTTTGTCTGTTACTGTCCATAACAAATTCTGAAAACCTTAAGTGGAAATGGATATATTATTTATAGCATTTAAAGCAATAATTGCATGCTGTTTGGTACAAACTTTTTTATCCAAGAGATTCATCATGTCTAATCCAACACAGACTAAGTCACCTCAGGGAGATGTGCTTTTGCATTCTTTGTCCATATTCACAGCTGTGGCAATGTGTGTTTTATTAAAGATAGTGGACAGGAAAATATAAAATTTAGTGAATGTGTGGTGGATGAATTCTAAAACAAAGCAGCACAACATGAACTTGGTACAGAATAACTGGCAGAGAGCGCAGCTTAGGAGGCAAAAGCAGAGCCTGAGTTAACTGATTCTGCTTTGAGAACAGAGAGGTGTAAGTTAGTTTGTTCTTAAAAATACCCGGAGGTGTCTCTTGGACTGGAGGCTTTACAGGAGGTGTGTGTACTGAGACTTTACAGCAAGAACTGGGAGAAGCCTACAAAGCTTTGTTTCCCATTGGAGAGAATGCCTCCATGTGCCTGATGGGCAAAGGAAAAGAGGTGAGTTTGAAGGCATTGACTGCAGGGCAACTTGGTTTTTGTTCAGATATCACCCGTGGTGTGAAAGTTCACTTTTAAGAGAGCATTTAACCTTTAACTCTGACCTATACTGCCATTACTACAGATGCCAATCAGAGAGGCTAATCTGTTACTTTAAATGCATGATACATCAAAGTGTCTAATTAATGTTTTTAAAGTACCTTTACTGTTAAATTCTAGTTACGTGCTGCTTTAGCCTAATAAATGAAAGTACTCATTTGAGCTCCCTCTTCTGGCCCTGGCAAGCAATCCATTGTACACATCCTCTGCTTGGTTTTGAAAATAAATGGAGTTTTCACAATGTAATCACAAGAAACCAGCAAATGCAAATGACATTCACAAAGAAAAGTGGAAAAAAAATATTTCCATTTTTCAAAGAGATTGTCACAAGCTTAATAGTGGAATTTTACTCTAGTTTCCTACTTACCCCTGTTACTATATCCATGAGGGAATGCAGTACTGGAAATGTCTGTGTGTGTTGCAGAAGTGAGCTTTCTCACAGCAAAATATTGTTAAAGAGAGAGGTTCTAATACTTACAAAAACTTTTATTTTGTGTTCCTTTTGATACTGAGAGCATACCTTTTAGAAAATAATGTATTGATTTACATTTTGAGTTGGCAATATTTGTCTGTTTTAAATGTTAGCTCTGCCAAATTCAGTCCCACTAAACTGTACTTTGATAATCAAAAACAGGTTTTATTAAAGTAATTTGAAAAAATATGCTGTGTTTTAACTTATTTACTGTTTCCACTCTAAGGATATAAAAAGTTATTACATTTATTTAGTGAAATCCTTTTTAGTTGGAAAACAGGTTAGATCATAAAAATATAAATAGCATTAAATACTGCTTAGGAGTTCTGACTGCTTTTCACTCATGTTGATGATGTCCAAGCAAAAGAAACTTGCTTTCCTTACAAGAAGGCAGGTTTTTGACTTAGTATTTGCATACTACTTTTTTTTTCTGAAACTTTATTCATGTCTATACATGAAAATCCAGGTACAATATATCTCATAACATTGCTGCCTGCAAAAACTGGACACTGATGTCATACCTTAAGTGAAATTTGAATTTATCCTAAAAAACAAAGAATCATTTTGCAGGATCAATATTGCAACCTCCAATTCTATTAAAAAATTTCTTTGTACATCTGTTAGAAAATATATTTATTTTAAAATTATAAAAGCAGAGAGCAAATGTTAGTTCGTGTGCCATTAGCAGAGTTCATTAAATAAAGAGCTGGGTTTAACAGGTACTTGCTCGTGGTTTGTTTTCTTGAGAGCAGCCATGAACTTTGAACAAAATATCCTGGGACAGATAAGTTACCAATTCATCTGTGTGATTTATTGGGTGGGTGTATCTCTATCATTCAGCTGGAAGCATTAACTGTTTCTGACCCTAATCCAAGGGATCAGGCACAGGGAAAAGGGTTTGTTCTCATACACATGAGCGCTCTAAGCTGTTAAAGCCTAATTGCACAGGCCTTGGGCAGTGCTTAAGCATGTCTTATTTTTAAAATAGCTGGCCTTCAAATCAGTATTTTTCTAGTATTATAACATTCCTAGAGTGTACAACAGCATTTTTTCACTAGTTTTGATCATTCTGTGGAAAGGCTCAGATGTCCCTTGGCTGTTAGGATAGTGGACACTGCTCAGTGATGCTAAGTGGAGAGCCAGGAGCTCCTCCCTTTTCTGTATGCTTCTGCTACTAAATATAAACCACGTCTGTCTGTCTCAGGCTCGGGAGCGAGGGGAATGCCATGTGTGAATTCACAACCAGTGATGGCACCCGTGCAGTGACTTTGTCAAGTTGTCAGTGTCTTTGCAGCATGTTGTGCATATTAAATGACTGGCAGGCCTCATGACTGTTTGAGCCTCTCTAGAAGTAGTTTATAGCCATGCAAGTTATAATTGAAAAAAAAACAACAAAGGTTTTCCAGTCTAGAAGACCTCGCACAGGTGTACCTGTTATGTTTTTTTTTTTTTTGTAAATAAATATACTATTTTTGCCTAGAAGACTACTCTTGCTTTGGAGCATCTCTCTTCTGGCAGAAGGAATCATTACTTGCTTAACACTGGTTTTAGCTCTGATTTTACATTCACTGTACCCATGTCTGGCATGGCTGGGCTCTGATCCACTGGCTCCTTCAGTTACCCCCCTAGGGAAGCTCCCAGGCTCAGCCATAACCTGTCACCTGCATGATGCTGTGTTACCAATAGAATGAGAACCTTACACAAAGTTTATTTGTTGAGTCACGAGGTGCAGAAAGGAGCCCCTTGCTTTCTGAACTCCTCAGAGAGGAGTCTAGATGTGGCTGGAGCCAATCTTAGCCCCAGACTGAGTCAACACTTCATATCTAAAGTATTATCCAGGTGTAATTGAACCTTTGTACAACTTTGTCCTGCAGAATTAAAGATGGCAAATATATATATATATATATATAAATATATAAAATGATTTATATATAAAATATATAAAATGTTTATACTATATATATCTTATCTATATAAGATATATAAAATATTTATAATTATAATGATTAGACTAAAATTAATTAATCAGAAATTAATGAGTAATTACTCAGAATTATTTACTCCATGGGCAGAAGCTATAACTATTAGTATAGTCTAATTCTCTATTTTTAAGCAAGATTGAAGCAATTATGGGAAAGCTAGCAATAAGCAGAGATTGATGTTACTGACTCATACCAAAGACTGCAGGCAAATCTCTTTTGCTCGGCCTTGAGGAATAACCTTGAGGAATAACTTTGAGGAATAACCAACCCAAGAGAGGATCTCCACACACACTCCAAGAAGGGGGATGTCAGAAGACCCTGCCATTAAAGATTGGGACTGCTCAGTCAGATGTCTCCAGGCCAGCTGTGTCAGTTCAGCAGCTTCAGGTAAGTTATCAGTAGTATCACATTTTGTTCTTTTATCAGGCACTTCACCAGGCCAGCTACATCTTCACCTCACTCTCAGGATGTTTAATTTTGGAGCTGATGGGTCAGTCTGCTTTCAGCATTATTCAACACCAAAAGCAGCAGGGATAGCTTTGCAAATGGGCGTTGTTCAGGTTGGTTGATGCCATTCTAGGCAGAGCATCCTGTTACACACAGCTGAGCACATTCAAAATTATTTGATTCTAACTGAGGTGCTTAATCTTATCCTTCCTCTCCCAGCAAGTTTCTGTATATGTGAGAACAAAAGATAGCATTTAATTTTGGAAAAATAAAAATAATCTAATTCAGATTTCAGAATTTCAAGTACTGTTGTTCCCCTTCAAAGTGCAATCAGTTATTCTTTTCTGTAATGTCAAAAAGAATTGTTCATCGAATATATGATGAGTGAGAATCTGTTGCACAAATAAGTTTGTCGCTATGCTTTCTTGGATATTTGGTAGGCCAAAAAATAAATAAATTGAGGGCTAAAATATTTACTGTTGACTGAAGAATACTGCAGGAGTCAGCTGAAGTCCTGCTGGGAGTGCATCTCCTGCCCTAAGAGCATCAATTTTTATGTAGATGGGCAGGAGGATGTTGGAAGGGGGGAGTGAGAAAAAGTAAAAATACCCAAACAATGAATAGTTTTCTTTAATGTGAGGGTTGCAGCAGGGAGAGGGGAAAATGCAGAAGGATTACCATAGGTTGCCTTTCCTCTTTGGTCTGCTGGCTAATTAGTGTGTGCATATTGGACAGAATCTGTGTAGCTTTGAGCCAACTGGAGGAGGCAATGCTGCTTGTCCTGTTCCCAGTAGGAATTTGTGGAGGTGGACCAAACTTCACTCATTCTGCTTATGGAATAACTTTTTCTAATAAAGGGGTTTTTAGATTTAATAATCATCGGCAATTCTCCTTTAGGTTCTTATTCTGGCATTGAGACTCAGTCAGAGTGTTTTATTTAACACTGTAAGGTACAGAGCATAGGATTGTGCTTCTAAGGTTATCAAAATACTCAGTTGCACAGGTGTTTTCTTTCCAGCTCTGAACTCTGGATCTTTTCCTTTGAATTACAGGTAGAATGTTGTCTACCAAAAGCCATATTTCTGGAATTGAACTTGTTTTACAATGGTTCAGATGCTAAGTTATAAGAGGAGAAACTATGCTTCTCTCAGCCAACCCAAAACCCAAGTCTTTCATGTAAAGAGAATGAGGATTATGCCAGAACAGCCGTCTCCTCTGATTAAGGAGAGAAAGAGAATGGATACCAGATACATGCTAACATTTGTGAGGAAGGATTGAAAAGTAAGATCTTCATAATGCTAGCTGGTAATGAAACTGTTAAAAATGTTCATTGCAAACTATTTCTCTGAGGTACATTACCTGTCCTGATCTGATTTATTAACTCTTGGAAGAGAATGAGAGCAGTCTTGCAAATGCACCTAAAATTATAAAGACTGAAAACTTAAGGTGGGGCATTACTTGTCTCAACAGCAGTGCTACTGTTTTGATTTAATTTTTGGCTGTTATAAGCCATAAAGCACCTATGAAAAATGACAGCTAATAACTTGTATGCTCTCTCCACACTTCGAATGTCAGCAGATGTAATGGCTTCTCAAAAACAACTTGTGCATTGACAAAAGCTTGTCCTCAGACTAATGCAGTTTTTGACAAACCTGGCTTTAGTAAGGTAAATAGTTTGTGTATATGTGGAGTTTGTTTTTTACCTGTATGTAAGAGCTTTAATTCTATGCAACCATTTTTCAAGGTACTTATTTGATCTTTGAATATGTTGTATTCTCTTAAGTTCTCTTTAAGAACTTTTGACTCTCCTAAAGAAAATGCTTATTTTGTGTGAATAAATCTTGCTGCACTTCACACTTCAGTGAAATTATGGAAACACTGTTTTGGGTTTTTTTAACACTCAGGAAATACTACAAGAAGGTAATATACAGAATGCTGAATTCTCTTTCTTTGTCCAGTATACATTATGGGCTTTCTTTAACTAGACAGCAATGCTTTTTTAAGAGAAGTGGTTCTTTGCTCCATCTCAAGAATTGAAAAAGATCTTTTAAAAACCTGTAATGTTGAACGTGCTGGACAAAATACTCTTGAGAAGACAATAAGGACATATTTAGTAGCAGTTCTATGACAAGCATAAAAAGGATGATGGCAGCTTTTGGTTTTCTATGTAAACTACTGGTGGTCTTTTCTATAGCAAACTAAGCCAAAGTTAAAAGATGTGTCTCAATTTTTTTTGTGTGTGTAGGTAAAGGACTTTCTACATTCTTATTGGAAAAGGAAGAAAACAAAACCTGCACATTTATTTTGTGACTGACCTCTTCCTTTATCATGTGTATGAAGATGTCACTGTCGATAAAATGTTGACATTAAGAGAAAAGCCATGTGAAGCTGCTGTGTAATGTGTTGGTGCTTTTCTCGTCACAAAACTTTTATGTTTTTGAAGCATTAGCATATATTTTTATGAGACATATGATAGGAAATGCATTACTTTTTTTTTCATAAATCTGTGAGGATAATTATGGGAAAATGTAGAAATAAGATCTGTATTCCATTCTACAAATACCAGTTTGAGGTATGCTTATATTTTCATAATGACATTCTTTATCTTTTTCCCCCCTAATTTCCAAATTCCTAATTTCCCTAATTTCCAAATTTATGATGGCTGTTCTTCTGAAGACAGATATTGGTACAGCAAGAGATAAAAAACAGTGAATAGGCAGGAAATGTTTAATTGAAGTTTTTAATTGTATGTCAGTTCTACATACAAAATGATAGCAATAAATGAATCTCTTTTTGAAACCTGCTACGTGAATGAATTTTAAAACAATGAATAATGTGGGATACACATTCAAGTGACCTGTAATTTTAAAAAATTGTAATGAAAAGACTGGCAAACATGACATATTTACAAAGTGCTGTTTGTATCTCTTGATGAAGAGATTAATGAGCGATAGTTAAGGTTGGTAAGAAATGTAATTTAATTTCAAAACTTCTGTCTGATGAAAATGGTAGTCTTTGTGTGACATGTGAGCACTGATGGAAATGACCTGAAAGAGCTGCTAATCAGCATTAGGAGACTGATACAGAGGGCTAGTAATTCCTATATAAAATGCTAATGTCTAGACAGGTCCTTTGGCATGGAAATATTAGATTACATTGCTGGTCACAAAGAAAGTCTTCTATATTGTTTCTTAATTGTAGCCCTTAGAGAAAAAAGTTGCCAGCAGAGATCTATTCTGTTACTTAAAGTTTTGTCACTAAGCTTTTAGACAGATGCCACTGTAAGAGATTTCTCTCAGCTCCTTCCTCTGAAGGGCATCTGGCCTTAGTATGGAAGATTCTGACCTCTGCAGCATGCTTATGTTCTAGTAGTTGTCAGTGCACATTTCTGTAGGAGGTTTGCATAAGCTCCACTGATTTGTATGTTACCTCATTAAGCGGTATCAGGTGACTGTGGAAAATCTTAAATTCTGCATAGACCAAACATGTTTAAAATTCCACCAAACTTGCAATGTCCAAGTGTTGATGAGAACTACAGGCTCTGGGCACTGCAGATACCAGCTGGTCTGAACTCAAACAGGTGTGACCAGGTGAGTAACAAATTTTAAAGCATTTAGATAATGGGATGTGTAACAGATGCTTCCAAATACCAGCACAGTGTTCCCCAGAGGAGTCTGTTTAACTGAAAGCAGGGTAGGCTGGGAAGTACTGTCTGATCTGTTGCCATGGGCATACTCTAGAAATTAAATAGTTTTGTCAAAAATGCTTCAAGTTGTGTTGGGGAAGTGATTTTTCGAGTATTATTTGCCTCAGGTCTATTTCTGTCTGACCCAAGTTCATTCTGGTGCTGAGGAAACAAAGTACCTCTGCTTCTTCCCCTTCTGAGGAAAAAAAAAACACCTCCCTTGGTCACAGAACCCGTGATAAATTCAGGTGCACCCGTGAGCTGCTTGAATGCTGGGTGCTGTGCAAACTTTTGGTCAAAAGAGAGAATAGCAGGTGGGAGTAGGAACCCTGTTGCCCCTGGCCAGCACTGAGCATGAAAGGCTCAGGAGCTGATGGCAACAGGACTTTAAAAAGCATTGAGCCCTTCTGAGGTACACTGGTGACTCTTGGACAAGGTCTGCTCATGTCAGTCTCCCTTTCTGGGACACCTTTCACAGCCTCGTCAGGGATGGGCACTGGCACTGCCCATGCTGCACTAGCCCATGGCTTGGGAGCAGAGGCTGCCAGAGGAGGAGGCAGGAAGCTTCTGTCCAGCTTGCCTGGTCTATCCATCTGTCATATAGAAGGGGTTCCAAGAGCCCTTGTGCATGGCCTCATCCCTGTGGTCCTATTGACATTGCTAAATGTGATTACTTAAAATAGACAAAAATCTGTTGTCAATTCCCTGGAGTGTTGTGTTTGCTTAATTTTTCTATTTTTATTTTTTTTAAATCTTTAATAGTTTTTATTGCTTGAGGTACCTTTTTATTTGCTTTCTTTGTGTAGCTTTCCAGACCTGCTACCTTCCACTCTTAGTTTTCAGCAAAACTAGTTTGTTTTCAGAAGTGGTAGGGCAATAAGAGGAAAACCCTGTTAATAAAAGATTATTTTCTCCCAGATATCCTGCAAAGGTCTTGAGTGCATTCCCCACTCTTTCTAAACCTTTTTTTCTTTGACATTATAATGAAACTGGTGGCTGCCAATTCTGGCCTTTCCCAATTTCTGAATGAATAATTTCAGTAAACACTCTTGAGTGAGTAGCTGTCAGCTCAGAATTTTACTGAAAACCACATATTTGGCCCAAATTAAGACAGTGGAATGTCATAGGACACTTGGTATAAGTGATCTGATCAGTTTAGTTGCTGGGATGGGAGTATATGAGAAGATGGGAGTGAGTATCTAAAATATGAATTTTAATTCCTGTCTTTTCAGCAGCAGGTAGTACTGGTACTCAATAGGAAGAAAATACATGTGGGGGTGTGTGCATGCTGTGGTGGTGGGAGTTAGGACATGAATCTATAGAAAAGTATTCATTTAGTAGTGTTGCTGCTTGGACAGCTTGCTCTTCCTCATTTGATTTCCAGAGACAGATTGTTCTTATGTGTCTTAATGCAAGATTTTGAAAAGAAGGAAGGGGTAGCAGCTTGTAAGTAGAGGAGAAGATACCAAAAAGCTTTGTTGAAAGTGAAGGTTGCAGGACACGAGGCCTCTAAGCGGATTTTGCGGTGTTGCTTGTTTTAGCATCCATGTAATTTCCATAGGCTTGTCCTCGCGGCTTTTTGTAGCTATCCCCTCTTCATTTGTCCCTATTAAAACCTCACTGTACACAAACAAATATGGATTGCAAAAGCATAGTTGCCTACCAGGACAGACATATGATGGTGATTTAGCTGTGTGGGAATGTAACAACGTGTGCTTATATGAAATAAAGCCAGCTATCACAGTTTGAAGCAAGCTGTTCGGGGATAACGGGTTTCTCTGCAACTTGTAATTACATTGACAAGAGGTGCTGCTAAGTTGGCAGATACAGCTGTTGTCAGGAATCTTTTTAAAGAGACTTGTCCTGCAGTTGCTAGGATTGCCATGGCAACAGGCTGCTGAGGAAAATGCTTGTGGGTGGGAAAAGCGGTACTTGGCATTCAGGAAGTTGAGATGGTGGAAGAGGTATAATGTTCTCCAAAAAAAGTTGTTTAGGATTTGCTAATGTTCTATAATTTGAGCTTTTGGAACATGTTAATGAATCACCTGAGGGCACAGCCCTCCACATACCAGCAGAGTATCCAATTCTGGTTTAAAGTCAGATCATTTAGGCAAGCCTGTGCTGTTAACAAATGCTAATATGAAATGAGGTGCTCTTCAAAACAATCTAAATTTATAGCAAAATGCCTCATACTGAATTATCTTGCTACTCTGATCTGCCCCGTTTTTTGAGTTAGAGTTGTGAATTTGATTTTTTTAAAAGGGAGAGGGCTTTTTGGTTCTTTTGGCACACAGTGTTGAGGTACTTTTATGTACAAAGCTGCCCTGACTGGCCTGAGCAGGGAGCAGCCAGCAGGTTCTCTGCTCTATTTCTGTATGTTTTGCACATCACAGGCATTTTTGGGGCAGCATGCCCGGGAAGGAAACAAGCTAGGATGTAACCAAAGCCATGCAGATGAGGATGGAGTTGGTGTGGGTGTAGTGGAGCTTTGGTAGCATCATCACAGTACTCAGAGGTAGATTGCTTCACATCACTCTATCTCGTTACAGAAACAACTTTTAGGGTAGAGATCCCAAACACCAATCCTAACGTGCTTTGGCTTATTTAGTAGATGGGAAATTTGAGCTACCAGAGACCTTGGCTTTCCCAGGTCTCGTGTTATAAGTGTGTATTGTAAGATGGTTTTTGAATGAAAAGAATTTTGACTTAGTGACTGGGAAAACACAAGGAGTTTTCTGTATTTTTTTTTTCTTCTTTGCATAGAGGGAAAGCCAGATTTCTGTGTGTTTGGCTAAAAGTTCCTAAGCATCACAGAATCATAGCAGTTTTGGAATTTTAGAGTATTTCCTTAAGTGCTGCCTTATAAAAAGGATGTTTTTATTTCTTCCTGGCACTATCTGAGAAGCACAGTATTTATTAATAGTTACTGATACAATTAAAAAGGCTGTGAATGGTTTTAAGTGTGATAAACAGCAGAAATATGAAGGGATTGTGTGAAAAGATGTTATGTTTGCATGAATTCAGAAAAATGTTGTACAAACAACAGATATGAAAGGAAAATCTGTCACTGTGGAAATCCCTTTGACACCCCCAAACCTGAACTTGCATACAGCTGTTTCTTTTTCTTGCAGACTAAAATTAGCCAAAACCAGCTTTGTTACTTGCTTAGCTTTTCCTAGAACATCTGTTTCTAGATAAACCAGACTGTCATAGCCTGGATCCTCCATCCACTGAAGATACAATGTTTGTGCACTTCTGTGCAAATTAAATTTCCACAGAACACAGCTAAGAAAAAATATTTGAATGTAAGGAAATCTAACATACAGTGTGATGATTTTTTAAAAAGACTGCTTTCTACAAATTTTAATTACTATTTTGTGTTGAATGCAAGTAAATTACTTTGAAAGAAAAAATGGATATTGACTTCAGTGAGAAAATATTTGCTCACTGCTAAAAACATTATGGTAGGCAATGATTTATTTGAGAAGGGTGATTTGTGGTCTTGGTGGCTTTGATGAGTACTTAAATAAAACACCATCATAAGACTATGTATGCACTTCTGAAAATACATAATTATTGAAATCCTTCTATTTTTTTGTTTTGTTTGTTTGTCTGTTGGTATTTTGAGTTGGTTTATTTTTTGGTTTTTTTTTTTTTTTTTTTATTTTTTTAATTATCATACAAGTGAGTCTGAAAGGCTACAACATTTAAAGACTGTTTCAATATCTAAGAGGACTTTATAAAAAAATTTCGGTGGAATGAGAGCAAGAGTTTTAAAATTTAGGTTGCTCCTTGAGGGATATAGCCTGATGTGATGACTGGGCTTTTTTTTTTGGGTCAAGAATAATCCTTATTCTGTTTTAAGAATATTCCTTGTAGGAAGGTCAGCCTGGCTGTACATAGAGTGAGAGTTTTGCTGCACCACTTTGAGGTGTGGCAGTGATGGGAGTGAAGAGTTTAATGAAGCCCTGGGCTTGATCTCCCTGAACTAATGGGTAGGAATTTTCAGCCAAGGAAGAAGAAATTCCATGTTTTCTGGAGACCTGCTAGCAAATGAGGAGTAGTTGGAGAAATGCAGTACTGAAATGAGAGGAAGGAAATTAGCCATTAACCTTTTCAAAACTATTAAATAAAATAAAATGATTCTCATTGGTTTGTATGTCTTTCTAGGCATTTTAAAAAATGTTTTGAAGAGGGCCAGCTCTGTGTGTGTTTATCTCAAGTTTTCAGAAGTCTAAACTGTGGTCTCTGTGTTAGTAGCACTGGCTGGCTGTTGTGACTCTTGATGTATCTTTCCCTGGCTCTGTTGAAACACTGCTCCAAAAATGATAAATAATTCAGAGAGAAGGAAGCATCTAAGAAAACTGCTGAAAGCTTTGAACAAACCCTACATACTTACATTAAAATAAAAACAAGAAGTTTGGCTGCTAGGGTGAAAGCATCGAAAAAAAGCCAGGTATGGTTTTTTTTTTCCCCCTAAAATAGGACTATTAATCATTGCCTTGCTTATCTTTTGAAGCCATGCCTGCTTTTTTTGTTTCCCAGAAGTTTAATTTTCTTAATTTTCTAAGAAAAATGTAATGATGCATGTATGGAGAGGGGAGCGTTTCCCAAAAGCATGGCTGAAACCCAATATTTTTTTTTGACAGCTCGTTTTGGAATTTGCATTATCTGCCTCTCAGTGCTTATCAGATGACTTCAGTTCCCTTCTGCCCCTTTACTAGAAGAGCTTTCAATTCCATCTCCAAGGAAGATGCCAATCAGTAAATGCACCTAATTGCTAGAGGTGCATTCCAATTCCTTGGGTGTTTGTATGGCTGTGAGAGATGTATCTATTTGAGTAGCCCAAATTACTTTTCTAGTTTTAAAAGAAAAGACAAAAGTGCAGTGGGAAGAGATTTGATATAGAAGTGGCTATCAGCTCCTTTAAGAAGAAAAGTGTATATTGGTATATGTGCTGTGTGAAAGATGATTTTAAAAACTACCAAGAGAGGAAATAGGACAAAAAGGACATTAGGAGCAGGAGGGAATTCTCATGTACAGCCTGGTCAATACTGAGGTATAATGAGTGTATTTTTGGTCCTTCCACATTTCTTAAAAAAAACAAACAACCAATAAATGACTTAACAGCTGAATGAGACAAATTGCTGCTGCTACCTTTTGAAAGAACTTAAATTATTAACATAGCAGATGCTATCTGAAAATCTGTATGTTCAAGGGGCCTGAATAGAGTTAATTTTTAAACTGCTTGAGTGGAAAAAAAAAATTCCCGGTAAAATGTTATTTCCTCCTTACACCTTAGGCACCACAGATAAGAACAGTCGTTTTGGGGAGCAGTTCTCACAAGCCATAAAACTGGTTACAGAAGTTTGTCTCACTGTTCTGTGTTCCTTGGAAAAGATGCAGAAGACTTGGACAGAGAACAACTTAAATCAAAAAAGGATTCAATTATGCAGAAATGTGGTATGTTGGAATTATTTTTTTTCTTAGAAACCAGAATTTAACATACATTTTTAGTTTTATACATGTAGCTGGACAGCATCAGCACTGCATGAAAACATCTGTTCTTCGCTGGATAACATGAAAGGCTTTGCTGCAATGGATGCATTTGTGGAGTTTTACTTTTTGTGTGTGTTAAACCTAGACTTTTTGACACCCTTGCTTTTGTAAAGAAATGTAAGGAAATCAGAACATGGTAACTAAAAGATTTCTGTTCTGTAATAGCTAAAAACCGCTTCAGCCCTGCAGCTTCAGTGCCTGTCTTCAAAAGCAGAATGCCACCGCTCGGAGTGCGCTCCGCTCCCCTCCCCTCCTGCGGGGCGGCGCGGGGGCAGCGGGCTGCGAGTGCGCGGCTCTGGCAAGGCGGATTTGGACAGGGGGAAGCTGCCACCTAGCGCAACTTCTCTGCAGCCGCAGACCCGAACAAACCCGCCTGCATGTGCTGCCATAAAGCTGTGTGATAAGGATGGGGCAGTGCTGCTTTTGGGAGCTTTTGGTTCCCTGGTCTGCGGCAGGCGCCGTGGAAAGGCAGGGAAGGGATGGTAGCTGCGCATCTGGGACAATGGCAGCAAATACGTTGTGGCTATTTTCAAGTATAACCTAAACCACCTTAAAAGTATTTGCTTAAGAAGCTTTGCTGTTTTATACTGAATTTAACAGCTTGTGAAGGTAAAACATCTAGAGCACGGCATACATTCGATTGCTGTTGGAGACAAGAAATGATTTCTTTTGCTAAATCCCATTTTCAGTGTTTAAACGTAATAACATTGAGGCATGTGTTAATGAGCAGGTGCATTTTTAGTGTTGCACCCTGTATGGGGAAGTAGTGTGTAGAAGTATCTAGGTTGTGAGAAAGGGCAGTTTAGGGATTGACTTTCACAAACTTGGCTGATCCCATGTGAAATAGTTGCAGTTGCAGTTTTCTGGCGATCACAGGGGTGAATGAGCTCAGTGGGGTCCATAAGCTGTGTTAAACAGCAGTCTACAAGTAAAGCAAAGCTGCCTTGGAACTTGTTTTCACCCCATTGTCCAGTTTGGCTTGATTCCAGTTTGGTTTGGATTTGATTTGGGTTGGAGATAAAGGGAAAGAAAACTTAATGTGGATCAGATTTGGAACAGGTGCAGATTCAGTGGTGTGACTGGGGAGTCTCAAAGGCACTCATTTGACAGAGGAGATAGTTTCTTTGATGCCATTCTGATGACAGTGCGTGTGAGGTGCTTTGAGGTTTTACTTTTGTTTTTCTTTTTTTTTTTTGTGTTCCCAACCCCAAGTTGCATTCTTCCATGATAAACATCATAAAAAGGGCTTTTTTCCTTGAAGACTACTTGAGTGATGTACTAAATTGTTGAAATATTTGACAGTCTGGACAATGACACCTGTTTCAATTGTGAATAGCTAACAGTGAAGTCATGTCTGCATGATGCATCATGTCTTATACTGCCAGAATATTTGAAATGCTGCTGAAATGAGCTTACAGCACTTTGATGCTTCTGGTAGCTCCACATATATTTGTGTAGCTCTCTTGTTTCATGTTGACAATGTGTGGCCTCATATGTGGCTTGAAAACTCTTTTTATTCAGGAACAGCACAGCCCACCCCATCTCCTCACCCATTCTGATGTTATTCCTGGTTGCCTAAGCTAAGGTGCAAATGCATGATGACATGAAATCTTCTGACTTTTCAAGAACATGCCATTGTATTAAAAAAAAAAAACTCCTGCTATCTGAAGTGGGGAAGTTATCATAGCAATCTCACAAATATTCTAAACGGGGAACAATGAAGAAGAGAGGAGTTCTCCTGAATGTCAGCTATCCCCCAGAGTGTCTGAGTGCTGCACAGGGTATGCAAGTGGTAATGAGTGTGGAAGAGTAGAGCTCCCTGCAGAATTAATGCAGTTTTCAAGATGACTAAGTAGCAGCTGGAAGCAGCCCATCTTCGGACTCCTGTGGAATTTGTCCTAAGTATTGTGAAATCTTTGGTAAGTGAAGGATACAAAACATGAGTTTTGCTGGCATCATGCTAGAGTTGTGGAGCCACAAAAGTTGTCCTGTTTTAATGCACAGTGTAGTGACATAACATTTTATTTTGCTGAGAATAATTTTTAAGGATCCATTTTCTGTGTTGTACCATTCCATAGAATCTTGGCTATGGTATTTTCAAACAGAAGAAATGTCCAAGATGCACACAGTAAAAAGACATGTCTACTATTCTGCTGTCAACTCACTTAAATTATACTGAGTGTAGGTAGTCGAGCTAATATTTTTGATAGTGCACCCAAGTGTGATGATGTCACTGATTTTGTTTCCAGCTCAGTTAAAATGAAGTTCATGCAAATTCATTGTACAGGAAGCCGAGTGAACCCCAACAGATGGGTGAGAGAGCTGGCTATTAAACTGAAGCAGACTGTTTAATTCTGCCTAATCTGTCAACCTGACTGTCAAAATTTGCTTTACTGAGTTAGATCTTACTGATCAGCTGCCTAAGCAATGTGCTCTTCCTTCCAGATCTCCAAAGTGCTGCTGCCCTCTCTCACTGTCACAAGTCTCACTTGTTTTGAAGCTCCTGGAGCTGAACATCTTGTCTTGCCTTGGGGAAACCTGGTGCATGTCAAACAACTATCACAGGTGTGAGTAAACCAAATGAAGTTTGAGTGCAGAGTAAATGGCATTATTTCACTTGTCGTTGCCTGTGCTTTCTTAGTTAGTTTATGCTGGTTTAATTGTGTCTCTCCTGGATACTGTCCCAAAAACAAAGATGAGTGACTTGAACATTTGTTCTTAACCAAGTATTTGTAAAACGTATGTCTTGGGAACATAAGGAGATAATCAGTGAACTGGGATATCACTGGGACATGGTGTGTATGAAAATAACAAAGATAGTTCTCCTGGAGTGGAGAGGCTTAAAAATAATTTCAAAACCAATAGAACTTAATGTAAATTCTGTGTCCAAAGAGGAATGTAGTGGTGCTGACCAATTTACCAGCTCTTCTATGAAATGTTGCTAAGAGGAGGGCAGCTTTACAGATAAAATAAAGGGTAATTAGAAGTTCCCTTGACTGCAGCTCAAGTAGGCACTCATAGTAATAGGGTGTAATATACATACTGACTTTTCAGACTCTGTAGCTTGTTTTATGTGGATGTGTCTGCTAATTTGTGATTTTAATTTTGAAACATATTGGAGATTGTAGTGTTTATATTCAGTGGGGGAGGGTGGATAATTCGAACCATTGAAGGATGCAAGCTGATGCCAGAGTTAGCTTTAGCTCTTTAGCTATTCCATATACTGCAAAGTAGTAACTTGCACTAAAGGGAGCCAAAACCTGCTCTTGTGGACTTTCATAAGCATTGCTAAGGTTATCAGAAACAAGATGGAAAGCTGGCTTGGAAGGTGATATGACTGAGTCTGGTGGTTGATTATGTGTGGTGGTTTGCATGGTGGTTTTTGTTGTTGTTGTGGATTTGTTTTTTTTTTTTTTTTTTTTTTTTTTTAATAAACTGAATTTTGTAGTTTGAAATGCCTTTAGCTTCTTTTAAAGGAATTTAATTCTACTGTTTGCTAGCGTGAACAGTTTCCATCTTTGTAAAGCAGACTATTAAAATGTTGCCTGTGTACTTAATGCTCTGTGAAGTTATCTAATGGGCATTATCTCAGCCATTAAATGTCCCATGCACACGAGTTGGAAGGAGATTTGTCCTGTGGCTCCCAAGCCATCTGTTGAGCTCCTGGATTTTCATGTAGTCATGTGTAGACTGTTAAATTTTCTCTAGTGCTTGAACTAGTATTAACTGGAATTTGGTCACCTGGTTGAATCTTCTGCTACATTAAGTTTCTATTCCTCTAGTTTTTGAAGTAAAATCCTGCAGAAATCTTGTCTTGGAAAGTGTTCATCATGGGATAGGGTCCTTATTATTTTTCATGCAGTGTGCTACAGTATTTTTTTACATAATAACTCTTGCCTTATGCAGGAAAAACAGAAAGAAGTCTGTAACAAAAGTGTGTGCTTTTGGTCACCAGAGATGCCCAAAAGTGCAGGAGTGCCTATTAAATATTTTCTGTTGTTGTTTCATATTTTCAAGTGTTGAATGAATAAATTGTGTTCACCTTCTGTAGTAGAACTTAATCCACTGGCTTTTGTTATCCAGCCCATTAATGTCTGGATGAACTACAGCAACTGTTCAACTGCTAATCTAAGCTTTTAGAGCAATGTGTCCAACAACTTGGGAATTTATTTTTAGTTGGAGTTTGTCCATCTTGCAATTTCCATCCATTGGATTTCATTCTGCCCTTGTTTGTTACAGGTAAAAGGTTTCTAGTCAATCTTCTGTGGATACTTAAAAATTCCTGATGAAGTCCATTTCTAATATTTCACTTGATAAACTAAATTTAGAACACTTCTGAACCTGTGTTTTTGCATACTTATTTTAACTGTGTTTGCAGATACATTTATATTATATATTGTTTGTTGGTTGGAGATGTTAATTTAGTTGCTCATTGGCTCCATGTGAAACTGGTAACTCTTGGTAACTCTTCTGCTGTGACTTTTTGCCTCACTAATTTCCCTCCACACTAGACTTTCCAAGATTTTGAGGCAAGTGTCTGTGTGTGTGGTAGGGAAGAGAACACATGTCAGGACACTGTGTTAGAGGTACTTCAATCATTTTACCTTTCATTTTTGGAGATATGGAGAATGTAGAAGGGAATAGCAAATCTTTACAGCAAGTCTGTAAAGCTGTAGCTTGGTCTTCCATGTTCACATATATTTTCACATTTCTGTGGGCATGTCACAGTGGGTTAAGTCACAGTGAAAAGAATGTTGCAAGCCTGCTTCTGAATATGGATTTTTAACTTCCTTCATCCATTTCAAAAGTATTGTTTTTGTTGAGTCTTATAGGTACCTTGTCTGATATGAAAATGGGGTTCCTCTAAATATTCCTGCCAGTCATTCAAGGAAGCTTTTTGGTTTTTGTTTCTAGAAAATTATCTTTAGTTTAATGACCTTTCTGCCAATAATCAGTAGGGAGTTCACTGGTCACCTGCTTTTCCTGCTAGAAGGCAAGAATTCATTTTAATTCTAGATAATTATTTTCCAGCCAGAAATCTTTTGTAGTCTGACTTTGTGGATGGTTTTTTTGGATGTATGGACATGTGGATAATCCAAATTCTAAATTTTGTAATACAATCAAAAACTGGAGGACAGCTAGGACATTTTAAGTTTTCAGCAGCAGTTAAGACTCACAATGTTATCAGCAGTCATGCAGAAACTCTTCCTTTAGTTGTCTGATCATGTAGTCATATTTTTACTCTGTGAAGCAAGGCAGTCAAGTCATAGGAGCAGAGGTTTAAAAATGGCAGAGGTTTAAAAATTTTACATTAATTTCTCATCAGGTATGTATTGTGTTATGTGTAATTCACAAGGATTAATGCCTTTTTGGTATCAGTTTCTAGGTTATTTGGGTGAGAGTTTCTGACTTGCTTTTACTTCTGCATAGGAAGAAACAGATTAATTGATTATCAGGTGAGATGAGCTGCAGCAGAATTTGTGTTCAGCAGTGACAGAATTAATTTTGGAAGTGGATCAACCTCCCCTCTCTGAGCACTCAAGAGCATTACAGGTGAGGAAGTTGCTCTGATCAGTATTGATTTTGAAACGCTGAGAACCTGCTGAGGGTGTTTGCCTAATGTGAAGCATTTTATAGTTGGAGACCTAGCAGCAGCAGATGAAGTTTTAGGTTACACTTCCAAGTGAAGCTATACAGCTGACACTTGTAGTTCTTAACAGAACTTTTGATCCTGGTCTCCTAGATGTTTTATTTCCAGAGGGGAATTATTATCTAGATCCTGGATTTGAGCATTAGCTTTTATTTTATGGTACTGTGTTTGATGACTGACAAGACTTCACCAAGCGCAGAATATTTTTAAGTCAAGTGTTAATGAGAGAACCTGCAATTAAAAAGCAGTTTACTATTAGAAATAATATATTTTCTTCTTTTTTACTTCAGAAACATTACTGCCCCTAATTTTGACTGTGCAAGTGTGTGTGGAGAGGGAACATTTTGTTGGTAGTTGGGCAGCTTGTCTGTATAAATTCCAGAGATTTATTCATCCACACATATATGAGATTGCATTCTTATGAAAAATCACCAAGGTTGCAGTCTGCACATAAGTTTGTGTAAGGTTGAAGCAGCAGTAATGAATTGAAGCATTCAAATTTTCATGGAATTACTCAATTTCCAATGGATTCATTTTTCAATGCCATTAAGAAAATGTTTGATACACTTATATTTTTTTAATGCTCTGATATACAGATTGGTGTCTAATTGGAAATGATACTGGATAGGCAGCATTCCATGGCTTTTTATTGCTGGAGGCTCTGTGAGCATCCTGCTCCTTCAGATGGAGGAGAGTTGTGGTGTGTTGTTTGTAGGTTTTTTTTCCTGTTTTAGAGTTGGTTTGGGTATTTTTCCCTGGGTGCATGCTCAGAAGTTATGCTGTGCAAATCCACTAGGTGGTAGGCATTAAGCATCTTCTAGCTAATTGTTTAGCAGAGAAATTTTAACAGTGTTTTGCAAATATTTGAAGGGCTACTGAAATACTGCTAGTAAGTGTGTTGATTGAATTCTGAGGTTTAGCTTAACGGGGTTTGATGGTCCTCTCTTCTGTTGGGAACTGGAGCCTGCTTCTGCATGCTCAAGCTGGTGAAATTGCTAGTGTTTTAGATTACTGTGTTTATAGTATGAAAAATAAATGGGAAGAAATAGGATGTAACTTAGAGGATTCTTTCCTTAAGGACAGCCTGGTGGAATACATGCAGATACTCCTCTGGTGTGACTAGTGCTATTATTTTTGTAAATAGAATGTGATATTGGACATGAAACTGTTACTGATCACTTTTCTCTGCTCTATTACCCACTTTGGGCTGCTGTTAAATGGGCTGATTTTTTTCTCTCTCCTTCAGTGTGTTCCATTTGAACCTGGCTATTACCTTGCCCTGCCATTTTCTACCCATGTGTATCCTGGTGTATTGAATCCCAGCAATTAAGAAAATGCAAATGAATGATTTAAATAGTCTCCATAAATACAGCACAAACCTCTTCCTGGTACTTACTTATAGGGAAGCATATCAGTACAAAGCTCATGCCACTTGGCTCAGTTGAAAATTGCTGTTTAAACAGCTCATTGTATGGAATGAATGCTGTTCACTGTAGCAGCTCTTATGAAAGTAGGTTTATAATTTTTATAAAATACTGTTTGTTCTGGATTTTTTTTTTTTTTTTTTGGCCTCTGTATTCAGTAATTACAGTGTGAAGAAATTCAGGTCCCAGTCTGAACTTTTGCTGTGGTGTGTCTGTAGTGAGTGCCAGTTCAGGTTGTGGCATCATCATGCATAGTTCTACAAAACTGGTTAAACTCACGTCCTCACCTCCACAATACCTGCAGCCCTCAGAAAGGGGAGGCCACTGCTGTTCCAGCCTTAGTGGTGCTGTCAATCATTTTACTTGGTGTTCTACTTGGTTGCTCTTACCTCTGCATTTCAAGGGTCAAAAGCCTTACATTCAGAAGCATTCCTTGGCTGCTCACCTTGTCTCTTAATACAGATTCACTTTGTTTTCTGTTTCTGATATTTTTTTCTGAGTTTGAGTAGTTCTCTGAGGACCATTATAAATTGAATCCCAT
This sequence comes from Vidua macroura, assembly GCF_024509145.1. NCBI lineage: Eukaryota > Metazoa > Chordata > Aves > Passeriformes > Viduidae > Vidua > Vidua macroura. The sequence goes on from NC_071571.1 coordinate 32,289,132, forward strand.
TTGGCTCTTTATCCTGAAGAGCATGACAAAGTCCATTGGGGAGAAGTAACAAGAATACAAATAACTTCTTATGAGCTGTTAAGCTTTTTGTGGTGTATTTTTCTTCCATGCTTTCAGTTTAAAAATTAGAGTTGATGATCTTTGCATGAGATTCTTTTTTGCATTGCATTTTCTAGTAGACATACTTGCACTTGATCTCATAGGAAAGTGGAATGTAAAATAAAGCAAAATATTCTTCACTGGATACAGACAGAGACTTTTGTAGTAGAAATAATTTTACACCAGTAGATAGTGCTAATTTCTGTGAAAAATGAATTTTGATTTTATTGGGTTATATGTGGTCACAGTATTCATCAGGTATGCAAACCTGTTTTTGTTTGATTCACTTGACACACAGGAGCTGACAGCTTCTCTGGAGATGATGTATGGTCAAGATTCTGAAGCAGATGACTCAGGAGGTATTTCATTACTTCTTTGAGTGGATGAGTGTTAAAATGAAGAAATTAATTGGTGTCAGAAATAATATGGACACAACTCTGCAAATTCTTGCTGACTGGTTCAGTGACATCCAAAGTGTATGAAGAACAATCAGTCTTTCCTGTTGGTGAAAATGATGAAATGTGACACTGTCTATCCAAGCTTGTGAGGCACAGGCATTAGTAGGGACAACTGTTTGTGGCAGGGAGATTGTGCATATGTACAATGGCTCTAAATCTCAGTGTCTCAAACCAGAGTGAAAGGTAATGCATTGAGGAATAGAGTGTTAATTTTTCTTTATTCTTGGTGCAGTGAGCTGGAGATTATACAAAATATGTCCTCTCAAAAGAAAACAGGAATGCCAGTGCTTTTATGCAAGTATAATTTTGGGCGTGCTCTTCCACCTTGGTTGTGTGACTGAAATGCTTTAATTAGTTCTTTCAAGCTGCCTTTGGAGAGAAAGATTTCAGATTTTAAAAGGTTTTAGTTCAAAAATGTTTCTTGATGAAGAATTACATAAAGAGCAGCCAGTCTCACTGGATGTATTGTAGGTACAGTCTGTAAACAAGTACATAATAGATTTTCTTTCTCATTGAAATACTGGGTGTGGAGAATTTATACAAATAAAGTGCACACCATTCTGCATTCTGATGCTCTGTCTCAGTCTGAGTTGTAGGAGGTTCGGAGCAATGAAATTGGCTGCAGGTTATTTGTCTTAAAAGGAGATGGATGGTGCAAATGGATTACCATTCATTGAGTTCTGCTTGTAAAGAAAGCACAAAGTAGGGAGGTAACTTAGAGACCTTCTTACCCCTGTGTTTAATATCTATGCTTTTTCTCAGTTTAGGACTCAATCTTCCTGGAAGGACTTTCAGCTGCTCCTTCTCCATTCCTGCAGGCCCAACTTCTTCAATCTCCTTCTTGTCACTATGATCCATAAATATTCTCTTTGTGTCTGCACAACCTCCCTGTCCATGTCAGCTGTACATAACAACAAGGGCTGTGCCCTCTCATGGGGAATAAGTTTTTTGCTCTTGCATTTCATTGTACCCAGAGCATTTACTGTAGCCTGATGCAGCAGTTTAGACTTGGTGCATGTCATGTAGAGTATAATGTTAATGAATGTAATTACTTACAGCTGTTTATAATCATGTTGGTTATGAGAGGGGGCAAACAAACATGCAGGTGGGTTTCTGTGATTGCAATTCAGAGTGATATTCTGCATGTAGAAGCATGGCTGAAGTTTAATATAGTAACAACTTTGGTTTACTTATTTCAAATCTGAATTTTTCTGCAAAAACTTCATAGGTACAGGAAGTGTACACAAATTTGGTATGGATTGGTATAGCACTAGTTGGTAGATGAAGGAAGATGTTTTCATTTATCCTTCTTTGTCATTTCAACTTTGCTATGCAATTTTTCCATTGCAATTTAACTTCTACCTCCTTTAAAAAAGGGTGAGAAATTGTATAGAGGAAATGCTCCTTTGAAGTGTTTCCTTTCTCTTTATTTTCAATACTTACTCCTCTCCCTCTTTTTCTGAATCCAAATTCACCTACAGTAGCATTTATGAGAATCTATAAAATAGGAAATGTATAGGTTTGGGTCAGTGACAGACAAGGAAAATTTCAGAGACTGTATGAATTTTTTCCAGTATGAATCTCCAGGCTTTCAGGAGAAAGTCTGTTTGAACGCACTGTTCAAGGTTTTTTTTTTTTTTGTTTTTTTTTTTTTTAAATTTTTTTTTAGTTCCGTTAAGCTTGAAACAATAAAACATTTCACAATATTTAGTGGAATACACAAGTTTGATAGGTACATGAACAAAGTGTGTTTTGCAGGTTTCTCTTATGTGTATCTTGCCTGTTAAATACAGCACCATATTTCTCTTTTAGTTCTGGTTGCCAGATTAATATCTCTTTTTCTGCTGATATGAGCAACAAAACTGTACTAAAAACAATGCTCAGTGTAATTATAAGCTGATCTTACGGATTTTTCTTTTATAAGCTGATCTTTCTATATTTTATATCTTGAAGTTATTTCTGACTTTTATGAAAGTACTTACGGTTTCCTGGTGAAATCTTTAACCTCGTGTCACACTTGATAAACTGTGAAATAGATCCCAGGATGTGTCTTCATCTCTGGCAGTACCATATAGGAATGGAAATCTTGTCTACTGCTGTGTGGGCAGCATATGTTGATTTTTGACATGAAACTCAATAGGAGAGGGATTTTGACTCTTCTACTGTTTCATATTATGATAAGCATAATGAGATTAGGAAAATAAAACCCAGTCAAGGGAATAATTAACTTTATTTTTGCCTGGTGAATCTCAGAGCTGTTCTTTCTAGAAATTGTTATATTACTCAAGTGTGAGGTGAGATCTGACACAAATCCTGATTATATTTCCAGGAGGTCTAACTCTTTGCATTTCTTACTTGTTTGTGCTGTCTGACTGATAACTTCTTATTTTCAATTGCAAGGCTGATTGCTTGGGTAGACTTGGGGTTTTTTCCTTTCTGCTCTTTGAAGTGTTGATGCCATAAGCATCTTCAGATGCAGAGGAAGTGGTTTGCAGTAGGGATGAAATTCTTGAGTTGGCTTAACTAAGAAATATTGGGAAAGCTGGTTCTTCCTTCTCTATGTGCTGAGAAGCTTTCTTTGAGCTTTACCAAGATTATGTGCATGTGCTGAAAATAGAGTGAAAATTCTGTTTGAATTAATGGGGTTTCCTCTCTGGGTCCATGTGTATACAAAAATTTACTTTTTCCAGTCCTAAGAGAAACAGTTTTTCATCACTTTCATTTTACATGGGACAAGTGCTTTTGCCTTACCAGTACTCTTTTTCTGTGCTGGTGTGAGCCTTTTTCTTAGTTATTTACATTTTCCAAAAAGCATTTCCTCCATTCTCTTTTGCTCACTCTGAGGTACTTGCATTGTCTCTGCAATGACAGTCCCTGCTGTGCCAGAGAAGGGCCACTTCAATAAATACTGCATCTGTCCTTTGATGTGGCATCATACTAACAAAAAACCAGGAGTTTATCTTGTGACTGCTCTTGGTGATAGAAGCAGTGACTTACACTCCTTGTGTGCTTTAATATTCCACATCTATTTACCTGTGCTAGCCTTAAAAAACTCTTTAGTAGCATGTGGAATATGAAATTGTACTTCTGCACAGAAGTACCAGGCAGTTTTATTCTGTTGAAACTCTTGGATGAACTCTTTGACTTGCTAGCTTCCCTTTTTGAATCTCTATAAGAAGAGAGAAAAATCTAATAATCTTTCCATTAACAATGGAATTTCTCAGTCAAGGTTTCACATCTTAAAGGTTGGTGTGTATAAATGAAGAATGACTCTCAATCTTTACTCTCTCTGTCTCTAACTCAATCAGGAGCATGATGAAGCACAGAAGTACACAATAAGTACTATTATAAGTACTTACAATAAAGCTATAAATAAAGTACTTACAATAAAGTTATAAATAAAGTAATCACTGTCATACAGAATAGATCCATGGCCAGTGTTGAGGTGAGTTTATGCCTTATTTATTTCTAAACCTTTCTGATACAATTTCTTTTTGATGAATGTCTCTTTATCTTTTTAGAAGAGAATTTTAGGAGTACATTGGTGATGAGAGGTTAGTTGGTTTAAAGCTTCAGAATCCCAGTGGTACATTGCCTTAGTCAATGCTTCATTTCATATGTTTGAATACAAAGACAATTTCTTTAAAAATAATGCTTTGAAAGCTGGAATCTCTAGATTCGTGACAAAATCAGCACTATGTAGCTTAAGGGGATTGAACTTTAAGCAGAAAGTTGGTTTTTCAGAAGATTTTTAATGTAATTAAAATTAAACTCAATAAAAACCCTCTTCGGTGTGGAAGGATCCTGAAAAGCTGAATTCGAATAGGCTCCAGGCTGTTTCTTTAATGCATTTGAGTAAAATATTAAAGTAGAAAGATTTAACAATTTCTGACTTTTTTTTTTCCTCCTAGTTCAAAAAAAAACAGGCACAGGAGTTGTTGAATAGAAGACATGTTATTCACTATTTATTATCTGTTAAGAAAACTGTGAAAAGCTTAGAGGCCCAGTAGAAGTGAAAAAACCAGACTTTATAGTGTTGGAATTTTTGTCTGTGTTGTTCAGATGGGTTAAGAAACATTAATTTTGTCTATTCCAAGTAAGAGGTAACAATGTAGAACAGTTTCTGTTTTCTGAATTCAATTTTGCCTTCAAATGTGGAAGCTTTACAGGCCCCTGAGACCAAGCTTGAGTGGTTTAAAAAAAAAAACAAACCCAAACAACTCCACTAACCAACCATCAAGGAAAAAAATAAAACTACATAGACTTTTCTGTTTCAGTCTCTAGCCATGACACTTTGCTTTTAACTAATTCCCTCTGGTGATAGGTGCTGTTCACAGCATGAGCAGTTTTGTTCAACTCTTTCTACTGTGCTGGTTACTTTTATCTTTGTTGATAAAGTGTGCATCTTCTCCTTGGTGACAGAAGTCAGCTTCTGTTCCAGCTTTCAGGGTTCCTCACTATTCCTCAGAGAGCTTTAAAGAAGGTAAATACTACTTCAGCTTTGCTGCTGTCAGCTTGATTGTACATTAATTATTCTAATGATGATGTTTAAGGAAAAAAAGAACTTGAACCTTTGCCTCTGAGCATTGTAAAGGGGCAGTAAGCTCCCAAGAGAGCTTTAAAATGAGATGCACTAAGGAAACCTATTGGGAAAAGGATTCTTGAGTAATGAGGTGACATGAAGAAAATGCCTGCTTATGGGAGAAAAAAGTGGATGAATTATGGAACCTGGTGTTGCTGGTAGATTAATGACATTGCTGTGACTTTTATATGTGACCAGCTAATTAAAATAAATTTTAAAAAATCTCTTTGTCTTAGGAAACAAGTAGGCAAAAGGCTAGAACATTCAGCTTGTCATATAAATAAAGGAAACACCTTTCTCAGTGATTAGGTTTTCAGAGATTCTCTTGGGTTTCCAGGAAGGAGACTGAGTAAAATATGCATTTGAGAATACATTCAACTCCAGAACTGTTATATGGAAGCTGTTTTCAAATCCTGATGTAGTAGATTACTGTTGCTTGGTGTAATAGCAGAATGAGAATTATACACAGACTTTGTTATTCCTAATGCAGTCTGATGATTGCAGTGATTTTGAAATGACATAATAAAACTTCTCTTTTACTTAATATAAAAATCAATTCCAACTGTCATAGACAGGGAATTGTACTACTTGTTGACAGCTGAGTTTTCTGAGAAGTCATTCTAGGTACAGATGGTGTAATTGTGAAAAGCACAGGAGCTGAGGATGACTTACTTACAGCTGAACTGAGCAGCTCATGTGACAGAGCAGGAACATTTCACCCATGGTTCACAGCCTGGATCAGATTTGTTCCTTCTCTGTAAGGGTGTCTGTACTGCTCAGTGCTCCTACTTTCTGTGTGGTCACAAAAGGATGGAGCTGGCAACTGATGTGTTACCAAGGGGTCCTGCCAATCTGCAGACTTGAATCCTCCAGTCTGGCCAGAGCTGGTGCTGGCTGAGTGGGGGGCAGGTAGAAGGGGGAAGGGGGTAGAAACTCAGGGTCTGGCTTTTATTTTGACAGTAGAGAGTCCCAAAGTATGTTGTAAACCTGGAGGGGGGAAGCAACCAGTAACAGGTAAAAAGCAGGAAGGCAGAGAAGAAAAAATAGGCAACCTGGCAGAATGAAATTTTTCAAAATAGTGCTGAATGTCTTTTTGTATTTGTAATTTTTTTTTTTTTTAATCTGAGAAAAATTGGAGTTTGTCTTCTTTGCCACCTTATGAGCTTTAATAGTTTCTTAGTGCTTGGTATGTTAGGAAGGAGGAAGCAGCCAACTTTCCTGCATTAGGTGATGTGTTGGACAGCATCTCCTCCACGTCCTTGTTGTATTCTGGCACTGTATTTCTGCCTCCCCAACTCAGCAAAGCTCCTAAAATTGAAAAGCCACAAGCTGCCCAGCCAGTGCTCATGTTCCCATGCAATGATTTTGCATGACAATTCATAGATTTGAACTGGTTCTCTGAGTACCAGCTGGAGCTCCAGGTATATGGGCAGATCTTTGTGGGAAATACTGGCAGTTCCATCATCTCTACAGTTATTCAGTAAAGCCTCCTCTGCTGTTGCATTTTAAGAACAATTCCTAAAAGAGATGTGAACTGCAAGCTGATGGGTAACGGCCACCAGCTTAGAAGGTGATGCTAATTCATATAGAAGTCACTCTTCATTGTGTTTTATTCCCCACTTACAGAGCAGTTGCTTAAAATGAAGTAATTTTTCTATTTGGATAAATGAGTGATAAAATAGATTAACTTAAGTGTAGCTTGATATCATAGGTGTTTATATATTATTAACATGGTAGGATTTAGATAGAACACTTTTGCTACCATTATTCAGATCTTGCTCTGTTCTAGAGGATTTTTCACACAGAAGGTTTTTCACACAGAAATGAGAACTGAAGAAAATGTAAAAAAACCCAACCAAGCAAAAAAAAAAAAAATGCCCCCAAAAAACCCAACAAAAACCCCCCATCAAAACCAAAAGGAATAAAGACAGTTTTACAAATGATTGATTCTTCTTGAAGAGAATATCTGGGGTGCAGCAAGATAGGCATTCAGGAGCCTCATCCAAGTTTGCTGGGTGAATTTCAGATTGCTCTGCGTGTAACTGATGTTCAGCTCAGACTTGGTGTTGCTTTGATCATTTGATGGAAAGTTCTTAGTATTGTGTTCAGCAGTTGCCAGTTTCATGTTGAGCATCTGAAATTGTGTTTCCCTCATTTCATAGCAGTGCCCCTTCAAAAATGGAGATAGTGATTTTCCAAGGTCTCTGCTGATCTGTGTCCCAAGAACCCAGCACTGACTAAACACGTTTCCTTTTGCTGTCTATGTAATCTCTCAGGACAGAGGCATTTTCAGCCTAACTTGCAGGCAGTGTCTGAAAAATACTGTACTCAAATATGCTTCTAGGCAATAATGAAGACTGGGGGGATTTTACTTGGTTTAGGAGTACAAAGTTCACTTTTGTCAGACAAAGTGTGTTTATCTCAGCATTTCTTTAGGATAAAACTTGGGCAGGGACTTTTCAGTCATATTTTTAAAACTCTATTTCTTTTGACCTCTTAGAGTTTCTTCTAACATTATTTTTCCCTCTTGTTTCTGTGTAGGGGATTAAGCCCCTTGCCTTTTACCCTCCTGTAAAATTAGAAAAAAAAAATCTTTCCTTGACATTTTTTCATATCAATACATTTTCATTTGGAACCTAGTGAATCTCCTTGACTGATGTTTGGTTTTATTAAGCTAAAGGGGTAAACCCACCAGTGTTATGTATTATATATCTTTTAATTTACAGCTTTGCATTCAAAACCAGGAATTTGGCATAAAAAGAAGATGGAACACATGAAGTAGAGGTTTTCATGGTAAGTCAGTTGTCAGATGAGGACGGAAAGGCTGTTCTTGTATAGAGGTTGTTGGTTGGATTTTAAAGTGAAATATTTAATTTGAAGTGCTGGGCTGAAAAAATGTTCTTAATTGACTATTTGCATAATTCTAGATAGCCTGTACAAATAACAATTGAGAAGGTAAGAAGCCCCAGAGTGCTCTTAATATTTAACTCAGATCTCAGAAGGAGCAACTAATAATTGAATTATACTGTGTTATAGACTTAGAGAATAAGTAATAGAGATTCAGCCTCAAAGGAGGAATTTGTATTAGAAACCTATTTTTTTCTGAAGTCAGGAAGTTGACTTTTTTAATCTTTCTTACTACACAATGACTGCACAGTGTTTGAGCATTATTAAAGCAGCCAAATTAAATTTTAATAATGTAAATGCAGTTGAAAAAGTGCACTGTGCCCTTATTCTCTGTTTGGTTTTTCTTTTTTGTGCAGCAAGATTTCATATGCCTCTGAAACAAAAAAAGATAAGTGAAGCCTGCATGATACAAATTGTTGTTGATGTTTTCATTCTTTCTACTCTCAACTGTTATTCTCTGCCTGCCTTATGACAGCAGCTGGTGTCTCCTTGAACTCTATTTGCAGACCCTTTTCTGAAGCTTATCCTTGCCTAGGGTCTCAGTGACTCTTTGAGAATAACAAGTAGATCTGTGCACCTTCATGCTTCACGATTTGGCTCTTCAACTTTGAAGTCAGTCTTCACTAACTTACCTTTCTCTTGGATGCTAATCATTAGCACATAATTTTATAGCCTCATATCTGTGCGTTCTTTACCTAAGTGCTTGTCTTTCCTCAGGTTCATATTCTTGTGCAACTATTTTCTATAATTTTTCAGTCTTCTGGCCAGGAGTAAGGCCAAATAATAAATCCCTCTTTCTTAGTAATACTTGTGTATTAATGATTTGCCAGCTTTCAGAGATGACTGTTTAAGCGTGGAGCTAAATTACAAGAGTTGTGTTCATTATGAGCTGAATATGTCCTGTTTACTGCGTTTAGGTTAAGGAAATGTCATGATCCAGTACCAGGCCAACACAGCTGCAGTGGTTTCAGTGTCCTGGCAGGGCAGCTTATGTATCACTGCATATCACCTACACAGTACAGTAAATAATCTTGTTTTGTTACATGACTTCTTTACAGTATCTCTTTTAATACTTTCACTTTGACCATTTTCTGCAGTGGTGAAAGCATCACTGATAATGTACAGGACTGTCTAACAAATCCTTCTGCAAAATTATTTCCAACAGGACACTACCACGGAAAACAGAAGAATAAAACATGCAACATTTGACCAGGGAGGTTATCCTGTAAATAGTGTATCTTATTGCTCATTATAGTTGAATGATTTTTTTACTAAAAGTTAAGTGAATCTCATGAAACACACAATACTATAGGAAAGAAGATTCAGTACTTCATTACTGAAGATTAGGGCCAGCTAGGGGGTTTTAAATGTATTTCACAAAACTTGTACAGAACCATCTGCCCAGAGCAGCATTCAGGATTGTTCATAATAATTCTTAGATACTAAAACCCTCTAACTTTCTCTCATGTGTAAGGAAAACTTTTACTTCAAGGATGTAGAAAAGATTACTTGGGACATTAAAATTAGCTGCTTCATTTCTGCTTTCCATAAAATTTCTGCTGTGACAATATTCTGTAAATAAGGTCTGAAATATGCAAATCAAAATTTTAATGGCAAGTTTTGGAATATTATGCTTCTGTGTTCATCTGTTGCAGGTACCCTCTGAAGTGCAAAGAGCTGCTCTTATCTCACAATTAATTCTCGTAATTAATGAATTTAGCTGGTATTGTTTCTAGCAGGGATTAATAAGTTTTACAGCTATTAATAAGAGCAAATTTCTTCAAATTCTTTTACCTGATGAAAAGAAACATTTGAGTTTGACTTTGTAAGGTGATACAATCCTAATCAACCTAGCACTGCTGGCAGTTTTTAAGGATTCATTCTGGATGTGTGTACATTCATGTGCCCCAACCACTAAAGTTCTCCAGAAAGCAATCTGTGCTGCCTGCAGAGCACAGAAATACAGATGAGAGTTTTACTAAGAACTGTAATACCAATAAATATCTTTCAGCTGTTTCCTGGGGAGTCTTTTAGACCTCTGGCTGTTAATCCTTGTCCCAGTTCTTGGGGAAAATCTATTTTGCCTCAAACTGCTTTATCTATAATCAGCTTAGTCAGAATTAATCTCCATGCCCATCTGCAGGCTCCTGACAGATTGGTAATTTCACTTCCATCTCAATCTCATGCCCAGAGGAATTGCACACTTGTAACTAGTAAAATTTTTGCTTTTTTTTCAGCAAATGTAAAATTGCCACAGGAAAATAATGTAAGGCTTTAAAACAGGAATATTAACGTTACGTAACTGTGTAGCAGGAGCAATGTTTAGCAGTAATATCTTGCAGCCACTCATTTAGCCACACCAAGATTCAATGTTCAGTCTGTTTCAACATGCTGTTTTGTGTATTAAAAAAAATAAAAAAGCAAGTAAGATCAAACACAACAAAATGGAGTAAACATGACGAAATGTTGTCCTACAGCCGTATTCCTTGTAGAATCAATTTTCAGTTTCCTTGGTGTGAGAAGGGGATATTTGTTGTTGACAGACATTTGACAGTATCTTGATATGCAAATACTCAAGTACAAAGCTTTTCAAGCTCTTCAAATGCTCAGATTTTCTGCACTTTAAGTGTGTAATCATGGTTCACTCCTGTATTTCTTTGCATGCGTTTGGATCCTCTTAGCTACAGATTTTCCTTCGAGCATTTAAAATATTTTATTAATGTTGAACAATCCTTTATGCCTGCAAGAGACACAGTTTTCAGATCTCATCTTTTAACCTAGATTTCAGGTTACTTGGGACGTGACTAATAATTAGTGAAACAGTTGGAACTGGCTTGATTCTGTCTTCAAGTTTTTGACTACTTGTGTACAATCCCTGACATCCCATATCCTTCTCTCTGGGTGAAACAGGGATAGGTGAGAGATGTACAGTTATCTTGTATTTTGCTGTTAATATTGACCCAGGTCAAAGGAGCTCCTGGCTTGGAGACTGAACGAGCAAGCCTTCCTGTGTAAAAATTCTGTTTCTGTTGAGTTTTGGTAATTTATATTTCTAGACCAGCATCTGAGATTGTCTTTCTTGTAGCCTCTTTGCCCAAATCCAGTGTGTCCTCTTCCTGCTCACAGCTGGTATTTATGCATATGTGTAGAGCTGTGGATTTATGTTTTGTGTATGGAGTCTAGTGCTGCTAATGTGCAAAGTATTTAGGCATGTAATCCCTTCTGATAAATCCAAAGAGCCTAAGTGTAAGTGATGGCAAAATAGCTGCTGTTGATTTAGAGTCCATTACTTTGTGCTCTTCTCCTCCTTTGCTCCTGTAGAGAGATAAAACAATATGACAAAAGTTAATAGATAAAATTATAAAATTATGAATGGCACCTATTTAATTTGTTCTCAATAGAAAGACCAACTTGAGTATTTCTGGAATTTATAGTAGTTCAGTGAATTCATATTTCAAAATTTCAAAACCTCACATTCTTCCGGCTGGCACTGGGTTGACAGACCTGGTGCTGAACATTTGCTTGAATTTTGTTGTTAACGAGCACTATGATGTTGCTGTCCATTGGGAATGCTATGGTACCACATCTTTTGAAGGCTTTAGACCCTAAAAACTTACAAGATGTGTTCATCAAATGCTTGGTTGTTATTTGTAATCGAGTTTGTTTTGCTTACTGATGAAATCCTTCTCCCTCTGTTTGTAGGATGATAAAATGAAATCCCTTCCCCTGAATTTGTTCTGCTGTAACAGACTGATGCCTGAGCAGGTGCTGCGGAATGATTGCTTCCTCACAGTTGATGTGATTCCAGTTTCACTGCACCCAGGTGAAGAGTATGAGCCACATAAAAAACAAAATTCTGAGACAACAGATTGAAAAAAAAGTGATTAACCAAGGAGAATGGAGCAAACCCTACTCAAGAGATGAAAACTTTTCCATCAGGTGTTTTGAGACTTCTGTTTTGAAATCATTGACCTGATCTGAAATCCTAAAGTATAAAAGGTTATATATAAATTATAAATGGTAGGTGCATTAATTTTTTGAGATTATACAGTCTTCACTGTGTTTTCTTTTCAGTGTGTTTTATTCTAATTAAGTATTTGGAGTTATAAGTATGATTTTACTGGTTGTATTCTGGTTTGGTTTGTTAGCTTTTTTCTTTACTCAAATGTAGGCTTTAAATTTACAGAGACCAGTCCTGTTAGATGCCAGAGATGTTTAAGATGAAACTTTAGTGAGTTGGTTTTTTATTGAGTTTTCTATCCCTCTTCATGCTCTAGATCCAGATAACATATTCCTCTTAAAGATGTTATAGGATATTTTTTTGCTGAAGAATTTTTTTATTGCATAGACCAGTTGTTCTTACAGTACCTGCCTTCAGGATTTAAGTAAACACCCCAATATTCTGCTTTGAAAACTGGTAAAAGAAATGGCGAGCACCCTTCCTCTTTTCTGTCTTTTTGCCTTTGAAAAATGCAATTGGCTTTCTAGAGAGCAGCCATTTTTCTAGTTGCTCCTTTGCTGTGCTGCTGCCAACCAAAATATTCTATGCACACCTTTGCAAAACCTACTGTTTTTGCAAAACCTACTGCTCTGTGTGCATATATCACCTGTTACTAAATGTTTTTTTACAGTAGCTATGAGGGTGTGATTTTCATGAATGGGTTTGTTTGGCTGCAACACTTGGCTGTTGATATTTCTATTGAAAAATTTTGTCAGCTCTTTATCTGTACAGGAAATTGTTGCTTATCTTTATGAAGGTTTCCTTTCTTCTCAGGAAGGAACAGGTCAGAGTGTGCAGTGTTGCTGTAGCAGTATGTTTAGCCTCTGGGTGTTGCTCTTGGACAGCACTGTTGGCAGATTGCTATTTTGCAGGAGAGTTACTGAAGCTGCTTGTAGTTGGATGTACAATGTCAAAATACACTATGTAATAGGCAAGCAGCAGCACCAGGGGAACTGGGGAACCCTCAGGTACAATAATACTGTCCACAGTGGGTAGAAGATACCCTTGGCAGGCTCATATTTGATATTATTCTTGGTTTTCTATCCTTAAACAAAAATTAGATTTTTTAAAATATGGAATAGTGTGTAAGATGCTCATCCTCTTTTCATTATATGATGCTGATTTTTTGATTTCTGTAAAGTGTACCTAACCAAAGACCGTAAAATACTAAAAGCATTTTTATGACATAAAAATATTTTTATGTAAAATTTTTGGTTAATGTGATAAATATTTTCATTACAGAAATCACAGAAGAATAATACCTTGTCACTGAATATAAACATTTAAGAAGTCTTGTGGAATGCTTTCCAAATACTGATTGCACTCTTTCCCTATTAACTAACATTTTAATAATGTCATTATTAAAATTCTAACTCTAATTTCAATGAATGTTAAACCCTGAAGAGAGGTTAGACTAACCTGATTGTTTGTATTATACTGTGTAACAAATGTCAGAATAAATATTTGCCTGGTTTTCCTGCTCCAGAATCCATGCAAACTAAAGTATACTTAAATCCCCAAACTGTTAACATTCTTGGTTTTCTGAAACCAGAAGTCTTCATTTATGCTTGATTTAAAAAAAATAAATTGCAGATCATTCAAAATGTCTTTACCAGCTGTATTATGAAATTTTTTGTTATGTATGAACCTTTTCTATTTGAATTAAACATTGATTAAAGTTTTAGTGTCACAAGTTCTGTTTGTTTCTATGTTGACATTTTTCTATGGTAATTTTGTAGCTTCGGCTTTCTTTTCCTTCCTTATTTGCCAGAGGCCTTAAGAAAATAGGTGGCTTCAGGGCTGTGTTGTGCAGCTCTCCTGCCAAAGCTGAATACTAATCTATGGTAATGGACTGCCTGCTGTGTGGTTTGAGACATCCCTTTCAGCCACATCTCTTCTGGCTGGAAATGGGTACTTGGAGGATAGGGAAAGGGAGGCTGAAATGATCCTGTAGGAGCCATCTGCCTCCTTGCTCACTTGCTGTTTCTTCCAAGAAGCCCAAAGGAAACTGGCCTCACTCTTCCTTGGTGTTAGCAGTCTTAGCAGAGTCCTTGCACAGACCAGGATGCTGAGGGCCTGTCAGGGGCTGGGTGTTGCTTTACTGGGAGGTAAGGTATTCAGCCTTTAGCAGTAAGCCTGCAGTTCCAGCCCTAGGTGTTGACAACTTTCTTTTGTGAGGACTGTTGCCTTTGATACTTGTTCAGAGTTATGTTCTCTTCTCACTCCTCACCTTGATGCTCACCTCTGGTCTGGAGACTCCTGCTCTTCTGTTCTTCATGCCCACCTTAACATCCATAATAATATTACCACATCTTTCCAGGTAGTTTGCTGCTCACTTCATTAGTATTTAATACTTGTGCCTATGTAGTTTTGAGAAGGGTTGGGGTGGATATTTTGTACTTCAAAATAGATTTCTGCTAGTTAAGAGTCCTTCTAACTAGCACTTGCAGGCATTTTAACATATGCACATATGACAGGTTAAATTATATTCCTACAGGTTAAATTATATTCCTTCATAGGTATCTTCCTCAAGAACTTTCCCTCAATGGGCAAAGATTGATTTCATCTGCAGTCACTGAATTTCCCCAATTTGCAAAGAAACTGGCATGAATTTATCCTGATTTCAAATCAGAAGTCTGATAGCTTGCTAGCTGATGACTTTCTAGACTGTGATGAATGTTTGAGAGCCTCATCTTCATTCATATAATTTAAAACCCTGGTGAAAACTTTCCTCAGATTTCTGGGTGTGTGCTGACAGACACTAAGATACTGTGCTGTGCTACAGCTCCTGCAGCAGTTGTGTTGGACCGTGTGCTTTTCACAGCAGACACACCATGGCTAGATAAACAATTTTCAAATTGTCCTAAATCTGCTGCTACCACATGTGGCGATGGCACATGGGATCAAGTGTTGGAGTTGGGTTTTGGCAGCTCTAGATTCAGGGTCTGCAATACATCAGGACCACACCATGTAGAAGGCTGAGTTAAAATGCAGAATTGGACTTTTCGTAAATATAGTTAGTATGTTATATATGCCTAGCATTTGTGTGTTAATGCTGTAAGTTATGTTACCAACAGGTGGAGAGAAACAAGATTTGCTCTGCTGTGTGAAGATGTGATGCTGGTTTATATTTGTCATTGTGTTGCCAGCAGCAATTTAGCTGCCTGAGACGCCCTGGGTGAGACCCCCTTGCACTTCCTGTACTGCAGAGATGGGAAAGCTTGCCACAACTCCCTGACATGCCTTTCTTCTCTTGTGAACTTTCACCTGTTCAACTTCCCTGCAGCCTTAACAATTGGTAGCATTAGTACAAGTGAAGCAGACCAGATCTGTTCTGTCTCACCTTGGCAGTCCTGGTGTGGACCAGAAGTTTTTGGTACTCTGAAAATGGTATTACAAGTTTAATCTGTCATCTTAGCAGCCCTCTGGCTTCTTTCTGACCTCCTTTTCCAACTCCATGGCCTGTTTCAGCAAAGCCAGGAGCTGTACCACCTGCCATTGTTACACTGGATACTGACAGACATGACAGCTCTGGAGAGAGTCCTTGTTTGAAGTCAAAGAAGATGGTGAATGTGAGCCTTGGGGCTTTGAGACACAAGATGATATTCCTTTGCATGTCTCAACAGCAAATTTTGCCCTTATTAGGTGTGTCTTGGGTTTTCTCTTCTCCCAGATGTGGCCTAGGATGCTTGTACTGTAAAAGTGCATGTTAGAACCTTGGGTGCACGCAGTTAGCTACAAGTGCTGAGGGAACATATACATTCCCCCTCTCCATCGCTTACTGAGCCCTCCATGCACTGCTGCAGCTTTTCTTTCTAACCAAATTCTTGAGAAGTTCTGTTCTCTCTCCCTACTCTGGCAATAAGGTTTTTCTGCTGCTCTCAACGACTGTGGTGTTAGCAGAACCTGAAGACCTGTGAAATGCAAGTTCTTAATAGTGTTGTCTGATGTACCCTGGAGTGGGTTATTGCCCTGCCCAGGCAGCAGAGTAGATACAAGGACAATTCTTGAAGGAGAATGAGAGTTATGTATCCAGTAGACAGTGTTTCCAGTGTCTTGAAGCTCTGTAGAAGGATTTTTAAATGGTAATTAACACACTTCAAATTTTTATGCTGTGTTTGCATGAACTGTGGTAAATTGCAAGCTGTGCAAGTCCTACCAGCTGAAACACTGAATAAACACACAAGAAGCCTTGTGCAGTGTAAAAGTCACATGCAGTGTGAATCTGTATAGCCAGCACAACTCAGAGGATTTCTTTGTGTACAAGTGTTTCAGTTTCCAGGATCAGTTTAAACTCCCTCAGGGGAGAAACTGGGAGAGCTCTTCTGGAGCAAGTAGACTGAAGATGGTTTGGTCCAACTACTGTGATGAAGGCTGGGTTCAAAGAAAAAGCCCCTACTGGCCTCTGGATCAGGAGATGCAGGTAAATGCTGATGGAAGTAGAAGTCATGTTATTTTAAAAACCTTTTTTTTTTTTTTTTCCCTCATACTTTGTTTAAACTTCCTCAAGCTTTGTTTAAAGTTCAAACCTACTGTTGGGAAATGCAGTTCTGGTCCACAGCAACTTTTCTTCCTTATAGTTTAAGATAATTGTCAAAATGATGATTCCACAGGAGCAAAGCTAAGCTCCCCTTGAAGCTGGGAGCTGCTAATCATAACCTAAGCTGTTTATGACTGGCAGGCACAGTAAAGGCCACAGTTTCCAACACATCACATGAAAGAAAGAAATATGTCAAAGTTGTTCTGGTTGGACAACAGTATGTTTACACTAATGTCCTTTTCCTAATACTTTTTTGAAACATTTTGTTAACCAGAGCCTGACTTTATGATGTTATAGTTACTTTATTATATTACAGTGGCATGTCTTCAGAGCTGCTACGTTCTTGAGACATCTTTTGCTGTTGGGGCTTTGTAGTTCAGTCACTATGGCTTGATACACTTTGTATTTCAGTATTAATTCCTTAAATTTCCTCTACAAATGTTGCTATTGTAGATAGTGAGACTATTTTGGTGCTAGTGTTCTCTTGGAAGCACTGTTATTTATTTCATGGTGCCATTTGCAAGTAGCGTAATTGCTAATGTACATAAACTATGAGGCTGAACATTTGGGTATTTTGTAGTGATTTGCCTTTTTCCCTCCAACTTAATAATAGACTTCCAGCCGTGAGTGCTGCAGATTTTCCCACTGTGTAACTATGAAAGGGCTATTCTTTAAAGATAGGATCAAAAATCTCACTCTTATTTATAGTCTTCTGTTCCTACTGCTGCAGACGAAATGGTGTGGAGAACTCGGGGAGATATTGAATACCAATGACTTGGTTTTTGAATGCCTCTTTTTCCTTCCTGGGTATTTTTGTTTCAGTGAAAGTGTCTCTTAAAAAAGGTTTTGAAGGGAAGCTTAATAAATATGGACTGGAACTTGCTCTAAGTAGCTCATCTGAGGCATACTTGGTAGTGCCTATACATACCACCCATACACTATTTCAAACACAAGTAGTATGTAGTATTAGCTCCTGCTGCTCCTAACTCTACCAGAAGTTACAGTTTTAGTCCTTTGCAAGAACACAGTGTCAGGAAACAACCTGTTAGTGCTGTTAGGTGAGCCAAAATGCTGAATCTGGTTTATTGAATACTCGGTGCATTGAAAATTTCCTAGTCAGAGCGTGCTGACAGGTTGGCAAGTTGTGTTAATATCTTAATACCTCAGGGCATTTATAAAGTTAATCTTTTGACATTATTATTTGCTTTTTGGCTCAACATCATGATCAATTTTTTTATCTTTTAAAAGTTACGTTTATGACTGTAATTTAATTGATGATAACTACAAATTATACTAGCTGCAAAGCAATAAATAAAAGAAATGCAAGTAGTATAATTTGGGACATGGTAATCTTAGTAGCCTGAGTCATGAATTTCATCATCTGCTGCAGTTAGTATAATTTTATGATTCATAAATCTATTCATTTCTTTTTTTAGTGTGTCATCAGATAAACAGCTCAACAGTAAAGTGGTAGAATTGTCTTGTCTCACCCCAGTTGTAGGAGAGAAGGCAGATCTGATTGTTCCTATGTATGTGTAGTAAATCTGTCTCTCTGACCTCTTAAATCTGCAAAACAGCTTCCTGTGCTTCAATGTAGCACTTGCTCGTTAAGGCATTCAGATTACCAAATGACCACTACCTCTACCTAAAATTTATAGTTTGTACAAATTGTTTAGAAATGCATTTGTTCATTGGCTGGAGGTGACCTTCCACTACGGATCAGTGCACAGACACTTGCAGAGTGATCCTGGGCTGACTTAAGCAGGAAGCCACCAGCATTTGCTTAATGTTAAGTCAGTGTTACTGCAAAAGTACTGTCAGGCCCTCAAATAGCTGATGGCTCTAATTTAATTACAGAAAATATGCTTTTTCCTTTACTCTATGTGGATTCACTTACAATTTACAATCCTCAAGTGGTGTGATGTGTTTTGGAATGTCCCCTCTTTCTAGGTGCCATGCCAGCCACAGTACCTGCCACCTACTAAACCTGAAGTTTGGAAAGCCCTAGAGAAAGGATCAATCTTTAGATAGATAGGTAGGTAGAGATACATTATTAAATCAGAACTTGCCTTAATTCATGAGAATAACTTTGCTTTAGTAATGTTGCTTTTTCAGGAACTAGTGGTGAGAAGAAACAAGTTATGTGGCATATAAATATATGACCAGCATCTTTGAAGCCATGGTCATTCATTATAAAAGCAATATCCTCAGTTCACAAAATCACAGTATCAGTCAGGTTGGAAGGGACCACATTTGATCATCTGGTCCAACGTCCCTGCTCAAGCAGGGTCTTCCTAGAGCACAGGGCACAGGATTGTGTCCAGATGGTTCTTGAATATCTCCAGTGAGGAAGACTGTCTGGGCAACCTGCTCTAGTGCTCAGTTACCTGCACAGTAAACAAGTTCTTCATCTTCAGGTGTAGCTTCCTGTGCATTTGTTTCTGCCCATTGCCTCTTGTCCTATTTTTCAGCATCACTAGGAAGAGCCTGGCTCCATCCTCTTGTCATGCTCCTTTCAGATACTGATAGACACTGATGCATAAATAAGCTTCTGCTAAGGTAAATGCCACACAAGCTGAAAGTGCAGGGACACTGGCTCATGGCACTGTCTTGGCCAATTAACGACACAATCACAGCGTGACACGAAGAGGCAGCACTTTTCACTGACCCATAACCTGGGTTTTAAAAATGCTTGCCAGGGTCCCTCTCTGCCATGTGTCTGTCCATGTTAAGGACAGCTGAAACTATCCTGCCCTGGCATGCATACAGGTATGCATTTCAGTATTTGCATTTAGATTCCTCTGTGACTGCTGCTTTCTGGTTTTCATTTGATTCACCTACATCTCTGCTCTGTGGGGCTCTGTGAAAAGTGCTTAGATTGTGCCATTGGAAAAGATATGTTAATTCTGGAATGGTCCAGGAACTATCAGCCACTGTGTATATCTCCAAGTTTTTTCATTGTTTTTAGAAATCGTAGTGTGATAACTCACTTCCATTTGCATAAGTTGCTGTGCAAGATGATGCCACTTCTAAAGATTATGCAAAATCATGTATTTTGACCATGCACTGGTCATATTAGTAGACTAAAAACCAGATTAAATTAGATTTATGAAATTAAATGCCAAACAACTTCAGCATAAATAATTGGAGAAGACAGAATTTTTTAAGACTTAAAACATGTCTTCATTACTTCATTCATTCATTACTTCAATGCTATGTTCTCTCGTTTCAGTAAAATAACAGAGAAACTCTTTTTGGCCAAGGTACCTTTTCCAGATTTGAACATCGGTCATCAAGGAAGAATAAAAGCTCACCAGAGATAGTTTAGAGAGGAGTATAAGAAAGTCAAATGTCTGCAAACTTGGGTCTGTGGGCTAGAAAAAAGACTAAGGTAAAGAGAAGGTTTAATTCTTCAAAGAGGCAGAAATCTAGAACAGAGCTGTACAAAATGGAGTTGTTCCTGTGTCTTTCCTTTGGGGATAAATGGATTGAATTTTACAGCAAATGAAGTTAAGTTAGATGTGGCTTCAAAATGAGAATAGGTTTAGATCAGATAGTAGGAAGAAATTCCTTACTCTGAGGGTGGAAGAGATTACCCAGATAAATTGTGGATGTCCCATTCCTGGAGGTGTTCAAGGCCAGGTTGGATGGGGCTCTGAGCAACCTGGTCTAGTGAAAGCTGGTGGGTGTTTGAACTAGATGACCTTTAAGGTCCTTTCCAGCCCAAAACACTCTATGACTCTGTGATATTAGGAGGAAAAACCCCATTCTGATTCAGCATAATTAAACTCTGGAGTGTATGGCTTTGTAGTGAGCTAATGTATCTCTCTGACAGAGTGTCATAGATATGTATAGTTACTATTTAGTGGGGGCTGGGCTGGAGAACTATTTTCTGTTCTACTTGGCTCTGTCTTTTGAAATTTTTTTTTTAATGTATCACTTTGCCTTCAGCCATCACTATTTAGGTAGGTTGGTTTCAGCAAGAAAAAAAATGTGTGAACTTGAAGTACCTTGAAGTAGGTAAATTAAAAAGAAGGAACCTGTGTCTTAAACTCTCTGTTGCAGATGGTAGGGAACAGAGACCTAGGTTAACTGCATGCAATTGAGATGTGTCAGCCCAAGGTAAAAAGTGGCTGACATTTTTCCTTTACTGGAAGCTGCACATGAGTTGCTTTGTACCAAAGGCAACCTGACATTTGCAGAGACCTGCAGTACTCAGATTAATAGGTTATACTTGCAAGGATGACTTCAACAAAGAATTTCTCCATTATAAGGTCTTTTTCAGTACATCTCTAAATCTGTTTTAAAAGTTTTTAATCTATTTTATGCAAAGGACTGCTGTCCTTAGCTTGTTGTCAAATCCAGTGCTGCAAGCAGCAACTCTCTTTTATGGCCAGAATGTTACTGGCAGATGATTAGCAAGATACTGAGCTTTGTTTGGATACAGGGCTGAAGATACCCACAAGTGCCTCATCCTAATGGACAACATTCTATTTAGAGTATGCTGCCTATATGTCTTTCACAGGGGAAAACCTGCCAGATAACACACTGCCCTCTGGTAAATTGTCATAGGGGTGGGCAGGAAACTGCATTTACGTCAGTATTTGTATGGGACCCACCTGCCTCCCAAATATCTGCTGTAAATAGGACTGACTTTGTCCCTTGAGAGAGTTTACCAGGATCTTACAGGTTGTTTTTATGCCTCTTATTTTTTTACAAACAGTACCTGACTACAAAAATAGTGTATCTTTCTATACAGGTCCTAATTTGCTGTTGATTTCCCTTTACTGTGCTTGTTTGGCATAACTGCTGCAGAGGTACTTACATTGATCCAGTCACAACTGCCTTTAGACAGAGAAATAAGCAGCAGAAGGAGTGGAACTTCTGAGAAATGCACCTTCTGCTTTTGTTCAGCTGTTCCTGGTAGGAGTAATATTAATAATAGTACTCAAGTATGATGCAAGCAGACTTGTTTTTTAAAGGGAGCAAAGTGTTCCAGACCATTAGCTCATGCTGTATTTTTGCTAACAGCCTCTTTCTCAGGAAAACTGAAGATCAGAGGCTGAGGGGGAATCCTGAACCAGGAGAAGATAAAGAAACTCACCTCACTCTTTGTAAGGTTGGAAGGGGCAGCAGGAGATTGTCTAGTCCTATCTCCTGTCCAAAGCAGGATCAACTACAGCAGGCTTCTCTGGACCATGATCAGTTGGGTGGTAAATATCTCCAAAGATGCAGACTTCAAATGTCTCCATGCAGTTTGTTCCGTTATTTGATCAGCTAGCTTGACAATAAAAAAAACCATTTTTCTTATGTTTAAATGGAATTTCTTGCATTTTAGTTTTTGCCTTTTGTGTCTTTTCATTAAGAGTTTGGTTCACTTTGTTTTACACTCTCTTATCTGATATTTATATACTTCGATAATATCACCCCTGAGCCTTCCAATTTTCAGGCTATGAGCTCTCCACCTCTCAGGGAGTGGCAAATCTCCCCCATCCACGTAACATTTTCATGAATCTTTGTTTCATTTTCTCCGGTATGTCCGTGTCCCTTTTGTAGCTGTGAGCCCAGAACTGGACCTCGTGGTCCAGAGGACTCACCAGTGCTGAGTAAAAGGGAAGGATCACCTCTCTCCACCTGCTGGTGAGTGGCACAGGCAGGTGCTTCCCCTCTGCCCCAGTAAAGGGAAGATCCCTCCTGAGATTTCTTGAAGGAGGTGTTTGGATGGGTTACTGTGCACTTGCAGAGCTGGGCATCTGTGTAAGTACTTGGAATGTGTTTGTGATCTTGGTGACTCATGGGGGAAAGTTTGAATCTGAAAATATTTGGTGTAGTTTAACTGGAAGGGAAACCTTTTCTTACTTGAATGACAAAGGACTGCTGAGGTGATCAGCTCTGTTGCAGGCACATTCAGCAGGGGATGTGGGGATCATGATGACTGGGGGACAGTTTCCTGGACTGGGAAAACCCCAAGCAAGCTCAAGGTCCCACCAGGAGCTGGCAGCTTGTGCTGGCAAGTCATGAAGGGGAACAGGAGTAAGTAAGGATGACCACTCCAGAAAGGGCAGCCCTGGCTCTTTGCCGTTTCATCTTGGCATCTGAAATGCTAACAGGGCCATACATGCTAATATAATTACTGACATCTGACACTTAAAACCAACCCAATCCCCCCATGGCAGCTCAGTGGTGGTGCTCCTGCTCGCCACTGCTGGATGGTGAATAGCAGAAACAGGGTCTGGTTGATGCAGGTTGAGAACCTTGCCTAAAGTGAAGCATCACCAGCATTTCCGTGATAAGCACCTTATTTTGGTTTCTAGTCTGTAATTTCATATTCTGAAGAACAGCAAGTCCTTGGAGGGCAGATGGGAAGTAGGTGGAGGGTGGAATGACCTGGGACCTGGGAAACTTGGTACTAGATAAGCATCCTTTCTGCCATGTATTGCTGCCAGCTAAGTCCCACTAAGTACTGAGCCACTGTTCAGCTAAGGTCTTGCTGAAGATTAAGTATTCCTGTTCTCCAGCAGACAGGAAAGGGACAAGCTTTGAGTATTCCTATCCACCATAAATTCAACTGAGGAGGCAGTGCAAGGTGGGCAGTGTGCTCTCCAGCTGTGACCACTGAGAGATACAGCAGAGTGCTCTTTACTTTCTGAAGAGTCTCAGGCCTTGTGGCTGGTGTGTGAGATGATGAACCAAAGCCTTGATGTTCTCATTCTCTTCCATGTGTCATCAATGATGCAGATGCTTTCCATGGCAATCTTTTGCTGGGACTAATCATTATGGGTTGGAAGGCCAACTTTAGAAGTGTTTTGGATGTTGATAATCAGACTTCTAGGCCGAAATTGCTTTGAAAGCAGTAAAGAGCTGACTACTGTTAAAGCAGCTGTCCTTGAAAAGAAACCATCTGAATCTTTGTATAAGTCTCTTGGCTAAAAGTATGCTTGAAGTACGTGATACTTATTAGCCTTCCTTCTATGAAAAAGTATAAGTATTTTGATTCCAATATTTTATTATTTATTTAAAAAAACATGGGTTTTTTGTAGTATATGGTCAATCAAACTCACTGACAGACCAATCATCTCATGACACTTTAATTGTTCTCCTTTCATTATGAAAATAAAGAACTCTGTGCAAAATCTCCTGCTATAAGGAAGGGCACACACATGTAATTATAGGATGCTTTTGGAGTTAAAAAAAAAAAAGGAAATTAAATGACTAATACATTTTGCTGGTGGAATTGACAGCTGTAACAAACCTGCTTCTTTCATCAGCTGTAAGCTTTTATCCCTGCCTTGTACTAATGAATAAATCATCTTATTACATAAAATTACATTCTAATTGCTCCCATGTCAGTCTATTTCAAGTTAGACCTAGGCAGTAAGGTTCCTTTGGTGCCTGGGTTTTCCCTTTCTGGTTGATTGCTGAGCAGTCACATTTAGAATGCCTAGGAATGGTCTTAGAGAAGAAAAAGTGGGAGAAGGCAGGATACAAAGGGAGAGCAGGACAAGAGAGGCTATAAAAGGGACAAGGAATGATGTAGGAGACATGAGAAAAACTTGAAGGAGCTGTTGAATGGAAGAGCCAAATGAAAAATACTTTAAAAAGCTAGTGGGATGTGAGTGGGAGGAGAGGGAAGATGAGTCAAAACTACGGCAAACCTTTTTGTGCTATGCCTTGCGTGGAGCAGCTCGTGGGAGCTCTTGGTGTTGGCTAAACAGCCATGGCCATTTGTGTGACAGGAGCTTTTCCTCAAGCTCTGACAAGCTGTTATCATCTAAGTTCTCCTTTTCCTCTTAACTTAAAATGTTACCTGGAAAATATTAATTAGTCATTCAATACTGCAGAGTGAAGGGATGTATCCCCCTGCCCCTCCACATCTTCAAGTGAAATGATTGATTCTCAGATAAGAGAAAAAGGCAATTTCAGTAGGGTTTCTGTAGGAGAGAAAGTGTTTCCAAATTAATTGTAACTAAATGACTTGGAATTCATCCTTCAACCACCGACAGGCGGTATCAACTCTCATGTATCGATTTTGTTTAGGCTGATTAGAAAAAGGACAAAGTGCAAGTAAGACTCCCCTGAACAAAACCAAGTGCACCTGTGTAGAAATCATGCAACTTTAATTAATTTGGTTTAATAACTGATTTAATTGAGGCTTCCTGTTGTAGATAATGCATTTGGAAATGATGGTGCAGCTCCTAGATTACTGATGTAATTATTTGCAAAATGGAAAAAGTAGGACTCCTTGTTGCTCTTCTAAGACATGCTAAAATGACATATAAAATTTTTGCTTTTTTTTCTTTTCATACTGTGAGATTATCTTGCCTACCCCATTTTTTATGAAAGACTAGAGTACTAGAAGGATCATACATTATAAACAAATGAATTTGATTAACTGAAGCAGGGTGACTCTTTGTACTGGGACTGATTACAATTCTCTTTTGTAGGTTGTCTGTAAAATAGATTTATTTTAAAATCCTGGCAAATGGAAGAAAAGCTGTCAACGCTAAACTTGCAGAACTCTATTTCCTACCTGATATTTCTGGGTTGTTTTGTAATAAAGATGTAACATTTTTGACATACCTACTTTTTTAACAAAAGTGCTAAACAAAAAGAAGACTTACATCAAGCAAAACAAACAATTTATTCTGCCTTTACAGTACATTAAAAAAAAGAAGGTCATAACCCTTGCTTTTTTTTGTTTGCTGAGTCCCTACCTTAGAAGACCCATATTACTGTAATTTGTTCCAAGAAAAAGTCCCTTTGCAGAGGCTGCACACTCCACACAAGGAGTGTGTGGGAGCCTTGTTTTTATTTCATGTTTGAGAGTTTGGAAACAAACGGGCAATCATTTAGTCTTGTTGGGAAAAAATGGATAGGGAGTTCTGTGTCTTTACAGTCCTGTGAGGCAAGAATAACCTAAACAGATGAATAGAGGTAATTCCAATCGTTGATTACTTTTTCTGTATGAATGCAGGCAAAGAGGTTTGGTATAGACCGAAAGGCAAAGGTTTGTTACAATTCCAAACTCAAGTGTTGTATCATGTTTTACCCTTCAGTTTAATTGCCACCATGGACATTATATTGAAGGAGCATTGTGATTTCTGGGCATTGCTATTAAGGTTTGCTTTTGATTTAGAGTCTTTCAGGTAAAGTGGGTTTTATTTTTGCTTCTATTCCCCTTTGGCAATGTTCTCCCTTATGGTACTTGAGGTACCTTGAGGTATCCATTGTCATGATGTGTTTACCTCTTCCATGTGACAGGTATGCTTGGTATCTCTTCTGAAGCTGGGAGATTTCCAGGGAGAGGTCAGAACTGTTCACTTATGAGAGTATTTAATGCAACTATCCATCCATCTTCTGGCTGCTGTGTGCAGTTGGAGTTAAGAACTCGTATGCACTGACTTCACACACAGTCCTCTTGAAGTTTAAGCAGCAGGGGGACTTCACAAATGGGCATTAATTACCAATGGGAATGCAGCTGGTACCCTGAAACAGTGCTGGTGAGAAGTCCTGTTAACAAACAAGGACAGAGGGATAGGCTATGATGTTACAGTGTGCTGATTCTGACCTGTTATTTGCGGTCTTTGGCCAAAACCAACCGAGCAACATGTAACTGATCAGCAAAGAATATTTAAACACTTTAAGAGGATGAGAAAAAAAAAAATTTGGATTTATAATGGCTAGAAAGAGAGATCAAAACCAGAGAAATGGGATAAACGAGCTGTGAAAGAAGAATGTGCACAGAAGAGTGAGAGTGAGTTAAATTAGTAAGAAAGGCTGGATGGCCAGTGCAGATTTGTTTGGATTCCCATGTAGGAAGAATCTAAGGAACTGAGCTAAATGAAAGAAGAGCATTTATGGTAGACTGTAAGAAAAAACTGTATAGAGGCTGTTTTGAAGGAATTCAGATGGTCAGACATGAGATGGTAAGTTTGGATGGACTGGTGCTGAAGAAACCTCTCTGAACAGGATGACTTCCCCAGGTTCTGAAAGAGGGGACAGCAGGCACTGGTCATGCATGGGTAGAATCAGCAGAGAGAGGATGCTGAAGGTCTTCAGTTCCTTAGCATCATATGAAGCACCATAAAAATAGGAGTGGAAATGTGCTGTGGGCAAAAAAGTTCATCTTCAGAATATCAAGCTTATTTCTGTACAATATCTAATGAGAACTGCATCTGAACATTACATGTGCAAGCACAAGACTGCTGGGATGTCTAAACTGTTGTGGTCACTTTTTCCATGTGGAAAGAAGCTGAACTGAATGCAGAATATAGGGGAGAAGGGAAATCTCAGACTATAAGTTATGCATGTGAAGACAGACTTGTGAACACCATCTTTATGGTGCTTGTCAGTAAAAGCCTTGACATGATTCAGGAGAATAGGATTTGTTCCCAGGTGCAGAAGAAGCAACTACTTTGAAATAGAATCAAATACAATTTTTAATTTCCAAGCAAAATGAAAAAAAAAAAGCAACAAACTTTCCAAGAGCCCTCTAGCTTTCATGTTTTTGCCAGTTTCTTGAAGTGGGTAAATCTTATATGGCAGAAGGAGCTGATTCACAAATCATCCATAAATAAGAAAGTCTGCTCTGCTGAACTTGTGGCACAAGTAATGCCAAACACCAAGATTAGGTCTGCCCTCCACATTTTCTGCTGTTTTCCAAAGGATGACTCTTAAGGTGTTTGAGATTTACTTGCAGTGTTCATTAGTAACCTTCAGGCTTTGGGCTTTTTTTGTGGTAGCCCTTTGTACCTGATTGAAGGTCAGATCTGAGCGAGAGCCCTTATTGATTTCAAAAGTGCTAAGTAGAGATTTAAGTTTTTTGCCCTCTGTAGTGATGTTTTTCCCATTGTGAGTCGATGGAAGCACATGTCCAGGCTGCAGTGTGAGCAGACCTAATCTTGGGCAGTTTCAGCAGGACTGAGGCAGCACAGAGCTGAAAGCAACATTGAGAATTTGGTGATTATTGAACAGAAGGTGGCTTGAGGTATATGGAAACTGCTGCCATGATAACATAAATGAGGAGAAAACCCCGACCTAGGCAATGATGAAATGGAAAAAAAAAAAATTAGCAATGAGAACAGAGATGAATTCGTAAGACTTTGTTTAAATACCTCCAAGAAACAAGCTGCTGGGTCCAGTGTCAGTGGGGTGTGCATTAAGTAGACTGAGTGGGAAGTTAATAACAGAGGAGAGTGGTGTTGCTGAGAAGAGCTTAGTGTGCTCTTTGTCTTACCATTCATTGGAAGGACCACAGGATTACTTTCTCTGGAGATGTTTTTTCTTAGAAAAGGAACTGTAAAGCTCTATGAATGTCAGATCGGGTACACCAACAGTTGCTGCCATCAAGTAATGGGTAATGTGTAGTCAGATCACCAGAGAGTTCTGCTAATACAATCAGCCAAAACACACAGCTTAATTAATAGTCTGTGCAGTTTTGTTACTTATACCAAAAGCTCTATTAAGTATAAAATTTGCAAATCTGGTTTTGTTAAGAGTCCCTAGCTCATTAAATGTGCAATACCCCAGCAGATGCTTTTTGTCCAGGTCACCTGTGTAACAGGCTGGCACACAGAGAAACTGCTGGGGTGTAAGTGAAGTGTGTCCTTTACAGCCTCATCAGAGAAAACAGTCTACTGTTGAAATCTGAATTTGGGGTGGGAAATAAATAAATGAATGTTAAAAGGTTTTTTGAGGGCAGGGCTGTATGGGATAGTTACAGAGCTGGTGGATGTGGTTAGTTTTCTGTCTGTTTCACTTTCTTTGGATGCTGTGATAGTCATGTTTTATTTTTCAAAGCTGTAGCCATACAGTCTCTGTGTCAAAATTGAGCATATAAATAGGATGCAGTACTTCACTGTTTTACTATCTCATGTTTTTCTGATTGCTCTCTGCTCTCTGCTGCTGCTTTATGGATTTTTATATTCTCTTGTTGGCCTGTGATGACAACTACATGCAAAGACAGGAGCCTACACCAGCAACAGTGCTTTTGTATGTAATTTCATCACCCCAGACAGCACTGACCTCATACTGCTTTGGAGGCTCTTCATGTGCAATAGCATTTGTGTGCCACTGGGGCCAGTGAGAACCAGCCCATCATCCTGCACAGGCAGAATGAAGTGGTCTGGACAAGATGAGACCCTCCAAGAGCATTATGTGTCCCCTGACCATCAAGCAGATAATCAGGGCCCATCTCAGACAAGCAGCAGCAACATCCTTTGGATGTGTGCCCACGTGGCACATACTGGCTTGCATCCCTGTCCTAGCTCACGACCTTGGTCTCTGATGCCCTTTTACAATCTCTGTTGCTTGTGGATGCTGGAGTGTGAAAGTGAAGGACAGATGGGATGGATGCTCAGAGCAGTGGGGCAAGTGAGGATGGGGCAAGATGGGAGTAAGTGAGACAGCAGAGAGAGGAGGGACGCGTAGATAGGAAGAAAGATAGCAGGTAAATGTCATTCATTGCCTTCCTTTCAGGTTTTCCTGATTCTCCCTTGCTGGGTCTTGGAAGGGCAGTGTAGTTTTAATTTGTTTCATGAACTTAAAAAAAAAAAAAAGAAAAAAAGAAAAAAATTCAGGGATGAGGCAAAATAATTGAGCCTGAATCTGCACTGGGACCTGGAATCCCCCCATCGATTGATGGAGATACCTGCTGTGAGGTCAGCCATGTCACCTGGAGAAGTCCCATGACTGGTGTCCTGCTCTTTCTGAAATAGCATGTAGATGTGCATTTTTGTTTATAAAGCCAAAATGAAATCAAGGCTCTCCGTTCCCCTTCTGCCCCTGTCCTTGGATGGGCATGCCTGTCCTACCTGCTTCATAACCACTGTTTGTATATGTGCCCTGACAGCCATTTTAGCTCTTTCTTCTTTCTTTTTTTTTAGTAGCGCAAGCTGAGTTAGTAGTGTTTTATCTCATCCTGGCATTTTTGAGACTTGGCACTCTCATACATCTTGCTGTGTCCCCTGTCTTTTTTGCTTTGCATTAGTACCTTTTTTTTTCCATTTTAGTAACCTACTCACATGTTGACATAGCATCCAAGCAAGTGTGCCCTACTGTTCCCCAGTGAGAGGCAGTGTAATTAATTTCAAAGACCTTCCACTGAAAGAAATCTTTGCCTTCTTCTGAACAAGGAGAGCTGTTCAATTATACTGGAAAGCTGCATGTGGGCCCAGGCAGAGAGACACCCCCTTCCACCCCCCTCCCAGCACTTTCTGAAGGACTGCTATATTGTCATCTGACAGAGTCACTCATTTCCAGATAATTGGCTTTTTAAAGGGCATCTATAGGACCCAAATAACTCCTGGCATACTGTTTATACCACTGGCCTGCCAGGTTAGCAAAGGTTAGACTTAATTGCCTCATTTATGGCTAATGCATTCCAGTTTTGCTGTTGCTTTTTCTCTGAGGATAATTGCTCAGACCTGTATTTTTGTTTCTGAAATCTTGATGAATAAAAACAAAGGTCTTGCTTTATGAATTCAGATGTTGCTTTTATTGGGAGAGACAGAGGTCACGTAAAATCCTTACGTTTAGGAAGTGACCACATCCGTGGGTGAGAGTCTGGGTGAGCCTTGCTCAGCCCTTTGACAGCTCCGATTTCCCACTGTGCTCCATCGTCAAACCTCTTTGTTTGGTGCAGCTTATTGCATCAGAAAGCAATTTCTAGGTAAATTGTGTCCAGCACTGCTCTTCTCAGTCCTGTCCACAGAGCACAGTGAGTACAGGGGTGGTGGAAGGGATGCTCTGCAAGCACAGCTCTCCTCGTCACAGCCTGTGCCTGAACATCCCTACATGGATGAAGGCTGGTGCTGGTAGAAGAGGAGACACAGAGCACCTTTTGGGATAGTCTGGGGTGTAAACACAGCACTGCTCTTGTGTGCTCTGCAGAATTAATCCTGATGTTCCTACAAATACATTTTGTATGTATCTATCCTGTGTGTCTTCAGAAATTTTGCTGGTGAGGATGGAGCAAATTTCTGGCAGCATATACATCAGTTTCCTGGCAGTAGTCACTGTCCTTTCCAGCACCAGGTGATGTTTCTCTTTTGTTATGAGTAAAACAAGAGCTGCAGACTTCAGTGCTTCTGTTGCAGTTTTGTAAAGCCAATACTCTACACACAATTATGGGTTTTGTTTATTTTATGGTCAGGGTAGTTCTGGCAGCAGGTTTTGAGTGAGCAGGTCTTAGAAAACAATGTCAAGGCTGTCAGGAGGAGACCACTCCAGCTTTCAGTAACCTTCTTGGGTAATTGAGGGCCAAAAAATGACAGCCAGGAGAAAAGCCTTCTGTCTCTGGCATCCCAGGGTAGGCACCCTGAAGCTGTCAGCATGGGGATGGGGTATAGGTGTAGGTTGGGTATCCATTCCTCATGGGCTTCACATGCTCAGAGCTCTGCCTGCAACTTCACACCAGTGACAGAGACATCAAGGTGTAATGTTTGGCATCATTCATAACTTGGTTTGTAAGGCTTCCCTGGATTAATTCCCATTTGATTAAATGACATCCTTTAATAAAGTGCTGATCTTGATTGACAGCCTTCCTCATAAAAATGCCTCCAATGTTCTTGTGCACATGGTGAGAGAAAAAAAACATAAATTTGCTGTAAATGCTTTAAAAGGTGAGAAAGCTGAATGTCAGCTGGTGCCCAGCCTTGCCAAATCTGTGCATAAGGAGGAGAGCACTGGGTCTGAACATTAGCAGTTAGTTTATAGTAGTGAGGAGACTGGTTCAGGGGATAACCATCACAGTACATTTTTGGGAGTGTGTTTGTTGCACAAGATTGAAACAGAAAGTAATTAAGGAGACAAATTACTGTTGGATGTGATGGATCTACCATTGTTCAAGGCAGGGTTAAATGTCTTTATAAAATTTGTATTGTACTTCTGACAGAAGTGATTCGTTTAGTGCTGGAACTTCTGGTGTGAGCATCTTCAGTGAAGTGTACTTCTGCTCTTGGGGATAAATCCCTGAGGAAGGGTCTCAGAAGCTCAGTTTTGGTCACTGGCAGATATATAGAAAGGAAGGAGAGATGAATACACAAAGATTGATCACAAATGCCAATGAACATTGGATTTCATTCGCAGAAATTTTTAAGAATGTTGCTTACTCCACTGGGCCAGCTCTATGCTCTGTTTCTTTCAAATCACCTGCTTTCCTGAGGAGAGAATAACAAACCTCATAAACAATTGGTTATTTTTGCTGTGAAAGTGAAGGTGGTTATACCACTCTTTAAACATGTACTTGTCAGTCTCAGCATGAAGATGGTTTTGTTCATAACATTGGAATAGGAATTTTGTGTTTCTGGGAAAGAAATGTGAAGCTGACTACAAGCGGTTGTTTAAAAAGGAGCTCCTTTTTTAGATACTTAAGAGATGGTTTAAAGCAGTAAAACAGAATGTGCCTTTATTCTTGTTTTATGGAACTAGCAAAGAACTTTTTAGCCTAGTTTGTCCTGGAGATTATGCTCTAATGTGAGATAACAACCAGACTTTTAAAATGGCTCTTAAAATGCTGCTCTGAATGAGGAAAGTTCTAATCCTGATCTCGGAATGGCTGGTTAAAGGTGGTGTGTGTCCTGGAAGCCAGGAGCTTCCCCCAGGGTGTGCCTTAGTGGGTAACCTTTGTTTGCACAACCTGTTTGCTCCCACCGTGGCGCTCAGTGCTGGGCTCATGGGCGCCTGAGGGGCCGCCTGTTTGCAGACAGCTGAAATAAATCCTGCAGGTCAAAGGTGTGCTCTCCCAAGGATACCATCCCAGCAAGTCTGAACACACATCAGTAAAGGCCACCAAAGGAAAATGCCAGTCCAATAAACCCATGTGGCTAGCGGGGCCTCGGTAATCACACACCTGCATGCACTGATTGCAGGACTAATTACTCCAGTCAGAGCAGCCACTCAAACGCAGTTGTTTTCAATCAGTGCCTCAGCCTTAGCAGATGTTTAGAAGAAAACAGCTCAAAATCCCACCTTCACCCACCTCTGCCTTTGCTTTGATGAAGCTTTCAGCTTGTTTTTATCTTGCTCTTCATTGCCTTCTCTCCAATGCCTAATCCTGGAAATGTTGTTTGACTTTGGATGCCAAAACCTGCATATTGAGGATTAAATGAAAGTCACAGAGATCCTAACATTGTATAAAATGTTTATATTGCTCTTGCTGAGCCCAAAACTGCAAAGCTTATACTGCTAAAGATTTAAAAATGGAGAGGAAAGAAGTACAAGTGCTATAACTTCTAGCCAGGTAGTAAAGGAAAAAGATTTTGATGCAAATGTTACATGTCTGTGTTACTATTCTTGAAATCGTGTCTCTGGATTCAGTGCTCGCACAAGTCAGTGATCAAACATTGTGCATCTTTGGTTCCCATCAGGCTGTATAACATTGGAAAAAGATGTTTTCTGTGTTTCTGGGAACACTGATCAATATAGGGTTGCTCTGGAGAGGACTGGAAAGATTTCATTCAGTATACTTCCATTTAGATGACCTCCCACATGGGTGCTCTCCAGAGCATTACCAGTACTGATTATCCAGTTTTCCTTGACTTTAAGTAATTAGAGACTTTCTCAGTTTTGAATGACAAACAGCAGCACTACTTGAATTTGCTGTAAGAGGACCACTGCTAAACAAAATCATGCTGAAAATAAAGCAGAAAAACCTGGGGACAATACTTTAGGGGAAGAAATAAAAAGTAGGGCAAAGCAAAGAATAGAGCCTTTGGGAAACTTGTGCAGTCATACTTCATTGGGATTTTCTTGAGAGAAATTTTCTACAGACAGAAAATGGAGAAAGACTTTTATTTGTTTGTTTGATTATTACCAAATATGAACTCTAGTTTGCCTATGGAGACCCAAACAGGTCATTTTTCCCTGAGCATTTTCATACTTATGAGAAATGACCAACCTTCAGAAGTGCAGAATTTTGTGGTCAGATCTTAGCTGCAGTCCTACAAAGGGGCTCAAAGTGATCAGAATAATAATTAATTTCTAGCTGCAATATTTTAACATTTTAATCACAGACCAATAATTATTTCTTCTTATTTCATTCCACAAAGTTGCCCGGAATGCCTCCAAATGTTGCCTAATACTGAAAACCAGAGTGAAATTAAGTTCTGATATGGTATTTTTATATGAATAAAAAAATTCTGTCATAAACATGTCTTATTCTCTAAGATACAGAGCAGTGCTGCAACAGACTCTTCCATCTCAATCTTGTTCTTCAAATTTACAGATTTTTCCTTGCTATGGTGTAGAATATATGACCACATCAAGATGAGGGGCTTTCCTATCTAGTAGATGCTATATATAGCAGTAGCATTTGCCAAGTTTCACCTAAGGAAGCACTGATTCCTTCAAAAGACTCACTGGAGCTCAGTGTTCCTTGTGACAGTACAAGGGGATTTATTCCAGGTATGGATGATAAATGTAATTTGCAGAATAAGGCATCTGTTTTTAGTGTGGGAATACACATTTGTGGTGTCTCCACCTTGTACACTTCAGAACCTTTTAAATATAGGAAAATTAAATCTTTGCATATTTTCTACTGAAGTGCCAATAAATTTGCATTTTTTTGAAAAGACATTTCCTCTCCTTTCTGACACTGCAGATTCACAGCTCATTCTCCGTTTCTGCTGTCTGCAAGTCTGTATTTCTCACATCTACACAGCAGGTTTTTGAAACCAGCAAGGACATTATCTCCAAATAACTCCATTCTTCATTCTAACTAATTTCATTTTTAGAATGCTTTATATAGTAAAACCTCATACTTTGCCTGGGTTTGCAGTGCCTCACAAGTGGCAGATTTGAGAAAAGAGTGCTCAATCTGGTATGTACCAAAACACCCAAAGCAGGTGCTGACAGTCAACTGGTGCAGAAACTGGAAGCGTGGTGCTGCCTCCTTCTGCCTCCTGTTGCATTGGGTCACCACGGCAGGGGTGTCCCCTGGGAGAAGAGACCAAGGTCTGCCCATGCACCACATGACTGCCTCCAGTGGACCCACTGCAGGAAACAGCTGAGCCCATCAGCCAAACTGGTGGTGCCTCTGGGAAAATGTGCTCAAGAAAGGGCAGAAAATACTGGACAGGCAGAGGAGGAGGGAATAAAAGGTGAGAAACAACTGGGTTCAAAAACAAGGCTGGAGGAGAAGGTGCTCCAAG
Source organism: Vidua macroura (assembly GCF_024509145.1). Lineage (NCBI taxonomy): Eukaryota > Metazoa > Chordata > Aves > Passeriformes > Viduidae > Vidua > Vidua macroura. The sequence goes on from NC_071571.1 coordinate 32,323,867, forward strand.
TGCCAGAACAGGTACCACAGCCCAGTGAGAGACCACCCCAGAGCAGACTTCCTTGACAAGGACTGTAGCCAGTGGAAAGCCATGCCAGAGCAGAGGGAAGATGTCAGGAGGAGGGGGTAGCAGACAGGAACTGCTGTGTACTGATCATAATCGTCCATCCTCATCTACATCCAAACCTCCTGGTGCTGGTAGAAGAGGCAGGAGAGAAGGAAGGAGGTTGGTTGTAGGAAAGGTATTGTTTCAGTATTTATCTTTTTGTTTCCTGCCACCCTAATCAGTAGGCAACAAATTAAGTTAATTTTCACCAAGCTGAGTTTGGAACAGGAAGAAATCTCCCTGATTTTCTCTCACCCCACTAGCTTTTTATTTCTGTTCTTGCTGTTTACTCCCCTGTTAAATAAGTCTGGTGGTGCGGACAGGGACAAGCTGGGAGGTGTGAACATCTCAGGGAGAGAATGAGCAGCTGACTGGGAGTTTGGCTGATTGTTAAAGCTGGCCCATCACACTTGTTCATGTAGAACTGATCTCCCCTTCAGTTCTGGAAAGCCTGGAGTTTCAATGCAGCTCATGGTCCAAAGGATATTACCTAAGGAAACCTACAAGCTTACCACTACTCTACTCTGTGATAATATTACAGCTGTTTTCAGCATAAGTTCCTGCCATAGTGATGCAAAGGCTGATTTTGCAGTTATAAATGGCAATGAAAATGCTGATTCAGGTGATTCAGGTGATACACTACCTTGATGGACATGTATGAAGATGTGGACTGGACCTGTATCCTGCCCCTATAGTCCAGGTTTTACAAAGAAGATGAAGTCACAATGTTGTCCCAGGTGATGAGGTGGTTGCAATGTTTGGTTGGTGCAATTTAGGGGTGGGTCAAGGGAAGAGGAGGACTCTTCAAGTAGATTTCCAGTGTACAGCCAATTGATTCTTCTGAAAGACGTAAGACTTCTTAATTTATAGCCTATTCAAAAGCCATGTATGTGTATAACAGACACTCTGTTTATGCACATGGTGTACATATTTAACAGAAAGGGCTAACAGCCACTGTGTCACACAATATAACATAAAAACTGTAAATCTACACAGCCCTTGGAAAGCGAGGAGACATCTCAATGGGAATTAATGATCTTTGAAGCAGAAATTGTTTGTGTGGCACTGGTGCTTCATAGCAGCCCAGACTATATAGTCATAATCTCCTGACTGGACCAAAAAATCCGTAAGTGACTTTAGTAAACGTTAAAGGTGCTGCTTCTAGAGCAGTATCTTTGTATTGCCATCCTACAAATTAATGTGTAGCACAATGTTTCTTTATGGCCATTGCTAAGAAAAAGAAAGATCATTTTATGGAGTCAAGATTAAATTCAGACTGTTCATTATTAGTGAAAAATATAAGATTTGATACATTAGGGAAATTGTATTCTGCTTGCAGTTAGATGAATTTTAAATATAGAGTTTATAAATTGTACAGATATGCCATTATTTAGCATCCATTATTCTAGTTATCTCTTTTTTGTGGCTTTGCCTGTTTCAGTTGCCAAATTTGAACACTGACATGCAGAAATATTTTTCTCCAAAGGCACAACTAATCTTGTTCAATTGTTTAGACTTTTGTCCCCCAAGTGGCACTAACAGTCTTTTCTCAGGATTTATCATTGCAGAACACCAAACAAAAGCAAGTTAATAAACTATCAGGTATTGCATAATTCATATTCTCCTATATTGTATTGCTTGTTTAATACTAATCTGTTCTCATTCTTGTCTTTTCTAATTCATGTGTCCCTACCTGCAGTCATGCCTCAGAAAAATGCAAAAAGGTTTAGTCATTTAGGGATTAGCAAAATTAGGTGCCTAAATTCTAAAGGGTAGTTTCCAGATATTTCCAAACCTCCTTCGGGACCCAAATGATGAGTGTGTTTGTGGACTATAGAATTTCCACCGTATCTGTCAGTCTCCATGTCTGCAGGACAGCAGCTGGTACTGAATGAAAAGTTCTTCTGGAAACAGTAGTTGACACTCTTGCCCAACAAACTGGGTAAAAGAGGGTCAGTGGCATTCTGTCCTCATGTTTGTGAAGTTGGTTGGTGGTTACAAAATTCATCTATGGGAAATGAGAGACCTGGCATGAGCCAGCCAGTAATTTCCTTCTCAGTATCTTGCTCTAATGATGCTGCAGTGGGAATGGCTCTTCCCATCTCTGCAAAAATGCTGCTGGTTTCTTTCACTCACGAGAACAAGCACAGCTCTGGTCTAACAATGTGGCTTCTGACAAAATGTGGCTAAAAATTTTTCTGTCTCTAAACAAATGCAAACCTCCAGCAGCTTTAGGAGCATAGATGTGTGGCTTTGAATCCTCTCTGGTGCCAGGTGTGCAGAAGTCCTGCCTGCAGATGCTCAGGCAGAGATTTTACTGTACAATGAGTGGGGGCTAGTGCTGCTCCCAGGCAATGTCTGAAATGGCCCCTGCTCTGCTTTAGAAATAATCTGTTGTACTCTAGAACACCTGTAAATTCCAAACTGATACAGATATTTAAGCCACAAAAAAGACTGGGCCTGAAGACAGAGTTTCCTTGCTGTGTAGCTCATATGTGACACACAAATGCTCTGATGCCTGTTCTGAAGGTAATTCTGTTTTTCTGTAATTCAGAACTACAGATCCCTCTGCAGGTGCCTGAGAGGAAGTAGCACATCACAGAATCACTGAGTGGTTCAGGTTGTAAGGGAGATGACCTCTGGAGGTTATCTGGTCCCACTTATGCAGGTCCAAATGAAGGCAGGTGCCCAGACTATGTTCAGATGGCTTTTGAATATCTCCAGGAAGGGGGATACCACAACCTTCCTCACTCATAACTCTTCTGAAAGGACCTCTTTCTTTCCATGAACAGTGTTGGAGTAGACTACTGCAAAAATGGCAATATCTGCAAAGAGATGATCATCTGTGAGAAAGAATGCTTTTCCCACCAAGGCTGAGACCTGACAAAGCACCCACAGGGTAAATCTGGTGAATGGAGCAGTGGGTGAGAGAGGTACTTGTCTGCCTGCATTAAGGTTCCTATTCCAGAAAGGTGTTTGACACACTTGATTCCCATTGACATGCAACTTGCACAAACATAAATTTGGATCTTCACCTTTGAGAACTGGGTTCCAGATTGGTTGCATTGGTTTTGTGTCAAACGGTACATTTGGGCAAAATCTGGTAAAAAATAAATCAGGCTCAAAAGAGCTAGTTATTCACTTTTCCTACTAAAGTGTGATTATGATTAACAGCTACAGACTATTTTACTCCTTTTTAGAAATTGTTTCTGCTCTCTTTGCCTTGATTCACTCTGAAGGACCTACTTGCATTTTAAACTGTGAAAGGCCAAAGAGCAGATGCTGTGAGCTCTGAAGGCTGTTGTTATTGTGTATGAATGTACTTTGAAAAAACTTTTGGTTGCTATTAGCCTCAAACCACTGGCTTTGTTTGGTTTTGATTTTTCCCCCTGACATTTTCTATAAATCTATTTGTACATTTTTTTTCTTGTATTTTAGGTTTGCGTGGCAGCTGGTTTGATGTATGTTTAATAGTTTTTCTCCCTCCCAGCAAAGGCCTAGTAACAGCTTCTGTCTAGAATTCAGTTGGTTGGAAAGGCTATTACCATATAAGATACTGACAGCTATCCAAAATCCCCTGTGGAGCTAAATCTGTATAGATGCTCTTGGTCCACTATACACTACTGTGAGTGCTGTGGACAAACAGGTGTAGATTACAAGCTGTGGTAATAAATGGCTATAAATCCTATCATCAAGAAAATGGATCCCTTCAGATACAGACTCTGATATCCAGATGTGTTCATGATTTACTGCTTTCCCAGACTCTGGGAGAAAGAGGTGCTCAAAAAGGATCAAGGTTTCTTGATTTTTTATCACGAGTATGGTATATGTTAGCTTTAAAAAATATTGCACTCTTCCACTGTTCAAGCAAGTTATATTTCTTGTCTACTTTAGCAAAAATGAGCTAAGTTGTTTGGCTTAAGTGATGGTGGCACTTAATACTCTTCAGTAAATGAGAATAAATCTGATGCTGGTAGCTGACTGCTTGATGACTCAAGAGAAATCATGTTTATTGGACTGTAACACAAAACTTTGAAGAAACAAAAAATATAGAGTTGTGGGTTATCTTAACCCACTCTCAGTGATTCATCAGGAGAGTTGGGATTTAGTGACTTTCATGTCAGAAATCAAATAAGAGGCAAACCCTCCCTTACTGAGTGGATGGCAACTTCAGGCCCTGTTTTGCAAAACTGTATTAAAGTCATGTTTATCTCCTCTAAAGCATGTTAAGCCTGAATCATTAATTTTTACAACTCACTCATCAATTCTTGCTTTGTTCTATTTTCAAATGGAAAAAATAGCTCAAACTTTGATAATTGTTCTCTGATTATTTTTATTTTCTGAAATTGGAAAGTATATTTTTTTCCTTTGGCTTTTTGCTTGAATTATCTGCTACACATACCCTTCTGACCTCACCATGTGGAGATCTTAAAGCCCTGAAATGTGATAAAAATATAATCTTAAACTTCATTTGTATATTCTTTATCTATTGCTTTCACCCAAGTATCAAAACAATATTTATTCCCACCAGGCCTGCAAAATTATACTTACATGGGACATACTTACAAAGTGCCTATATTCCTATAGTGTCTGTTTCTTAGACTTTTCCTTCCTTGGAGAGAGCTTCCTCCCCTTTAACACACCTCCAGAGTTGTCCCCTGACCACTGAGAAAGACCTTAGAGGGAAACAGTTTTGTAGATAATCTGTTGTAGATAATCTGGTGTAGATGTCCCACCGTGACTGTCCTTCAATTTGTATTTGTTGTAATTGAGTGTCTGTTGTGAGATGGTCAGCCTGCACAGAGCCAGATGGTTGAAGTGTCTGTGATTCAAACTACAGTTTTTCTTCCAAATTCTGCTATTTGTCTTCTGTCTGTACGTTTAGGTTTTTAAAAAAAATTGTCTGCTAACCAGAAGGGTGTCGCCCTGATTTTTAAGAGTTTTCTAAAGCCTTCTGAGTTTACATTCCTGTAGAGAACTTTCTCACACAACTTTCTGTAAAGAACCTTTTGTTTTGCATTCCTTCATAGAGGCAGAGAAATTTGATGTACAGGTAGTTTGTCCAGCGTCATTGGAGAGGTGGCACGTTCACCCTCCAATCCATTGGCACCTTTTGAGAACTATAAATGATTGGAGTCAGAGGAAATAATTTAGTCTCTTCATCGTGACCATAGCTGTGGTGCCTCGTTTTTCCTTGTGTCATCTGGTGACAGAAGGGACTCCTGATATTCAGGCAGAATCACAAGACATCTCAGGTTGGAAGACCGTCATTTTTAGTTAATTAGCTGAGGACCAGTTGATAGTTTTATGATGATAAATGCAACTCAGATAAGAATTTTTTGTCTCCTGATGTTAATCTTACATACTTGTATTTGGTAACTTGTGCTGAATGCCCCATTTAAACCAGGTAAACCAGAGAAGGAAGACTGCCAAAGTGCAAGGAAAAAATATTCATTACGTTGCATGTGGTTCCAAGAGAAACATCTTCAAGAGAAGCTGCATCAAAAGGAAAGGAGGATTTGTGCTTTGGTGTAGTCTGAGAAGTTTTACAAAAGTGATTTATTTCAAATACTAATCTATAGGGATCTAGGTAATATTGATTACCATCACCAGGGATGGGGTATAGAGCAGCAGAGACTGAACAGGAATTTGTGAGGAGATAAGCAGGAAGAGGGAGCTCTGTCTCCCACTTCCCTGGAGAGGGGCTCCTGGCTGTTCCAGAAACATGTTATGAGGCCAAAGATGTAACAAACTGATGTCCCTGGGAGCAGGGGCCTCATGAGCAATGTAGGGATTGATTTCGGTGTGCAGTTTGCTGACAGGTCAAGCTCATCTGATTCTCTGCCATCTCTGAACCAGCCACTGCTGCCCTTTGTCTGCCTACCTTTGTGTGCTCCTTTCCCTTTACCAGCACTGGCTTATAGGCAGCTGTGCAGTGACCTGAATCTGTTTTCAGTGAGCAACCTTACTTTTCAGGGTTAATATTCAATTGTGCATTAGCTTGTGAGTCTGGGCAGCCAGATGTTTGTGTGAGCCCAGCCTCTGACACTGGACATGGACAAGTGGCTGGGGACAGCTCTACCCCTCCTGATGAGAATGTTGGTTTAGATCATCTTAATCCAGCTGTGAAAGTGCACCAGGAGTGGATAGGCAAATGTGCTGGACAGAAGAGCTTGACAGGTAATGGACATGTTTGTTTGGATCTGCTTTGTTGACTTCAGAAGCCCTGCTCATCGTAAGAACACTTGTTTTGTGTGGGAGAAAGAGAGAGAACAGATAGAACCACTCAAAATAGCCCATACATATTAAGGCTATAAGCAGTATTTACACCGGACTGAACACTCCCCCTATACTGCTGGAAAGCTTTTTTTCTCTCAATGAGCTTTGCTATGTTGTGCTTTTAAACTATTTTTACTGTTGGGGGGAAATCCAAGACTTGGGCCACTCCAATAACAAGTTTTAGTTATAATTATTATGAGTGAATTTAAGCAAGTCATGATTAAGCTTTGGTTAGTCTTCCTTGTGTGATATTTTTAATAAGCTCTTGTACTTCACACTTTAGCTTTTTTCTTAACTTGTTAACTTAAAGAGAAAAATTTGCATCTGTAAGTATTGGAATGTCTCCTCTGTTGTTTGCCATGCTTCTCTACCAAAGCTCACTGAAAGTGATGTTGTTAAAGTTGGGGCTTTTTTTTTTTGCTTCTCTGTCTTGAAGTCCAAATGCTATTTGCTGGGAAAAGTCTCATCATCAGACCTTTGAAATAGAAGCATTTTCTTAACATCTTTTTCCTGTCTCTCCATGTGTGCACACATGGCCAAACGGGGTAGTTTTCATGGCTGTGCATTCTTCACTAAAAAATAAGTGAGGATGGATTTGAAGTGTTTTGCAAAGTGTATATTCACAAATGGGCTGTATGCATGGTTAACCTTGCTTTAGTGACAGCTGCTTAGAGCTAGAAACAGCCATGAGTGTGTTAGGGAGTAGGGATGTTTGACTCCAGTGTACCGAGCTGTTCATGCTGAACACCCCAGGAAATGGGTAAGGGAAAAGTGACTGTGACTCTGCCTTTGCTGGGACTTTACCCTAAGATAAAGAGGAAACCCACATTTAAATTTTATTTTCCCACATGTTTTTATGTTCCCTTCATTTCAACACGTGGCTGTGTCTGGAGCAGGCCCAAGACTGCAGTTTGAGGTTCTGCAGAGGAGATGATGTGTGTGGAAGGGCTGATGGGCCACATTAATGTCTGCCTCGTTTAATAGGGGATGGTCAGAAGGCTTTCCTGTGGTAATGGACACACCCAAGCAGATCTATATGAAACTAGGTGGCCAGTCACCAGGGCTAAAATACTTGAACTTAGATCATTCTTGAATGCCTGACTTTCAGGCAAAAATCCAGAAGTTTCTTTTAGTAAAAAGATTTTTCTCCCACTAAGTATTGCAAATGTCTTAATCTCTTCTACCTACTAAAAAAAAAAAAAAGAAAAAAATAAGAAAAAAAGAAAATGAAATGAAGATTTGTTTAAAATGAAACAATTCATGAATTTGAAGGAGTTGGAAACTGAACATCTTGGTTTGCTGTTTTTATAAGTATTTAGGATCCTTCAACTGAGCTTAGTATTTTGAATTTAAAAAGTAACTGAAATTGAAGAGTAAAAAAAAAACAGCTCAGGTTTGAAATGCTTTGTATGCCACGATTTGAACAATGCAGTGGTAATGCTTGTCATGATAACTTTTTATAATATGAAAACAAGCAGTCTTGAATTGGTCCGTGAAGATTGCAAATGAACCAAAAGAGGTCCTTCCTTACACAGCATCTGGCCAACAGTGAAAATCACTGCTAAAGAAGGCTTTATTTGCAAAGGCTTATCTATGCCAAAACACAGAAAAACTAAAAGAAGAAAAATCCTTTGCCTGCTAAGCAGTAGATCATATTTTTGTTTGAGGATGTGCCCAAACTTCAGGCTGTTTGAAGCAGGGAAGTTGCACTGGGGAAGATGTCCTGACATACTTGCCTAGTGCTTGTTCTGTATCAGAGGCATCTGCTGCTCGTTGCTGTGGGAGTCTGGATCTGAAGCAGACAGCTCCTCTGTCACATTCAGAGGGACTGTTCTTATTAAATATGGCTGTTCCAACAAGAGCTTACAAACCTAGCTAATGTTGTTCATATGCTGCAGGCTTTAAGAAACGACAACTCCCAGAATGTATCCTCCCTCAGAAGCTGTTTGATAGAAGAAGCAAGCAATTTTCCTGTGGGTGTTTGTAATGCTGCTGTGACTGGTAGAATTTGTTACTGGCTGTCCTTGTCCTGCAACATTTTTTGCAGTTGAAGTTTTGTCAGAAAATTTTCTATCAGCTGAGGACCAGACAGTTTATAGGATGCGCTGTTACTGCCCTGTAGCATTGCTAGTTTTGGTTTCCTTTTGTAAGGTAAATGAGATGCAAATGTGGAAGTAGTTTGTGGGTGGGAGATAAAGCATTGAAAAAACAAGAAGTTGAAGAAAGTCTTTGCACTGAAGAGACAAGACTGTAATGAGGGCAGGATGGGACTGAGAGTTGCTGGCTTTTTAGATCAACAGGAGAGTTTGTTCTAGAACACAGACTAACAACAACAAAGCTGTCAAATTTGAAGCTGTGTTTGCTTTATAAAGTGGCAGAAAACAGCTGAGAGGCAAGAGAACTGCATTCATAGAGGAAGGCTCATTATGGAAAGGAAATAAAAGATTAAGTAAGCCACTGCTGATTCTCATTGCTTAGGATGATTCAAAACCCAAGATCTCCACAGTTTATATGTGTTAATCTTGCCCTCCCCTTTCCTTCATGCCTCTTGAGATCAGTATTGAATGTACTAGGCAAAGACTTTCTTTAAATTCCTCCTGAGACTGAAATGTGTTGACAAGCTGTATGTGTCAAGGATGCTTACATATGCTGTTGCCTAATAACACCACCAGCTCAGAAACACAGCAAAGCTTCTTTGTCAGGCTTGCAGCTCACAGAGAAGACTTGAATGACACTGCTCACTGCAAAACTGTTGGCATCTCTCCTCGAGAGTGACTAGCTTCCTATGCTACAGGCAAACTTGAACCACAGCACCAATTTATAGACAGATTTGGGTATTTATTCTTGTATTTAAGAGATTGAGCATGTTTTGTTTTTTAAAGATAGAATGGTATTTTCATAAAAGACACACTTGCTCCACTAAGTTGTTTTTTGGGTTTCTTTGTTTTTTTGTTTTTTTTTTTTTTTTTTTGTGTGTGTGTTTTTTTTGTGTTTTTTTTTTTTTTTGTTTTTTTTTTTTGTTGTTGTTGTTTTTTTTTGTTTTGTTTTGTTTTTGTTTTTGGTTTTTTGTTTTGTTTTGTTTTGTTTTGTTTTTTTTTGTTTTTTCTCAATTTAGAACTACTGTGCAGCAAGGGACCAGAAATCCAGCTAGAATCACTGCCACCAAAGCAGCCTGGACGTGAAGAAGGTTATAGACTCCAATGCATAAACCCACTGCTTTTACTGTTTCAGTCTGCACACTGGCTTGTGCTTGCCAATTACATGAGTGGAAGTAAGGGAAAGCAACTTTCCCTTGACTTTTTTGGACGTCAAGACTGATTGGTGCAATTTGTAATTAAATGCATTATCCCTTAATTGCAAACAGCATGGAAAAGGCTTGAATTAATGGGGGAAGGGATTCTTTAAATGTCTTTTGACCCCAGACCTTTAAGTTGCACTGTGGGCATAAGGTCTCTCCACAGTGCAAAGTTTGCAGGGCTGGAGCCTTCCTTTTACACCCCCTGCAGCACTTTTTTTTCTTTAGTTCTGTGAGATATGTGAAACCCAATCCTATGGCTGACCAGACCCAGCATTTTGTGAGTTTCTGCCCCTGGTAATGGCTGTTGGAAGCAGTGATGGAATATCCCTGCTTCAAAGTGCTTGGGGTATAGGTGGTGCTGGCAGGCCAGCACTCCCTTGGCCTTTCTAGGGCATTAGGCCAGGTGCTGGTTTTGGGGCACTGCCCAAACCCTTTTGACAAAATCACAGGATCATTTAGGTTGGAAAAGACCTCTGAGATAATCACATCCAAGCTTTGATTGGACCTTGTCAACTGGACCACAGCACGAAGTGCCACACACAGTCATTTCTTGAATACTTTAAGAAGGGGGTGAAGTACTTCAAATTACTCCAATACTCTTGTGGTTTGTTTTGGTTTGCTTTGTTTTTAATTATTCAGTTCCTTTTCTTTCTCAGTGGAGAAAGCTAAAAGGCTAATGTTTCAGATGAGACTGCTCTGAGGTGCGCTGTCACGCAGGTATTGCGTCCTTGATTCCATATGCTCTGGTTTAGAAAAATCCTAGTATGGCTGTGGCTGGAGATTGAGAAAATCTTGATGCATGTGTCTCATCATCAAAATGGGATTGACGTAAAGAAAATCAATCTTTAAATGAGCAAAAAAAAATTTATTTTGTCAAATGATTAATCAAATTATAGCAGCATTATGTAGCATCAAGATACATATTTGACCTTGAGGAAAACAAACATTAAATGATGTCTGACTGCAGCTGTGTTTTGATGTCCCTTTTTAATTTACTTCACTCTGCTTTTCAATAATTTAAAAGACAAAACCTGAAAGACTTTGAATAAATGCACTCAGCATGGTAAATCTGCCCTGTTTGCTCCTCAAGCATCTTGGCATCACTAGCAAACTGGGTTTTATGGTGGCAGTAGCAGAATTTTGAAGCAGAGTGGAGAGAAGGGAGGAAGGGCTCAGCCTCACTGCCTGCTTTGCCTGCCCCTGCACAGGTACTGAAGCTCATCCATGGCCTGGGAGGAATTGGCTCAGCCCCTCCCAGGCTCCAGGGAAACCTTGTCTTCTCTAGCATCCTACCAAGCCTGACTTTGTCTTTTTAACAGCACCAATACGAAAGTGGTAATGAAAATTTCAGGCAAGATTAAATCCTCATGATGTGTAAGGGAAAAAACATGAGCAAACTCACTACAAAAAGTCTTTTCTAAATATATATTTTGACATCAAGATCCTGTCTGTTTTACCTGAAATGATATTAACCATTATTATTCCAAAATAGCTTTTTTTTCCCCCAGGGTTATCAAATCATGAGGGTTTGGGTGTGCTAGTTTGTGTTGAGAAGATGATTAATAAGAACGATCTAAATCTTCTACCACTGATTACATGCTTGGTGGGTTTTATATTTCTGTGAGGTTTTTGACAGGATTAAATCTTTTAAAACCTGTTTGGTACCATAGTTGCCTAGTTGCATGATGCTAAATTTCATCTCATTGGCTTCTGATTATCAGTAAGACAGAGGGAGGAACTAGCATATTAACAGTACTGCAAAATTTCTTTAATTTTTTGAGTTTGAAAAAGAAATGATCAGTTAAATTACTTCCCTAGAAACAGTAAATATAGCTCTCAAATTGCTTTCCCTATATCCTAAATTGTGTTCAAAGCCTGGTTTTACAAAATTGAGGGGGAAAAAACTGGTTATTTTATGAATGCAGCATTAACAAAAAGGATGGGAAATGTTAGGCAGATGAGGAGTAGCTGTTGCACTTCCTTTCTTATAAAGGAAAGGAAGCTATTTCTCTCTATTTATTTTATCATATCAGCCTTTATACTTTTTAGTGAACTGTAATGAGTTTGAGATTTCAGTAGGAGTTTATTACATTATTACATTTATAACAGTCAGTGCCTTTTCCCCCATTTGCTTGTTTGAAAATGGCTTTTTTGTAGAACATCTCACCTGCCTGAATTTCTTTAAATAAATGTAATATAGGCAATTCAAAGACATAGCTGATAATGGATGTTAGATAATACCTTGGATACTGCAGCATAAATTGTGAGATGACTATATTCTGTCATGATGAATATTAGATAATGATACCTTGTCCCTATAAGAATAACTTATTTTATTATTCAGAATGATCTTATGATCTCTTTGGATTCATGGGAAATAACTTAGTCGAAACCATAAACTATTCGGATTTTGCTGAATATTCTAATCACGCTTGCATCATTCTTAATTATGAAGTCGAGGGACTGCCAAGAGAGAGACAGAGGTAGCAAATAGCAGCTTCCCATTAACTCTGGACTGTTGGAGGGCTGGCACTGTGAGTGCCCTTGTGTGGTAAGCTGAGTTGGATGTTTTATGTTCCCAGTGTTCTTAGAAGAGCTCTTCCAGATCTCCCACATTGTCTCTGCCCAGCTGTAGGCTTATCACTTGAGAAGGTTTTCTTCATGGGTTTGCTGCTTAGGGTGAGTCAACAGAGTTGCTGGCCTCAGTGAGGCAGCAGGACTCAGGTCTCCCCACTGGATGGGTTAAAAATGCTCTGTCAGAACCAACTCTGGCTGAAAGCTGTGGTATTTCCTGGTGGCTATGGCACTCTGCTGTCTCCTCTGGAGGGGGAGTACCCAACATTACTTTATTTCCCGTGGAGTACCTTGGCCACGGGGCTGTCATGTGTGTCTGGAGTGATAATTTGACAAGAGGATGCTGTTGGGAGAGTTCAAGCCCTGGGCACCCAAACTCAGGGTCCTGAGAAATGTTTATAGATCTGTGAGACAGGTCCTTTAAATCTGAAATGTTCTAACTCTAGATTGGAATATTCTTCATAGGAGAAAAGGACCCTACGATTTAGATGGCTGGTTTTGACCCAGATTACAGAATGATTACACAGATAAACCCCAATGCTACTGATCATTTTTTGCAAGGGTCTCTGAAGAAACATATTCCTTCGAGGTGCTGCTTTTCTAAGCATGAGTTGTGTTGTATGGGGACACAGTGAAATACAAAAGGCATCCCACCCTATGTTTTGTCCTTGGTGGCTCAGAGGGTTAGCACAGAAGATGGTATGCTGGGAAGGACAAGAGAATATGTGCAAAAGGAGAGAGCAATACAGGTCTGCAAGTTTACAAGATCCAGATCATCACATCTTTGTGTCTTATAGTGGGATGTGCTCAGAGACAACATGATGTACATTATTGAAGGGGTGGGTTTGTACCTTTGTCAAAACAGGAGCCTCCAGCAATGTTAGTGCAGGTTACGTAGGCGCATTGTGAAATCTCCTACACTCCAATAGAGCTGTTTGTACTACACGAGCCACAAAACAATCAGGAGGGCTCCAGCTGCTTTTACAGCAGAGCAGGGTAAGAGGTTTACTGACTAGTAAACAAATATATTATGAGAGACAGTAAGTGGTGCAGAGTTCTCAGGGGTACAGAGTAAATGATGAGAGGCGTTTGTAGGTAGAAAGCATTCAGGGTGTAGAGTTTAGGGCTCTGGCTGCAGACAACCGATTCAATGATGCAAACCACAAGCAATGACCACAAATTCCCTTCTGAATATACCTTCCACATACTCATGGATATGGAGAGATACATATTTATGTATGCCAAAGAAGTCCCACAGGTGTCCTTTCACTGTGGATGTCAACGTTTGCTATTAGCTTTCAGCCTCTTTGCTGATATTTCAGGGAACTGGTCTTGGAAGTTTACATCAACTCCAGAGAATTTTTGTTCTTAAAGTCCATATGGTGAGAGAAAACTTCTCCAAAATATTTAAGAGCCAGGGCTTAAACCAATTCCAGCTGTGCAGACCTGTCAGATTTTGTTCCAGGAGTAGTTTCTGCTTAAAAGCCTATCTGGTCTGCATGGTCCTAAATTAACTTGTTTGGTACATATGGAATTTGGAATATACAATAATGCCAAATTTTACAACACAGAATTTTTTAAAGGTGGGAGAAGTGCAATAAAATTTCACCTCCTCAATAAAGCCTGAGCTCATGCTAGTTCCCTTTTGTCAGACTAAGCAATACATTCTCAAGGAAAAATGTCAAAACCAGTATTTTAAGCTTAGGCAAAAAATTAAAGCAAGAGTAAATGTTATGGAGTACAAGAGTAAATATTGTACTTTTTTATGAGCTCACAAACACATGAAACTCCCCATGTGGAGATAATTTTTTGGTGATAGCTCTAGAGGGAAATTTCTTGCTGGTCTTTTCTTGCTGGATTTTCAAACAAATAGAAGTCCATGCAATCCTGTTTGGCTGAAGAGAGCATGAGAAAAATACCTTGGAGAAATGGAGAAGAGATGGAGAAAATGAAAGAAATCTTGGCGATATTTCCTTCATGTTCAGATCACTTAGAATTACATCCCATAAAGCACTCTCAAAAAAAAACTTCAGGGAAGAGTGTATCTTTAAATACTAAAGTTTTTAGGACTTGCTACATGGTTATGTATATAAGCACTGTAGTTATGTGTACGTGCATGTACCTGTGTGAGGGTGCAGGTGTGTCTCTGGCTTTGAAATGTCTGCCTGTGACAAAGCTGAACTTTAATTCCCAGAGCTTTCTAAAAAGCTGTTTCTAAAAATCCTTGATTAAACAGGGGAATCTGTAGGGCAAGATTATTTGGTAGGAGATTAATAAAGATCTGCTGAACTCTAGAAAATGTTGAATGCTTTTGAAAGAAAAGGCAATGAGGTATATATACACACAAAATGGACACAAGACTCATGGAAAAATTTGGGAAATGTATTGCTGTTGCAGTACCAGAGGAATAATATTTATGTTCTTCCATTTAATTCATCTCCAGTGGCTTTCCAGTGGCTCAGAGTCTGTGAAAAGATACAATGAGGCCATGGTCTGGGTCTGAAGGGCTGGCTGAAGAACCTCCCACACTGTGATGGGGACAGGCCATATCACACTGGTTTTTACTAAGTCATGATCCCTGTAATTCTGGTTCAGCTGTCTTAGGTGATTTCCATGGTGAAATCATGATTTCATAGACCAGAGCATCTCAAATCCTGTGGTGGTCTCCCTCAACTGCGAGAGGCCATAGCAAAGAGATAGCTGATATCTGGAGATTGATGAGAAAGGACACTTTTAGCTCCCCAGTGCTAGTGGCCATCCACCACACAGCTACAGTAGCTTCAGAACACCTCACATTGTATTTTTATAGCAACAGACAAATATAGTCAGTCAGAGTCACCAGATCATGGGCAAAGTGGAGAAGTGCTAGCTGCCTGATGGAGCTCCAGGCCACTAAATGCCAAATAATACATGTGAGGAAAAAAAAAAATCCACATTGCACCTAGACAATTATGGGTTGTAATTACTAGGAATTATACTAAAGAGCCTTCTTAAAACACAAATTCTGTGCTTTCCAGTGGTCAGAAAGGCAAAAGCTGTTAGAAATTAAGGAGGAAGGTGAGAACTGAAGAGGAAATATCTTTTTGCCACTGTATAAGCACATGCTGCCCTCATATCTTGAACATTACCTTATCTAAAAAGAGAGTTAGCTGAGTTAGGGGACAAAAAAGCACCAAAAAAAAAGTGAAACAGGAATGACCTAGCACATAGAATAGCTTCTTCTTGAGTGGAAATGAACTGGATTAGGACTTCAGCTTGTAAAGAGACTAAGGCAGAAATGAGAAAAATCTATGGAATAACAAAGGGGTGGAGAGGCAAGTGATTGCTTGTTGCTTCTCAAAGAGCATGGAACATTGTAGGAAAGTCCTGTAGTACTGACTGTGGAAAGTGGGAAGCACATGTTCAGGAAGAACCAGGACACATACAGATTATCCTCAAATTCTTTTGCTGTCTGTTGATTGCCAAAGAGAAGATTCAGGGATAAATAGGCTTCTTGTTGGATGTGGTGTAGCTGTCTTTGTGGCAAACCTAGCCATGAATCCAACTAGTGCTGTGTTCAATGTGAAAATTAAGAGTTCAGACACAGGGATATGTCAAAAAATTCAGAAATTATGGTTCCTATGGCAAAATGAATAGCCTCATATCACACATGATTCATTTTAGGTTATTTGGGGTTCAAATATACCCTGTAGTGTGAATTTCTTTATATCCATGGAATAAGTTTCACATCAGCTTTATCTGGGGGATAAATGTCACATCAGCTTTACAGTCAATTTTCTCAGGATAGCTGAGCACACATGAGGGTTAAGGACTTTGTTTTAGCAGTGTGCTGATGACCCCACAGGGTTGGACCTTGAGTGTGATTCTTCTTCCCAAGACATCACTTATAGCAGGCCAGGCTTTGCTGCTGGTGTGTTTAGTGATTTAGTCAGGGGAGTATCTGCACTGATAGCCTGTGTGATTAAGTCCAGGAGAGCTGGTTGATTTTTCAAGGATCATCTCCTAGTTTAAGAGTGGTCCATCCTGACAAGCAGGAAATAAGGAAAGGTGGTAGGAAATCTGCATAAGTGAACAAGCAGCTTGTAGAAAAGATGTTGGGAGTCCTGCAAAAGGTCACAAAGATGCAGAAAGGATTGGAAAATTTGACATGAGAAGAGACTGGGAGGGCTGGGACTGTTCAGCCTGAAGAACAGAAGACTCAGAGCAGGGGAATCTCATCAATGTGTATAAATACCTTAAGGGAGGGTGCAAAAAGACAAAGCCAGGCTCTTCTCATTCTTATTTTGTGACAGGACAAAAATGATGGGCACAATTTGAAATACAGGAAATCCACTGAGCTTCCACCTAAACATAAAAAACCCTTTTTTTTTTTTTACTGTAAATGTAGACAATGCTGGAACAAATCTCCCAGAGAGGCTGATGAAATTGTCAGAGAGATTCAAAACCTGACCCACAGTTCTGTGTATCCTGCTGGAGCTGATGATGCTTTGAGAAGGAGATTGGTTAAAATGATCAACCCTTTCTGCCTTAGAGATGTTGGTTAAAACATCAGTGTTGGAGCAATTGCACCTGTGTGAGCAGCTGGCTGCAGTGCAGTCATGTTGCAGCTCTCTGGCAGCAAATCTAATGGAAAGATTTGGGGGAAAAACTTTTTCAAAGGGCATTACATCCATACAAGCAAAAAATGTAGTGGATGGGTAGCTCATGTACAATTGTTCTAAGTTCCTGGAGTTCTGTGTTTTTACCTGCAGTAATTTCTCTATGCAATAGTGAAGTGCCTGCACAGCTGTGCTGTCATCAACTTTCATATGTCTTTATGTGTTGTACTGGAACGTGCTAATGAAGGTGCCTGACATCCTGCTCCTACTATTCCCTGGAAGCATATGCCTAATCATAACTTTGAACTTCTAGTCCTAATAAAATACAGCATTTTCAGCTGTATTTTGATGTATTGTGGTGTAAAACCTTTGTTAAAGAGAAGGTGGCAAAGCAGTTTTACAGAAAATGGCTCCATTCAGCCTCCTGAAAAGGTCTTGATTAAAACTGGCTAATGGCAGATAAATACAATTTTTGCCTTTGTGTGATAAACTTCTGTTTATTAAATCAATACATCAATGTGGATTTTGCACTGGCTTTTTGTCCAGAGATTTTGTAAGTCAATTTTCAATGATAATGACAAATACAGGCTCTAGGGAATGCTTCAGCTGGTGGGTAGAAAAGGAAGACTGCCCCGACACCAGGTCAGCAGATTTCTTTGTGGGTGTTTGTAGCTAAAGAAGAAAGAGGGTTGCTCAGACTGCTAGTTTATCTTGACATAAGATTAATGTTCCACAATTTTCTAATTCATATTTCTGTGGTTTAGAGATAAGAAAATTAATTTTTGAGAGTTCAGTGATGGAATGAAGATCAAATTTACCATACTCTATGAACCAAAGTTCAATTCAGCCTTGTCAAAATATTTCATCAGTATACAGTTAAGGAATGGAAAACTCAAAGGTTTCAGACCTTTACAATCAAACAAGGGCAAAAGTTTGACTTTGCCTCACCCAGCACTTTCTTCTGAAACAAAAATGCTGCGATGTGGAGCTGGAAGTAGTGGGGGATATTGCTGAGCCTGGGGGGAGGGATATGGATGGTATGAATGCTATGAAATGCAACAGTTGAGAAAGGCAGGGATAGGTAAGTGTTTTATGGGCACTGATGTATTCGTTGTTTTCTGTGTTTTTCCTTTAATCTGTGTTCTTTGGAAAAGTAGCTGAAAGCAAGCTGTGTATCAGAGGCATGATACCCTCTTGTCAAAGAGAATCAGATTCCTAGCCTGAAGTCCTATCCCTCTTAAGGGATATCCTTTCTCACAGGAATGCATGCTAACACTCTTGGGACAGGAACTACACCTGTCTTTAATCCAACAGAGGAAGTGTTTCTCTTGAGAAGTTTCGGAAGAAAAAGGTGTAGAAGAAAAAAGAATAGAGAAAACTTCATTTCCCTCTAAAGCATTAGAACTGTGCAATGGGCTGGATACATAATATGTGTTTAAAAAATAAACAAATAAAAAATCCCAAACCCTAAACTTTTCTTTTGATTGCATGTGTATTTTGGTGATGAGGATGCTTTAGCACAACTGGGAGAAAATACTGCTGGAAGAAGCTGCGGGATTTTACTTGAATGGACACAAATCTCTCATATGTACATTCAGAAATGTAAATCCTACCTGGTTTCTTCTGAAACTAGATCTGGACTATGGTCTTCAGGGACAACCTCTTGGGACTGCTTAGACTCCATTGAAGCTTTACTGTGATTTTTATTGTACACCAAAATGATGTGGCCAAAAGATCAGGGAAGAATAATCTGAAAAATGCCCACAAGCTGATGTGGAATCAAATTATATGTGCTGAAGCTGAAGAACAAATCTGTTGGCTGAAATGTGCTGATTTGCATAAAACATTGTAATTTCTAAGAAAATTTACAGAGCAATCTCTTTTTATTCTGTGCAGCATAATAGCTTCTCATTTTTATTCAGGTCTTGAAAATTTGGAACAAAGGGGATATGCTGAAAAATAATATGACAAGGCAAGTTCCTTTGACAGTTAAAGTAGGAATTCACTTGGTACATGGGGTCTTTTTTTTTTTTCTTTTTTTGAGGGGAAGAAGACAATTATCTCTATATAAATATTTATGCAAAACAGATAGTTACAAATAATACAGTTATCTTGTAAAAAAGAACAAAAAACCCCAAACACCCTTTCTCCCAACATATATGTTTTGTTTTTTAAAAGAGGGAAATTAAAAATACTTGAAGCACTGTTAGGGCGTTTAATCAAATAAATCCAAATTTAGGAGACTTAAATGAATTCTGCTCCTTCTGAAACCCTGTAGAGCAGGTAATCAGTTTGCATATCGCACTTTGAAACTTTCAATTGGACTCATCAAATGAGACAGTATATGGTATGCTTGCTCTGGGTGAGAGATACATTGTTTAATGACTTCCTTGTGATTTTTAGGGCAGTTATGGGATGAAGCTGTATTGCAGAAGTCTATTTCAAAATAATAATTTATAGTTTTGTGCGCAGAGAACATAAAAGAAATGAGAAAGAATGAGGGGGAAAAAAAGTTAATGCTGGAGAAAAGCCATAAGGCTGAGCTAAGTCAGAAGATCAAGGAGAGAAGTGTGATGCAACAGTTTCATCTTAGGATTGCTGGTTACAATTACTTTATTGCTATTTAAACACAAACCAATCCCCCCAACAGGGTGGAAATAAATGCAGAATGATATTGGAATGCTTTGTCTTCATGAGAAATCAAGGAATGGTGAAATAGGAACTTTAATTTTCTGTTGAAATTCAGTTACTACTCAGAACCTTCACTGGAGCTTGCTGTGGTGCCTGTGGGCCATGGCAGCTGACCAAGGAGTGGTGCTCACTCACCAACGTGGGATGTGCTCTCTGGGCTTTCATGCTCCTTGCAGGCTACAAAGATGTGTTGTCTTGTTTTCTTCTTTGCTCGTGGTTTGTAACAGTCACAGTGGTGGAAATGAACTTCTGATTTATCTTTCTTTCCCTTCCTTTCCACAGGTATATATCTCTGTTACTTCCTGTCTTCTCTGATGATTTTACCTTGTTGTATTTCAAGGTCACTCTTCTGATTCCCTCCCATTATTATAAGAGGTGTCACAAGTCAGAGGTGATGGACCTGTACTATTTACTGTGCTTCCAGCTCCTTGTTTTAAAGCTTGTTAATCTCATTTTTTGTTTACCTTCCAGTCCATGCGACCATGAAATAGCAATTTAATTTCTTTCTTAGTTCCATATTGATTTAGGCTCCAACTTTCTACTGATTTGTGTAAAAAGTAGCAAAATCTTGCACACCTAATTAATCAAAAATAGTATACATAAGACACAACAAACCTGCACAGCATAGATCAACATAAATCTGTCTCAAAATCAGTCTTAAATCTTCTTCTTCTTAACATGTCTCTGCTTTAAACTATAAATACACATTTTCGTTTCTAGAACCTAAGTTTGGAAGCCTTTTCCAAGGTCTCAGATCAAATCCTGTGTTTAATTCTAAGCTTTGACTTAAATAAATGCAGGTGCTCATCCACTGAACAGGTAGTGGAAAGACTTGATTTCTTTCTTTGTTCATTAGAAAAAAACCTATGTTGACTATGTGAACCATTTAGTTAAGAGAAAAGCAAATGGAAATATTTTGACTGTAGCATTGTTAGGTGCATCTGAGAAGTGCAGGAATGACCTGAATTTAACGGGATGAAGGGGTGAAGATGGAGAAAGATATTTATACGTTTTTAGAGGAGGAAGGAGGAAAACAGGAAGGAAATATACTGAGACAAGAGGATGAATCCATGGATCTGATTTTTTTATAGATACAGGAGAGAAATCCTCACTGGATTAGTCTGTTAGCTAATGAACCAGTGAATTGTCACTGGAATGGCCTTCCCAAATGATGGTGTGGAGCTGATAGCTTCAGGAGGGAGGCCAGGGGCTTTTGCAGCATGGCATAGTCCCACACAATCTTCTCTCTGGGTGTCTGCAAAGGAAAGCAGTCAGAGCAGATGAGCCTGTTCTGACAGGGCTACAGCCAGAGCAGGTTTTAGCTCCTCGAGGACAGTGTGACTTTCCACCCTTGCTCAATAAAACCCATAACAAATTGTTTTCATTAAAAGTGTGAATACAGGGTAGGTTCTTAGGAAGGGCAATAGAGACCTACAAGAATGAACTGCAAATAATTTAAAAGAGAACAGAACTACTGAAAAGTAACTCTAAATTCCCAGATTTTGTTATTGGTTTGGGTTTCTTGTTCCAAATCTAGTATTTGTAAATGCTACTCCCAAGTATTCCAACTCACTGCTTGGGAGTTGAATCTTATTTCTCAAGTTTCTACAGCATACTTATAAACTTCCAACAAACCTGGTTTTGCTAGTATGCTGTTTGATTAAAATATAACATAGATACATAAAAGATATCAATGTGTGGCATATGTAAAAAAAAAGGGGGTGTGTGTGTATGGGTGTACATATATGTAAAATTTATGATTCAGGTAAAAGACAAGAGTGTCTGTACTGAAGAAGCTATAGAGTATGGAGTAATCAAAGTGTGAAAATATGGAAATTAATGGTCCTTATATCATAACTAGTAATAGAGTTATCTTGCTTGTGTACCCTTATAAATTACTGGTGGTAGTGATCACCAGAGAGGGAAAGAAGCTGAATATTCTGGTCAAAGCAAGCTCTTACAAATTCCTAATTACTCTATTTAGAATCTAGATGTACATGTGAGAGACAAGACTTGGGAATGGAACACAAAATGTGTTCCCTTCTGCACTAATCCCATGGCTGTCCAGACAAGAAGACTGCTTCCTTTTCCCACTCCTGAGAATCTCCCATCAAAAAATGAGTTCATACTCTTCCATCCTGCCCAGCTATACTTCTTCTCCCTTATTCTTCCTCAGGCCTGCAGGCTGAAAGCATTGCTTTCTTTGGGGTGAGTCCTTTCCCAGGGCTCTGAATCCCCATATGACACTGGCAGGCAGTGGTGGTGCAGACAGGATTTGGGGTAAAGCTTGGTGCTTTGTTCAAGCTTCCTCTTAATGTTTATATCAAGAGGTTCTGAGAAGGTGTGGAGAGCATGGTAAGTGCCACAGGGACATTGAAAAGCCTTTCACAAGGCTTCGTTTGCCCACGGGCAGTATTGTGAGAGCAGACATTCCCTGGGAGCAACTGGGAACAGTCTCCAGTCAGCATCATCTCCAGCTGAAGTTAGCCTTTCTGAGAAAGGAATTAGTCATTTATGCTCCCTGAGGCTTTGCTTGAACTGCCAGAAATCTCTCTTGCAGTAAGTTGAAGGCATAGCAGTGCCTCCAGTGTGTTAGTGCCCTCTTGGATGCCAAAAGGTCCTTTGTGTCCAGGTGAGTCCGTGCGTCCACTGAGTGGCCCAGAGCTGTGGGTTTGGGCACAGAGACCATCAGCTGTGATTAAGCAAGTTGCAAAGCTTATGTAGGGTCCTGGCTGAACTGTCTTTATGCCTGCAGGTAGACAGCAGTCCCATGTTCTGACTGCACTGAAGATATATTTTCTTAGTGTGGCTGACTATGAATATATTTAGACTGTTTATATGGAGTCAAACTAAACCATTTTTAGATTTGGACTATATGCTTTTAACTACTGTTTTATTCAGACTTTAATTTTAAAAAATAATTAAAAGAAAGAAAAAGATGTGCTGTCCATTTTGACCAAAAACTGATTTTTTTTTTCTTTAAGCAGAGCTTAATAAATATACTTCTCTTATGTTCGTACATTAATCTGATGTCAGGTATTTCCAGCCCTCCTGTCTTCAGTAGGAGCTGAATGCAAACAACAAACTAGGGCTTCCCCCTTCTTTTCAAGATGTGTGGTGATGGCACTGAGAACAGGACAGTGTTTGAGATATTCCATAAAGAGCAAAATACAGCTTTCTTTTTTTTTATTTTATAGCAAAACTACTAAGTAACAGGATGAGTAAAATGGTGCATTTAGTGCTGATCAGCAAGTGCTTCTTAAAGGTCAGGAAATGTCATCTTATTCTTCTCCACTGTCAATCACAAAGGCTGGGTCGCTGCTCTGCATGTGTGAGAGAAAGATAGAGAGGCTCATTTTGGGGGAAAAAGATCCTGAAGACTTTGCTTTTTTCTTTGAGGAGATCTCTATCATCACCCATGTGTATGTTTCAGCCAATATTGCTGAAAGCTGGGATGATTACAAATGTAAATTGCTGAAGGTCAAAATCTTGATGTTCTAGGAAGCCCTTGGCAATTATTTGGCTAAAACTCGTTGCAAAGGTCTCAGGCCAGCGGTGTCTTTGTGAGCATTACTGCACTGCAGTGCCACCAAACCCTCATTTAAATTCAGTCTTAAATGAAAAGAGAAAGAGTTTAATTATGGCATCTTAGCGCAGAGGAGCATTAATTAATTTTTAAGTGTGTTAGGTGTAATAGGATAATTGCAGGAGAGGGCTCTGCGGGGTCGGGCGTGATGAATATGCACTGTCAGGGAGTGTGGAGCAGCACTTGGGAGTGAGAAGACCACAAAAAGCTGCCTTAGGAGTGATCA
This sequence comes from Vidua macroura, assembly GCF_024509145.1. Taxonomy (NCBI): domain Eukaryota; kingdom Metazoa; phylum Chordata; class Aves; order Passeriformes; family Viduidae; genus Vidua; species Vidua macroura. Next base: position 32,347,215 of record NC_071571.1, read on the forward strand.
GTGCTCCTGGTGATTTTTGCTGGAGACATCACGTGCACTGGAGGCAGCCCTCGTGCCCGGGCAGGCTGGTGCTGGCAGCTGAAAGCACAGCACACGTGCACTTCCTTACCAGCCTCTTGCAAAGTGTGTGTTGCTTTGCCTTTGCTTTGCTTTGTGTTGTTTACATCCCCTTGGCCTGAACCCTGGCTCAGGTACAGCATTTTCTCATTCCCAGGAGTGCAGTTGCCAGAGGCAGTTAGTAAGGCTTGCTGTAAAATAAAGGGGTGCAGACCAGCTCTTTCTTTGGCTGAGACTGCTGGCAGATGCTGAAGGGGAAAGCTTGTCCCACTGATAGATGCTGTGGAATAATCTTCCTAGAGGGGAAGTTGCCTTCTAATTCAGGGCAATTACTCTTTGGCTTAGTCACTGAAATACTTTTTTTTTTTTTTTTAATCTCTCATGTATATTTTAGTGTGCCAAATATTACTTAGTGGCTTCTGTTTTCCTGTGAAAATGGTGTCTTTGGTGAATCCTTTAAGGATACTTAGTCTTTATGGTATCTTTGGGCATCTTTCCCAAGATAATCCCATGGGAAGCATTTTGCCACTTACTTAGAATACATTTCTTTTCATTAGTTTATTTCTATATCCTGATGTTTATGTTTTCAGTGAGGGTAAAGGGCTAATTTCATGTCATTTACTCTTTTCACACATCTCTTTCTATCATCTCATTAATTATTATTTAATATTTTTAATGTCTCCAACTCTTTTTTATAGGCTCCTAAATGTTTACTTGTACTTATAGGGTGAATTCTCTTCTGACAGCATTTTTTGTGAGATGAGAGAGCCATAGAGAAGCACAGTTTTCTGAGGCAACAGAGTCTTCAGCAAGGTTTTGTGTTAATTGCTGCATTCTTAATAGTTGGCTAGCTTTTCTTCTATTTGTTGACATTGTCAGTTTTCATAACGTTTTTACTAAGCTTTTTCAGTGACCTCCTGGCCATGTCCTTTAGCAAGTATATCTACATATCACATCAGAACAGAATGCTGGGTAAAGGAGATCCAGCCACATATGACTGGACTCCATGTTTGTATAAAAAATTATTTAAGTACACTCTGCAATTTCTGAGCTTTGCAAAAATACAACTGGTGTCAGATCCTTAATAATTTGAAAATTTATCTATTTAACCAGATTGTACTGGACTAAAAGAAGAGGAGACAGAGAAAATTAAATTTAAAACTACAGCAGGCCTTCACTAAATCTGCAGCATGGTGACACTAGTGGGGGTTTTAACTTTTTATTTCTTTTTTTCTTTTGCCGTATGGTTGTTTGCTGACTCTATTTATCAAAAGCAATTAGAAAAGAGCACAAGGCACTGAATTGTACTGCTAAGTCTATGTTTATTTCTGATTAAATTGCTTTCCTGTCCTTTGATTTATGAGGAAGGGGAAGCATAAATGAATGACTAAAGGATTCAGCTGCAAAAGTCCCTTTAATTTCTCTGGCTGCTATCTGGTTGAACACTGCAACAGCCTTTAAACATCTTTACTGGTGCCCACAGCATGCTGAATAAGATAGAAAATGTTGTGTGGTTCAGCTCTGAAGAGTCTGCAGTCTAAGTGACACAACAGCAGAGTGATATTGTGAGAAAAAAATATTGTTAGATTTATTGTTTTCAGTGATGAACAGTGCTGTTTACTCCCTTTCTGTCAGACTTCTCAGAAGAGTGAGTTGTTGTTGGGCATAAGCACAGTGGCTGAACAGTAGAGGAAAAGGGCAGCCTTCATGTATAGGGGATAGAAAAAATCAGCAGGAATTCTGACCCCACTGCTGATGTCATTATTCAGTTGCTGGCACATGATGGCAGTGCTGTGACCTCACGGGGCTGTGACTCAGGAGGCTTGGGCTTCTGCTGTGTACTGCCATGCATCTTTAAACCAGCCGGTTAATACCTCTGTCCCAGCCTTCTGGTGATATTTCTGGTTCCCTAACTCAGTGGTGAATTTGCTAAACTGCTGTGTGATGCTCAGGTAATACATGATATGGGGAGTTTGAAGCAGTACAAGCAAGGGGGAATAATTCTGGGTGATGTTAATGTGTTTTAGTCATAGAATGTGAGATTTCATTTGTATGGCAAAACAACCCCTTCTGCCTCTTTCAATAAGCAAGGGGCAAAACACATAAAGGATATGGCGACAAAGCAGCAAATCCCAGTTGAAAAGGCAGCTTGTGCTCACTGTGGACTGCTGGATGTCTTGGATGACTCTCCCCCTGCTGATGTTGGGAAGCCACATCACTGCTCACCTGTCAAGGTTGTGAACTCACCAGAAGGGCTCTCTCTTCCTTATTGTCCTGGAAGGAAAGCCTTGCCTTATTTTGAGTGCTGTTACATTAAACATGCATAACTGTGGTGCTACAAGTGCAGGTCAGTTGAGCACTGGACTCTCCAAGGATGCAGAAATGGAAAAGCTTTCTGGGATTCTTGGGTGCAGTCCGTGAATGCTCTCAGTAGCCATATCACAGAAGGCTTTGAGAAGTGTCTCATTTTGCAGTCAGTGAGGATGTTTGCCCCTGTGACTCCCACTGCAGACACTACTGCAGAATTACACCCTCTTGATGGAGCTGTTTAGCTTTTAGACACCAAATTTAGGAAGCTTAATCCTCTCTTGTGTTCAGATGGAGCACATCTCAGTTCAGGACGCTCTGTAAAAATAATACTCTTTCCAAATTAGCTTTTGAAGTTATTTTCTCTTTATGTTTTTTCATGTCTTTCCCTCTATTTTGAAGTATTATATTTATTTCAGCACTCTAGGCTGCTGCCTGCTTTCATTTCACTTTGCTTTGGCTCCTTTTCTTAGTGATGATGAGAGGAAAGCACATATTGTATTTAGGCCTTGCCCATTAGTTCTGTTTATTTACTTGCTGATGAATTATGTTGACATTTCGCCCTCGAGAAAACTTGTTCATGCTACTGCAAGACAGATTGTTCACTTATGAGCATTACCTGCCTTGGTGTGTCCACAGGGCCAATTCTCTGCATCTGGAGAATACAGAAATGAAATTAAACGAAATCACAAAAGAAAGCTAGGAGGACAAAATAGGAGAAGTAGATGTATTTTGTGCCATAACATTTCTGCATCTGCTTGTGTGGCAGAGCCCAAAAGTTGAAGTTCTAAGAAATGCTTTTCCAAGCCCCCTGCTAGAAATTGCTTCCTTTGCCCCATGTGCGTCTTTTTCCTGGTTGTGCCAAGTAGAAAAAAAATGGATCAGCAATCCATGCTGTTTAATGTTTCACTTTTCCTGGTCAGGCCACCCTTCATGGTTTCAATGTAAAGTGCAGTGCAATATTCTTGTGGCCTTGTGGATCAGCTCTCTTTCATCTGTGCTGTGTAATTGGACTGAGAAAAGCTCTGCTTTTATAACTATTAGTTACAGACCATGTCCAAGAAAATATAGTGTCAGAAGCCATTAGCCAATAAAGAATGGATATTTTTGAGACCTGTTTTGCTTGGTTTTTAACTAGTTCCATCTAGAACACTGGTGAAAGTTCTATTTAACACTTATATTCTTGCTAGAAATAGCAGCTGTTTATAAATTGCCTTTAATCTCTGATCTTTGTTGAACTAAATCTGGTGAGCCCATTCCATCTGCAAATGAAAAAGGGCAAACAAATTGCTTTTCAATGCTTTTCAATCATTGAATTTCAATCAGACTGGGCATTTCCTACCTTTAGATCCATGTCAGAGGGTGCAGTTTGGACTCCCACACACCTGGATGTTTCTGCCTTTTCTGCTGTGCTCAGATCAGAGATTGTGGGAGGGGTCAGAGGCAGAAGATGGGCTCACGGCAGCAGTGCAACACTTCACTATTTTAATATTAAACATTTACTTTTTAGTGCCTCTAAAAGGTGCCATTAACTTCTTAATGTTTGCTCTTAAATAACATTCAGCAGCTATTTACATAATTTCACATCACCCAGAAGTTATTTGGTGAGTTTGTAAGCTGTGTCTGTTGGATGGACACTGCTGTGGGTTTCCAGGACAGGAGCAAAGTAATTGCAGAGTTTGCCTGGATTCAGGCAAGAAGCCCAGGGCAAAGTGAGGACTTTCTGACCCATGCTCTTGGCTGGGTGCTCTGGCTTGTATTGTTGGCCATTTTTCCCCTGACTGGGTTGGGCTGAGTTAATGTTTATGTTTATTCAACTGTCGTAGAACTAAAGTCACTCATTTGAAAACTTTCATCATGAGCCAAGCCATTGTTGTATTTCAGCTTTTGAAATTGAGCTGCTTTTGCCGTACGCTTAATAAACTGCATGGAAGACGGAGAGTCTCTGCATTTTCCTTGTGGAAACAGTGGCTCAGTTTTCTGGAGTGAATATGCATCATGAAATCAGATGTTTCTAATTGCTTCATGTTTCAGGAGATGTATTGAACACTGGAAATCATCCTTAATGCATGAGTAAGCCTGATGAACAGATAGACTTTAAAAACATTGACTCAAAATAAATTTCTCTTGGAAGCAGAATAATTGTTGACTAATTCTCGTGGGAGAGATATATGAATTTCTTGCAGGCTTTTTTGAACAATAGGACTTGAAAGAGGCTCAGTGAAAAGCAAGGAAGATGCCTTTAATCTTGTAACAGAGTATTATTGATTGCCTTTTGTCATTAGGGCATCTTCCTTGTTTTAACAAAATTTCATATAGTCCTCAGGAGAGAGGTATCTTCCAAGAAATGCCTGTAAGCTAAAAATAATTGTCCCAGTGTCATAGGCCAGAGCATATACAACCCATAAATCCTCAACAGACATAGCTCCTAAGGCTTTTTTCTCTGGAAAGAAAACAAATGTCCTAAGGCAAAGTAAGGGGTAACTTGAAATAAGCCATTAGAGGAAATTAGTGAGTAAAGATTTGTTGCACATGAAGGTGAGGTTTTGCGAGAAGAAACCTCCTCTGGTAGGAGGCAATGCCTGTGTGCTTCCATCTGAATGCCCTCCCTGAGGTAAAGCAGCAGGGAGCACCCAGGAGCACCCAGCACCTCTTCCTGTGGGTTCCTGCACAGCGACTGCAAAACACCTAAAATCACCAGGTTTTGTAAAACCCTGTGAAGCAAGAGGATAAGACTTGGGAAGTGGAGGGAGGGCAGAGGACTCAAAAGAAATGCAGTATTTTGATCCAGACATGTAAGACTGTCATTTAGAATATCATCCAGGAATTCTGGGCACCTTCAGCCCCGGTTGCTCAGTCTGAAATGCTTTCCTGGCACCCAGAAAATGAAGGCCCTCAAAATTATCAGATGTTTGAAAATTTTTGTCATCCCTGTTGTCAAAAAGTGGTGGAGTCAGTGACTGTCTGTCAAGGAGAGCGTGGAAGCACTGGGATCATGGAAGCCCTGGTTGCATGTAACCTGACTGTGTGGGGAATCCTCACTGCAGGACAGTGGGGACTCACAGGAGTTGGGGTCTGGAGATTCCTGGGCTGGAGCTGTAAGGCCAGAGTGGTTAATAACCACAGTCCTTGATTAGTTAACTGCACAGATCACTCCCAGCTTCCTTTTAAATTTAAAAAAAAAAAAAAAAAAAAAAAAAAAGAATATGATAAATATCGAATTAAACTCTGGTTCTAATGTTGTTTGAATTCTAAACCAAACCTGACCTATTCCTGATGTGTATTTTTCATTATGCTGTGTTGTAAAATGTAATTTAAACAACCTTTATAGCCCAACTAATCCATTTTGCTTATTATCATAATGGGAACATACAGGCAGTATAAATATATAGTTAAAACTACCTTGAATTTTTCTCTGCCACCCTCTCTTTATTGAATCCAGTTAAAAACATGAAACTAAGCCTGTTATAACCCTGTTACAACCCTTTATGCTCTGTGCCAAAGCCATCTGTAGGTTAGAAGATAATGAACTTTATTCCTATTAAGACTATTAAATATATTTTTTCTCATAAGCTACAGCTAACATCTATCTTGCATCTGCCTAACTAATTTCCTTTGATGTCTTAGATTTAAATCAAATGTTTTGTAATGAGAGGTTTCAGGAATTAGTTATGCAGACCTTAGCAGCCAGCCCCAGCAGTCAATGAGAGACAAATTGTATCTCTAAAAGGGACTGTCGTCATCCTGAGAAATATGAAGAGACGTAAGCAATGTGAAAACAACCCAGCAAAAAAAGCTCCAAACACTTTTCATGTTTAAAGCAGCCTTTAGAGATAGAGATGTCTTCCTTTGCTCTTCTCATGCACGGTCAGATTTTTGGGTCTAAAATAAATTTTTAATTTCTGAAGTGCTCTTTCAGTTCTTGTGCCCGTATATGGGAAGAAATGTTGTCAATAGGAAATGTTTGAAAGGGGACACATGACAAACAACCCACTGTGAAGACAGACAGGGCTGGTCTACATGGGATTTGCAATAAAACTTCACCAATAAAAAAGCATTTTGTCTTGCTTTTGTGGCCTACTAACAAGACAGCTTGCATGATTTTAGAGCATCGTTAGGAGGGAAAAATTCCAGAGGGGTGATTAAAATGTGATCATGATATTAATGTTCAGGCATTTGTGATGTAATGGATGGACTTAAGGGGTTTTTATTTACCAGAGCTGCCCCAGTGTTCTCCTGGATGCAGCAGATCATGTGTTTGAAGGAACTTGCAGAAAAATAAATTATCTGAGTGTACCTGCATCTCCTATAGAGAGTGACAAATATTCAGTAACACAGAGTTCTCTGAAACTGTTCTTACTCAACATCAAAACAAATTTATATAATTTAGATGTATCCTGTTTGTGCAGTTTGTTCTGAAATATTTTTATGTGCTCAGTTTTTAAACAGAAATATTGGAACACCTTAGGTCCAAAAACATCCCTGAAGAAGTCTTATGGAAACCTAGGAGGACCTGAGAATGTGACTGTTCCAATGAATTTTTGGTCATAGTTTAGTTTATGACAGTTGTCCCAGAACGAGAAATTATTTATTCATATGTTGTGGACTGTGCCAGCTACAGGCTGAAGCCTGTGTGATCCCTTTCCTAAAAGCTGCTGTTAAAGTCCTTTTTATGCCTCAGATTTAAACCAAAGGGTTTGTAATGAGGGGCCTTGGTGAGTTAGTTATGAAGACCTTAGAAGCCAGTCCCAGCAGTTCTGAGCTCCAAACCCAGGATAAGTAATGTTGCCATATCCAGCATGTGTGAATAGTCTGAGATTAATGCTTTGCAAGGGACAGGGTGTTTTGCAGCTTGTGACAGATCTTTTATATTAACTCTGGCTTTTATGGCAGACTCTGCAACTGCTGCCCTCCCAGGTGACTGTAAATTTGATACATTTGAGCATCTTTGTGACCCAGTGGCAGTGCTGTGGTTGCTGCACAGTGGTGGTTGTCACAGAGTGGCTGTTGTCTCTCCTGGCAGGAGCCAGCTCTGCATCCATGCCACAGCGCAAGAGCAAATGTTTTACGATGAACCATCAGGAGTTAATGGAGCTTCCTGTGGTTACAAGCAGGCTCAAAGGATTAAGTTGTTCTTCTCACTTTGACCTCTCTGGATGGTTTAGTAGGACATCATAATAATTTTGTGTCCTCTTTTATCCTTTATGCTGGCCCCTAAATTTCCTCTTCATGGATCTGTTTCACAGTCACAGCAATTTGCACATGATCTACAGCAGAGAAGATGGGGAAAGGGAGGCATAGAGAAAGCCACAGGTAAAAACCTCATGCTTAGACCAAGAGATTCTCAAGTGCATATATTTTTTCTGTGGATCATATATTATAAAATATCTTTTCATTTCTGTCACAGTTTCTCTCTCAGCAGAACAGTTTCAGGTGTTGAAGGTCTGGTCCTTCCTGCTTTCTCTGCTCACTTCCAAAGCAAAGGTTTCCTTATGGTGAAGTAAGTTCCCATTGCTTTGCTAATGAATTTCCTTAAGCTCCATGGGAGCTGGCACCTCTTGTGGAAATAGCCCTGTACAACTGCAGGATTGAATTGCATGTACTCTACCTATTCAGTGCCCATTCCTCAGCGAGGCTGTGGTTATATGATGGAAAAACATAATGCCATGTTACCTACGCCCTCATATTTTTTGTTAGTATGCCCATTGCTGCCTTTCTTTCCTGTATGTAAGAATAAGGAACCAGTGCAAAAAGTTTCTGAATGCTGTAACGAGTGCAATACTTGGGGCAAGGGTGCTTGATGCTGACAATTTGACTACCTGGCCATCAGCACTCTTTTTTTTTAATTCTTAGGTTTCCTCTCTCTGCTCATCTGTCTGAATGTGAGACACTGTAAGTGATGAGTGTGGAGACACCTGTGGAGTGCAGGAGGTGCTGGTTGCTCTTCTTGTCATGACTTGGAGACAGATGATGTGAGCAGTGAATTTGCCTTAAGAGGCACTGAGAGGTTCTCTTTTCTTATTCCTATATTCACTGGGGATTATGTGAGACCAAATAGAAAGTTTGTCACGAGGAGAATGCACATAGCACCACTGGACAGTTATGCCAATGTAGAGTTTGCCTCACAGGTCACCATATCCATAGCCATGTTTCCTAATGAACTTCCCTTGTGGTGTTTGCATGCAATTTAAGTTGCATGTGGTGCATGTAATTTAATGGAAAAATCCTAATCATAGCCCTAAATTTCCCTGCAGTCACTGAATACCCCAGCAGGTTCCTGGTGTTGACACCACTTAGAGCATCCAGGAATGGAGATCCTGAGGAGCTCCTGGAATGCTGTGCATCTCCCATGGCAGTGCTGGTCCTGCCCCAGCTGAGGGAGGATGGAGTTGGACAAGCTGTGTGATACAATCCATCTCTTGAGCCTGCTTTCCTCCTGAGACACTGGCAACCATTGATTCCTCCTTGTGTACCTCCCATGATGTGGATTCACCTCCTTGCTTGGGAACTGCAGATCTCAAATAAAAGAGGACAAAGTTAAACCTTGATTTTGGTCAAAACTTGTGTCCAAGTTTCCTGTATCCCAGTTTAGCTTCATCTACTCCTTCAGCAGACTCCCAGCATTTCTTAGGATATTTCCTTTGGATATTTCAGAATCGAGCTCAAAGGTTGGCTTGTATTGTCAAATTGCATGTTTTTAAAGTTTTCCACTCTCCAACCTGGAGATAACCATATAATGAACATTGTGGTCCAAGAATTCTAAGGAAAATTTGACTTTTGCATAACTTTTTTACAGTATTTATTTATAAATAAATATGAAACAGTGCTAGTTTCACCTCTACAGTATCTAAAATTTTAATTTCCATTTCTATTCCTTCATGCTGAGTATCAAGTGATGTAGAAGACAGTTCAAACAAATATCTCTGTGTTGTCAGTGTGATGGGGTCACCCTAAACTAACTAATGTTTATGAACAAAATATGGTGGGGGGATTTAGGTTGTGTCTATTCAATTTAAGCATCTAAATCCAATTTTGCCATCTGTTGTGTCATGTTTAGTTTTTAAATTAAACTCTCAGGAAAATTAATGTTACAAATGCGGTCAGGTGATTACAAAATTATTGTTTCCCAAGATGCATGATTTATGACATTTTTAATGCTGTTTTCTGCAGGTCGTAATGGAAGAAGCCAAGCAGAGAATAAGAGATGCGTAGAATGAGCTCAATAGGTGCATTAATTAAGAGAGCTTAAGGATCATGGGGAAGGACATGATTGTCCCCCTCACTGGCATTTGATACCTTAATGTCCAGTCACTATAAATAGGAGCAGGCTTGTCTGAAATGTGGGTGAACAGGGAAATGGGTGACATTTGCAGCAGAGGTACTTAACATCATTAGGTTCCTATAGCATGCTGCAGGCAGGTTTAATTGGAGGGTTCTGTTTTAATTGAAAGTACAAGAGAGATGTTACCAAAATACTGCTCCAGAGAACACACCCATCCCAGGGTAAGGTGTAGCAAGCAGTAGCTGCCTGCCTCTGAAAGTGGTTAAACTACTGAAGTATTTTAATTGTTTGACATATTCCATAATTTTCACTTTCATTCATAGCCAGTGCAAGAATGAGAGAGAATATTCCAGGAACTGTCTTAAATCTTTTCCAATAAACACAATTCCTGTGTTTCTCAGGGAATGTCTATAGTATAGGGTATAGTAAGTAAAATTAGATATGAATATCAAGGACTTACCATTTGCCAGCTTAATCTTTGCTATTTATGCTGATGTGTTTCTAATCATTGGAGACTCAGACTACAGAAAAATTTAGTTTATGAATATTTCTCTGATCCAGGTCATACAGCTGTGGTTATATGCTGCCTATTGCATCTTGTCTTAATACACTTTTAATGAAGGAATAGTTTTACTGACCAGACAGTTTTTCAGAGCATTGGCAATATACTTCAATAACAAATATTCTTTCTTTGCCAAAGCAATGACGCATACTAACAGTGTGCGACATCTTAATGTATTTTCATTATTACATGTTTGACATTTATCCTTCTTCATCCAAAGAAATTCTGTTGCATCCCATACCATATATCAAGACATAGAGGAGAAAAAGCTTGCAACAGTGATTGTGACAAGGATAGCAATTACGTGTATTTAATTTTCTTCAGGGACCTTGTATCTCAGTGCTATATAACATAGCTGAATGTTCACTTCCCTTTATAAGTTTCCAATGGGTATTCTGGGCAAGGGAGCAAACCTTCTAAAAATTAGTAAACAGGACCTAAACCAAACCCAGACAATGGAGTTTAGAACAGTTGTATAAAAAACCAAAAAACAAACAAACAAAAAACAAGCATAAAAAACAACAACCAAAAAATCCCTAAATCTTGGGAGGACAGATCAGTATTATGGTATGGTCAGTCCCTGCTGTCCAGTAGGAAAGGAATTTGAATTATACTATTTAATGATAAAGCAAAAGGAACCCCTGCATGCTGTAAGGTGGAGTCTTGAAAAATTCCGATGATTAATTTGACAACCTGGAAAGCTATTTAGTATGGAAAAACAAAATACTTTTGTATAATGATTACTAATGGACTGCGCTAGTTTTAAAGCAGGTGACAACACTATTTCAACCTGGCCTCATCCCTGTGACTTAACTATTAGCAGTGAAAGGTTGGTTGTTTCAGAATGAGCCCTGGAGGTGGCAGAGGTCAAATGCATCTAAAATGGAGCAGTGGAGACTGCTCTGACTCAGTTCAGAATCTCCGTATGTTTTTTTTTCCATTGGAGTTACTTGGAAATCCTAGCCAGTTTGCTGCACAACTTATGTTGTACTTGTAGAAACTTCCAGACTCCAAATTTTGCAGCATATTTTCATGGGCAGATTGTGAACTTTTTTAGTCCTGGACAGCTTTTCAAATGAGTAACCCTGCAGTAGTACCAGCTGATATTGACATGCAGCGTCGTGTTGTGCACAGTTGCATGTCATCCTGAGACGATACCAGAGGGTTGGTTCCACTAACCACATCATCTCCATCCATCCATCCATCCATCCATCCATCCATCCATCCATCCATCCATCCATCCATCCACTCTTTTTCCCTAGGACTGGGCCTTGTAATCAGCTGATTTTACACAAGAAATGTGCCAGAAGAATGTGGCAAGGATAAGAGGTAAGAGGTTGAAGAGTGGGAATGCTTCCTCTGATGGGAAGCCACTTGCATGCTTTGTATCAGTGTAACATCAGATCAAGAATCGAATCTTCATTGTGTATAAAAAGAAGTACAGCCTAATTATTAGAAAGTACTGATAATTATCTTTCAATATCATCTTTGTCTTTCAAGACACGGCCTAGGAAGATATCAATACTTTCCATCTTGCATTTGAACAAAGGTGTTGCACAAAGCCAAAATTCAGATAAAACTTCAGTTTTCAGTAGGGCTGAAATCAGACAAGCTCAGTAATGATTTCTCTTCCCGTTATCTGGTGCAACACAAGAAGATAGAACCGGGCAATCTGCCAGAGATCTGTAAGGTATTCACAGATTCCCTTAATCCAAGGCACTTGGGTGGCATAGAAGATGTCCTCCACATAACTAGGAGCTGGGAAATATGATCTACTGCATGACCAAACTTCCTGAAATTTCGCAATCTTCCTAGACAATCTCTTCTGACAATTATCCATTCTTCCTATTAGAAGCTTTTTCCCAACAGTAAGATACTGCCTCTACTTGCATTTCAAGTTCACTGCTCTCTCTTGTCTAAGCAGTTCTAAGGTACTCCTCTTTCACATTTTTGAAAGCTGTTGTCACATCTCCCTTGAGTCTTCTCTAAACTCAGCACTGCGGACTGTAGCCTTTTTCTAGGGTTCTTTAGTCCCCCGTCCAAAGCCATTCCAGGTTCTCTCATGGTACTTGTTTTGCTCTCAGGATCTTGTTCTGCCCTGTAACTTATGCCAATGACCAAAACGCACCTTTTGTAGAGTCTGTTCATAATCTGTGCAATGGCCATAAATTACTTGACTAAGACCTATACAACCTACTGTCCCCAAAGGTATTTGCTTGGACTTGTGGTTTTTCTCGCTTTCATGATGTGCTACAGTGCAGTTTCCTTCAAAGGTTGCATTTGCATTATCAGCAAAGAATATGGAAATTTGCACAATTTTGGTTGATTACAAACTACATATTCTCAAACCAGCACTGTAATTCTAATTGCTTCTTTCTGGGTTCTTCCATAAACTTTACCAGCTAATTTGCACAACCATGTTCAGCTGTGAAAAGCTATGGCTCAGTCAGAGGCTGCAACAGCTTCCTCTTTTCTTTGTGTGGAGCATCTGTTATGATAGAATAGTAAACAATTTCTTTTCCTGAATAATTCCAAATAATTCATCCAGTGTAATTCATTCCAAGGAAATCTTGGATAGCACACACACGCCTTTTGTTCTTCTGCAACTTCCTAGTATTAAGAATACGTCTGATTGTTGTATGTGATGCTAAGTGGAATGTATTAGACAAATGGAACTAGAGCCTGTCCATGACAGAACGGAGTGGCTGACCTTTATTGATGCTAAAAACAAAGGAATGTCCAGCATTCAAAACCAAGAGTTCTCAGAAACATACAGTTAACTTTCTTCCAAATTCAGCTTTCAATGGAAAAAAAAATGGGGCAAAAGAGAGAAGAAATTTTTCTCTTTGTACAAGGATAAAAAAACCTGAAAGAAACAAAAACAGTTTTGTGGGATGAAGACTATCAATGGCTTTGTTACTGTTAGCTAGAGAAGGAAAGCTGTTGTCTTTGCACTTGCACCTGACAGCATGCTTGAGTATATACAACTTACTGCAAATTGTTTTCAACATTAAAACACTATTCTATGAAGAACTCTTCACCTTAGGTCTTTATCAGTGTCCATTTCTCTGCTTCTACAGGAAATAGTACTGTTTCAAACAGAGAGGGAAGAAGTTACTCCAAAGAGCTGGAAAATGGGTTTACAAAGCAGCTTTTTGGGGTATAGGTTCATGATTTACAGCTAACTCACTGGTAGAGTTCTCTCTTGAAATGAAAGCAGGTCTACAATAAAATGAAAGAGAGTCTTGAGTACCTTGTAGACCAGTTCTGAGAGGAATCTGATGGTCGTATGAGTACCAATGAATGTAAAATCAGGAACAAAACACCTATGATTTTTGTTCCTAGTTCCAGTACAAATCCCAGTGCTTCCTGTGAATGAAGTGAAAGATTTGCAGAACTTGAGATGGAGTAGACCAGTCAAAGTTTACTTCTGAGCTGACCATGAAAGGACAGGTTGGTTTTCTTTGGACCAAGCAGCACATCAGGATTTTTCATGTTCAGTGCTGCTCCTCACAGCCAGATGACCAGTGCTGACCTAACAACTACCCCAAATGACAGGTATTTACAGCATGCAGGAGGCTCTCTGCAGAGCTCCAGTGTGCAGCAGGTGTCCTGCCCTGTCTGAAGTCTGCTGTCACCCAACAAGGCCATGCTGGGGTGGTCATTGGATCTCAATTGGAGATCCTCAGAAAAAGTAAAAGAACTGGGCTAAATACAAAAACAGTTCAGCTTTCCAAGAAGTGAGAGTGAGCAAAGCTTCAACAGTCTGTACTAAAGCTGATGCCTGGTATTCCTGTAATTGAAGAGAGCATGAATGATCAGATATCATTATTTTGAGGAAGGTATAATGTTATTTAGGGAGAATTTACAAAAGGATATGAGGAATCCTAGAGACCTAACCAGGACTGGGTGATTTGGGCATCACAGTGACATTTAAAGTTTATGGTAGATGAAGATTAATTTTGGATGAGGATAGAACAGATCTATGATCTGAATTACCCATATGAATGATAAGATCTAAATGGTAACCATGCAAGAAAAAAACAAAACATAAAACTGTGGACAGCAATTCAAAAGAAACAATAGTCATGAAATAATAGCCAACCTTAAATCTGGATTAGAAATTGACTGGGAAAAATGTTTTTAATTTAGGAACTAAAGTGATAAATAAAGATCTAAACAATGAAAATTTGCCCCTTAAAAATGAGTATTACTGGCAGCCATATTTAACAGCTCAAGCCCCATCTGCTCACTGGGCTGAAGGCTGTACTGAACTCCTGTCACAGGAATCTTCTGAATTTCCTGAAGCCAATTAAGGATGTACTTCTTGCAAGTGAAATTGAGCCTTGGGACCATTGTGGCATCTGCTGTCAAGAGAGCAAGAAGCAGCTCAGCTGGTCTACTGTTCTCTGCTGCCATGATTCAAGTTTTCTTCCCAGCTACTGGAAAGACCTCGGTAAAGCATTCTCTCTGCCTTTAGTAGGAACTGCTCAGCTGAGGTTCTGCAACTGCTGCTGTCACTGACAGTGTGCGGTGGTGGGCTCAAACACTCCCTGGAAGATGGTGGTCATTTGCTCTTCACTCAAACTGCTCTGCAGGTGAGGACAGCTGTGAAAAGGTGTTGCTTTCTCACACTCTTTTGGCACTCTCCAGAAAGGAGTTTTCACAAAAATGTGGAATACAGGGCACTGCTCCTACCTGGGCTTCAAAATCCCTCTGGCACTGCAAGCAGGTTCCTTCAGAATTGCTTTGTAGTGGGTGGCTCAGGCTGTGCATGCAGAAATGGAATGCACCAAGCACAACGGGACTCTATTGAGGGCAGGGTCTCTGCATGCTGGGGTGATACAAGTGATAATACTTTGCTTTTGCTCAGGCTGCTCTACAGGCTGCAAGAGTAATCCTGGTATTTTAATAAAACCTCATAATTTTAAATTAAACCTGAATTTGTCATTTAATTAAAGAGCAGCACAGGATCTTTGTTTTAGAAGCCTCTGACAGATAAATGGTTGACAGGATGCTAAATATCACAAGACAGGGAGTGTGACCAATTTTCTGTGTTCAGTTTACTTGGATGAGAAATTAAGTTGAAAGTACTATTGCATTGGTAATGGAGATTTGGAAAGAATTTCTGTGCTGTCTCATTTCTGCAGATACCCGCTTTGAATGACTCTTCTTTTGGGGTTGGAATAAATGTTCTTCAAAGGTCCCTTCCAACCCAAGCAGCTCTGTGATTCTGTGATTCATTGACAGTTCATGTGGAAGTGAATGATTGCATTACTGGGAGGTTTCTGTCCCTCTTGACATCCTGTTCTTGCTTCATAAACTTTAAGTAGATCTGTGTGTGTAGTAGGACTCACAAGCTGCAGTCTGACAGAAATTAAATGTTTCGCCTTATTTTGCCCCAGGGAAAACTTGCAGGTTACTTCTTCACCTTCAGACAAGTTTTTTCATGTCAAGGCAGGATTGAGTGTTTTCTGGGAAAAATCAGATGTTGCCTTTGCAGGAGCTGGGGCTGCTCACATGAACCAATGTCACCAGTGCAGTGAGAGAGAGTTGTTTCTTCCATGTAATACAGGAGAGAATTTATTGAGAGAGTTGCAAATGCTGCTAAAATGAAAAGGTATCCTAACTACATTCTTATAAGATGATGTCTCTATTCTATCCAAATAGGATGCATATTTCAAGACAGGTTCAGAGTCCTTTATCTGTTAAGTGAAGTACTTTCAAAAAAATTACACTTCAAAATCAGGTGTAATTCCCTGTGCATATCTGAAACCCTTATAACCCAATAAATTTGAAAATTCATTCAAACTTTGATTATTTTGAACAACCATTGCCACCTCTTTGCTTGCATCTGGAAATACAACAAATTTTTACAAAATAAATATACAAAGAAAATGGTTTGTATTTTTTATTAATGGTTGTAGTTACACCAGAACACAGCAACATGCCAACATAAAACAGTAGCACAGTTTGTAGGGTTTTTTTGGTTTATATCTGGTGAGATTTTAATTGATCAAATTTAACATTCAAACAGTCAAAGAAGCCAGAATATTTCACTTAAAAGAAAAGGCTGACAGAGTCTGGAAAATATCTTAGTTTTCTGTTTTTACTGGCATGTATGTTTTTTAAAAATGCAAGCCTCTTCTTGTTTCACTAATAGATTTAGTGGCAGTATGAACATTAAGTGATAATTGCTTGGCAATCCAATTTACCTTATATTTAGGAATATTTATTTTTTGCAATCCTGTCTACTGAAGCCAGCATTGTTTTATGCCTAACAATACCTACTAGCATATTTAGTGTTTTGCACATGGGGCAAAATGTGCTCCATGATCCTGCACTGCTCTTTTGGGGTTATGATCATGTGGCAGTTGCCTGCTACGGGACATACGAGAACCAATTTTTTTCTGGGCCACTGTTTCAAACCTTGCAGGTTTTTCAACTGACCATGACAGAAATCTCTAAAGGAAAACAACATTGCCCTGCCTAGGATTAGTTTTGCCAGGGTGATTCTTTCTGGAGCCTAACAATGGGGAGAAAGCACAGTTTGTTTTGGTGGACATTAATTGGTGTTTGGTGTTTGGGAAGATGATTCAAAATGAAAATTGTGAGGTTTATATAATTCTTATTTTTTACTGATGCTTTAAATAACTCCACCTGCACTCTGCGGGTAAATTGTTGCATTCTTAAGGAATTTGTCAGAAAGGACCGACAGAATGGACCTGAAGTCTGTAGGAAAGGAAATATGGAAAGTATTTCCTATTTGCCACCTGGCATGGCTCTGCCTGAGAGACACATACACTGCAAAGTTAATCACACTGATGTTCTGATCCTGTAACACATGGCTCCAGATATACTTTACTGTGTTTGTAGCCTACTAGAAAATTCATGTGTGCCAAAGAAAATACTTACCTGAATGTTTGATCTAAGAACTACTGGCTCCTTCTGTGCTGACAGTAAGCACCATTCTCACATCTGATTTTGCATTTAAAGAGAGAAGCTGTGAATATAAATTCTTGGCCAATGGCATCCTGGCCTGTATCAGGAATAGTGTGGCCAGCAGGAGCAGGGAAGTGACTCTTCCCCTGTACCTGGCACTGGTTAGGCAGCACCTTGAGTGCTCTGGGCCAGCTCTGGGCCACTCACTTTAGGAAGGATGTTGAGTTGCTGGAATGTGTCCAGAGAAGGGCAACAAGGCTGGTGAAGGGTTTGGAACACAAACCCTGTGAAGAGTGGCTGAGGGAACTCGGGTTGTTCTCTCTGGAGAACAGGGGGCTCAAGGGGGGACCATATCTCTCTTTACAACTCCCTGAAAGGAGGCTGGAGCCATGTAGGGGCTGGCCTCTTCTCCCAGGCAACCAGTGATAGCAGGAGAGGACACAGTATTAAACTGCACCAGGAGAGGTTTTGGTTGGACATCAGGAAGAATTTTTTCATGGAAAGAGTGATTGGGCATTGGAATGGGCTGCTCAGCATGAGAGTGGAGTCACCATCCCCAGAGGTGTTTAAGGAATGACTGGATGTGGTGCTCAGTGCCATGGTCTAATTGGCACGGTGGTGTTTGGTCATAAGCTGAACTCCATGACCTCAGAGGTCTTTTCCAACATAACTGATTCTCTGAGTATAAATATAAATATAAATACAAATAATATAAATATAAATATAAATATAAATATAAATATAAATATAAATATAAATATAAATATAAATATAAATATAATGTTTTCTCCAAATATTCTATTGTATTTTTAATCAAAGCTTCATGGCGTTGTTCGAACAGGGGTGTTTTAGCCCTTCAATAAGACAAGAAGATGATTTTCTCAGGACATTACCAAAATTTTCTTTCAAACACACTTAAATGTTCAAATGGAAAGTTTAATCCATTAACTCACATTGCAAGTGGCTAAGTCCTACAACTTGATCTTTTTTGGTCCTTATTTTTTGTTTTTGCAAAGTAGTAGTTATATACTGGAACTTACAAAGTGCTGAGTAGAGTATTCCCCATAAAGAAAAACTCTTAATGTTAATCATGCTCAGAAAAAAGCTGCCAGATTGGAGCTAAATATCTGCACATTCTCTGTATTTCTCCAGCTGGGCACCTTTTTCCTTCCTGTGAAAAGATGGATGTACTTCTATGACATTGAGCTTGAGCTGGGAGATTCTAAGTCCAGTCTGATATGCTACAGCCTCATTAAATCATGGCTTTATTTAAAAAATTGTGATAATAAAGATTTTGTCTTTTTGATTCTGAACTCTTTGGATGGCATTTATTTCCTAGCTATATAGAACCATTAAGGCCTTACTTTCAGATCTTATGGCACGCTGTAAATAACAGCTATCACTTATGGGGCAGATGTTTAACCCCTGGGCTGACTTTCATTAGGACTCCTATTACCCAGCTTTGGTGTAAAAATGTCTTGGGGGGACTTCTCCTCGCCAGCTCTGTGCAGCACTGTGTAATTGCACAGCAAACAGTATTGAAGCTTTAGAGAAGATTTTATTCAAAGCCGTGTGCTTCCAGATATGTAAAAGTAGGGATTGTCTTTACAAACTTTCATTTTCAAAATGGCAATGCTTTAGACCTTTTAAAAGATGGATTCATATAATGAACATTCATTATGTCTACTCTTCAAAATGCCAGTTTCCAGCATTTATTTCACTGCAAGTGTAACTCACTTTCTCTCTTTTTTAGTAATTGTTATAATTATAGGGTATAATTTCTTTTTTTTTGCAATTATGTATATTATCTCTCTATAAACGTACCCATGTGAGCTCCATGTTGTCCTTTCTTTATTTGTTTCATTAAACACTAAATCAATGAACTTTAAGCAAGCCAAGGTTAGTAATGTGGCATTAAGCATTAATCCATTAAACACCCAGACTGTAAATCTACTACATACCTCTTTTGAAGCGGTTATAATATGCTATACAATTAATTATCTGGAACTTGAATACACTTAATTTATGTGAACTGCAAAATGGAACTATTAGTTGAAAACATTATACTTCCATTATGAACAGATGCAACAGACTTTAAGGTCTAAAACCCTTTTAGCAATCTCAGACGTAGCTTGCCTACACAGCACCTTCTGAGAAATGTTTGGCTTGTAAGGACAAGCTCACCTCAACTGTTCTGACAACAGTGATTTACACCTGTTGGGTGGCCTCTCTGTCTGTCAGCATGCCTACATATGAGCTAGTCTGTTCTTCTCAGGCTCCTCACACACTCTGCTTCCTTTCTCACTACGAGAGCCAGAAGTCTGATTAGCATCATATACAGCAATGTACTGCTAAACTGATGACAGATGAGTGAAGGCTGGAAGGCAGAACTGAGCTCTCTGTTAGTTGCCATTTCTGGAGGCGTTTCTTCCATAAGCACAAGGCAGGGGTAAGAGTTGAAAAGACATATCTTTGCTGTGCTAGTACACCTAGCAGCAGGTATACTAGGACAAAAAAAAAGAAAAAATCCCGAAGTGTATTTATATTAACAACTCTGGGCTAATCTGAGGAGCCCAGTTTAATATTCCATCTATGAGGTGCTGGTGCTGCAGCATGCTGCAGTGGTATTGTTGGTCATGCTTAAGCTCTTGTCCTTTTGGTGTTGGACACAGACTTGTCCTTAGTATGGCTGAATAAAACTGGGGAAAGTAGAGCCTAGAAGTAGGGGTTCAACTTGGCTAGTTCACAAAGCAAGCCAAGATGTAGTAGTTCCTTTTACTGTAGTCCCTGTAAATGCCCTACAGTCACAAAGCTCTGCAGTATCCCCAAGAGGGAAGGCCGTAATGCTTTGTGGGTAATATGTAAAAATATAGTTATAGCTAACCATTAGAAGAGGTAGGACAAAGCTTGTAGGGGATACTGCTGTTTTAAAAGAACTCCACATCTTCTCCTTGGCTGTTTGTCTGTTCTTGGTTCATTCACAGTATTTGTTAGAGGTATATATAATATATATAATACACATATACATAAATGTAGAAGCAAGGTTATCAAAATTATAAAATAATTTACATCAAAATTCACACAGAAATACTGTTGCAGATGAAAAGTGAAAGGACTCTTCATTCTTGCTAGGTTTTTCTGTCATAAGCTGAAGTCCCTGTAAATGCCCTACAGGAAAAAATGCATTATTTTGTTTTGATGATAGTACAGCCTTTTTGAAGGGGTTTTGCAAAATTGAAAAAATAACTTCAATGTGTTGTTAACCTACTTTTATGTATATCCCAGATTTGCTCTTATTTAAGTTTTCAGTAAATCCCTCCGCATTTCTTTTTTTTTTGTCAATGTCCATAAATCATTTGAAACCAACATAATGAAGGGCAGTGTTGCCTGTGACACCTCTCACATACACACCCAGCTGCTCTGTTGTCTTTTCTTGCTATCATCTGTCACCAGATGATAACAGAATAATTCTGGAGATACTGATAGTTTAATTAATTGGAGTGGGAGGGGGGATCCTTGCTTTTCCAAGGTCCTGTTTTGTGATGGCAATTGCAAGGGGGGGGCTAATACAATACATCTTTTGTGGCCTTAATGATGTGGGCTTTTCTTTGCCACAAGTACTTAAAATTCATGAGGTAGTGGGTTAGGAGATATTAGAGGAAGGTCCCTGCGCAGAAATGTTACATACTGCAATATAATTAATAGAACAGCAAGTCTTTAAAACTTACTGCTCTACTTGGTTTGGCCATTTGGTAATAACTTTCAAACAGAAGTGCAGAGGGCTGAAATCAGCCCTATTTTAAAACAAAAGCATCCCTTTAAAGAAACATATCCTAAATAGTTATAATTATCTATAACAATAATTAACTTTGATATATCATTTATACATCTGTAAAAGCCTCATGCTGACCATGCTGTGAAGTTTTTTAAAAAAATGTACTGTGTGAGCTCTTTTGATTTTCCTAAACCTGCAGGATTTTCCCCTAAACAATGAAGATTTTAACATGAAATATGATGAATACTGAAAAATCCACTGGGTCTTGCCCATGTTCTATAAAGATGTATTTACTAAACTGAGGTTAAACACCTCTTAGTCCTCTTCAGTTCTGACATATTTAGCATTGTGGCAGATGATGTGGTTAACAAGGATGAACCAGATGGAAAATAGTCATTAGCAGTTTAGTGCAACATCATAACCTTTCTCTTCACTGCAGATGTGTGGTAAAAAAAATGTCTATTGCCCTTCTGGACAGTCATCTCTTGGTGTGACTGGTTTCTAGGTTTCATGTGTTTCCAAGAGAAGTAGGCAGAGAAGCCTACTTACTCTAATTTCTATTTCTAGCACTAAAACTACAGGATTTGCTCTCAACCTCTGACTATTTATCAGGCACCCTAAGACCAGGAAAGGATCACTAACCACTGACTTGTTCCTCAGAAGAGATTTCTCAGTGCATCCTGCCTCAGAACCCTACAACATTCACATCCATCACTCCAGGCACATACCCAGGGAATTTTCTCAGCTGGGGAGTCTCTGTGCTGGTGGTTTAACCTCTCTGGTAAAGACATAAAAACAGAAAGGATGCAATTAAATGTATCTCTGTGCCACAAAGGCATTATGCTTAAATATGCCTTTAAAAAGTATTGAAAATTAAACATATTTGAAAATACTGAGAGATGGGAGGCATTCTAGTGTTATTCCTCATTTCCTGAGTGCCTGGGCAGCACTGCATCCCTGTGTCCTTCCGACACGTGGCAGTGGTGTGTCCTTCTAGCTCAGTTTGGGCTCTTACATGTAAGCAGGTCTCTGGCTCTCTGACATGATGCTCTGGAAATCTCCAGCCATTTTCTACCTCCTTTTACCAGGGAAACACATTACTCCAGAAGAATGAGAATAATTCCATGTAAGTTATGGATTTCTGCTGCTGCCCAGTAGCTCTTCAGAGCTGGGTAGTCAGCTGGAAGGCAATTCAGTAGGATGCCTTCAGGCAAATTTAGACAATTGTCATATGATACAGCTGTATTTTAATTTCCTTTATTTTAGGTTTTTATTTTGTGTATTGTGAAGGCCTAAAATGAATAAAGCAAGTTTCCTCTGGCATGCATATTTTAGCTTATCTAAACTTCAAACTGTCTATTTGTCAAGTGTCAAACAGCCCCAGTTCCATACATGTGGCTGTCTTAGAGGCAGTAAAATTAAATGACTGGATAGATGATTTTAAAATGCTGCTAGGACAGCTGACAGTTGTCCAGCTTGTCACAGCCTGGAGCACAGCCTGTGTTGCTGCTGCTGTTTGAAGTTGTGTGTGTTTGGTGGGGTGGGAGAGTTGAAACTATGACTGGATTTAGCCTGTTCTGACAGCAGACGTTGCATGATATTCCTTGTTTCTCCCTTGTCTGGTGCAGGAAGAGCCTGGCTCAGCTATTCCCCCATCATTTCCAGGAGCAGTGAATATCATGGGAGGTCTCATGTCTCCTCTTCCTCTCCCCCTTCCTTCCTGGAAGCTGCTAAATTCCCCTTAAACCAACAGAACTCGGGAAGTACCAGGTACATGACACTCAGGTATCTCTGTAAGCCACTGGAAAATGGAGCTTGGACATTTGTTAGTGTTAGTTCAACATTAAGATTGAAGTTAGATCCCTTAAACTTTCAGAGTGCTTATCTAAGTTTTCCCTGTGACTATTTGCTAGTACCAAAGGGCAGCCAAATGAAAGACATGGCAATAGTGATGACATTTTGCTGTGACGGAGTAACATGGTTAAAAATAATAAAAGAAATAATAGTGCATTGTTCCTGTAGGTGAAAGCAAAAATAAACCCAAACCAGAACACACACACACACACACACACGCACACACACACACACACACCTGACAATAAATGAGATTTGTGCCTGAAAATACCTTTTATCTCTCCCTTAAGAGATCTCTTAATTCTTTCTGAAGACTAATAGATTAAAATTGATCTAGGACAACTTACTAATGATTTAATCAAACTTGCATCTGCACTCTGTTTCTCAGCTGAATGAATTTGAATGCAAAATAGGATTCAAAGTAGTGACCATTGTGCACAGGAAAGAACAAAGAGAGATTTAATTTTATGTGCATGTCAGGTGTTTTGAGCTATGGATTTAAGTGATCAACAGTCTATATTTGGTTCAGGGCACAGTGACGTATTTTACAAGATGTGTCACAAGTCAGATTCTTCTGCTGTAATTTCTAACCTCAGTTTTAAACACTTGCAGCATCATCTAGAATTTAGAAAAAAGAGCAACTCATCACCATGCCAATGGAACAAAAACTGCTCTATGATTTAAATACCTATAGCTTCATCATTTACTCAGTTGTATGCTTTCAGTTTGCTAAGCATGAGGTTGGTGATTAAACTGGTGCATAATTATTAGCAACAGAGAGACTGTTGTCAGATCTCACAGTCTTCTGACCAGGTGCAGGCTTCTCGGATTCAGTCAGAGCCTGACTGTCAGTTTTATGAACAATCCAGCAAAATAAGTGACTGATTTCCATCACAGAGGCAGTTTTCAGCAGATTGTCACAGTAAAACTCTGTTTCTGAATAGTGTAATGAACATTCTGATGTTTGCAAAAGCAATTTTTTATATATAGACAAGTGTGAGTGTAAAAGCATTAACAATCTGATCCCAGTATGTCTCTCTAGCTTCTTATCTGTATCCTTTCATTAATATCCATCTATTTCACTCTGATGTCAATCAAACATTTTGTGATAATGCAAACAGAACAAACATGGCCTGCTAAATTAATCCAATGTGATGAGGACTTCAAAAGATTAAATTTCTTTGCTCTGTTTCTTCAGCACACTTTCATGATGAAAACCTAGATGGCTGGTTTGCCAAATGTTTATCCGAATCTCAAATTTAGGCAGGATAACACAGGCAGTGCATTGCAAGAGCAATGAGTTTTTGCTCCCTACAAGGACAAACTCATTCTGGATTCAGAGTGTCTTTGTGGGGCTTGAATCTCGTGTCTCTGCTGGTGCTCTCAGAGGTGATGGCTCATTTGCTGAGCTGGTAGATGCAGGAGTTTTACCTTGTAGAGAGACCTGTCTGATGCTTTCTGTTATTCCTGACAAGGGGCTGACTTATGCTCATCTCTCCTAAGTACATCCACCCTCTGGTTTTTGTACTTGCTGCTGCTTCAGTAGTTTAGCACTGGTGTAGGAACATGGATGAAGAGCAGGATCCCTGCAGCCAGAGGATGGCAGAGAGCATCCCTGGGCTCAGGCTCTGGGCTCCTTGAGCACTGCCCGTGCTGCACCTGGGCTGGGGGCTGCAGGAGCCAAACTCTGTGGGTGCAGCACTGAGCCAAGCAGCATGCAGCATCATGACACAGCAGCTACCCAACTCTTGGTCTGCACCTGCTTCATGTCCTGCCAGGTCAGAGATGACAGCCCTTGCTCTGGAGAGTGGCAGCCAGTGTGCAAAACTGCACAGGGCTGAGTGACCAGACAGCTCAGAGAAAACTCAAGCTGATAACCTTGGTTTAGACAAACCATTTTTAGAGGATGAGACTCTCTTTTCTGCAGTGTGCTCTCACTTCTGCCCCTTTCTCACTGTAATTTGCTGTGTGGTTTTGCTAAATTAACCTAAATACACAAATATAATAAGCACCCAGTATAAAAATACAGGCTCCTCAGTGAGAAGAGAAACATTTTGTTAACATGCTTTTAAAGTGTTATTCTGCAGGATAAACAGTACCATGTTGGAGAAAGCAATCATAAACACTGTTTTCCTCTTTCACCATATTGCAGCGTAAATTTGTTACTGGACTTGGCATTTCTACCCCTCTTTGGAGGTATTCATGTCCTGTGCCAGTATTGGAGATGAATAGATGCTGAAGCTTTCAAGTGCATCCTATTTACTTATGAAATAGAAACAACTAACCAGAAACTCATGTACAATAATTATACACTAACAAGCCTGTTTACTCTCCATCTCCTTTCGAAGTATGTGCCCTGTTACTCACAATTTTATAAACACAACAGTAAATAATTTTGAATGTTTTAAAAATAGGTTATAAAAGCAGTATAATTTCACTTAATGAATATATACAACAGTAGGAAAGAGTGAGCCATGTTCTCCATCACTGGAGGGAAGCACAGTGCTGGCAAAGATGAGTGAGACCCTACAGAAGAGCTATGTCCTACAGTTGTTTGGGGGAGAACATGTTTAGACTAAAAAAAAAAATTGATTGAGCTGTAAAAATAACTTTAAATATTGATAAAATAGGAGGGAAAACTTAAAAATTCTATATTTATGAAATGGATGAATGTTTTATTAACAGTGACTTAGGTTCCAATTCAAGTAATTTTAAAAGCCAAATCAGTCTAACTTTTTGCTTGAAAAACAATGTCACATTATAAGTTTTGTGGCATTGTGTTAATCTCACAATATTTTAACTGCCAGTACTACTGGAAATTAATATTTGCATTGAAACAAGTCTTCCTTTCTTGGTAGGAACATGAAACCTTTCCAGTAAAAGTGGTTTTGCAAAGCTGTAGCCCTTTGAAAGTTGTAAGCCCAAAAGAAATTGAATCACAAAAATAGGACTTTCATGGATCTTAAGCTGGAAACCTGGAAATAGGTTTTGTGAAGGAATAATCATTCTAAAAGAAATGGTTTAACACCTTGTTAAGGGAAATATATCTGTCAGCTACAGTTTCTACTTCAGCTCCTCAGCAATAAAAGATGAAGGAGCAGGCTAGTCTGGAAGCATGGAGGGAATGATACCTTCTGATGTTCTCCTAAATACTCATGTTTGTAGTGCTTCACAATTTTTAGTGTAATATCCTTGCAACATACTTCTGAAGTGGAGAAGAGCCATGACTCTCTTTATACTGATGGGAATTTGAAAACAGGTAAGCTGAACTCCTTTGATTTGGATCAAGCAGATTGTTTATGGTCACAGAGGAGATTTGTGGTGAAATGGAGAGGAAAAGCAGGCTGTTATAATCCCCAAACTCACACACAGGTAGCAGGGCCATATTGTCTCCCTGGGAAACTGCTGGATCTGGTCTTTAGCTCTAATTCATTCATATTGCAGCCAATAATATCCATCTGTGACACAGCAGCTTCTCCTGATCTACAATAAGAAGACAGGCTCTGGAGAAACTGAAACATTTTAAAAGCCCTGGAAGAGGTTGCCCTGGCAGATGAAGCCTTGTGTCCAGCTCATAGGTAGCTAATCCTCATTGTAACTCAGTGAAGAGGGTGGAGGAGGGAGAAGCACTGGTTTATTAGTACAATAAATCAGGCGTTCCAGTTTTCTTAAGTTTTGCCTGAAGCTGGAAGATGGCAACCCCAAATCTAACTTCTCTATAAAGTCATTGGAGAGAACGACTTGATTACATGTAGAGGTGTGTCTGTTTCTTTCTGTGGGGCCTTTCTTGATCACTGCATGGCTGATACAAGAGCCCTGCAGCACAGACATCTTGGTGGCTGAGTTAGGTTTCTTTCCGATTGAGTTACGATGTTGGTGTCATGTCTTTCCTTCCCCTGGTGTGTAATGTAGCTCTCTCTGGGATGCAAACAGGAGAGATGACAGCAGCCTATGCTGTAACTTCATGGCTGATGCATCCACAGTCAAAGTACTTTGGTGTCTCTTCATTCTGGTTTGAAACCAAAACCAGTGAGAGACTCCAAGTCAGAAATACAATTTATTAGGAAAAGGGAAAAAAGCCCCACCAAAATACAGGCAATAATACAAAAGAAAAGCCACTGACAGAGTCAGAATACAACCTGACACCCTTTTGGTCATGGTGTTGGTAGCAGTCCAAATTGGAATGGCTGCAGTCCTCCTGGAAATCCAAGGGAAAAGCCTGAGTCTGGTGTCCCAAAAACCCAGATTATATCCAGTTAGGAATGCTTGGGTCCTCCCTCTGGGCGGAGCATCTCACAATGGGATGCTGTAACTTTTATCAGTCATGCAGTGACGTTCAATAGGCCATTAACAGCAGATGTCTTCCCAGAGGGAGAATTGGTTGTGGAAGAGATAAGGAAAACTGCCCACTTAACAGAAGACAACTGCCATACAGATGGCAAATGGAATACATCTTGCCTTGCAATCTGGGACAATCTTTTTGACTGAGAATTCAAAATTCAGTTTTCTGATTCTCCTATCCCCATGTATGTAGGTGTCCTGACTCCTGGAAATACGCATTGCACCCATCCTCAAATGCCTACATTATGCTGACAGTGACATGGGAGAAGGTGAGGGGAGCACCACGTGTGTACCTGAGCTGAGAGAGCAAAACCTTCACCGGGTGTTCTCAGGCTTCTGATTGCCAGCCAACAAGATTTTGCACATACCACAGTCACATATTTTATTTCCAAGGGTTACTTAATATGCTTAAAGAAAATCTGTAAATACTTGAAAACAAATTGTGAAGAAAATCATACCAGGTGCTTAAGGAAAAATAGCTAACTCTTAACACATGATTACAATTTTTTTTTTTTATTTCAAGGTTAGAAATTTAAACAGATTTTTTTTTTGTCATTTCTTGCCTAACAAATATCTGCCTTCATCATAATTTCTTTCCTAAGTTATTCTTTGAGATAAGAAATGAAGGAAAAGTGAGAAGTGGGAGGGAAAGAGTAGGTTTGCAGCTGATTTGCAAACACTTTATCAGGCCCTGTTGCAATAGGACAAGGAGTAATGGTTTTAAGCTGATGGAGGGTTGATTTAGATGAGATACAAGGAAGAAATTTTTTACAATGAGGATAGAAACATTGCTCAGAGACTGCTCAGAAAGATGATAAACACCCCATCTCTGGAAACATTCAAGGTCAGGTTGAATGGGGCTCTGAGCAACCTGATCTAGCTGAAGATGACCCTGCTTATTGCAAGACAGGCTGGATAAGATGGCCTTTAAAAGTCCCTTCCAATCCAGACCATTTTATGATTCTATGATTTGAACTGTTTTAACTGATGTTTTCATTTCCTCTGCTTATTTTTCTCAGGAAGAGTTCAGACATAAGCAATCCACTTACTCTTATTCACTTGAGCCAAAATACCAGGATAATTGTACCTGATGGCAGAAGTGGTGACTTCATGCGCTTTTGCAGGCACACATGCCTGCTCCAAGCCAGAATCTGTTCCTGACCTACTTCACTCAATACAAAGTTTTCAACAGATAATTAGAGAAATACTTTATTTCAAATATGTCAGCTAGTCAAGACTAAGTTTGCCCTTTCTAGTGGTATATTTTTAAAAGGGAGGGAGATACTCACTCTTGTTATCAGAGGTGTATCTTCTCACTTTAAGCTGAAAAAAGGGGGAAAAAGGGGGGAAAAAGGAAAAAGAGGAAAAATATATACTTTTTCCAAACAAAAGGGCAGATGGCAATTTTTTTTTTTTTAAGACACCATCAAGCAAACAAGAAATTCAATTCAGTTTTTATCTCTTAATGCCAGAAAGCAAGGAAGGTTCCATTTTGGTCGAACGTATGAGCTCTGTGTCTGGCACAACAAACAAATATTCAATGGATTTGTAATTTACCCTAGAAACTGACTGGTCTGATTGAATATAATGATGTCTGACAGTGCAGGGGCAGTGACTTGGCCTTTGTTAATGTACAGCTAACCAAGAACTACCATGCACAGATACTGGAAAACCAATTAGCTATTCTAAGAAGTATTGGCAGATAAAATGCTCTGATTAATCACACAAAATATGAGTAGTCCCTTATTTCTGTAACTCCTGTTTGAAAATGATCACTAATGCTTCTGAATTAACTAATTTAGTTGCTGGATATCCTAGCAGGGTTTTTTTTGGAGCCAGATATAATTTGAATATAATTTGATATATGAATTCTTAGGAAAGAACATAGCTGTGCATATAGGCTGATGTCAGGTATATTTATACACATAAAATGTGTATGTGTAAGAAACAAATGAGGTTTGCTTACTCTGCTGCATATCACAGCAAGCTGAGGGTTATTAAATTACAATTGCTACATCATGCTAACTTATTTTTTATTTGCAGCTTACTAGAACATTTTACTGCCAAATGTGCTATTTTCCTGCTATATGTTTTTAATGCAGACATACTAGTATGGTAATGCACTAGTCCTTAAATAATTTAAACAACAGAGGCTTACCCAGCCTTCAGATGACTTGTTTGATAAAAATTATACTTGCAAAAAGAATTCAGGTGCTCTTTCAGTGCATGGAAACTAAATAATAGAGTCCCTTATTTTCTTCCACAGAATCAATAGGAAGCAAGGGAGAAATATTTCCCTGATGAGAAATCACACACAGTGTTTGGCAAATATGTTTGTTTATGCAGCTAAAGGTGACAGAGATCAGGAAGAATAGGTAGAAGAGAGGCTGAAAACCAGCTGAGATAGTTCAGGAAGATGAATACATGGTGCACATCTAGTTATGGCATTTGAGGATCCCTTTTAAATAGTAATTTTCTTCAGTGAAGACACTCAACACAAGCCAAAAAAACAACTGCCCATCCTAAAAAGGGAAGGTATCTCTGCCATTCACCCACATACAAACATTACCCATTCTGTCTGAGCCTTTCCTCTCAGGCACAGGTCTTCCTTTCTCAAGTTGGCAGGAAGGAAAAACAAGTTACTGCAGCCCTTGTGAGAGTGAACTTAACTTTTCTCTTCTACTCATGAGTTCATGACTAATGACTGGAGGGAAAGAGCACCTGCACTTCTATGTTTTCTGCCTTCACCTCTTCACTGGCTCTCAGAAAGGACCACCCAGAGATCAGAGGCTCTGTTGACTGTCAGGTTTGGACCAAGCTTCACAGTGACTTCATTCGGGTTGAAGCTTTTTGCTCTCCAACCACTTGTTTGAAGGTCAAAGTAGACAGGGGACAGCAGACAATGATGCAGCGATCTCCCAATGGAAATACGCTAATTAAAACCAAATGCCTGTGATTTCTTCTCTTTTCTCATGCTGAGGATTTGGCCATTCATGGATGTTTCTGTTGACACTGCTGAAGCACCCCATTTCTCTCTTTTATTTGAGCTGAACCTGAAGGCATGCTGGGCTACCATCCAGAAAACAGCTCATGAACACTCACTAAAAATATATTCTGGTACTGTAATATCCAAACACATCTGTCCAGCAGACACTGTTGCACAACAGAGTTAGCAGGCTGCCAGTTGCAACCCTGGAACCCAAGAGTTGTCACTAAGAAGTTGATTAAAAGGGTAGCATTCAGCACAGGAATGAAAGCACATGAGGAGCCTGTGGTTTCTACCATGGCCTCCCACCCAGAGACCCTTTAGGTCAGGACTGGGAGCAAGCAGCTATAACAAATTTAAACCTGTCTCTGCCCTGTTCTTGCAGGCTGCCTTTGAAGCTAAGCCATGGAGGATATGGTGAGGGGAACACCCAAATGTAAAGGTAAGAGTGAAAGGGGGTTCTTGCAGCACCAGGACCACAGCCTGGTCCTGATGCATCTTGCAGGTAGATGCCAGGCTACCACTGCTCCTGCTGGGTGCCTTAATTAAGTGTCACAGTATTTTGCTTGGGTAAACATTGCCATAATGTAAACAACTCTCTGTCCTGGAAG
Organism: Vidua macroura; assembly: GCF_024509145.1. Classification (NCBI taxonomy): domain Eukaryota; kingdom Metazoa; phylum Chordata; class Aves; order Passeriformes; family Viduidae; genus Vidua; species Vidua macroura. The sequence continues at coordinate 32,377,932 of NC_071571.1, forward strand.
AGATGTTTTGCAAGCATAGCTGTTTTCAAGATTTTCCGTAAGTGGATGTACAAGCTATGAGGAGAAAAAAAATTGCACAAAAATAATTACAAAACCCCCCATTACAAACCAAAACCAAACAAAACCAAAATAACCACCACCACCAAAAAAAAACCAACCAACCAAACAAACAAACAAAACAAAAACAAACAAAAAAACCCAAAAAAAAACAAAACCAAAAAAACCCAAAACCCCAAAAAACAAAAAAACAAAGAACCAAACCAAACCAAAAACCAAAAACAAAACAAAGAGAGAATTTGGGCAGGTTAATAAAGCCTTTGTTCTTGGTAATAGCTTTAACATGTTAATGAAGTGATCCTTGATTTTGTTCAAGGAAAACATGTGCTTCGTATTTTTGCTGTACAAAACAATGAGAGAAAAATGTATTCAATTTTGCCTCACTCTACCTTAACAAAAAAATTGCTTAGTGTTGTCTCTAATAAAACTGAAAATGAGGAATGAAAGTACAGATTGCTCTGTGCAAGGTCTAATTTTTTGTGTGCATTAGATTAACTATCTCTGCCCAATTTTGTGATAATAAGGCAAATAAGGAAAAAGCCTCAGTTGAAAACCTCAGCATATAATCAGCAATTACAAGTGGGTAGTGCTTCGTTGTAGAGGTTTTTATGATCATTATGGATGGTAAGAGTCTTGTTTAAATATTTGAATATGATTTCCCAGAATCAGTTAGGTACCTCTTTGTAATGACTATTGATGGAGCTGTCCATGTACTCACCACCCTGTTTTTTTGAGATTGTGGCCTCTGAAATCTGCAATATTAATTTATCATCTGCCTCTGTGCAGGGCCACTTTCAGCCAAAGGTGGATAATGGGATCCCAGGGTGGCACCACTACAGGGAAGCTCTGTAGAGCTTCTAAAGAAGCAGGGATACTTCTCCTGTAGCTCCATAGGGAGATCTGCAGCTCCCCAGCCTTAAGCTGAACAAGACACCAGAAGATTGTGACTCACTGAAAATTAATCTTGTCCTAAAAATTCTGGCAGACAGTCTAACCAACTCACACTGAGCTAGAATAAGAAGATTTGTATGCTGCAAAAACAGATGAATAAAGGAAGTTCCCTCCCTGTTTCATGTTCATAACTTCTAAGATTTAACAGACAACAGAGATGAGTATAGACATATTTAGAATAAAAAAGAACTGGTAAAGAAATTCTCCAAAGTTTAAATGTAATGGAATTGTGATGGAGGACCAGTAGGTGCTAAGAAAAGTCTCTAGTATGGAGAGATGATGACTCTCAGAGCATTAATGAACCTTTCCAGAATACAAAGAAGCTGAACCACACATTTGAATTCCACAGTGGAAATTGGTTGCTTCCTTAAATATCACAGCCTTTTAAGTTCTGCCTTAAACAATTAAAAGACACTATTGTTAGTAAAAAAACAATTATTTGTTCATTGATTTTGTAAAATTCTCATCTGGTAGGTAATTTATATGCTGGATTGGGCTAGAAAAAAAAAGTTGTTTCTTTCTAACAAATGCATTAATGCTACAAAGGAAAGGGAGGAAAGGCTGTTTTTTTCTTGGTCAAAGAAAAAGAGTGAAGATGTCAAAAAGGAGCTGAAACTTTCAAAGAAATAGCTTGTGCACAGGAAGGAATCATGGTATTTTAATGCATGCAGCAGAAATTTTACACTGTGCTGAAAAGTGCATGTATAAGCCCACACTCGTGCAATGTGCAACTCCAGGAAAGGTGCAGGCGAACATAACATGACTAAAGCAGGCTTTGCCTTTATGTGATTGATAAAGACTCATTAATTTTACCCTTATGCACTTTGTCTATTTCTATCTCGGCTGTACTTCTTGCACCCTTCATTTGCAGCACCAAACATCCTGGATTGCAGCTGAGAAATGTCATGTGCCTGGGTGACATGCACTTCTAGGGTGGAGGACACCTCTGGCTCACCTCATCCTTAGTATGTTTCTGGAGTCTGATGCTGCTCTGGAAATGTCCTTTTTTGGGGGGATCTACCATCTGCTTTTGAATCAAATTCTTCCCACTGAACAGCAGTTCACTGCTCTATTTTCTCACATCAGCTGCTCCACTGAGTATTGCTGGGGCAAGGGTAAGGGAGACTCACTCTTGTAGGGCTGCAAGAAAATAATCCACCAAGGAGAACCAAGAGAAAGAAATAAATGCTATAATTGGATTGTGCCCAGGCATTGAATCATTTAGCACAAAAAATGAAAAAAAAAGACCTGTGAGTTGACTGAAAAGACCCATACCTGCAAGGTATTTGGAACTGGCAAACATTTCAGCTGCTCCTCATAAAATACTTTTGTCAATGGTTCGCAATCTGTGCATTTGCTTCCTGCATGATGAAACCAAACAGAGACATGCACATGAGAAACACACAGGCACTAAACCGTCTGAGTTAAATTCATCCTTTGTGTAATTCCAGCAACATTTCTCTGTTGGATTTGAGTGCTCAGCATTTACAGAAGAATCTGGATTGAGTTGATCTTGCATGAACCAAGCCAAAGTTGTAATTACAAGGCTTGGCAAGGCATATATCTCTTTCCTGCTTATTTTATATTTGCCATTGTTAACAGTGAGCGAGTGCCTCTGTTATTCACACACCAGTCTCAAATCTATGGAGAATGTGGGGAGATGAGGAGCTTGATCTGAGAGAAACTGAAAACATAAGGCTCAAATTAAAGCACTCTGCAAATAAAGTGAGGGTTTTTAACTATCAAAATGCAGGAAGCAGTGGGTGGCAGATAGTATTTTCCCTCCATTTAATTTGACAGTTTAGAATATCACCTACTGTTTTCTGAAGGAAATTGGTACATTTAGATTAAATCTTGAATTATATACCATGCAACACTGTCTTAGATATGGCTTCTCCTTTCATTACAAACTGCTTCTGTGAGGAATTATTCCTGTTACTGATTTTTTTTCTCTATCTTCACATGATTTTTTTGTGTACACCCTCTTAACAAACATCATTCTATACTTTTCAGACCAAATTTGTTTTTTCTTTGCATGCATCTGCTGCATGTTATTCTCACAAACCTAACAGTGTTTCCCCTTCCAGTTATATTCAGTTTTGCCCCATAAATATGTAGTAAGGGCAGTAGTTCCTACAACCAACTTGCGTATTGCAGGTTGTAGGACTCTCTGAGCTGATTTGTGTTTCATGTAGAATACTGGCTTTTGAACTACATTCAGTCTTTGTTTAAAAACTGATCTTGTCATAAGATGCGTTTCACCACAACCAGTTTTTGCATCTTATTTCCATTGTATCTCCAGCCTTAACTTTCATTTACTTGCTTTGTCTGCTGAATTGAATAACCCATTAACAAAGTTGTATTCCCTTGTAAGTACTTACAAACTCTTCAAATTCCTTTTCAACCTTTTCTTTCATTAACTAAATCGATTAAGTTCCTGCAGTGTTATTAACACATGCTTTCTCTTGTTCTTTAATCTTTTTCTGTGCTGCATTATTCCCTCTCAATGTCCTTTCCAGAACACAATATTCCAGTTGTGATTACATCAATGTTCAGTGCAAAACCAGGACCAGTTCCACATCTTTTTAAGAGATCTGGGGCTCCTTTTTTGGCCACAGAACTGAACTGAGAACACATGTTCTTTCCTAGGAATTATGTTCCTGCTTAGATGAGATCTCATATTCATAAGGAACATTGTTTATCCAAATTGAATCCCTAGAGATGCCTCACTTCCTTTGTTTTAAAGACATATGATCACCAGCTGGTCTGATTAAAGTGTTTTTTTATTATTATCCACCTTGCCAGGTGGTAAAATTCGGCTAAGCATTGAATGTTTGCTTTTATATTTCCCCTTTTATGTGTCTTTCTGTTGGCCTATGTATATGTGGGAGAAAGTGGGCAATTTTTGATGTGCACATCATACTTCTGACGCATCATAAAGTGCTCTCAATCCCTCTGCATCAGCCATCCATCATCTTAATTATATATTCCTCACCCAGTCTTTGTGTTATCTACAGTTCTCATCAACGACAGATTTATGCTTCCTTCCACGTCTCAAGCAAAAAGTTTAACTGGTGTAGGACTGGATCCCCAGTGAACTTCACTGAAAGCACACTTCCCTGCAGTGACATTCTGGAATGCGAGCACTTGCCAGTTTTAATCCCTTTAATGTGTGTGGTGTTGATCCATGGCATCCTTAATCAACGTTTTTTTTGCAGTATACGGTACTGACTGTGTAAGATGTCTTGTAGAAGCCCAAATATAGTGACACCACTAGCTCTATCAGGCAATTTTTAATCTCATCAGAGAAAGATATCAAGTTAGTTTGATGGATCTATTTCCCAAAAAACCCCACTGAGTGGCGATAATTATACTGCCTCCCTCTTATGCCTCATTAATTAGTTCCTGTATCAGCCTTTCCTCTATTTCACCTGAGACTGATGGTAGTCAGTCTGAAAATCTGGAATTACCTGAGTTGTATCATTTATTCCCTCTTAATTTTTGTTTTTAATACTAGTGTTACCTTACTTTTTCTCATCTTCTCAAACTTTCCTGGTATTACAAGATTTATTGAAAAGATCAACACTAATGGTGTGGAGGGGCTTACACATAGACTCCTTTTAGACTCTCATATATTCATTTTGAGACTTAGTGCTATAAATATGTCTAAAATCAGTAGCTCTTATTTGACATCTTCTGATGCACTGTTGGAGTGAAAATTGCTTCATGATTTTCTTATGAAATGAACACATATCTGATCCCTTGCCAAAGATACACCAGTTACTTATTCAACACTTCTGCCTTTTCTGGATTATTCTTGGCAATTTTATAATTTCCAGTCTCACTGTTAGTGTTCCTTTCTCTCCCTTTATGTACAAAATGTCTTTCTGACTATTGTCAACCCTATTTACTACAGATTTGCATTCTTTACTTCACTTACTAGCTTTCTTGTTTTAAAAGTCCTAGCTTGTAATCTCTATCCAAGTCTACATAATCAGCAACTTTTTTTCTTTTGGATTTTTTTTTCCAAATGTGACCTTTATTTTTATAACAAGCAAGATTTTTTTGTGTGGTCTTGAACATCAGTGGTCAGTCACCAATTGACACTTTTATCCCCGGTCATTTGGGCTCGTGAGGGCTGGCAACTTCCTTTAAAAGCAATCCCAATGAAGAAATGAAATATGTGAAATAAAAGTGAAGAAAGTGAAATAAAAAAAAGAGTTCTGTAAAGAGTATAAGCTTACAAGAGGTGTCACCTGTGAGAGGCTGTTCATCAGTGACTGTTCAGACAAGAGTACCCTGTCTTAGGAATGAGAAAGCAGTTTAGCTATATTGAAAAAAGCTGTGCTGTTACCTTGCCTTCATGGCCAGAGAACCGCCCTGGGTCATTGTAGCTGCAAATGCAGATTTCCTGTATGCTTCCGACTATCTGGTTGGGTTTAGGGAGACTTTGTTTGACTTTTACCCACTAATTGCTGATATAACTACTTAAAAAATCTAAAACCTGGGAATATAAACTTAATGATAATATCATCATGGTAATGCAAAAGCAATGTCATATTAATTTTGCACTGCCTGGTAAGTACATTAAAAGCAAATGTGTTATTTTGTTACAATGGTGAAGCTACCACAATTGAACAGCACCACTGAGTGTAAGAAAGCTACAATAGGGACTGGTTTGATCATTGGTTTGACCTTTAAAAGTGGATCATTTGTTAATGTGATTTTGCTTCTGCTCAATAAAAAAATAATTGTCTGGAAACTTCTGAGAAATGTGGAAATTGTTCTCTGAACAATTAAGATCATAAAAAATACCAAACAGGTATTCAAGCAAATGCCAGAAAATCTTTGCAATTAATTTTGTGACCATATCACAAATATAACTGGAGAAATTTCAGCTAACTACAAATCTCCATCAAGTCTTCTATGAAAGAAATAAATTAATTGGACAATGCAGTTGAGATTTTGTTTCTTCAGAACAATGCTTTGTTGGTTCCATTTGAACACAAGTTTATACACGATCACAGGTGTGGCAAGTTCTTATACACTCAGAAACAGAGTACAACTGATTTAAAGTATATGATTACAGAAAAATACTGGGGTATTCCTAAGGTATGGGTACCTTAGGAAAATCAGATTTGTGGGTATAGTGGATGTCTTTCCCCCTCCTCAATGAAGTACCTTTTTCTGCACTGATTTCTGTTTATATTCATTTGATACTTTGATCCATGTGTACAAATGATGAGTTTTGTGCCAATGTGCTGGTTGTGAATGATTGCTGACTCTTCAGTATTGAGGTGACAGTCTTCCATTACCAGGAGGCTACAGAATTGTTGGGGACGCTTGTGTAGAGTGCTGGCAGATGAGAGCTTAATTACATCAACTGCTTCAAACATACATGGACAACAAATGGGAAGGAAAAGATCAAACCTGTATAAACAACAGTGCTATCTCTCAGCCAAACCTTTCAGGATTCAAAGGATGGGCACCCTGCGTAGCAAGTCTGTGCTTTGCCAGATGCATTTTGCAGAGCAAAGGCTAAAAGCTGTACCAGCATATCCTCCCGTGAAGCTTTGCTTGGAACTTTGGAAAATCTGAGCAGGGTGAACACCTCTCTGCTCTCCTTTCTGTAGACCATCCCTCCAGCTATCTGCAGAGCACTGGTGCTGTGCATGTAGCAGGGCTGGCATCGTGCCACCTTTGGCTTCCAGCCTACAGCTGGTCCCTTCATCCAACCCACGCTGATGCTTCCCAAAATTTGGTTCTCATTTGAGCATTACAGCTCGCATTTGTCTTTTCCTGCTTTGGGTGGAGGTTAGCATATTGCTTAAAGGGAGCCAAAAGTATTTCAGTCCATTCCTTCTCTCATGGGAGAATGTAGAAAGAAAGACCTTTCCACAAGATCTTAAACTCAAATATAATCATGGTGATTACAGATTGGGTAACTCCATATTTTCTTACAGAATCTCTCAGCAGGCAAAAATTAACAGGTGAGACCACAGATAGCCCAGCAGCACCATATTACACCTCAATGTCTTCTATTTGCATAAATAATATCACAGCTAATTTTAATAAAATTATGTATGATCTCTGTATTTTAAGATGACATTGAGAAAGTAGGATCTTCTGCAGGATTCCCAGTTATAACAGACCTCTGTCTTAGGTGAATTGCTCTGCAGCCTCCTATCTTTTTGATTTGATGATAAGTGTCTGAACCAGTCCTTAAACCAAGAGCCTACTTTGTCTTTGGATAACCAAATCTCACCCTGTATTACCCTGAAATTAAACAATCTATCACCCCTCCTCCAGGCTTAGATCTGCTTTCAAAAATGCTGCAACTGTGGCACTTAGCGTTTCCTGTGCTGCATGCTATGACAAGCAATAAAGCATTCAACATACACAAAATTATGAAACCATATAGGAGAAAGTTAACTCTTAGCTGTGTCAATGTTGCAGGACAGGAAGCAAAAGTAATTCTGTGAATTTGCTAGGAGAAAAGATGGAGTTTTTTGAGTATAATATCCACATTTTAGACAGATGGATGCTTTTCAGGTCCACTGCCTTGAATGTAGATGAATTTACTTCTGTACACATATCAGTATGTGGTAATATTCTACAAATGAACACACAAAGCAGGCTTTTTCAGAAGGTGTCTTTCTTATATTTGCCTCTCTGATTTACTCCCTGCAGGTAAGAAGTGTGACAGTTCTCTGTGTGTGTGTGATTGGATTCTTCAGTCCTTGGCACAATCTCATCAACCTCTGATATCTCTTATGTTTCAGGCAAGTCTTTGTTGCTTCAGTTTCAGTCAGAGTCACTCAGCACAGTCTTACAGTATAGTCTGTCTGGATTTCTCTCACTTTTCCTCCTATTTCCATCTTTAACACGATTTAAGTCAAGATGTCTATTGAAGCAGAGAATGATTAATTCCAGTAATTCTGTCTGTCTTTAAGTCATGACAACTTTGCCAAGTTCCTCATCTAGTGCACATGAAAAATCACTTTCTCTCAGCATGGAGAATTTTTTTATTTTACTTTAGATTCTTAATTCATTTGCTTTAAATTACTACCTTTTTGCAAGCTGTTCCATACTGACTTTGGTCTCAGCGGTAGATGTGTTGCCAGAGGTAGCATTCAGATCTCCATCCTACTAATCTGTCAGGGGTTTTTGTAGTCCTGAGGGAATGGAAAAGGGAAGAAGGTATAGGAAAACAAATGTCATTACAGTTGCAAATATTTGGTTTGGTTTGGTTTTGTTGCTTATTTGGGTATCATTGTGTTACTGTCAAAACTGTGCACTGCACCATATGTCCCCAGGACAATTGCTCATGCCCCTCTGACCTTGTTGCAGCATTTCATAAATCTCTTTGGCTGTGTTTTCTGGAAAAAAAAAACAACCCAAAAAAACCCCAACAACTTTCATTATGAGATTCCACCAGGCTTTATTTTTCTGATTTCCAGTCATATGTTGCTGTGATTGTGAGTCAAATGCTTGCAGGGCTTTTGCTGTGAAGCTATGAAAAACATTGCTTTAAATAACAAAGAATTTATTTGTTTTATGTCTTGGGTCTGCAGCTCACAGTCAGGTAGTTGTACAGGAGCCACTTGTGCATCACCAGTGGAAGTTCAAGCCCAGGAAAGCTGCTTTTCCCTTCCCTTCCCTGCTGGAGGACAGGAGGTGTCCCACAGACAGGTCAGTGGCTCAGTGTGGTAGCTCGGTGCCTGTGGTGTCACATCACCATGGCATGTGAAGGCACTCCCTGCCTCAGTGTGTGAATCACAGGCACAGAGTGGTTTGGGTTGGAAGGGGCCTTAAAGATCATCTAGTTCCACCCCTCTGCCATGGGCAGGGACACCTTGTACTAGTTGGTCCAGGTTGCTCAGGGCCTGATCCAAGTGGGCCTTGAACACTTCCAGGGATGGGGGATCTGCAACTTCTCTTGATAATCTATGCCAGTGCCTCACCACCTTCAGAGTGAAGAATTTCTTCACAATATCTAATATAAACCTATCCTCTTGCACTTTAAAACCATTAAGCCCTCGTCCTGTCACCCACCTCCCTGGGATCAGTGTTGGGCTCTCCTGGTGCTGCATCAAAGGTGACATAGGGGCACAGGTAGTCACCCCAGAGTGGTAGATGGTGCCAGTTGATGATTTCATTCCTGGCCTGGAATGCACAGCAGGAATGCTGTGGAACTGCTGCAGGACACTGCTGATCCTCATAGTTTGCTCTGAGATACAAAACCTCAACTGCTGGTTAGGATGTTCCTAAACCAGTTTTATAGAAGTTGGGAAAAATTTACTGGGGAAATAACATGACATACTCTTCCTGTTCTGACAGTTCCAGAAATCAGCTTTTATATCTCATTGAGGGAAGGATAGATGCACTGTTGGTTTGATCCAATAAGTTCTTAATTTCTTTTATATTTTCATCTTGTTTTACTTAACCAGGCCCTACTTTCTGGTGCAGTATTACAAATCTGCTTAATGCTTGCTGGACTTGCAAGGATGGCTCTTGAAAGAAATACTACTGCTGAGCAGACAGGAAGGGAAGTTGCTTTAGGATTACAGGGTTTTCTGTTCAACTCTGACTGGTAGGTACAGGCAGAGGTGAATAAAACTCCTGAAAAGGGCACATAGAATTTGAAGAGATGGTTACTGGTGTGATGTATAAAAAGCACAATGAGAAGTTTTTCTGAAAATATTGCTAAGAAGATTGAAATCAGCAACACTGTAAGGTTTGTGAGAGCCTAATTTTGTGAGATTAACAGCCGCATTTCCTGTCCAAATAGGTTCTGATAAATTCATGTAACTGCTGAATAATTATGCACTGCTTATCTGACTGAACTTCCAGTCCTGAAGTTTCAGCTTTTCTGGAAGGTTTGCTCAGCTATGGAAGCCTTTAGTGAGACATTTTAACTGCAAGAGCACAGGCAACATCAGCTGATAAAATCTGACATTACCATGTCTCTAGTACCACATAAATCTTTTCTTCCTGGGGCTCCAGTTTTTAACACTTTCTCCCTAGTAGGAGATTGATCTTGTTCCCATATATGAAGCAGGGACTATTAATGAGGTACTATGGAATGGTAGTTTAGGATCACTGATGTACAAGGCCTTACTTTGTTACAGTGAGAAAATGACATTATGCATATTTGTAATAATGAAGAACAGCTTTAGTTCCATGCCTGCAACAGAAAACATGTGATAAATAATGCTCTGTCCAAAGTTAAGCACACTGAATTTTGTATTAATTGAGGCAAATATCATGCCCCTGTGTAGTGCAATAGAAGATATTACCATTAATAAATGACTTGAATTTTCTTTCACATTTATGCCGCTTGCAGAACAACATTATCTTTTAATATTTGGCTGTCTTGGAAGTCTTTCTGTTCTTAGTATAGTCTGAAATTTGTACAATAAATTGCTGTCTCTTGAATCTTCAAGTGTCATGACATTAAAATGTAGGCAAAATTTAACTGTCATTTTCGTTTTCACTTTTTATCCCATCAGTTCTGTATCTGGCATTGATACCTGCTCAGAGCTTTGAAGCACCCATTTCCCATGTAGTTAAATAGCTCTTTATTCATTAGCTAGGGTGTTAACTAGGAGATGCACATCTGCAAGCCCGTATGTGGCAAAGAGAAAATGTGGATATCTAAGTGCTGCTACACATGAGCTATGCCCGAGTCTTTCTGCTCTCTCTCTCAGGCTACATTCTTTAATTCCATGTGGTTCTTCTTGTCTTCCTCCACCAGCTTTTCTAAGTCTTACTCATTTATTTCCAAATACCTTTGCCACCTTCTCGTTCACCTTTATGGTCCATCTTAAAGCTGCTTGTGGAAAGTGCAGCTCTGCCACTTGTCAGAACACAAATGTCTGCCTGCTTCATGCAAGGACAGCAGCACTGGGCAAGTATCCAGGCTGAGGAATCATCAAGAGGTAAAGTCAAAAGAGCAGGAGACCATGAATCAGGAAACCAGCTCTAAAACACTCATTAAGATCACTGAGACCCAGGGACATTTGGTCCCCCTGGTATTCCAGAGCCTATATACATCTGTAACTTTAGGTATAGGGTTTATTTCATTAATATAAAAGTGCTGTATTTTTTGCATTAAGATTATACTGATGATTTTGTTATCTAAAGTATGCTTTATCTATTATTTAAAGTTAATATATGTATTAGAGTAGAAAGTGGATGACCCTGCATGGATTTGCAATGTTTCAAAACAGAAGAGAGGAATTTTTGGAAACGGGATGTTGTAGGATGGCTCCAAACATAAATGTTTCCAAATTCAAGAAAGATATGAGGTGTGTACTTTTCTTAAATGATGAAAAAGGGCATAGGCACATATCTGGAGCTGAACAGTGGCTCAATACCGTTACAGAAATAGGCACTGTGGAAAGCAGGGTATTCAAAATTGTGGGTTCAGTGTTCTGGACTTCCTACATTAAATGCTGAAACTGTATGGAAAGAAGTGTTCTCCTGGAGGTGCCTTGGGAATGGCAAAGTTTAACATATCCTAAGCCTTTAGGCCACTCAGGATCCAAATTCAGCACAAGCTGGGAGGTGCTACTTCATCCAATGGGAAAACACAACAAATGTGTTGATGTGGTCACAGTGCTCCAGGGAAAAAAATTTCTCCCCAGATCCTGCTGAACAGTTTGCAGTTACAGGAGCTGCTGTCTTGAATGGGAGGCAAAATTGATTCCTTCTCTTGCATTAGAAAGAGAGAGTTTTCCTCACAGTGTGCTGTGAAGCAAACTGACTGTTAGTGTGGCCTGTGAGTTGTTTTTTTGAGGTAACTGCTGATCCAGACGCAGAATTTTGTAGAAGGACTTAGCAAGTGTGATTCCTTAATCATTTCCTGTAAGGGAGAAGCTTAGTCCTTGTACCTCTTCATTAGGAAAAGAGAAAGGATTTGTCCAGGGGTCCTGGAGATGCCGACTGCCTGGGTGGTGGTCTGTGCCAAGATGTGCCAATGTGACATAATGCTGCACCAGGGAATACAGACACACATACCCAGGAATGTGGTGATGGAGGAATGTCATTGCCCCTTGTAGCCCAAGTAAGGGTGCAGACACCAGATTTCATGCTTATCTTGCTCTGCTGCTAGTCTGTTGGCTTTTTCCTCTCTGGACTGCCTTGAAGACTGATAGTGTGGACAGAGTGGTGTGAGTGGGAGAGAAGCAACCTCAGTTATAAGTGGTGAAAGAGTTTAATGGTGACAGAGTCACCTCCAGTTCTGTGAACTGGTGGGAGACGGTTGTGCAAGAATCATGCAGAAGCTGGTGAGAGCTGTGACTGTGGCACACCTTCCCAGATGCTTCAGTCTCCAGTGCTGTCACCGCTTGTCCCCCACACCCCATAAAAGCTGATAAACTGGATCAATACAAGCTTTGGTTTAGGCATCTTATTGGATTCAGCATAGCAAAGGAAAAATGATGGAGCCAGAGCACAGCTGCTCTTCAGAGCATTTGCAGTATCACAGGCATCTGGCTGTCACATCAGCTGCATCTGTTGAGCTGACGTGAGGACAACGTGAGCACTGAATGTACAGGAGTGTGCTGGTGGGAGGACAGAGAGCGTGGATGCAGTGAGGCCACTTTGTAAGATGTGATGTCACCCTGTGCACACATCTGCAGAAATTAGGAGCTAAAGCTGCTGGCTGTAGCACGGAAGATTATTCACACACATTAAAATTCTTCACTCAGTGTGTGATGTAAGGCATCCTGTAGTCTTGCTGTTAGGTCTGTGGCCAGTGCACTGTGGAGTCATGAAGATTTCAAAATATCTCTTGACATCAAGCTTTCTGAAATTTTCTTTGCTTTCATGGATGGAAATGGGCACAGCCTCATGAGCTTAGCTACACAGCACAAAAGCCATTTATTTGTTAGTTTTTTGGTTTTTTTTTTTCCCTTAGATAATGTTGAGATTCTGTTTCTGGAGTGATGAAAACAATTCCTGGCTTTGCTTTTGCAAACTGAATATCGTTTTTCAGAATCTGCTGTATTATTATTAAACCAATAACTGCATATGACACTAACTATGGAAATTAGTAACAGTAGTATATAAATGATATAGTTTTAGAATATGTCCTGAAGCCTTTTGTCAGTATATCAAATGTTCTTACTCGTGTGTTTGCTATTTTGCCTTCAAATTAAAGTAAAAGTAAGATATGATGAGAGTCATGATTTGTCATTCCAACTGGAATTAGTCAAGATGCTAATCGAATTATCTGTTTCTAAAGAATTAACCTTATTTTACTAATATGTGAGGCTACTTTCCAAGTCTACCAAATGCTTTGACAAATTCTGAAGGTTTGTTTGAAGGGGATTCATCTTATCCAACTTCAGCCACTCTGGTAGTCAGGTGTCTAGCCTAGCCCAGTCACCCAGGCTGTTCCTGTCATCAGTGGAGAAGGGTGTGTTACCAGAGGATTCCCACTCTGTTTATCTCAGACCTCTTTTGTATGAGGGCTTAGATCACTGTCAGGGTGTCCATCTCTCCCCACCGACTCAGATCTGGATAAGTTTCAGGAGACATGTAAGTCTGACACCTTAGCTGAATCAGTAGTTCCATGTTGCTAGGACAAGCTCCATGTCCCAGATTCAGCTGTCCTGCCCTGGGCCAGGACAGCTACTGGAAAGGCTATTGTGATCCCATGGCATTGATGAGTTGTTTTCTGTGACATGTGTCTTAGGCACAGAAATGAAACAGAATAAAGCCACTTTAGAACAGATACTCAGAAGGTGGCCCAGAATAGGAGGGCAGAGTAGGTGTAGAGGGAGGTAGAGTTGCAGCTCTGCTGCCAGTCCCCTAGGAAGCTAACTAAGCCTTAAGATTTGTTGTGGATGCCTTGAAAGTGCTCAAAACCACGCTGGATTGGTCTCTGAACAATTTGGTTTAGTGGAAGGTGTCACAGTCTATGGCCCAAGGGTTTGGAACTATCTGGTCTTTAAGGTCTCTTCCAACACAAACCACTGTGTGAGTCTCTGATTTAGCCATTTACTGGGTATGATGTCTGAGCCTATGGCACTGATTTGATACTTCTGGTTGTCCCAAACCGTCCCACTTTCTTGGCTTTATGTCCAGCAGCACCACTGCTACAAAGCCCAAGCCTGGGGCCCCTCCGGTGCCATAGGTGCGGGGCCAGCTCTTTCCCCAGAGCGCCCTTTCCCCGGGGAACTCGGGCGCTGGCAGCACGGCGACTCCACAGCTGCAGACATCCAGGCGCTCACGGCCGCTCCGGGACACTCGGGGAAGGATGCCGATCCCGAGAACACATTTCGTGGGCAGCCCGTGGGTGGGCTTCCCGGGGCGGCGGGGGCGGTGCGGGGGCTGCGCGGGGCTCGGCACCTCCCGCTCCCTCGGTGCCGCCCGGCCCCGCCCGGCCGCGGCCGCCGTGCCCCTCCCGGGGCAGGGGCAGGCGGAGCGGGGCGGGGGGGACCGGAGCCGGCGAGGCGTGATCGCCCGAGGCCCCTCCTGCCTGCCGGGGAAGCCTTAAAACACCCCGGCGAGGCGCGGAGCCCCGCACTCGGGAGCCCCGACGCACGGGCAGACGCGCCTCGCCTCGCCGAGAGCCGCTCCGCTGCAGCCGCCGCCGTGAGTGCCGCGACGGGGCGGGCACGGGAGCGGGATGGGCATGGGGATGGCAATGGGGATGGGGATAGCGATGGGGATGGGGACGCGGGGCTGTCCGGGCCGGTCAGGGGCTGCGCTGGGGCGGCCGCGCTGCTCCCGCCGTCGGGGCAGGTGCTGACGGCAGCTCTCGTCCATCCCGCCCCGCCGTGCAGATGCAGGGCACCGTGAGGCTGTGGGTGTCGGTGCTGACTTTCGCCCTGTCGCTGCTGGTCTGCCTGGGAACGCTGGCAGAGGCGTACCCCTCCAAACCGGACAGCCCCGGCGAGGACGCCCCCGCAGAGGACATGGCCAGATACTACTCGGCGCTGAGGCACTACATCAACCTCATCACCAGGCAGAGGTAGGCAGAGCGGGACGGCAGACATCTCCCTTCCCGCTCCCCGGACTGATTCTTTCCTTGGCGAGGCTCAGGGGAGGAAGGTGGGGTGCCCCCTCACACTGGGTGTCTCTCGTTGTTTTCCCCAAGGACACAGAGAAAGACGCGGTGCACAGATTCCTTTTAGAGAGCAATGCCCGTGAAACCCTGAGTTGCCGATGGGTCCGGAGCTGATTTTCCACCACCCAAGTTGGCAGAAGGGGCAGGGGTGTCAATCCTGCCTTTGCTCTCTCAGCCTCTTCTAGCTCTGACACAGACGAGCTGGCAGGCAGGAGCATGAACAGGGCAGTGTGCACAGGGAGAGCCCCCCAGAAGGGAAAGATAATCTGGGAGCTGGAGAGAGCTAGACAGGGCACTAGGAGCAGTTTCCCACTTCTGTTGCTGCCATTGACTCCATTGAAGATTTTGGTAAGAAAAAGTGCCCATTGTGGAGATGTAGTAGTCCAGATGTTTTGTGGTTTGTAGGCTACTTCATGCAGCTGTGAGTGTCAAAAAAACCGTAGTCCTAACAAAAACCTCTCTCAAGATCAAGAACTCAAGCCCAAAGAGTGTGAACCCAAGCCTCCCTGGCTTTAAACTGGCTTTCTGGGTTGACTGTGCTTGTTAAAGTATGGGTCAAGGCTCAGTCTGAAAAAAAAGGGCAAGTTATTATAAAAAACCATCTTCTTTCATAAAAAATCGTCTGTCTAGTTAGGCTGTGTGATTGATAGACGTTTGCCCTGAGGTCACGAAATAGTGTGCGACACAGAAGAACTTTGACATATTTATCTATTGTTTAATATCAAGACCAGATTAGACCAAATTAGGCTTTCATTTGTCCCTCTAGAAGTCTGAAGAATTAAATTAGAAGGGTGGCTATCATGCAACTGAGAGCTTTCCCAGAAAGCCCCTAACGTTTTCTGCCACTGCCCTAAGAGCATAAGATGGATGAAGAGGCTGATAGAAATACAGTTCTTTGGTTCCGAACTTTTAAAGCAATATTCACAACTGGTTCACATGTGAGGCATGCTTCCGTGTCTGCAGTCTGCACTCAAATAACCTTTTGTCTAGATTACCGTTAAAATAATCCAGTCCTCAAATTCTGCCTCTGCTGCCGTTTTCTCTTGCATGCAATGGGATGTCCAGGCTGGTGTCTCATCCCTTCTTTTCTTTCTTTCTTTCATCTCCTTTTTCAAAGGTGGCTTCTGTCCAAAGCCAAGTCATATTTAAAAACAAAAAATCCCAAATCCAGATGACCCCCCCAATCTCTGTCTAGCCTTCACTTCTGGTGTGTGCTCTGTGTGCTTGCTTTAATATTGACTGTGTAGCTTTTATCCTGATTTTATGAATTGTAAGTACACAACTCAGAGACGGAAACCAGTTTCATTCTTTTGTGCGGACTTAGGGTCTGAAATGAACTGAAATAGTTATTGTTTCTGATGGATAAAATTTAAATTTTGTTCTTTAGATTTTCCTCATATTTCCTACCCACCCTTGTATTTAAAGGAGCAGAGTTGACCTGGAAGTACAAGAAATTTGGCAGAAAAAAGCACTACAACAGCAACTTTGTGATGCACATTGAAAAGTTGACTGCACATGTTAACTAAACCAAAAAGGTGTGCTGTTTTTCCACTGTGGTGAATTAACAGTCCAGAAATAAAGCCATTGCCACCTCCATTTGGAAAACTTAACTGCGCTGCTGGAGGTTTCTTGTTTTGGCAGTGACACAGTCACTTGCAAAATGAATCAATAACTTCTGAAGCATTTTGGACCGGTCTAAGGATGATTGGTCTATTTCATCAGACGTGCTCAAAGTTTTCTCTCTTCTTACAGATTTTTAAAAAATCAGTTTCTTATCTCTGCTTTTTGTGCATGGTACTGCTTGGGAGCCCTGTGGCAGGGGGAAGATGAGGTCCAGGGGCTCACCTCCTTCTGTGGGTGGGTGAGCAAGTCCCGACCTGATGCCTATAGCTGGTGAGGTAGAAGCAATAAAAACATGTTGGCAAAGGAGGAGATGAGGAGATTGATGTTTTTTTTTTTCTTCAGGTTCATCTGCCCTGCCTTGTTTGATGTTTTCATGATTATGAATACCACCCCCCCACACACACACCAATACCCCCTGCTCCTGGCTCATCTTTCTGCCTTCTGCTTCTAGCCTGACTCAAACATTTGAGTGCCATTCCCCTCGGAGCTATGGTGACCTACAGAGTCTTCACCTGAACTCAATGAGCTTCTTCCTTCTAGACCATCCTTCTATTCTTGTATTTAGACCTTCTCCATCTGGCTGTTTGCTCCCTCTCTCCTTTGAAATTCATCTTCAGATCCATCTCAGCTTTAGACACCAGTGCCTGTCAGCTTTAATACCCCTGTGAGATTACCTGAGGTAAACAGGTGCTTGTATGGTGCAGATCATGAGAGCAGTTTCAGGCTTCTTGATTCTGATGAGATCCCTTGTTCCTTATGTGCCAGCTATTCATAACCTAAAAGAGAGCCCAGCACAGATACAGACTCCTGCTCTATAGATGTCTGTGTGTCTTTGGATTAGTTCCACCTTCATTTCCTGAGTTGTCCTGTGGTCCTTGCCTCATATCTCTCTACCACACTGTTCAGGAGGCTTTTATCAGAGTCTATCTTTACTCGTCCTCCTGCTACTTGCTGCTACCTGTGCTCCCTCTTGCTAACAAACTATCTTCTTTCCTTGTCACTTGCAGCTTCTCCATGAGTCTGTGGCTCTTCTGTGCTGTAGCAAAGCTGCTGGAAATGGCTCGAGCTCTAGGCAGAGCAGAGAGTATATTAAAGTGTGTATGACTTGGACGGTGCTGCTGCTCCTGCTTCATGTCAACGCCCTTTAATGGACATGGGAGCAGATCTTCCTTTGCTTTGGTTTCTTGACAATTTTCTGAATCAGATTCATCAATTTTCTGAATTGGACATTGATGGGATTTGAATCCTAGAGCCAAAGTTTCCGTAGGAAGCTCTGAGATTTTGCTGAGCCTGACATACTGTGTCCTTATTCAGACTAAGTATGTTTACTCCTTAAATCTCTTTGACTTCAGCTGGACCTGTGGCTTATCAGCATGCTCCAAACTAGGCCTTGATGTCTCAAATGGAGTATAAAAACTGACCAGGTGTTTTCACCTGGCTTGGAATAATGATTTTTAAGTCTTTTAAAACAGCCATGATTTTTGATAAATGTGTATCTCAGAGCAAGGAGCAAGGCATGAAGCAGCTGGAGCAAGGGATGTCTCCAGGCATTTGCATCAGGAAAAAGAGATTGACCCTGTCTGTTACCCTTATTTAGTAAGTCAGTAGCAAGGATGCTTCCTAGGGGCAAAATGACAGGGTATACAGGAGACTGATGAAGCCAGACTGTCTTTGCATAGCCCAGTTGGTTGCAGTCAGCGAACACCTTGTGTGCAGCTTTGCTGTGTGAGGGCATGGTGGGTCCATCCAGCACAAGTAGTGGCATGGAGTGGCCAAGATGCTGAAGGAACTCATGTAAAATATAGAGCTCCCCAATAGAGTGGTCCTCATTATTTGAGTGAATCTCTGCACTCTGCGTTGTTGCTACCTATTTCTTATTCAGGCAAAACTTCCTGAGAGATTAGTGTGAGTTTTGTCCAAGTGTGAGGTGCTAGAGCAAGTTTTGATTTGTTAAATCAGTTTCTTTAACATAACAGAAAATTAGCCTCCTCCTCAGTTGAAGTCCAGGTCAAATCCATATTAATCGGGGCAGGGAACTAGGAAGAAAGAAATCCCTTGGAGGTGATGGAGTGCAAGGTATTTGATTCAGCATTGTGCCTGATTGCACTATTGTAATAGCATTTTACTGTGTCTGGCTGGTTCTTTTCAAATACCTGCTTTCAGTCAGCTCAGATTAAGAAATTTAATTTCTGAAACTGATGCTTTGTCTTTCTGGAGCATAGGTGATGCACTAAAATGATTAAAGCAATGTAAAAACACAAAGAAGGTTGAAGAAAAGTACTGAAAAGTGGAATATGTTTCCCCATTTAAGTGCAATCAATGCACTCAGCAGTTAAAACTGTTAGTTTTTTAAATGTAGTTTGGGGTTTTTTTTTTTTTTGTTTTTTTTTTTTTTTGTTTTTTTTTCCTAAACTAAACCCCTAGAATGACTGGGGTCACTGGAGAAACATCATGATAGTAATGGATAAAATGTAAGTCTTAACTACACCTTTGTAATGTAAGTAAACTACATGTAAAATAAATGTAAGTTAACTACACCTTTGATTTTTCTGAAATCAGAATTTCACTCAAGCAGCATTCACAAAAGCTCCTAATGTACTTTGTGATTCAGAATGAAGCTGCACACACAAGTTAAACTGTGATCTTAATTCTTTCCAACCAAGGGAGCACTTGCTTATAGGTATCACTCTTAGGCTAATGAATCCTTGTAGTGATGTAAGCAGGCTGCTCATTGCCACTTCTGTTTTCCCAGGAAAAGAGATCAAATTCCTTCCCAAGTAATGGAAATTGCAGTACTTTTAACTGTTAAGTGATGTACAGTATTCAGGTTTAGAAAGGAAAAGGCAAATAGAAAGCCAGCTGCTGTGTAAATAAAGGACAAAAGTAGCTCCTGATATCCCATCTAGTTGAAGAACTCTGAAAGAGCAAGTTTTCATTCTCATAGCTACATAGTTAAAGACTATTACCTTGGGGTAGTTCAGTGTTTGCAAACTAATGTGCTATGTATTGGGCAGCCCCAAATGTGCTGGCTATCTTAAAAAATCTTGCAAAATTTCTGATGAAGGATAAGTATAATCTAAACCAATGAGAAAGTTCATGTGATGATGTAATTGGGATTGCAGGCAAGAATGACATGGAAGTCACATCATGCACAGCTTCTTCCCTCTTCCTCCATGCTCTCATCAGTAAGGTGCAAGGTCCTAGAATATCCAGGAGCAGCCATCAAATTGAGAAATATTCAGAGTTTCTCAATATAATAATGTAAAATAATTATGGAAAAATGCAGAAAAATATGGAAATAAAACAAGAATTAACATTTACTCACATGGCTAAGCCAAAATAAATTGCTGGAAAGTGTTATTTATGTCTGCTCAATTTTTTTTTCCTGAGAAGAAAGAAATCAATAATGGTTCTGTGCTCCGTCTTCATTTGTAAAAAGTGACATATACAAAAATATAACTTTTAAAAATTTTTCCTCAGATATGGAAAGAGATCAAGCCCAGATACACTGATCTCAGACCTCTTGTTGAGGGAAAGCACAGAAAACATTCCTAGATCCAGGTATGTATGAAGGATTTGGATTTAACAGTTTCATTTGTTATCATAGATATGATTCACAGGGAGAAAAGGTACCATCAAAAGCTGGTTAATCATGTCCTTAAAAAACCAAACCTTTAATTCCTTTTTTTTCCCAAGAGATAGCACCATCTATGAATGCAAGAACTGCCTTACCAGGTATGATATAGTCCTCATAAACTTCTGATAAACTCCTCATTCGCTAATTTTGGGAGCAGGCTACACCTGTTATTCAGAGAAAGGGAAGCACTCCCACGATGCTTGCCTCATTCTGGGCATTTTCACATAGAATTGTATGCTGATGTGTGATGATGATTCCTTACATATTAGAGCTCCAAAGATGACATATTGCTACTCATTTGCTCCTTACACAAGTTTAAATTTTTGCTCTAAGGATGTATAAGTGCTAAATATGCACCTATATTAACTCAAACACAAATGCACAGCGTTGACTTTTCTTTATAATACAGTACTTCACATTGGTTTTGTATCTAATGTTTTACAAAGGGAAAAAAGGCCTTTAGATTTCCAAGTGCACTTGACTAAAGTAACAATGGTGTTTCAAATAGCACTGGGGTTTCAAATGTACATAATGTATTTATCTAGTTAGGTAATGACAATTTAGCCATAGTGTAAGATACTGTAGTAGTGACTGCAATTTGCACAGCTGAAAATTAAGTACATTGAAAAGGTAAGATGCAAGAGTAGTTTTGGCTCATGAAGGAAAACACTGGTTTTACTCACAATCCAGCATGAATGAGCTCAGTTTAAGCCTTTACTGATTGTCTGAAGTTTGCTGACAATACTTCTACTGCAGAAATAAATGTTTTATGCAGTTGTCTTCTCAGGAGTCTTCAAACAAGTGCTCTGCAAAGGCTCAACTAGACTAGTTGAGTACTTAAACATAATAGCCTGTAGCATTGAATTTAAGGCATGATCATGACACTGAAAGGTGACCCCAAATTCCTACTTGCCATCCAGGGAGGTTGCCCGTGAGACCTGCAGTTCTGTGCGTAGGGAGAGCATTGTGTGATGGTTTGATGACTAACCACAGCTGTGGGGATGCAATTTTCTCTGCAGATGCTTATCTGAAAAACTGCATGGAGTGCAGTGAAATGTATTAGACTATTTTGTGTTTGGTAATGGCAAGGGAGAGCCCTCACATAATGGGAAATTTCCACTGTCTTGAATTTGAGGCAACACACATACTCTCATCATACTCTCTAATATAGCTCCCTAATAGTCTAATACTCTCTGTAATTTTCACCCCTTTATCACAAAACTTTATGATTATTATTATTGTTTCAATAGTGCTATTTATAACACACCAGGGAGCAAAAATTCATGAGCAAAATAACCAACTAGTCTGCAGTTAAGATCAAGAACTGATGAGAAGCAGATTTTTATTTCATACCCCCTGTAACAGCACTTTAAACTGAGTATGGTATTTTTCACTCATTGCTGACAGTTATGGGAGTACTGGGAACAATGATGCCTAGTTTCCTATGGATATGTTTTCTAGGATAAAACTCTGTATGGATTCTGAAGCCCACTCCAACTTTTTCCTCCATGTGAGGACACAATTAAATTTTCTTTCTATCCAGTCCTGTGTTTCATGGCACATCAGGAGCCAAATCTCTCTAAAATCGGTGTACCTCTCCTTGACTTGGTTGAAATTGTCCAAAGGGTGTGAAAGCTGGGGAAGAAGTGAGAAGAGGCATGCAGGGTAAGACAGCTGGACACACAGCATGGCTGCCTAAGCCTTCTTCCTGGGGGAAGTGAGGCTGAATGAGTGAAAGGCAGGCTGCTATTATTCCAAACTTAAATAAAGTAAATGTTTTAGAAATTGTTACACAAAAAGCTAGTTATGGAGCAAATGTAATTTGCATTCAGTGAATCAGTGACAGAGAGAGATACCTCTTGAGTTTGTGGGAACTGAACTTTGTAACTAAACATTGAGATAATGATAAATAACTTAATTGTATTCAGCTTGACAGGCTTCGTTTGACATTTCACTTTTGCTGACTAAAATACACCCCAAAGGATGTTGTAGTCTGGGTGTATGTCTGACCACATGAAGAAAGTTTAGAGAGATTCTTTTAGAAACTAATTGCAAAATAGGAAGTTAAAGATTAAAAAAAAAAAGGAGGTGCCTTGACCTGAGTACTAGTAAGTTCTTATGACAGAAATGTGTGATATGGCATGTTTCTGATTTTGTCTGTCTTATGGATTGATGACAAAATGTTTAATACTCAGTAATAGGCTGTATATCTCCTGATGCTGCCTCTTTTAAAATTAGATATCTAGTATGAAGTACTCATCTAGGTTGCCTCTGCAGTTGGTCAAAGAGATGGGTAACTCCAGAATGAGCTTTCCTGCCTAAAATGGGCATGGTCTCAGTTGCCCTCTAAGGTGCCCGTGTCTCTCCAGTGACTGTGGAGGCAGATTAGATATTTAATCGAGATTTGATGTGCTACTTTTAGATGGGAAAAATTATGGTAAATGCATTTCTCCTGGTCTTTTTCCATGTTCTCCTACTTGTTACCTTTCCTCCTGTGTAGACAAAATATCTGTTTGCAAGCAGAGGATTTCTGGATAAAATCCTGTCTTCAGCACCCCTTTAAATACATTTCAAATGCTGATATTGAGCAGTGGAATACCACTTATTTTAGGATGGTGGCTTTAAACTTGGGTTTTGTTTAAAGGTGCTTACAGCATGATGTGATTTGGTTTGGTTCAGTGAGTTCTCTTTGGAAGTTGT
Source organism: Vidua macroura (assembly GCF_024509145.1). Lineage (NCBI taxonomy): Eukaryota > Metazoa > Chordata > Aves > Passeriformes > Viduidae > Vidua > Vidua macroura. The sequence continues at coordinate 32,400,980 of NC_071571.1, forward strand.
TTACTCCTGAGTTAGTGTGAAAAATATGTCTTTAAGAAATTTGTATCTCAACCTATCGTAGTTTTCTAGCTTAATTTCACTAAGTGCTATTTAATGGTGTAAGGCAGCTTTGTAGCTAGTCTCAGCCATGTAAAGCATGGTACCAGGGTAGCAGGATGTACAGGCAAGTTCTGGTACCAATTTTTACAATCAAGTACAGATTTTTGGCAATTCATAATGCATCTGTTTTTGCTGGAGTCACGTATACAATCTTCAACTGCAAATATGCATATATATTTCTCATCACTGCTATTAATGAATGTTTTAGGCAGTTTTAACATTGAATTTTTTCAGAGGGGGCTTTAATATGTTTTTAATGTGGATTTTTTTATTCATAATATGTGTTGCAGGTTTGAAGACCCTTCGATGTGGTGATGGGATTTTCAGCACACCTTCAAAACTTTTCCTAGTTTTCAGTTCATACTCCACACCTCTGAAGCAAATCATAGCATCATCCCCAGTGCATGCAGCCATTGTACTGAATTCTGTAGAGTTTCTCTCCTTCATCATATTTGTATATATCTTTATTTAAATAAATTATTTGTGCATTCCAAAACATAACATACTAAATGAAAACAAACAACCATGTCATTGGTATAACAAAGCATTGTTTTAAACTATTAAAACTGAATTATAACTTCCCTGTAGTGTGGACAACAATGGTGTCACAGTTATTACAGTAATTACTGTGCAAAGTAAGATAAAGACGTCATTTATTGTGGCCTCAGACTGGGCTCAAAACTGTTTAAAATAATTTATCACAGACTTCATAACTTGGGAAAACAGTGTTCTGAAAGTCAATCTTTTCAGAATGGCCATTCTTAGAACTTTAGTCCTTACGTTGACAAATGTAATAAAATTAAAGGCATTTTTTAAATGAAAAGGAATAAGTCACTGCTTAATTCTGCTAACTCCTCGAAACTGGTTTGATGCTTGGCTGTAAGCCTGAACTAGTAATTTTAAATGAAACAGATGTAACATCTTTGTTTTGGCAATATGCGAAATAGCAGAAAATAACATCTAAAGTAACTCATAAACCAAGACAAGACTGCAATTATTTGTGCCAGAAAAGAGACCTCTCTCATTTGAGGTTATTAAGTTTCTGTTTGTACCATAAGATCCACAGAACAGGAACAAGGTGAACTGTTTCCAGGTTTATATTTTCTTATTTTTGGATTTTACATGTTTAATCACTAGCCTAATGCGGGTCTTAGACACACTTGAAGTTTTTACTCTAAGTAGTATAGGGATGGCAGCACCTTCCCCTTGTTCTTAAGTGGTTCTAGTTCACAGATGTGCATCTTGCTGTATGGTCAGGACCCAGACTGCGCATGACACAAATGCTGGTCTCTGGTTCCTGATACAACACTTCTTTTCTTTAGACACTGTGACTAAACAATGCATAATAAAGCACATAAAGAAATTCCAAACTGGGAAAGAATCAGCGTGAAGGTTTAATCTATTTAGATGTCCCTCCCACTTTTCAAATGCTTCCACATGGCTGTTGCCCCCAGGAGAGATGCATCAGTGCAACCAAGTTCCAGGATTCTATAAATGTGTTTGCAAAGTATTACCAGCTTACCAGGACCGGTCAGCTTTTGTGGTCACATTGTCTTCAGCAAAGCAAAACACAAGTTTCCTTTTCATTAAACACTCCAGTGCTACTGGAATTGGCAAACTTAGCTTTCAGCAGTAACACATTAACTTACAGACATGGTAATGGTTCTATAGTGCTACACATGGAATTGTGATGATTAAGAGCAATCTAAAGTCACAGAAATGATTGGGGCCCCAGGTTGCACTAGTTCAAAAAGAAACCAGTGGGAAATTCCAAGTCAGAACTACAATTTAATAGGAAAATTAAGATAAAGGCAATAGTACAGAAACACTGACTTAAACTGACAGAGTCAGAATATGATCTGACATCCTGTGATGGTAGCAGTCAGATTAAATGGTGGCTACAGTCCCATTGGAGTGATGGATGTGGTTTTGTTGAAGCAGTGATCCTGTAGAAATATCTGATCTTTCTCTGGAGGTCCAGTGGTGGGTATCGAGCTCTTGTCCTCTGGGAATCCAGTGGTAATGCTCCTGTGGTGTTCCAAGTCTCAGATTATATCCAGGTAGGAATGCTTGGTTCCTCCCCCTGGGCGGGGCATCTCAGAACGAGATGTAATTCTGTGAGACATGCTGGGAGACCTTGATGGCCCATTAGCAGAGATAGCCCTTGGAGGGAGTTATCAGGGATGAATCATGGAAGAGATAAGGAACACTGCCCCACCTGTTTTAACAGCTTATGAAGATGGTCACAGAATACATACTTCGATTACACTTTTTCATTTCAGTGGTTTACCCAAGACACGGGGTAAACCGTTGCTACTCATGGCAGTAGGCAATAATCTTCAGAGGGACTTAAGGATGGCCACCAGTTGCTGGAGTGAGCAGGTGTTCTTCAACCTCAGGCCAGGATCTGCTGCGGCAGATTACACAGAGCACTCTGCTTGGAGTAATTATTAAAATGAAAATTGGAAGTTAGTGAGGTATATGATACACAGTATCTTTAATTCCAGCTAATTTTTAGTATTTCTCTATGTATACTAGTGACCATGTATATTGCAGTGTCAGTAGTGATAAAAATGATAAACTAATCTTATGTTGCTTGTACTGTCATTACAAATGTACCTTAGGGGAGAAAAAGAGAATTAAAGAATTAGCAAATGCTAAACACTTGTGCTGAGTTGTTCCACTCAATTACCTGAGTTTTCCTGAAATTTGAGAACACTCATCTGTATAGAAAAGCTATTACCTGATGAGCTCTCAAAGACAGAAGCAAGGCAAAACATTCACACAATATTTATTTATCCACTCTGTGATATTGTTTTTGTTCTAAAATCATCCTCTGTTCTCTGGGGCAGACATAACATTGCCATAGAATTTCAGTGTGCTTAGTTCTTAGCTTCCTTGTGTACTTCATATACCACTCTTGACAGGCCAGGACACTAAAAATATTGTATCAGCTCTGCAAATCAGAGGATAGACTTAAAAAATGAGCTGTGAAATAAAGATAAATACCAGTTTTCTTTGGCCTGACTCCTGCATTTTGACTTCAGGGTTAAGTTTTTCATCTTTTACTCTCTAACCATGAGAAACAGTGCCTTGTTTCTAAAACAAAGGCTGAAATTTATGTTAGAATCTGAGGAAGTGCCAGGAAAAACAAGAAGTAATAACCATGGTAGGAAAGTAGGTAATAATATTTTCTCCTTTATTTATTGTGGGTTTGAAATTATGAGAAATGCACGTAAATAGGTGTCGAACATTTGAAAGACTGTCCACCTTTACCTTTGGCAATTTCTGTGAAGTACATCACAGTTATGCCCAACATTGATTTAACCAAAGAGGAGATCTAGATGATCCCACCTTATCTTCCAGGACAGGAAATTCTCTCTATCTTCTCTCTCTATCCCTACAAACCTAGCCCACTGCAGTACTTGCAACCCTGAAATTCCCTGTGCCAAAAGACCCTCCATTATGGTACTCCAGTGTGGGCAGTGCTGCCCAAACATGGCATTGTGTTGGGGTGAGGTGGGATTTGCCTGGTAGCTGGCAAATAAATACCAAGTTTCAGGTGAAGCATCAAGTGTTTTCCATAGAGGTTTGTGTTACCTTCTGGTGTTCTGCTAGCCCCTCACCTTGGTGCTTAGGGCGAGGTGCCCAGGAGCACTTGGCATATGTGGGAAGGGTATTTTTAAGCTGAACTGACCATTCCTCTGTGTTTGCCATGGGATTACATGTCTTGCCTGGCCACATGACCTTCAGGGGTGCCTGTGTAAATCCAACACTGGAGCTTTTTTCCCATTGCCACCCTTGTGTTATCACCTGATCACCATTAGCCACTAAAAGCCAACCAAAAGAAAAAAAAAAATCAGCACAATCAATCACAAAATCATAGAGTACCAGGTTGGAAGGGAACTTCAAGGATCACCTGATCAAATCTTTCTTGGCAAAATCATGGTATGGACAAGAGGACAAGATGGTCCAGCAGCCTGTCCAGCTGAATCTCATAAATGTCCAACACTGGGGAATTCCCCCAGTTCCCTGTGGAGATTCTTCTCCTTGTCAAAAATGAATGGCTGATTGTTGTGAAAATTTCTCGTCTTGTGTCCAATCAGAATCTCCCCAAGAGTAACTTGTACCCATTATCCTTTTTCCCTTTCTTGAGACTGCTTGTAAAAAATGAAATCTCCCTCTTCTTAGTAGCTACACTTTAAATACTGCAGCATGGTGATAAGGTCCTCCAAGGCTGCCTTTTCTCAAAGGTGAACCAACCCTTTTGTCTCAGCCTTTCCTCATATGTCAGGTTGCCGAGTCCTTTGATCATCTTTGTGGCCCTTCTCTGGATCTCTCCAGCCTGTCCACATCTTTTCTTGTACAGCAGGGACCAGAATTGAACACAATATTCCAGGTGTGACAAGCACTGAGTTCAGTAAAGAAAACAAAAAGTTTCCAGATGGATTTCAGTGAAGGTAGAAAACTAAATGCAAACTAAACATAATGTAACATACAGTAATGAAAAAAAAAAAATAATCTTGCTTTGTTTTGGTGGGTTAGTACCCTGAGTAAGAAAGTGCTACTGTGTGGAAATTGCCTAACTAATGCAGTAATTCATATCAGGTCAGTGTATTTTATTTATCTGGCTGTTTTGTTATCAGTCATTTATTTATCTGTATTACAGCAGCACCTGGAGACTCCAGATATGGGACTCATTGTGCTCCGGTTTGTAAGACCATAATAAAACAAAAAAATCTAGACTACCGAGATATTCCATCCACGTGCAAAGAGACAAAATGGGATGAAATTCAGGCTCATAAATAAATGGTTAGTAAGTTGTAGTGGTCCTACTGCACCTGCAGCCTTGCCCTTGTAGACTCTTGGATTACAGCAATTAAGAATGTGCTATAAAACAAGTAGTGCAACATTATCTTGTTTCCAGTTAATATGTGTGTTCACTAAGCTCTCCCTTATCTAAGTTATTTGCTTTTCTCTAATGACCCAGTCTTTGCCAGGCCCAGAGACCTTCCAAGCTATATTTAGCTACAAGCAGCTCCCACCTGCCTGTAATGAACACCCAGCTTGGAAGATTTCAGACTCCTTTCTTTATCTCATTTTCCTGTGCATTCAATAGAAGGTCCTGGGCTGTGGGCTGCCAAGTGCATGTCTCAAGGTGTTTAAATTCTATGGAAATGTGTCTGGAGTCATTCCACCTTTGAAGAAACAGAACTGATGGGAGCAGGAGAGCCATGAGGTGCCCTTGCAGACAGAGCTGATGGTGACTAAAACTGAGCACAACTATAACAGGCTTCCCACAGTAACTTTCCCAGTAAGCTGTAAAATGGGAGCAGGGAGCCATGAGGTGCCCTTGCAGATAGAGTTGATGGTGACTAATACTGAACGCAGCTATAACAGCATTCCCACAGCAACTTTCCTGGTAAGCTGTAAATTGGCAGCCTCTCCCAGAGGTACAAGAGTGTGAAATGCTCTTTGTCAAATGTTTGTATCAATTAAGAAGGAGAGTTTAGCCAACTGTATGCTAAATAGGTGACAGGCTCTTTAACAGACCTTTCTTACTAGTTTTTCCACAAGTTCTTATGTTGTATTTTCATAGAATCGTAGAATGTTTTAGGTTGGAAGGGAACTTAAAAATCACCTAGTTCCAACCCCCTTGCCATAGGCAGGGACACCTTCCACTAGACCAGGTTGCTCAGAACCCCATTCAGCCTGGCCTTGAACGCTGACCGGAATGGGTCTTCCACAACTTCTCTGGGCAATCTGTTCCAGTGCCTCACCACCCCCACAGTAAAGAATTTTCTCCCGTTTTCAAGCTTCTTTTCCTTTGAAAAACATCTTTTTATGTTCTGTTCTTGTTTCACTTTCTTTTATATGGAAGAAAAGGATTGCAATTTGATGTTATTCTGCATTTATGATGCAGACTATTCTGCCAGGGTTGATTTTCTTGACTATACCCATTCATTCACTCTGCCATGTTTCTGATGATTACTCTGGTTCAGCTATCACCCCCACTGAAGTCAGCTGAAAATGCTGTCTTTCCACACACCTTTTTCCAAATCCTGTTCCATCAGTAGTGGCAAAGATTTATCTTTTTAAACAATCGCTCCAGTACTTGTTCAATTGCATTATAAGCCTTGAAAGTGGATTCTAATTAAGTCACCTAAACCAGGAAATAAATTTTATCAATTGCATATTAATAGCTCAGAGGTTCAAACACATTTTGTTATGGTCAGCTTTTCTTAAGAAGGCAGAGTTAAAGTTAAGTAATCAGATCAATCAGAAATGTTGACTTGCATTCACATTTGAAACATTTAAATTTGTTTGATTCAGCAGTCGTTTCAAATCAGCAATCAGAAAATTATTGAATTCTGACATGAAGTTTTGTGTTGCTCCACCAGGGCCTTAACTTAAATCTGCCTTTAAAAGATGAAATGCATTTAGAGCTGCTTAAAACCACATGTTAAATTGGCTGCCTTATCTGTCTTAGCCAGCAGTACATTTTACATTTCTCCACAGGCAAACTGACGGTGGTACCCAGGCCCACCGCAGCTCGGCACACGTCAGAGTGTCTGTGCTTCAGTGCTCATCGTGACTGTCACAATAGCCTGAGAGGATTAAAATATATTTCCTCTTCTGTGACTCAGACCTGGGGAATTAATAATAATCTCCATTTAAGTGGGAAGAAATAATTTTTCATCTCATATATCAGGTCTGATTTATCATCTTCTTTAAAAAAACCAACAAGCCCAACCCTCCTGAAAATAACCTACAACAAAAAAGAGGTTCCAGCCTAATGTTCTGTCAAGGAAATGGGCTGAGACAATGTGCTGCCATATTCAAATTTTCTTAAGCATGTTTCTTTCTCTTACTCCAAGCACTCAGTTGATATCACCATGTCATCCTCCTCTCTCCTTAGGCTTTTTTTGTCACTCTTTTTGTCCTTGATAGCATTTCATAGAGAACCTACCCCAAACTTCAAAGCTTTCAAAGGGACATTGGCTGTCCCCAGGCCAAGTTGTACAGAGAAATGTCTGCTACCCTACAGCACAACAATGAAATGTGCAAAATTACAAGCTCTTCCTCTTCAAGTGCACCTGAGGGTCTACAGGTATATTTCTAGTTTAAAATGTAGTTAAGGTACCTTAGATTGATGTTTCTCATTTCTCCACCAGATGGATAGCTATTATCCAAGTAACTCTGGCTTACAGGCACTGACTGCATTTATACAGCGCTCTGCTGTCCCTGTTCAACACGCCTGCCAACAAAGAAAAGAGTTTTCACTTTTTTACCTCTTCTAAAGTTCCTTAGAAGTAAGGGGTGTTGGTTTTGCCAGCCACATAGGTTTCTGTGCTAAAGCCATGTCATTTTAAACTCAAAGTACCTTAATCCACATACAGTGCAATAGGGTGAGATTTTCCCTGGTGTTATAACCCCTTCTCCAAGCTGTACCTCTTATTTGTCTGCTCAGACATCTCTATCAAAGTTGCAGTGTTTTGACAATTCCCATTAGGTAATCTAATTATATAATGTGAGGAAAATCAGATAGAAAATTGTCATTTGGAAATATCAGAAATTAATTCATTGACATTGAATTGAACCAAATTAATTTTTTTAAGTAGTTGTAGAAGATTTTAACATAAATTTCAAACGAATGGAGATCTGTGTGGTATATCAAGCAGCAATTAGGAACTTGCGTTTTCCTCTTTTCACTATGGTGAGAAGTGACTCGTAAGGTGAATGCTGGGTTGTGATGGTTGCCAGCCTTAGCAGAGAATCAGCTTGCTGTCGGACTGGATCAATGTAAGGTGAGCACCTTAATGTTTTAGCAAGTTTTTGGCTTAGTCTGCCTGTGGGAATCGCACATTTCAGGCACTGCAAAGGTACAGGGATAACTTTGATTAATACAGATTGCTAGTGACTCTTTGAAATTCAGAGTGAAGACTGTGCTGGGGGCCAGCAAAGGTGCTCTGAGCTTTAATACAACACATGGCCCATCTCTGCCAGCAGCTGTGCTGGCCACAGAAACCTTGTGAGCAGAACCCCACTGGAGATTACAGGCAGGTAAAAATTTATTCTAGGAAATTATTATCTCCTGTGATTTTTGGGGAGCACACATCTTTTTGGCTGTGTAAACTCAAAGGGGGAATATTTCATTGAAAGAGAGTCAGCAATTATCAAAGATTAAATGAGACTAAATGTGAACTTGGGTTTAATCCATGGCAAGTCACTGGCAGGGACAGCAGCAGGTATCAGCCCCCTTCCCTGCCCTTTGCTCTCTCCTTCTCTGTCCTTCCCTGAATTTTGATTGGGGCACCAGTGCCCAGGTAACACCTGCATCTATGTTCATGTGGATTTATGAAAATCATGGGACCAGAACATCACCAGTTAATTAGTTGTTTCACTTTCCTTTCTCAGCAGGGATATTTCTAGCTGCATGTGAAGGAAACAGAAACATGCCTAGATGCTCAGGCAGGAGAGGCTTGCAAGAAGACCTGTTCTGCTACTTGCTAAAATACCTTGGGTTTTAATTCTACAGAGTGAAGAGGGAAAGAGGGAAAAAGGAGGTGATTTATGATTTTTGGGTGCTGAGCTGGAAGACAGATGTTTCTATTCTGCTTTCTCCCTTCCCTGTGTATGGGTTTGCTCAGCTGTAAAGAAAGAATCCCAGACTTTTTTCTTTCTTGAATCCATGAGAGCACATGAGACAAAACTGCACACAGCTTTTACCTCACCAGAATGGCTCAGCTGGCCAAGCAAAGACATTCAGCATCCAAACTGGGACTGTTGCTGAATCCCAGTGGTTTGTCAGTAATGGTAAGACCAACTGCTCACATCTTGGGACCCTGGATTTTTTTGGACTATCCTCACCCACGGCGCAGAAGTAAACATCACCAGAAAAGCTGCACTGGAAAGCATGACAACACCCCAGATAATCAGTAGGTGTCCTCAGAAAAGAGCATTTCTTTCATCTGTGGATCCCATATGGCTGGGCTGTGTGCTAAGATGTCATGGAAAATAATGGGATTTTTGTGCTTTTCTTTTTTTTTTTTGTTTTTTTGTTTGTTTTTGTTTTTTTTTTGTTTTTTTGTTTGTTTGTTTGTTACTGTTTGCTTATTAAAATAATTTTGAACAACAACAACAACAACAAAAATACTAAAACCCTAGTGGATCTTTCAGTAAATAGACTAGAGGAAAATATATTGGCACATCTCAGGCTTTATATGCCTTTTTCTTAATCCATCCAACATAGACTGCTATTAAAGACATAGAACTAAGTTCAGCTGACCATTTGTAGGTGTCATTGTGGCAATTTCTATCTCTGTCTAAGTAAGCAGTTTCATTAATACTGTGTATTCTGTGTATAAAAAGTCTGGCTTTCTTTCCATCTCTGCTATAATAACTGCTGGTTTAAAAAGTACAGCTGAGAAGAAGAATATAAAGCATAAAACGGACCTCTCTCCAGGTTATAATATAAATGGCACAGGGAATGTTTTCATGATGAAGACAGACATAATAGCATATAAAAGCCACTTTATAATGACTTTACATGCCCTGAAATATTCAGCATGGACCATAATGGGTATGAAACTGCACTGCATCCTGTGGAGATGTCCTTTGCAACCTAAAGGTTTTAATAACAGGATACCTGAGACTTGTATTTAAAAAGCTCCCCCTGACATGTAGTGGATTTAGGTTTTCTTGGGAAGAACCTCTTAGGATTCCCAGTCTTAGAAATTATGGACTTGAATTTTACTTATACATTGATGTTGTCTTCTTTTACACTTTTACTATGGCAGCTGAACACACTTTTGCTTTGACCAAAGTCTGGTGCTGCTCTGCTCAGTGCCCCAAAACTGTTCCCTGCTCAGTGGAGGAAAGAGCTTTTCTGCCCTGTGGGGTCCCAAGCACAAATGGGAACATGAGGGGCACAATCAGGCAGAGGAGAGTGTGTAGGAAGAGGGATGGAAATTTCTGTTTCACTCCTCAATCCCTGGTTGGCCTGATCCCCCAGGGGCTGCAGAAGAAGGAAGATTCCAGAGGAGCATGGTGATGAGTCCTCAGGGACCGTCACTGTTCAACATCTTTGTCAGCAACTAGGACAGTGAGTTTGAGGGCACCTTCAGCAATTTTGCCAATGACACTGAGCTGTGTGGAGCAGTCAACTCTCTGGAGGGAAGGAATGGCATACAGAGAGACCTGGACAGGCTTGAGAGTTGGGCCTGTGCAAAACAAACCTCATAAAATCCAACAAGACCAAGTAATAGGTTCTGCACCTGGGCTGGGGAAATCCCAAGCACAAGTACAGCCTGGGTAGAGAGTGGATTAAGATCAGCTCTGGGGAAAATGACTTGGAGGTCTTGGTGGACAAGAAGCTCAACATGAGCCAGGGATATGCACTGTCAGCCCAGAGAGCCAGATGTGTCCTGGGCTGCATCAAAAGCTGTGTGACCAGCTGGGCATGGGAGGTGATTCTGCCGCTCTGCTCCATTCTCATGAAACCCCACATGGGGTGGGGGGTTCTGGGGCCCCAGCACAAGAAGGGACATGGACCTGCTGGAGCAAGTCCAGAGGAGTCCATGAGGATGATCAGTGGGCTGGAGCTATGAAGACAGGCTGAGAGGGGAAGAGAAGGCTCTGGGGAGACCATAGAGCATCTTCCAGTACCAAACAGGGGGCTTACCTTAGAGCTGGAAAGGGACCTTTTACAAGGGCACATAGGGATGGGACAAGGGCGAGTGGCTTTACACTGAATTTGAATTTGGATTAGATATAAGGGAGAAATTCTTCACCATGAGGGTGGTGAGGCACTGGAACAAGTTGCCCAGAGAAGCTGTGGAGTGTTCAAGGCCAGGCTGGATGGGGCTTGGAACTACCTGATCCAGTGGAAGGTATCCTGGCCCGTGGCAGGGAGAGTTGGAAGTAGATGACCTTTAAAGTCCCTTTTAACCCAAAACATTCTATGATCCTATTAAACAAGGAGATAGTGTGACATTTCCTGGAGTGGGGATTACTTAACGATAGACCACAGTTCTGTGGCTTGCTTGCCAGGGAGCTGTCAAAGCCAATATGGCTCCCAGCCCAGCAGTGAAATGGTGAAAGGCAGCCTAGCAGGGAGCCAAAAGTAAATTTTACATAGCTTCAGGGTAGGTACAATAGATGCAGTCCATCAGTGCCAGTTCAGCTGGCACAGCACCGCCCGTCAGTGCTGCCCTGGGCCACCCCAGGTGATTCTCAGGGCAAAACACTCCCTCCCTTTCTGGGTACACTGTGGCATATCTGTTCCCACTGAGATAATTAGATCTAATAGTTTCTATGCTTGCATGAAGTAAGATTTTTGCAACCTTCCCATTACTTGCTGTCAGCCTGTAAAAAACAGCCAGTTCACAAACCTGAACAGTTTTGGTGGTGATATTACAGTAAGTGATGTTAACAGGATCTGGATGTTACACCTCATCGACCAGGGAGTGGATGGCATATTTTGGCAGATTTACCCACTTGCTCCTTAATGAAGAGAATGTGACCAGACATTTTTTCTGTACTGTTCAGAGAAAAGCTCAAAGGGAAATACTTGGAGAGTGCAATGACCTATTAAGTTGCCTGATTTGTGGCTGCAGCTGTTTCCTTTGTGCGAGCACTGGCAGGACTGGTGATTCATGGGCGGGAAAAGATCACTCTTGCATTTGGTTTGCTGCAAGCTGCTCTTTTGTACCTTCCTCACTCCCCGTGGCATGGGCAGGTTTGGGGCACTCAGCCGGAGCATCTGAGTGCTGCAGGAGAGGCAGGGTCATCCTTAGGCTTTTGAAGAGCTGTTTTGAGGCTGCAAAGTAGTCATCAGTGCTGGACAAAAAAAAAAAAGCAGTGAGATGCCGTGTTCCCATTAATCAGGTTAAGCCAAGAGGCCAGAAACATGAGTGTTTAAGGAATATCAAGCAAGTTTCTGTGTTTTTAAATAGGAGTTTGGAAATCTACTTCCAAAAAGGCTTGGAGGGCACCAGCCCGTGCATCCTGAGCATCACTGCTTATGCACAACTCCCACAGAGAAGAAAGTGGGGTGGGGGTGGAAGGCATTGGTGAACCTGAAGCAGAGCTTGCCTCTGAGGTTTGCAGAGTACCAGACTGACACTTACACACCTCTGGTATGCTTTTAATGCAAAACAACGAGCATCATGTACTAATCATCGGCATTGCTGGAAATGCTTGTAAGTCATGGGGCTGTACACTCCCATCCTGAATGGCAGAGGGTGTAGGTGACTTACAAGGACACTGATAGGATGGTAATCTTCAGATAATTTCTGGAACAAAACCTAAAAACTGCCAAAGTACTTCAGGCAAATTATAACACCCACCTTATATTTTAATGCCACCTTAAGCTGTATTCTGCATCAGTCAGCTGTGGGAGGAGATGACATAAACAGACAATTAATGTTTCTTTTCACTTGCAAGTCAAGATTGAAAAATGTGGTCACTAAGCTGTCTTTTTCTGACATTGTCTTAACAGCTCTACATTTTGCAGAGAAGTTTCTGTCAGTCCCAATGCCAGAGCTGTGCCAGAAGCAAAGGGGGAAGCCCCTCCACTGCACTGAGTGGGCCATCAGCATCCACGTGCACCACATGTATCTCAACTGACTGCAAAACTGCCTTCTTGTTATCTGGGGCCATGTGCTGCCAGCTGTGGTGAGATAAGTGTTTCAGAGGGTTTACACTTCCCTGGTTGGAATCCAAACAGGGTTCTTTTGGGGAAGCCCTACACTCAGGTTCACCCAGATCTGGATGGAGACAGAAGACCTGTTTAGCACCAGGAAGCTGTGACGGCTCATTTGAACACATCCTTTGGGTCTGTTTGAGCTGTGTTTGCACTTGAAGTATTCTGCAAGTACAAATAACAATCTCTTATACCTGAGTATATTGAATACCTGAGTGTGCAATGTTTTCTGGAACAAGCACCACCTTCCCCCTGGTGCCCATTGTGGCACAGAAGCTACCTGGAAACACGGGGTTGTCACCAGGCACCTAGTAGTGAGTTACACCAGTGATTTTCGTTCTGGGTTCCACAGGTGTAATCTGCACTGTCAGCAGTGACTTTTTGGATACTGACAAGCTGAGCTCAAGATATGCTATCTTACAGGTGGGTGGTGGGGAAAAAAAGACCTGTCTTTTATAAATATATTTGGATAATTGCAGTTACCCAAATCACCCTCACGTCCTTTCCCACTCTCTCCTGAAGATGAGAGTGTTAACAAAAGAAGTCTGCTATTTTATTGTTATTGGGATAACCAGATTCCTGACTTTTCAATCATAATTCAGATTTTTTTTCTAAATGTCATACACTGAGTGTGATTGACTTTCTGCCAGATTTTTATTAGATAATTGGCACAGCACTTCTCCCGTCAGTGAGCCAGTGTGGGAAAAATGGTGCAAAGGAAGGAAAAACAGAAAAATGGAAGAAACAAATAGGAAGAAAAGAAAACTGAAGTATCAAAAAAAAAAAGCTTTTTATTTTGATAAAAGAAGTGTGAATCACAGCCCAGAGTTGGCTTTACAGCTCAGTTTTACTTAGTTAAACAAGCCTCCATGTGTGATTTGGGTCTGATTTAGTTACCCTACTGCAGTCTCCCCAGTAGACAGTCTCCTTTTTATTTAAAGTGTTCTTATTTCCCATCATGAATACCTGACCTAAACCTAAATCAGCATGATTTCAATCAGATATACCCAGGAATCACTAATTCTATCTCCTGAAATCTGGGTGTGTGCTGATAGCACAATCAAGAAACTCAGGGTCTCTACAGAGCAGGTTCCACAGTGTCCTTGACAGAACTGGGGCAAGCTGCTTCCCACAGTTTGTGCCATTTGAGCAGAATCTCGTGGCAAGGGAGGGACACATGAGCACGCTGCAGTGAGGTAAGGCAGGGTGTGGGCTCACAGTGTCAGACACCTGCAGCAATGTCTGGCTGTGTGCTTATGTCTGTGCAGCCCATGGAAAACACAGCACCCTCCTTGCATGGGTATGAACGTGCACAAAGGTGGTTCCCTTGCACCCACTGAGGTACTTAGGGCACAGCAACTGTTCAGCTGCCTGTAAACAGTCGCTCCTTTCTGACTGGAGCAGAAGCACTCTGGAAGGATTTGTTCTTGTTAAGCTGTACAAATTTTCCACTAAGAAACCCCACCCTTCCCCACAAAACCCCAAACAAGCAAACAAAATAACCCCAAACCAAACCAAAAAACACAAACCAAACCCAAACAAAACAGAAAAACAACCAATAAAACGAATAAAACAACAAAAACAAAAATAAAAACAAACCAAAACAAAAAAACAAACACAAACCCAAAAGACACAAAGGACAACAGAGGAGTTTGCAGCAACTCAGGCTGTCAGAGGTGTAGTAGTTTGAAAACAATTGAATGGCTCTAAGTAAATAAGCTTGATAACTACTCTTAACATCTCAGTAAACAGGTATCAAAAGCCCTTAGGGAAGAGGGGATTATTTGCATGTATGAATATATATTCCTTCCACTAGAGTGAACGAAGACAAGGCGAAACCAAGCCAGAAGGCTGCAAACACAGATGACCACATATTGATCAGACTACAATAAAAAGAAAACCTGGTTTATTTATGCTAGAAAACCATTAGTCATAGTACCAGAAAGAGTGTTCACAAAGGCAGAAATCTCATTTTGGAGGAAGCTGTATTTCCTAAATTTTGGAAAGGAAAATAATGAGATTTATGGGCATCGCATAACTTGACCAAATATAGAACTGTGTAGCACCCTATGGCATGAGAATTTTGCATCCAGTACTGATTATTTAGCTGTGCTCTGTGTGTGTATATGTACAGGTATCCAAGCATTTGCTGCACATACACCTGTATCTGTACCCAGGCACACACACACTTGCATGCATGCATGTAAATAGTATTTTATGGGCATTTCAGGGGCATATACTTTTGCTTCTCTTTGGTCTCACAATCTTGCTTCTTCTCTTGCTTGCTTTAGCATAACTAGCCAACTGCTGCCATTCCCCTCCTCCAGGTGCAAGAGAGGAGGTTTTATCTGACAGCAGAGAGAAATGGGAAGATTATTCAGCACTTCTGGAGAAAAACTAAATAAAGTGGCCAGTTTTCAGCAGTGCTGCAATTCACAAATCATCATCATCATCCTTCCCTTCCCTTCCCTTCCCTTCCCTTCCCTTCCCTTCCCTTCCCTTCCCTTCCCTTCCCTTCCCTTCCCTTCCCTTCCCTTCCCTTCCCTTCCCTTCCCTTCCCTTCCCTTCCCTTCCCTTCCCTTCCCTTCCCTTCCCTTCCCTTCCCTTCCCTTCCCTTCCCTTCCCTTCCCTTCCCTTCCCTTCCCTTCCCTTCCCTTCCCTTCCCTTCCCTTCCCTTCCCTTCCCTTCCCTTCCCTTCCCTTCCCTTCCCTTCCTCCCTAGGTGTACTCTCTTAAATTCCTTTTTATATGCTTCAACTTTAAATAATTGAGTATCTGGTTTTTTTTTTTTTTTTTGGGGGGGGGGGGGAAGCAAAGAGGATATTCATAATAAATTGGGAGAAGTATTAATCACATTATTCTAGGAAGTAATACCATAGATCTTAATATTTTCAAAGATCATTTAATCACTTTGTTTTCTTCTCCCTGAAGGGAATCTGATTACCAACCCATTCACTGCATCCTAGGGCTGTACAGTTGTGGTTTTTTGTTTTTTTTTTTTTTTTGGTCAGTCTCTTATGGTTAACCTCTTTGTCATAATATTGATTTTTAACAAAAATATCCTTTCTGCCTTACTTAACTTTGATATGCCACAGAGCCATGTAACTATAGCTATCTTTAGATCATTGTCTAATCTTAGTATTTGAAATTGAGTTACTATGTCTAATCAGTTTTCCCAGAAGTGCCTTACTAAAGCCACAGAAGAGTTCATTAAGAAACCCATCTGATTTGAGATTTGCCTCCTGCAGGCTTCTCTCAACCCCAAAAATACCAACAGTATTTTGAAAGAGACCAGTGATGACAGGCTTCTCCCCATCCCTCTCTGAAGAGCAAGGCAGAGCCTGAGGTGTGGCAGAGCCTGGGCAAATGGAGGGGCTGTGTGCAGTGCCTGCAGGGAGTGAGGAGGCTGCTGAGCTCCAGGAGCACACGAGAGGAGTAGGTTGCAACATCAGGGACCTGTGGTGTGGATGTGATGGCTGTCAGGGACAGTCAGTTCCACTGTGCAGACTTTGTCACCAAACTCTGAGATTTTATTTGGATGCAAACATGCAGGCAGTCAGCTCTTGGCTGGGAGGTACATGTGTCCATGGTAGCCATGTTCCCCACGATGATCTGAATCCATCAGATCATACACCTTCCAAGCAGCTCAGCACAGGCTGCTGGAGCACATCCCATGGGCTGGTACCTTCTCTGATCTTGGCTGCCACTGGCTGCTGTGGCTTGTCCCCTCTGCTCTCATCTGCCCCTCTGAAGATCACGTGCCCCAGTTGGACCCTGTCCCCTCGCCTTCTGAGAGCCCCCCAGAGCCGTGCAGTGCTACCAGGTGAAAAACAGGTGAACAGCATTGAAAGCAATGAGCCATGGAGTGCCCAGGTGCACTGACCTGCCAGGAAAGGGAACAGAAGGCACAGAGGTGCAATGCCTGAACCATGAGGGGTATAAAAGGTTGGGCTAAAAAGCAAGAAGGGCAGATGGCTTCCAGCTTTCTGAAGTGGTATGGTGTTACTCTGTATGGGTTGAAGCTTTCTGAAATTGTATCATGATATTCGGTATACTGTGGCTGTCTCGACTACAATATGCAATATATATATATATATATGAATGCTGTGACAGGAAATCCCTCTCCAGCCTCTGTGCCGTGGCTTTTCCCTAAGCTACTGCATCCTCCCCTTCCTTTCCTTGCCCTCGCTGTGACTGCTGCTTCATCCACGGAAATCATTTCTGGCTCAGGTCCAGCCTTGGACTTTTCCCCCAGGGACCTCTTAGAACAACACTGCACCTGTGACCTGCGGTTTCTGCAGCCCTGTGATGTTTCTGGTGCAGACCTGATGCTCTGCAGCACATGTAGTCTGCACACACACATGTGTGTGCGTATGATCAAGCTTTGCTCCTGACTAGACAGCTGATGGCGCATTTCCCTGTGCCTGAGCAGAAAATGACACATTGCTCCATCATTCCAGCTTTAGAGAGGCAATTTTGTCAATCCTTGTGAGTTCTACTGTGTTATTACCATCCTAAGCTTTGTTTTGGTGTTCTTTTTCAAGGGACATCTAATTAGGAGTAACAAACTTTTACACTAGACAAAGTTCATCAATTTGTAAACATTTCTGATTGGAGTATGTAGTTCTTTATGAAATACTGGTAATTAAGTCCAGATAATAATCCCTCCAGCCTTTCAGAACAATAAAAAAAAAAAAAGTTAATTAAACAATCGGTGTCCTCCATGTAGAAAAAAAGTAGTTCAGGTCATGATAATTAATAATCTTTCGCTCTATTCCCCAAGCAGTTTTTATGACTGTGGTCTGTGAATATTAAAAATAATCTGGTGATGAGAGACCAGATGGCTAAGGAGGTTGAAAGTGGCATGTGTTGCTTTTCACTTGAGGATTATGTGCTTCATTCAGATGTTGCTGCTTTTGATGGCTGTTGAATTGCCTAAATGAAATGAGTTGGTGAACCACAAAATTACCCCAGAACAGGCCATAATTTGCACCACTGAGGAAGAATTCGTAAGACTGAGAAGGATTTAAAGAGGTTTACAGCTGGTTACATGTAGCTTTAATTAATTATTCTAGACACCATATTATTTAGGGATATATATAAAAATATGATTTAGGAGATCTATTATATTAGGAATAATTATACTATTCCTAAGAAAGTATAGTAATTGGAATATTTATTTTATGCCTAATTTTTCTAATGATTTCCAAATTATTCATAATAATTTTAGATTAATCATTTTAGTTATTTCAAATTATTCCTATTATTTTAGGAATAATAACAGTCTTGATTTTCAAGTTGGACTAATCTGGTGAAAAGGCTTCACTGATGCCTGTGAATTTTGGATCAAGCCTTTAGGAAGTGGTATGATTTACACATATTATGAATGTTTGTTTCTTAATCCACAAAACATATCAAATCCATTGCCTTTTACAGGAATTGGATGTATTTGTGGAGGTATTGTTTTGTTTGTGATCTCTTTGTCTTCTGGGAGCTTCAGTTTCTAATGCAGAGTCCTTGGTACTTTGTAGGGAAAGCCATGTTTTAAAAAGTAGGAGTAAATAGTGAAATAAACCACTCTCAAGCAAACAGTGTCAAAGCTGGGTTTTGTAAAAGGGGGGACAGAGCTGTGCAGCAATTTTATGCTCAGGCTGAGCACTTCATTATTGAAGAGAGTAAGGTAACTCCAATTCCATTTTACCTTCTTGTTGCACTCCTAGCTTTGTAAGCATCCCTGCATCTAAGGCATTTTGTATTTTATTGAAAATTCTGAGAAGGCTCTTTTGTGCTGCAAGTTAACTTTAATGCTCCTTACATCTTTTTTGTTTGTGTTTTTTTGTTTTTTGTTAAGCTTAAAGCCTATGCTCTGAACATGGTTTAGGCGAAACTTGAGGTTCCTTATTCCATACTCCCACTACAATTACACCTTGAAACAATTCCTTGGCCCTTTGCTGAGCATTTGCACTACTGAGTGGGTCATATTGCATCTAAAGGGACACTGGGGTAAGCCCTTCCACTGTCATTAGAGGATCCCTTTCCAAAGAGCAGTGCAAGGAAAAGCCTTTGAGAAGCATCACTTTTCCTTGTCCTTTCCAGCCTGAATCGTTCTGTGATAAGGAACATGGTTATGAAAAAAAAAAAAAAGGAGAAAAACTAAAGAAAGCTACTTTTTTTTATGGAAATAAAAAAAAAATGATTATTAGAGATTGGAAAAACTGTGTTTTCCTGTTTGTAAGATCATCATGCTCCTATCACTTTGAAAAGCTTTTCAGGTTGAGACTCACAGGGTGTAATTAAAAACTTAAATGAGTTGCTTCAATAAGGAGCATCATCACTGACAGCCCTTTTCACTTAAAGACCAACTCCTAATTTGGAGCTGCCTTTCTCTTTATGGTGATCAAAGATCTGGTGATCAGGAAAGTGATTCTTGACCTCTGACTCTGGAAGCTTCAATTGCCCCCCAATAAAAGGGAGATGAGGGTGTTTTTCTCTATATCACAGAGTTTTTGTGGGAGTTGATGTTTGTGAGGCATATCTGAGTGCCTCAGGTCATCCTGTATTGATTATATGATTCTCTACTTAAGCCATGACATTTATATATAAATTTATAGATGTAGTGCTACTTCTTTTCTCCCAGGGCTAATTTTTGAAATCATAGAATCCTAGAATGATTAGGGTTGGAAGGGTTCTTAAAGATCTCATCTAGTTCCAACACCCCCTGCCAAGGGCAGGGATACCACACACTAGACCAGATTGCTCAAATTATGTATATTTAATATAGCAATCCTTCATACAAAATTAGAACATCTATAAATTCTATAATTCTGCTTTGACTGTTTTGTTTCTTCTTCTTTTACAGGCACAGAGCCAGCAATGCACAGTACATTTAAGATTTTATGAAATGTTTTACCTGGTGCTTGGTCACAGGACTATCACATTTTCTTCTTGAAAAATATCCAGTCAACACAAATGCTAATTTTCTCAACAGGATTTAAAATGCACATGTAATTTTTGCAACTTCATATATTATGTAAAGTCTGTCATTTCTCAAGCTGTGCTACTGATGATGTCTGATGAATGCTGAGCACTTGTTATCTCTTATATGGAGCTCTGCCTAGTCAGCAATGACAGCTGATCCAATGGCTGCTGTAAGAGGCTCACCTTGTCTTGGGGAGACAACCCTTCAGGACAAACAAAACTTTGGGTGCCAATCTGTCAGGGAGATTTCTACCATCTAGCAGATGGCCTGTGCTCAAAGGCTGGCCTTCTTTACGCCTTCTTAAAATTCAGGTGGTTTTGGTCACTCCAAAAAAGGGTAACAACCCCCTTGAGTCTTGCACACACGGCTGTGCAGCGGGTGAGGGATCTCCCAGTTCAGCCCAGAAGTTGAATCTGGCTACAAGAATCAATCCTTCAAGCAAAGGTTTTATAACTAATTCAAATACTTTTAACCAGGAAGACCTTTGGAGGCAACCAGCCTATTCACTGACAATTTCCACAGAGAAAAATATCTGAGAAGAAAGGTATTTCCAGTATTGGCTTAGCAGCTCCATTTTTAAGAGATAAACCAGAGCTATATTCCTGTTGTGAGATATATATGCCTTCAGTAACAATCACTAAAGACCAGGTTATTTTTCTGTTGTTCTCACACTATCCATAAACATGGCTCCATTCCTACCTCTCATGATCTGTTTGTGAGTACATAAAGCAGAGTATGCCCAGTGCTGTCTAATATGTGGAGAGGTATGGGCATCTCTGTTCTTAGAGATTTACATAGAATAAAAGGGTTTCCCCCCCCCTATTTTCTTCTGCTACACTTCTGATTCTGTTGTCAGTAGAATGTTCTTAGGATTCTTCAGCCCTCAAGGACATGATTTTTTTTTCCAATGGCCTTTATGAGAGTAACCTTACAGCTCAGCCAGTTTTAAGGGTTAAATTCTTTTCAAGCACTGATGGACAGAATTTCTTTCAAGATGTCTTATAATAGCCAAATCACTTCAAAGAACTCATCATGGGACTACAGAAGTCAGAGGTTATTGGATGTCTTTCAATGCATGTTATGGAAATCCTCATCCTCTGATGAAAGCCAGAACTAACTTTAAAGTCAGGACAGAAACCTAGAGCTATCCATGATCCTATAGTGCAGCCTGTTTTCTTCCCACAGCTGTGGGTAACAGTGGGAGGTATGAAGTCTCCATGAAAGAGACCATAGTTATGTTTAGCCACCTGTGGTCTTTGTTTCTGACAATTACAGCTATTAATCCTAATATGACACCAAATATTTGGATACCTCTAGGGAATGGATTTTTCTCTTCTTACAGTGCCACCAGATTTGTCCTAGAGCATCTGATCACAATCAAGGCCACACTGATCAGTCTTGCTCCCACTGACACTAGCAATGACACAGCATGTGCAAGATTCCCTACCCAAACCTTCTACCAGGTTTCCTGCAGGTTCTGTTTCTGCTCCCAGGACCTTGAGCCCCTCTGTTGCTCTGCAGGGACCTCTGTGTCAGGTTTCATGGCTGGCACTGATGGGGCAATCCTACTCAGGCCTGGAAGGCTGGAAATGCACAAAACACCTGAGTCTGAAGGCATTGCTGGGTTTCTTGACATCTTCTTCCCAAGCAATAAGAGAAATTCAGAATCACACGTGTGTGTTGTGAAGAGTCTAGAGGGTAAGTCAAATAAAGAGCAGCTCAAGGAGCTGTGGATGTTCAGCCTGGAAAAAAGGAGGCTCAGGGGAGACCTTATTGCTCTCTACAACTGCCTGAAAGGAGGTTGTAGCTGGCTGGGCAGAAGCCTGTTCTCCAGGCAGCCAGTGACAGGACAAGAGGACATGGCCTCAGGCAGTGCCAGGAGAGAGGCAGGTTAGACATCAGGAAGAATTTCTTCAAAAAAAGGGTTATTAAACACTGGGATGGACTGCCCAAGAGGTGGTGGAGTCACAGTCCCTGGATGTGTTCAAGAAATAACTTGCATGTGGCATTTAGTGTCAAGTCTACTTGAGAAGATGGTGATTGGTCTAAGGTTGGACTCATTAGTCTTGGGGGCCCTTTCCAGCCTGATTCTGTGACTCTGTGAAATACTGTAGACACGTCCTCAGTTTCAGTCTATGCCGGCAAACAGAGGAGCATCCAGGAGAGAGATGATCTAAGGAAGACTTCTATCTAATCATCCTTATTTGCTGGCACCCTAAAGAGAAAAAACAGAAACTATGAATTTTCACCTTAATCTCATACATACATTCCCCTTGGGAGAAGTATGTTCACTTCCATTCAGAAAGATGCTCCACCATTTCATAGAGCTGGATTTTAGTCCCCATAGCCAGAGGCTGGCTAAATTAGTCTTTCTGTCTTTCTTGCCCTGAAATCAATCTATCATCTGGTCTATTTAGTCTCAGCAATTTCTCTCAGATGAGCCTGGTTTGGCTGAAAGGGAACTCTCTGCAGGCCTTCACTACAATAAAACTCAGCTTCTTGCACCTCAGAGAAAAAGAGTGAAGTTTTATGACAGTGGTTATTTTTAATGCCAGAAGAGAATGAAGGGTAGTAATGCCTAGTGGACTTAGAACCATGAATCTTCTTACTGGCCCAGCTCAGAATTGACATTATCTCTGTTTTCCTGACCATTCAGGGAAATTTTTATCCCTTGGCTTTCAAAATGCCTGCTACCATTTACCTATCTAGGCATCTTATCAGAAATAATCTTTATTTCAAAGTGGTCTATCAATTTTGTCTCTTTCATACTTTGCTGTGACTCTTCTCAGAAGTGCACAGGGATAGGACAGGAGGACAGGAACACATGGAAAGAAATATTTCCTTTGGATAATAGGAAGAAAACATTTTCTCATGAGGATAGCCAAACTCTGGAATAAGCTACCCAAAGAGACTGAGAAATCGCTCCTGAAGATATTCAGAGTGTGACTGGACAAGGTTTTGAGCAGTCTCCTCTAAGAGTTCTTGCTTCAAGTGGAGGGTTAATCCAATAACCTGTGGAAATCCCTTTCAAAAGAAATCACTTGTTTATGACTCATATCCTCCTTACCCTCTCCTGAAATCCCTAGGAGAACCTTGGTGCCTCCTTTCCACGAGCCAGGTATGTAGGTCTTTGTTGCATGTTGGCCTCTTAGCCAGCACTAGAAGTCCTTTCTAGGGCTGTGAAAAACCAAAGTGAGCACCTACCTGGCAGCCCACTCCAGATGACCTTAAATCTTGTTATCTGCTAAATTATCTGGAAGAGGCTATCAACAGTGTTCTGCTAAATCAGCTGCATCTTACTTAGTAACTGATTAATCGGTGTAAAAATTACATGGCAATTGCCTAAAAAAATAGGAATCATCCTGGAAAGTCACAACACTCTAAGGAGATTGACCTTCCCTTTAGTGTCCACAAACACCTATACTGTCAACAGTCTGAAAAATGCCAGCAGGAAGGCCATGAAGGCTCTATTACAGAGAAATAATATCAGTACCTGAACTTTACAAAATATTGCTGATACTTCCTCATCCACCTGAGGTGTTTCAAAGGGAGAAATCTTTTCCCTCTCTGTCATTTAATCCTGTATTTCAAGAAGTGATAACAAACCAGTTGCATTCATTATTACTGTGTTCTTAAGCAAGTGGAGTACATACCACTGTGTTAAATGTAAGGCAAAAGTATCAATCTTTTCAGGTTACCCACCACCAAAACACCATGTACTGTAATTGTTCCATTTCTTTCCAAAATCTAGAATGACCACAGCCTTGAAAGCATATTAGAATTTCTCTTCATGACAGAAATATTATCTGTACCGTGGTCTCTTTAAGTTCTTATTGGTACTTTCTTGGGAGATGGGATTTGAAACAAAATTAGATTGTGAGATACTGCAAGATTGTACAAAAGCACTTTTCAAAAAAAAAAAAAAAAAAATTTATTTTTCTCTGTGGATAGCTAGAAAACATAACAGCCTGGTTTTGCTGTTTTTATTGTGCTACTCTAATTTTTTCCTGGTGGGTATTGGAAAAAAAAAAAAAAAACACACCACATTTCCAAATCATTATTTTCAGAGTTGCATATCGCTAGCAATGAAACAGTCAGTGCTAACTCTGCCAGCATCTTCTCGAAAATAAATGCCATTTGAAATGATTATGTGAGCTAGAGAGGTTGGAATAGGTGCTTTGCTTCAGTTGCCTTTCTCCCTGAGTGCTGCTTTATGCATACAGATAAAATGTGCTTAGGCTTTGGCTGATATGGCACTTTCTGCACAGGGTGAAGCATGACCTTCCATCCCTTCCCAGGGCGTTAGATGGCACCAAGCAAGGTAAAATAAGAGCCCTACATTTTGCTGTATCTTTTGGGGGTCAGAGGGCATTGTCAAAAGGAGTTGTAGGTTTCAAAATTAATCTGTTATTTCAGCTCAACACCCAGGCAGCTCCAGTGCCCTTGTACCATTGAAATGTTGAAGATTCTTAGTCTGGAATTTGGATGGCCACAAGGTGACAGGTAACAAGAGAAATGAGTTTTCCTGGGTGAATTTTAATACATGGCATCAATTCTTGAAGTGTTTTGCTAAATCAGTCACATGCTATGAGGCAATACTGCATAGAGAAGAAGAGGAAAATCCATTTAGAAAGCACATAATGAGGTAGGATTTCTGGTGGTGTACATTGCTGAGGAACGGAAAATCATCGAGCTATAAAACATTCATGAGAGACACAAATGATAAGGTTCTTGTTCCAAACTGTAAAATCACTGTTTCTATTCTGAACTCTATTTTTGGAAGTTGTTCCTTATTCCTGAAAAATTGCCTTGTGCTGGAAGGTAGCAATAAAAACGGTAACCCTGGAGAAATGTTGTCTTGTTCCTCTGGGTTTGGTTCCTGTTAGAAAAAGTTAGAAATTTCTTAGTAGAAGATCCATTTGGTCAAACAATAAATGCTCAATTTCTGATTATATTTACATGCTACCCAACCATCTACAAGGAGGAGATTGTATTTAGGAAGAAATATGTTTAAGAGAATCACTCATCATGATACAATGGTCAGTGTCAGTCTCCATCATGGAATCACCATCCCTGAAAATGTTCAAAAACCACTTGGCAATATGGTTTAGTGAGTGTGGTGGTATTTGGTTGGAGGTTGGACTTGATTATCTTGGAGATCCTTTCCAACCTCAATGATTCTATGATTCTTCTCTGTGGCTCCAGCTTTAGAAGTCAGAGGCTGTTTGAGTCTCAGCAGCACCTGGCTTGATCCACCCTGCACCTGGGGTTTGGATATCAATGGTGCTTCATGGCAGTCGGTAGCTGGGAGGATGTTGGGGAAAGCCAGGTGGAAGGAGATGACACTGCAGTCTGGTGGACAGACTCTGCAGAGTTTCCATCAGTTCTGAAAATGAGGAAAAGGTACTCAAGGTCATTTGGGACCAGATTTTTCTCCTTAAACGATTTAGGCATCTTAATGTGGGAAATTAAGCTCAAATACCCTCATGATAAGCTCTCCAGATGCCTCTCTGCAACATTAGTTTGTGAAGTACCTGTAAAATCAGGCCCCTTGGCAGAACTGAACAAAGCCTAAGCAAGTTTCTGATTTAGGACATGAATGTTGTGACAGGAGCCAGGTGCATCCCGAGCACATGCTCCTCTCTGAGACAGTGCCTCCTCTGGCATCAGAAACCATTTGACCTTATTGAGAAGTGTGTGGCCTGACCCCCAAAATTTCCTTCTATTTTTTGTATTGCAGAAAATTGTGTTGCTAACACAAGGGAGCTTGAGTGTGTGTGTCAACCCCATCCTGATGGCAAGGAGCTGATAGAGCTGCCATGAGGGATGAGGGTGTCTCACAGCGTTGATGCAGTTGAAGATCTGAGGGTAAGTCTGATACAGATGCCATTTCTGAGCCTGTCCCAGTGGCAGCATTGAAGAAATCTGTGTATATTCTTTACCTTGGCAGGTCACTTCCATTTATTCTCATAAAGTCTATTGTGCAGATATTAATATCTGCAGCTCTCCTTAATTTCTGCTGTCATGATGCGCTTTTATTACATTAGAATGACCTGAAATTGTGTCCTAGTCTCATAGATCCTATTTTCACAGCTTGCACTGTGGGTTTAATTTCACAGTTTTTAGTTTCCCAGCTTAAAAATATGAACAACTTATGGAGCAAAATTAACAGTTTATTAGAAATATCACTCACTGCAAAAGTCCTAAGGGTAATTCACAGCTCTATAAAAGGTCGTGGTATAAATAATTGCTTGATGAATATGGACCATGTCTGTTTGTCATTAAACACCAGCAGAGAGCTAATGCACTTTAATAGTCCTGCTAACTGTTGTCTGACAGGCATAGAAACCACAACCAAATGCAACAATTATGCTGAACAATTGCTTCTTACTCTTCTTTCTTTACACAAAAGGTAAAATAATGACATATGCTGTTGTCTTCACCCATCATTAGTAATCATGACTTTTACTCCTATAAAACATGACAACCAGTAACTTAAATATTGCAATGCTGTTGCACTGCTTATCAAACGAAATGTCCCATTAATTCCACTCTTTTACGTGTGGAAAGGCTGCACTCACCGTGCATAACAGTGAAAACTGTTACTCCCCAACCTGTTTGTAAGAACATGATTAAGGTCCCTGGTGTAATCACTGTATTAACTAGGCCCTTGTGATCCACACATATCTGTGTAGTTCTCCATTTAGGATTGGAAGATACAGATTTAAATCTTATTCAAGACAAAAGCTTTTAGTGAGATTTCTCTAATAACTGCAATTACTTCTATTTTAATTTAGGTCTTACTGTATTCAGTTGTGACTGAACCTAATTACAGCACACCTAGTCCTGCTAGTGAGGATAAGGACAACAGTCCTCTTTGTGTTGGGAATAGATGCAGAAAGATAAAGGACACTGATAGAGATTAATTCCCCCTTTGAGAGTGTCTGGCTCTATTCCAGAAGAATTATGGTTAAAGAGGCTAAAAGATACTCCATTCCCTTACTCCCATTTGCCTTGTAGCATCTGCCCCAAAGGCCAGGGATAATTAACCTGTCCCCTCCCAGCTACCCTTGGAGAGGCTTTTCTACACACCAGGGACTCCTTTGGATCTGCCCCAAGCACCTGTGGATCCCATCATCTTCTACCCAACCCATCCTGAAAGGTCCCTGTGGAGTCCCATTTGGTTTTCTCCATAAGAGGATCCCTAGTGAAGTGATTGAGCTGCTTTGTGTTAAGAACTTCCCACAGATAAGATGGGTACTTCAGCTGACCTGGATCAGAAAGTAATCTATTTGTGTAAGTTATTTAGCCCAAGAGAAATTAGGTGGTGCTGTGGCTCAGCCAACAGGAAATAAGGCTTTAGGGTTTGGTCATTTCATCAGCCAGTCAGCTCCTCAGACTACTCTGGCACCTAGATGGGATAGTGAATTGAACCTCGAAGTATTAAGAGGCAGCCTGTGTATAAAATCCATGAGAAAAGTTAAACTTTTCTTCAGGTCAGGATTCAGCAGATGTACCTGAAGCCACATAGTGAATGATACAAATAAAATTGCTTATTAATTGATCTCTGTCCATGCAGGGCAGTAAGTAGTCTGGCACTACCCAATAAACGGTATGTGGCCTTGCAATTAAGTGCTGTGTCATGATGAACATGCACAAGAGCATGTTGAAATGAAGTAACAGGTACACCCTTGGTTTTGAATTTATTGAATTTTGCAGTGTTGGTAGAATTTGGCTAATGCAGTTTCTTGGTTACTGTGAGGCAAATGTCTTAAGTGAATGTTTCAAAGTAAATCAGTTTAATAAAGAAACTACTGATTAGAAATAGGAAGAGTATTATCAGGGAGTTTATCTTTGTTCTGATGAGATGGGATTACATTATGAATCTGAAATAATAATAGGTAGAACCTATTCTGTTTTCAGAGGCAAGAGAGAACCTATGGCATCATGATAAATAATTACACATAAGAAATTATGGCTTGGTTGCAGAATCTGGTTGCTCCAGTTTTTTTTTTTTTGTTCAAACGGGATGAGTAGTTTAAGGGAAAGAGATACTTACACTTTTAATGAAAAGATTTGTTTGACATTTCTTTTCCCCAGACCTACCTTGGGAAGTGACACTTGCACAGTGAGAAATGAGCAGCTTCCCAAGAGGAGAGGCAGGTTATGCTTCTCCAGCAGGTTTAGAAGTTCCTGCCCTTCCAGTTACCTCCGTATTTTTCCTTGACAGTAAAAGTTCACCAAGTTGGCAGTATATTTAAAAAAATGTCCTATCTGCAGCTTACCCCTGTGCTGTGGTCAGCAGGGACTTGCAGAAAGGCCATTGATAAACCCTGTATGAAGAGATTGCTTCCTGCAAACATATTTCATGTTTCTGATTTTAGTTTATTTGTTGCTTTTCCCTATAAGCTCCCTGGAGTCTTGGACAGCTCAGAAATACCAGGCTGGTATTTCAAACCTTGACTATTCAGTCTTAGCTGAAAGGTTTACAAAAACCTAATTGCTTACCTACACAAGCAGTGGAATTACAGAGCTGCCAGGAATGGCATATGGGCATTGCAGCCACCTAAATATATTCCTTGTCAAGAGATTCTTGAAATAGCCAAGGAAATCTCCAGATGTTGCTGTCTTTGGTTGAGTGTAAACAGAGAAAAGAAGAAACCCACGTTGCACCAAAATCTGTCAAAAATATTAGGCCAAGTCATGGCAGAATTGCTAGTGTAAACACATTGTAAATACTAGGATAGACATACATTAAACTTTGATGTGTTTTTGTCCCCAAACAGGTCTAGAAAGGACATTTATAAAATGCTGTCTAAACTGTTCCAGGATGCTCAACAGAGGCAATCAAACAATCGTATCCTAAAACAAAACTAGTCAAATGAAGTGCAAGTTTTTTAATGCAGTATGGAGAAAAAGCATGGCTACATGATGCTTTCACTTCCCAATTCCTGGAAGTGTTCCAGGCCAGCTTGGACAGGGCTCTGAGCAACCTGGTCTAGTGAAAGGAGTCCCTACCCATGGCAGAGGTGTTGGAACAAGATGGACTTTAAGGTCTCTTCCAACCCAAACCTTACTATGATTCTGTGATATGGCACAACAACACCTGGCAGGGTAATGGGGAGACATGTAAGGATCACAGTATTGCCCAAGCTGTAGGACCGAAATTAGCTCAATTGAGAACAAAATAGTTCTCAATTTCCAGGTACAATATATTGGGATACTGGGTTTTGGTTTTTTGAGGGTTTCTTTGTGGGTTTTTTTGTGGATTTTTTTGTATGTGGTTTTGTTGTTGTTTTTTTGTTGTTGTTGTTTTTGCGGTTTTTTTAAAATATACTTCTTGTAGTGATGTGAGCAGAACAATGTATCTCCCCTCAAACTTATGAATGTATCTTCTCAAACTTGTGATGAATGTTTTTTGTAGTAAGGTTTCAAAGAGGTTCTTATCTGTGCCAAACATTTTTCATTGAGTGTCCAGATCATCCGTCAAAATCTTTAAATACTGTCTACATCCTCATTAAGCAATCTGTTCAAGACTTTGCTTGCCTTACTGTTTTTGTTGGTACCCAGTCTAAATTCCTTTTATTCCAACTCATTATTTCTTATCTTTCTCAGGATGGGCAGGGAAAAGAGTTTATACCCATTCTAGATTCCTTTTGTTTCAACTTTTGCTTTTCTGTCTCAGGATGGGCATGGAAAAAGTTTACTTACACTTTGTTTTTTTCTTTTATATGAATGAGAACTGGCATAATTTCCCTCTCACCTCTCCTTCCCTGGACTAAACAGTCCATTTTCTTTAATCTCATAGCATAGGTCCTGCTTTCTAGAGTGCTTTTTATTCTCTCCATTCCCCTTCGGTCCCTCCCCATTTGGCCCGTGTTTTTCACAGCTAGTGCTAACAAAAGCCAGACCCTTATTACTACCAAGTACAGACAGAAATTTCTTCATCTGGCTCAGAGACAGAAGCCTAACTCAGCTACACCAGGTTTGCCTGGTTTGCAGCTGTGTGATACTTTTGACTAATGATCAGTTTGTGATTCACTGTAAAGCTTGCTGTTTTTCTGCATTACTGCTGCATAGCCAGACATTTTCCATCCTGCATTTAGAGAAATAAATGTAGAACTTTGTGTGTCCTTATTGAATTGTTGCCTATTACTTTCAGGCCATTTTCCTAATTTATCAAGAATGTTTTAAATTCTGGTTCTGTCCTCCTTCATGCTTGTAGCCTTTCCAGCAGTGGTGTTGCTTGAAAATTTAATAAAGTATACTTGTTAATTCATCATCTAAGTCATTAATGAAAATATTGAATAATACTGGATGGGGGACAAATCCTTGTGGGATCTTTCTTGATACATCATTCTGTGCAGATTGTGAACTATGGGTAGCCAGTATCTAAGTCTGGGTTCCCCAGCCAGTTACATACCACTGATAACACCTCCAGCTAGTATACATTTCACTCACTTGTTTGTGAGCTTGTTGTACAGGCCAGTGAAGAGAGGGTAGTGCCAATAATGGTACTAAGAAGTAGCAGGGAGTGCCTCTCTCCAATTCACATGGATTGTTTCCCTGTCATAGAAGGAAATAAACTTTCCTTGATTTATTATTGTCAGAACCATGTTGGCTGTCATTTATATACTTTTTATGGTTACAAGTTGCTTGATTAGTCCCTCCAGATTTGGAAGAGGAAATCAAGATAAGCTGACTAGTCAATAATTTATATTTCCTCCAGATTTAGGAGAGGAAATCAAGAGAAGCTGACTAGTCAGTAAATATCTCCTCTCTTCAGTGGTAGGAACAGCATTAACCTTTCTCTGCTATGAAATATCTTGTTTTAGCTAAGTTCTCTGAAGCTCCCTATCAGCTCTGAGGCTGCTCTGGCTGGCTCCTGAAAGTTTGCATTGCAGAGTGACTCCCCAGAGAGGTTGTGGCCACAGCCATAGGTCCTGCCCCATTCCTGCCCCTCCCCGGGGCATAGCCGAGCAGGGAGCTGGACCCAGGACTGTGATCAGGCTGAAAACCAGCCTTTTCTTCCACGGGATCACAGCAGCAGAAGTGGCTGGCTCCAAGTTGGGGAAGGGGTTGGCAGGGCCAACTGTGAATACCTCACCTGGTTGGAGCCATTACTCCTCAACTGAAAGTGTGACTGGAGCCCAGCACCCTGTGTGACCTTTCTGAGCCACCAGGACTGAGAAACTCTAACCTTCATCAACACACTCAGTTTACCCATTCCCTGCTGTAGCCTGATTTTTTATTTTCAGCTGCTGGTGTTAACTACGTGGTCCCAAGTGACCCTTAGTGACTACTGAGGATGCTTTTCACCATGTAATCAGTAGATAATTTTCCTGCTCCATTACAAGTTTAGATGACTCTTAAGTCATTTCAATATTATGAAAGCATTAATACACCCTGTTTATCTGTGTCCCAGGGGAGGTGTATCTGGTTTTGCTCCTAAGCTTTTATGGTTGTGCCCCTGCACAATTATCCTTTCAGTCTGCCCTTAATAGACAGAGGGTTTCTGGGAGCTTTTTTCCTTTCTCTGAGGAGGCAGAAGAACTTGTGGCTGGCCATGCTAGTCTGTGACTCTGTCTTACAGCCTCCTCTGCCAGGATGAAGTTTGTACTTCCGTCCTTCACGTAGCTTCTACAAGGAGATGCCAAGCCTTGCAAGCTCGTTTTCCTCGAAAGCTTCCAGTAGGATTTTACTTCCCTGCAATAGGTTTTTATGCCTGTGAAACTCATTCTCTTTACATTATCAGTTTGGCCTTTTCTTTTTGTGGGAGTTGTAAACCCCCTCACACCACACATTGCCCTTTATCTTCCTATTTTCATCGCCCTCTTTTCTGCCTTGACCCAATGCCTGAGCACTCAGCTGTGTGTTACTGGTGGAGTTTGACAAGGTGCTAACATACAAGGAAGTGTTTTCAAGGAAAAAAAAAAAAAGGAGAGATACAGCCAGGGAGAGACATTTTTGTCTGTCTGAAATGCTGTCAGAGACTATTCTAGCCCACCACTAGGTAAGTGGATTAGCTTCCAGGACAGCCAGATAAGACCAGATGTACCAGAGAACTCTAACTGGAATTCTCCTAGGTCTCATCTGGATGCATTGAAACTCAGCCATTGCTTATGAATAAAAAGTGAATGTAAGGCTAGTATTCCTTTTATTCTTTCCACCATATCTCACATTATATATATAAAATTTTCTCCAAAACTAATGCTATTTTTAGTTGGCTTCTTCCTCTTGAAGCCAGGACAACCATGTGCTGATAGCTGCTGATAGCAGAATGCTTTGTTCATGGGTCTAAATGACAGAGTTGTAGCTCACAATAAAACTGCCTGCAGGTTTATTACTGTGCTGTCATGCATTTCAAAAGCTACAGTAGAGTGAACCTGAGCAATGCCCCAGCCACCATTTGCCATATTTACCTGATGATAAATGTCAGGTCTCTGTTGAGTTTCAGCAAGAGAGCAGATCATGGTAAGTAAAAGAGCTTGGGTGTAACAGCATCACCAACAATCTGACTGCTTGTGACCCATCACATTTTTTATAATGTGAAAAAATGATACATGACATCTACAACCACTCCTCCTATGACAAGAGCTAAAGGAGAACACCTTCCTTCCATTCTTATGTACCCGTAATCATCAGGAGAGTTATCAGGATGGGGACTGTTTGTACTTGCCTTAAATTTGAAGACTTAAGAGTCACAGTTTAAGCCTGTCTGCCAACAATAGCTCCACAGATTTTCACAAGGATTTTGATGATGGTTTCAGAGGGGCTGTATTTTCCTCAGTTTTTGTGCCAAGGAATGTTAGCCCTTCTAAGCAATCAGGATGCTGTAAGGGCTGTCCTTTAAAAACAAGAACAAAAGCAAAATGTTTTAGTGTCAGGACGCTCACACTGAAATCACAAAAGGTAACAACACTGCAAGTCCTGCCAACACCAACTCAAATTATCTGAACGCTGACTGTATCTTATGTCTAGTTGTGGAGAGCTGCCCCAAGGTACCAGGTACCACCAAACTGAGAAAAAAAATTAAAGACAGTTGCTATTGAAAGAAATACTGCAAAAACTTTTCCAGTTTCTTAGCTTTTAAGAAATGAACCCTAAATTTTGTGTGTGTATTTATTAGTGTTGTTTGCATGCTTATCACACGTGTACAAATGCTGCATTCCAGATCTATTACTCCAAAGCTCTTCAGAGAGTCTCAAAGAGTTGTCAATCTCCAATATGCAAAGTAGTTCAGTAGTATGATGTCAGTAATCAGCATTAAATCAAGCATTTAAGATTTATATTGCTAAAGCACCCTCTAGTGGGGCAGGGACAGAACAGTTGTTTTCAGCAGAGATGGGATAATGGCTCCACGTATTAGAGAACAGACAAGTAAAAGGCTGGATACTCGTGGGATAGGCAAACACACTTAATCTTTAGTTTGCAGAATCACGGAATCATTTAAATCGGAAAACACCTCCAAGATCACGGAGTCTGGTCTTTGACCGATTACCATCATGTCAACCAGACCACTGCCACATCCAGTCATTTCTTGAATGCCTCCAGGGATGGAGACTCCACTACTTCCCTGGGAAGTTGGTTCCAAAGCTTAACAGCTCATTCTGTGGAGAAATTCTTCCTGATGTCCAACTTGCCTCTCCCCTGTTGCAGCCTGTGGATATGTCCTCTTACCCTGACAATGTTTAGTCAATGCTCCTGCTATCCATACAATAGGCAGAAGTCACAATAATATCTGAAAGGTGGCTATGCTATTTTATTGCATGTAATCACAGAATGACAGCATCATTTTATTCAGAGACCTTTGGAGGTCATCTCATCTAAGCTCCTGCTCAAAGAAAGTTCAAAATGATCAGGTGCCTTGTAACCATTTCCAGCTGAGTTTGGATATATCTCCAACAACTGCTCTTCCCAACATATTCCAATATTTGACTGTCATCATGGTGACAAAAAAATTCCTTGTATCCAAGCCAAATTTCCCTTGTTGCAATTTCTCTTTATTGCCTTTCGGCCCACAGCTGTGCACCTCCAAGCATTCCCCATAATTTCTCGGAGTCTTTACAGTGTTGTCATCTTGAAGTACTGGAAAATATATTTGCAGTTACTGAAAGAGAGAAAACTTTTGGGCCAAGGCCTGGCTGAAAATGAGTTGAGGTTTGTAGTAAAGAAATTAGTCTTTGTTCACTTGTTCAGGGAAAGAACATTTTTAAGCAATTTGTAAAGAAACACAATAACTTCAAAGAAGATCGCTCATTTTATTTCTCTTTTTGAAGGAAGGAGCTGTGAGGTCCTGACTGAGGAAAATCACTTGGTTGCAGGTAGGTAGGAGTGGGGACCCCAGGGTCCCACAGGGTCCCACAGCTTTGTGGGTAACAAATTCCCATCATCAGTACAGTACCTGGTGCCTTCAAATAATTAATCTTGTTTTGAGAGGGAGGAGATGGGTGCGATCAAAAGCAGAAAACAGCTGAGTCATGGAGAACCAGAAGGTCACCAAAGAGGGTGGTGGACCCCCAACTGGTGGTGATCCCTGCTTGTTGCCTGGCCCTGTGTGCTACCTGACTGCAGCAAGCAGGTGAACAGGAGACAGTATGATCTGACCCCTACATTTGGGGGTGCACAGCATAGTCTTGGCTATATTTTTGGTAAGAAGGTTGACCAGCCATGCCATGGCACAACTTTAAGGGCACAACCTAGTATATTTCTAGGAAATCAGAAGCATTGAGAGCTGCTGTTTTCTTTTACTTCCCAAAAACCAGGCTTTGAAGCTGCTGATGTCTGGATAAATGCAGATCCCAGGTGAGCACCTTCTCCAGACCTGCCTGGGGCCACAGTCAATGCCTGTGGATGCAGCACCCACCCTTCACCTCTGCAGCTTCATTGCCACACTGTGCATGCCTGCTGCCTCCCCTGCACTGCTTACAGCCTGCCAGCCTTAGGCAAGATATTTAGAGGAAAGATTAGGCAAAGAGTAATCATAGTTCTTTCAAACTGGGTGGATAAAATTAGATGTGTATAATTAGTGGTTAGGTGGTTAAAGGAAAGGAGTTTGTTTGTGAGTGGTCAGCACCTGACAAACATTGATGGCTTCAGTATTTGTGTGTTTGCCTCAGTATGAAAACACTCACCCAGGCCAGACACAGGGACTGAGCCTCCCCTGGACTTGGAATGCCTCCTGTGTTTTCCATTTTCACCTGCCACCGCTCTGCCATCTACAAAGCTCTGCATTTCTGTGACCTTGCTTGGCAGGAAAACCAGAGTCTCTGCAGGTGGCCAGCTGCCAGGGACATTCATTTTTTCCAATTAGTGAAAAACAGAGGGTGTTACCTCTACCCATGATTTAAAAACAGCACCAGAGCAGAAACTCATGGAGGACATCCAATATCCTGGTCAACATGCTGCTTTTGGAAGCCAGGAGTGCTCTTCTCTGTGCAACAGAAGACACACCTTTCCCCAGACCTTTTGGAAGAACTCTAGCAATGATGGTTTGAAAAAGGTGGATGGGGGAGCGTGGAGCCCCTGAACCATGACTGCCTTTGACCCTCTTCAGGCAGAATTAGGGAGGCACTGAGCACCTTGTGCAGCTGAAGTGTTCAACCTGGTGCACTCACTGCTCCAAGGAACTGCTCCAGGTGCTCCAACAGCCTAAAGACCTGTGTTCCTGAGCTCCACAGATTGTGGTAAAATGATCTAGGAAAGCATATGAAATCATAATAGACATTAGGGCACTTAGGAGACTCCCTTTTTATTTTCTGATGGATTTCAGGAGTCCTTCCCTGGATTTTCACCTGACTCTAGCTCTCCTGTTTGGCACCTTTCTGTTACAATTTGGCTTTTCAGATGTTCCCTTTCAAAGCAGTAGTTTGGAACTGGAATTAAAGAGGTTTGCAAAAGGCCTTAATCAGAGACCTGGCTTTATAAATAAGACAAGTACTTATTTTATCGCACTGTTTAATAATATATTTCTTTTCTATAGCTGTAGTGCTGAGGAGGCAGAGCAGCAGCAGGTAGGACTGTTGTTAATTCTGCACATCACTATAAATTATTAACCTTAAAATGTGTAGAAATGAAATTGCACCTTGTTTTAGCATTTTTAGCAACATTTGATCAAGCGTGGTTTAAGCCTATATACAATTTCTGACACTAGAGGGAGTACATAATTTATTTTATAAAAATAAGCAAGTCTTGTTTTTTGACTAGAAAATCTATCAACGGGGGAAAAGCAAAAATATTCAAAGAGAACTTTATTCCTTCACTTCATGTTATACTAAAAAAAAAAAAAAAAAAAAAAAAGATGTTGAGAAGCTGCCTTATCTAACCAGGTTATGCAACTGTGTCTGTAAAAGCCAGTGTGGGGCAGATAACCAGCCAGCCTGTGCTCAATTTGTGTGTTTGTGTCTATCGAGTCTGAACACATGGGGTGAGTAACTAACCCACGGGATAACACACGCAGACATCTCTGCCCACAGGTTTCTATCTCTGGTGCTGCTGTGTTCCCACTGTTCCCCACAAACACCGCAGCGTCTGAACAGCTATGATCTCTCCAATTTGTTTATCCTCTCAACATGCTTGGGAGGTAGGGAAGAAGTACTATCCTCTTTTACGGCTAGAAAGTCAGGTGCAGAGAGGGTGAAAGATGCACCCACAGCCTGGTGGGAGGCTGTGGCAGAAATTAAGACCATGGCCTGTCTGTGCATGGCCTGTCTCGCTCAGGTTCCCAATTCATCTCTGGGTACAGCAGGTTGTTAAGCTGCAAGGTGCCTTTGCCTGGCTGTTTTCTTCCTGGCCACAGGTGCAAAGGTTGCCCAGTGAACTCTGTGTTGTGTTTTTTGTGTAATTGGATAGACGTGTCACTGTGACCCTCTCTCCAGTCCCGGTTAGCAGGAGCTGAGTCAGGCTCAGGTTGATGTGGAGACCATGCCCTTTGCAGGGTGCTGTGGGGGGAAAGCAGCTCCCTCACTCCTGTGGGGGTAAAAGGCCATACAGCACAGCCCCCACTGCTGCTGTGACAGTGGCTCTCACACAAGCTGAGGCAGATAATCTCGTCCTCATACTAAATAGTCACAAAATTGAGAGGAATATACAAATGCAGTCATTCAGGACAACCTGGATGATTTTGCAGCCCAAGCGTCTTGATTATCATATGAGATCAGTCACTCCCAGCACTTGACACTTGACAGTGTCTATATCCATTACAATGTCATTATCTGATACAGAGATCTCCTAAAAGTCTCTTTATCACAGGGAGAGTTTCTTTTAAGTGGTAGAAACAAGGTCAGTTCTGAAAATGCTATCACCTTGTTATCACTGTCCATGCCAACAACTTCTCAGAGTCCCTTCTGAAGTCTTCCACTGAGGCCTCCTTCAGCCCATCTGGCACTGCACTTGTTAAAGCAACAAGTAACTTCAGCAACTCGTCCCGTGAGGGCTTATTATGCAATGAAATTGCACTGCTTTTAATAGAAGTTCTAATATCTTTAGCAAAGGATTTGGTTTCTTACAAAGTGGTTTGGGGACAGATGTTCCAGTGTAAAATACTGTAATGATTGTAGGTGGCTCTTATCTCCCACCAATCACAGACACCAAGTACTAAAGCCTTGGCAATGAAAGGTGGTCTGTCACACTTTGGCCCACCCACAAACACACATGGCCAGATTAGGAGAGCTCAATGAATAAAAGCACCAAAATAGATCTTCTTCCCTCTCCCCATTTCTCCTTCAGAGTGCTCAGTGCTTCCATCCTTGCTAATGTTTGGTTGCTCAGGCTCCAGGGCTTCCTGAGAAAAAAACCTCAGCAGCATTCCACTCCTGGGAAGAACCCTATTTATGCTTAAGATTTAAGGAGCTGAGTCTCACTCCCACAAATATTTTCTAGAACTGGGTAATGATTTGTTACTGAGGAAAATGCCCCTTGGGATCCTGAAAAATCCATTTAATGCAGTGCAGCTGCATTTGAAGATTTCTTTTGTTTGCACACACAGAACTTACAGAGTTTTGTATGCCTAAGAAAGGCAAGATCTAAGCTATGCAGGGGGCGCCTATCGTTAAGCATCAGGACCTTCCTGTCTGTTTTGCTCAGATATGAAATATTTCTCTTCCTTTCAACTGCTACCCATTGAAAATACTGTTTTTTTACTCCCTCCCGTGTACATACAGAAAGAACAACAAAAAAATCGTAAGTAGGTGATGAAACACAGTATTCAGTGTCCACCCAAATACCAGAGCACATAAAGGCTATTATCTCAAGTCAAAATATTGTGTGGAATAGGAACCACTGTGTGAAGGAAACCACTGCAACCCAGGACCATGAAGGAGTTGAGGCAGTTAACTCCTCATTGACTTGAGCTTTTTCTGCATTTAAACACCCAAGTCTTCAGCCCCTCATCTGTCAAATGGGGTTGTTGAGCCTGGAGAAGCGATGGCTCTGGGGACACCTTATAGCACCTTCCAGTACCTAAAGCGGGCCTACAAGAGAGCTGGAGAGGGACTTTTTACAAGGGCCTGTAGTGAAAGGACAAGGGAGAATGGCTTTAAACTGAGAATGGATATTAGGAGATTAAGAGATTAGATATTAGGAAGAAGTTCTCTACTGTGAGGCTGGTGATGCACTGGAACAGGCTGCCCCGAGAAGTTGTGGATGCCCCATCCCTGGAAATGTCCAAGGCCAGGTTGGATGGAGCTTGGAGCAACCTGGTCTGTGGAAGGTGTCGCTGCCCTTTGCCGGGGGTTGGAAACTAAGTGACCTTTAAGGTCCCTTCTGAACCAAACCATTCTATGATTCAAATAGGGGGAATATCTCTACATGTTGTGAGAATAGACTGAGAGAGACTTGAGTAAAACGGTGTAGAAAGGGTCACAGAAACAAAACCCAATTCTTATTAGAAAGAGGGTCAGTGGATGGAGGAAGGAATAAAAAACTGAGAAGAGGAATAGAAAGCCTAGACTAGTTTTAGAAAAAGACTGAGCAAATAAAAGCGTGGGAAGAGCCAAAGCCTCAGGGACAAAGTGATAAATTTTTTTGTAATGCTTCATGTACAGAATATCATAATGAAAAATACAGCAGCACTGCCAGGGGACATGGCTGCTTGGGAAGCAGAAGCTGAGCATCCTGGAAGTGAGGAAATAGCACCAGTGTCCCGTGTTCATTATTCAAAGCAGATATGTTCAGTTTTGACATGGGTTTAGTACCAGAGAAGCAGAATTTTGCATGGCTTGATGCACTTTCATACGTGATTAGAAATATGTACAAGTTTGGTGTTCCGAGGCTGTGCCCATGAAGGCACATTTATAGCCTCTGGCTGGAAATCCCATATAAGACCACTGCATCTTCCAGCTTCCCCTTGTTGCAGCAGCTTCTCCCAGTGAAGGAGCCCACCTCCCACTTGTACACTTTGCACTGACATCTTCCCCTTAATTGTGTTTAGCTGTATGCAAACTCATGTGTCCATAGATATTGTATCTATGTATCTATCTCTCATGGTTCCTGTTTTCATTAATCTCTTCTAAATTCTTATTATATTCTGTGCTTAATTCTGCTCATGAAATTGGTATTTTTATTGGCTCCTACTGCATTACATGTGTTCAGTGACTTTTAAAAAAATCAATTAACTCGAATGGGGGGATGTCAGAATGTTCTAGTCTGTACCACAGCTCAAACAAAGCTGGCAGCCCTGCCAGCAGCTTTCAGTGTTAGAAGTTGAGTAAATGGAATATTTAACTTTTATATTTCTCCCTAGGTACTTGATAGGGAAAGGATATCAATGATCCAAAGATATTCAACAGAGACTGATTCCTGACAGTTGTGGCTCTTCTCCCCATGGGAAATGTAAACACTGAGTGCTTTTTAGACTTGTTGCTGAATTTAGTGCTCACAGGAGGGTTGAACAGTTAGAGCAGTACGGAGTCAGACCCATCGTGGGAGCAAGTAACACCAGCTCCTTTCCTGGGTCACTGCTAAAGCACTGCTTCTTGGCGAAGTGCAACATGCCTGCTATCCTGGTTGGCACCCCTTCAGTAGAAGAGTACACATACATTTTTAGAGCTTGGAGCACTTAGCATTTAGATTGAAATAGGAGGAAGCAATTTACCTTTGCCTACTATTGCCACATGGCAAAATTACACTGACCTTGACAGCATCTTTTGTTTGCCTGGAGCACTCTGAATTCAGGGGAACGTTGGCTGCATGATGAACAAAAATTAATTGCCATCATAGTTAAAATGAAATACCTGAGTGAAAGGTAAGGGAACATCTTTACCTCTAACTGGATTCCTCAAATCAGACTCACAAATGGAGCTCAGTATCAGAGAAAACCCTGGCTTTCAGATAAGATCATTTCAGATGAGAAAAAAATCCTCTTTCTGGTCATGGGCTACTCTTCATACAGCATCCAGAAGGACTATTTTGCTCCAGAGGCAGAACAGCACAGATCTTTTCCTGATGTAAATGCAAAATAAGCCAACATATCCAGTGATGTATGGAAATCTGTGTTGTAGAAAACTAATTTCCAGATAAGAATTTAATTTCCTGTATTCAGGAACTATTCAATAAGAAGTGGGGGTGAAAGAAATTGAAAGAATTAAAATAATTGCATTAAGCTACTTTCTTCCTCTCCAGATACCCCATTATCTAATCTTTCACATTTCTAATAAGCAGTGATCAGGCACCTCGTTTGTCCATGGCTGATGTTCTGTGGAAGAATTTTAACTAAAAAACATTAAAATAAACCTTCTACCACAAATTCTTTCAAAATGTGATTCAATATGTGTGGCTGTAAAAGCCATTCAGTTTTTACAGAAAGGATTGATGAAAATGTGTGTATCATGCCTGAATTAACCCCCTTGCAGGTGGAATTTTGCAGGCAAAAATCAACCCACCCAAATAACTAGCCAAAGACTTTTGCCTGAAAGCGGGTATTTCTAAGTTGCCCTTCTGGTAGAAGGAACAAAAAACAAAAAAACAAAAAAACAAACAAACAAAAAAAAAAAAAAAAAAAAAAAAAAAAAAAACAAAAAAACAAAAAAAACCAAAAAAAAACCAAAACCAAAAAAAACCCAAAAGAAAACCAAAAAAAAAAAAAAACCCGAAAAAACCCCAACAACAACAAAACACCTGAAGCCTCACCAAGGAAGAAAAGCCCAAGCAGATATTGTAGCTGATAGAAGCATGAATGGCAGGATCGCTCCTGGTTTCTGTCTTGGTTTGGCAGAATGGGGGTAAAAGCCTGAAGTATGAAGGAGCTTCACCAAGGGAAAAAACAAGAGCAACTCTTGGAAGATCATCGAATCATTAAAGTTCAAAAAGAATTTTGAGATCATCAAATCCAGCCATCCACCTAGCATTACCAGCAAGCTCATCATTAAATTATGTTCTCAGGTGTGATATCTGCACATTCTTTGAACACTTCCAGGGATGGTGACTCCATCACATCCCTGAATATCCTGTTCCAATAATCTACAAACCTTTCCACAGAAAAAGTTTTCCTGATATCCAATCTAAACCTCCTCTGGCACAGCCTGAGGTAATTTCCTCTCATCCTGTCACTTGTTACCTGGAGAAGAGGCTGATCTCCTCCTGGCTACACCCTCCTTACAGGTCATGGTAGAGAGCAACAAGGTCTCCCTTGAGCCTCCTCCAGCTGCTCCCCACAAGACCTTTGCTTCAGACCCTTTCCCAACCAGCACCACCAGATCCATTTCCTCCAGGCAGCTTCCCAGCCTCCCTGCCCCCAGCCTGTGGCACTGCTTGGGGCTGTTGTGACTCAAATGCAGGACTTGGCACTTTGAGATAGTGCTGTGTTTTTGCTATTCAGGGGAAGAGAAGAATGCACACACTTTTCTCTCTGAAAGAACCATTTTCTTTCCAGTAATTTAGAACTATGAATGCACTCCTAAGGAGGGGGAATGAAAGGAACATTAAATCTAAAGGGTGATTTAAGAAAAACATAACTTTGAGAAGGAAAATTTTGGCATTACTAAGTTTATAGCATGCTTTTAAATGTAAGAATGGTTAGTGAGAAGTTCTCCCTTCTCACTTTATGAAGAGAGATAAAGGAGGCATACTGTGAAAAGAAAAGCCTCAGGAAGTTAGGGTCACATCAACATACAACCTGTTAGATTTGCATGAGCTGAAAGTTGTAGGTTTTCC
Source organism: Vidua macroura (assembly GCF_024509145.1). Classification (NCBI taxonomy): domain Eukaryota; kingdom Metazoa; phylum Chordata; class Aves; order Passeriformes; family Viduidae; genus Vidua; species Vidua macroura. The sequence goes on from NC_071571.1 coordinate 32,442,912, forward strand.
CTGTCACTTGAAGGAAAGGAGCAATTTTTTACTGAAATTCTGAACAGGGATTCTATCTGGTATGTTTTTAAATTTTATTTGATATGAGAAACCTTAACATTTCAACCAAGTAAAAAATAAAAAGAAATTACTATTTTGAGGGTTTGTACTCTCAGAGTTTAATGAAATATTTCACATTTCCACTGTAAGCCTATATTTCTTCACAAAATAAATGTAATTTTTTATTTAAAAAAACCCAACCTGTTAAAATACAGACCCTTTAACACCACCACCACTTCCAGCAGCATCCATTGCTCTCTCCTTGGCTAAGGAGGTCCCTGTCTAGGAGAGTGTCTTCAACCTTAAGAGCAAGAACTCTTCTGTCCCCTCTGCCGGGCTTCTAGGAAGAAGAAAGGTAAACAGCCACCTCTGATCCATTGGCCACAAAGGGATAGGAGGCTGCTATGGGTTCACAGAAGTTGGTTCTGCTGCCACAAAGCCTTTTACCCAGCCCGCTTGATTACTAACATGAAAAGAGAAAGCTGCAACAGAAGAGAGTTCAAGGATACTTCGCTCAGGAGCTGGCTGCCATAGTGGTTATCATTTTGCCTTTTGCAGGATGATTGCAGTTGATCACCTGCCCACAAATGTGAGGGAACGTAAATCTGGAATTTGTGAATTCATCTGTTGTGTTTTGACAGGAGGGAGGCTTTTGGCAGACAGTTAGTGGAAATAAACTCTCTCTCCAGGGCTCAGAGCCATGTTGTAACTGCTGGAGAGTATTTATGCCCTCTCATCCACTCTTCAGAGAGGCTGCAGTTCAACCAGCTGCAGCGCTCTGAAACAGAAGTATTGCTTAGCAAGACAGGAAAAGTCCATCCACCTGACAGACAGAACTGCCAAATATTTTTTTGCTCTGAGAAGTTTTGGGCATAGGCTCTTTTCAGGTACTTCAGGAGGATGTAGACATAAAATGTCAAGAACTGATGTTAGATCAATTCTAATCCTTGATGACATCAGTTTTGTTTCTTTCATGGGAAGATTCCATCCTTTAGGAGAAAAAAACCCAACATAAAAACCAAAGTACTTTTCAGTTTAATTAAATCTGTGAGCTACATCTTTGGTAACATAGAGCAGTGTCACTGATGAGGGAGCATCAAAAGCTTGCCAAGCTTAGGTCAATTAGATAAGTACCCCAAGCACAGCTGCTAATCTGAATGATTTAACTAGTTTTTACCACTTGAGACTGAAAATTCAGCTCAGTATTTCATACAAACAGGCATTCCCATGTGATTTACCATACTTTTTCTTCCGTGAAGACCGGAAATTCCCATTTCAGTATCTGTTTCCATTAAAATATGAATAATACTCTAAAAAAAAAAAAAAAAGAGAAGAGAGAGAAAGGTTTGGCTCAATTTAAGTTCTAAATAAACCCTTTGTAGGGTGTGGAATCTCTGATGTCCTCAGGAGTTGTTACAGTGAGATATAAGATAGTGCCAATAAAGAACTTCAAGTATTCAAACTGCACTCTCTATAAGGCCAAAGAAAAACTAAGTGGGAAGGTGTGGGTTCGAAAGGCTAAGGCTGGGATTGGCCTAGATGGCCTTAAGACATCTAAAGAAAATTTCTAGCTATGGAGTTTGAGTAGCTGGTCTGGGGCCCTTAAAAGAGCATAAGGCTGTATGCAAACATTATCTGTTGTTGTTTTAAATCTTCTGATGGGATGAGTACCCTGTGGATTGGGCTGTGACCAGTGGGCTGGTTTTCAAGGCTTAATGATTGCCAGCAGCCTCTGGGCGAGGCCAGTTCAGCTTGCTCTAAGGAAAGGTTTCTTTACACTTGACAACAGTATGTTATTCCTGGGTTCTATCACATGTTTATCCTCCAGGCTCAGCAGCCCCTGGGTGGACTTATTGTGTCCCTGGGTGAGAAGGACCACCCTGCACTCCTAGGCATGTTAGCTGCTGGCAGGAGAGAGGGTTCCCAAGCCATCACCCACCTCGAGGAAGTTGCCTGCAGATCAGGTGGCTGGGGAAGGGAGAGGCTGGGGAAGAGCATAGGCAGTGTTCTCCAGGCAGGTTTTGACATTTCAGCAACTCTACAGAGCAGCTGCTCCCTTCTTTTTGTTGTGCTTGCCCAGCAGAGCCCCATCTCTCTCTCTCTGGCTTTGTACCCAGAGCCACCCTTTCTGCATGGCAGTGGGAGAGACAGACAGGGATGGAGCTGCAGTTATGTGAGCATGTGTGCATGGTGTTATGGTCCTGCTGGTGTGGGTGCTCACACAGGAACACCCAGCCTAGGATGGGAATGAACACCCCGATTGTGTGTGTGTTTCTGCAGAAAAACACACAAATGATCACACCCACTCAAGCCAGAAACGGAGCTAGCTCAGGATCATCTTTCTGTAAGATGCCTAGTGAAGAATAAGAGCAGAATGGACATACGTGGCATTTCCTCCAGATACCTCAAATTGTATTTTCACAATTTTAAGCTATTTTCTGTCAGGATCTTCTTGGGATAGATGTGTTTTTTGTATTCACTAGCTTCCAAAGGCTTTCCCATCTGTGTGTTTCCCATGTCTACTCCAACTCATAGGCTCCTTGTAGCTCTGTATTAACAACACTCTCCTCCCCAAGCCCTCACATCCCTTTTATTGGAGAAGGCAGGCAGTGACTGTTCCTGGGCATCCTCACCATACTCTTCATACTGTGTACTTCTTTCACTGAATTGTCTCTCTTCCAGAGTGAAACATTCTGTCCTGGTAAAGTCATTGCCTATACTGAAGCTTTCTGTATCTAATCAGATATTGAAGCTGCTTGTACTTTTTACTTTACACTGAACCTTCTTTGGTTTTGCTGTATCATTTTTGAGATGTAAAGATCCAAACCTCACAGACTAATCATAACACCGGTGAGCCATGAGTTTGCACACTAGCACAATGTTCTTCCTTCTTTTATTCATTATTCCTATCCTACTGTGCCCTAATGCTTTATTTAAGGTTGTTTTTTTTGACCCCTACTGAGTGCTGAGCTGGCATATTCACAGATCTGCAAAATAGGTCCCAAGATCTTGCTCCTGACTGCTGGTGGTCATCTCACAGCATGCCATTTTGGCTGTGAAACTAAGATTGCTTTTTCTCCCCTACGTATCCCTTTATATTTATCTATTCTGCACCACATTTACCATGCTATTGTCTTGTCACTAAGTATCATTAAAGTACTACTAAAACCTTACTCTTAAAGTCAGCCCTTGTCTTTAACAATATAAATATTTTGCTCCTGTCAACAAACTTTCCCCTCTGTTCACTCCCTTTTCCAGGTTGCTTATGAACACCCTGATAGTAATTGTTGCACTGCACTGCACTGCAGAATTACTCTGGTCCCCTCCTCTGCTTGTTATTTTATAAATATCTTTTTATTATGCAATGATTTCTTTCTTTTGATAGGGAAGTCTTTGGACTCCTTCAAAAGCCTGTAGTGGGGAATCAAGAAACAAGTTTGCTGAAAGCATTTAGATATCTAAGTGGACTGTATCAACTGAATTGCTCTTATCTGTATGTACATTGATCTTGTCAAACAATTCCAATCTGTAAAAATGGAAAAGGTCATGCTGACTCTTTCCAAGCAAATCAGATTTATTGAAGTGTCAATGAATTTTGTTCTTCATTACATTTTCTATTAATTTGCCTACTGCAAATATTTCAGACTTCTTTCTCACATCTCCTCCATCTCCCCTGGAACCTTTGCTAAAAAAAGTTGGCCAGGCATTTGATATTTGATAACAACTCCTTGGATATCAAGGGAGTTTTAAGCATAGAGTTATAGTCTGCTACTCAGTCATTTAGTTATTTAATCCCTGAGGTCCCTTGAAACTCCTGGGTGATATCACCTGGGTCTTGGCAACCTGTTGTTCTCCATTTTGTTTCAGTGTTCCCAGACCTGGTTCTTGGGCACAGCTATTTCAGACAAACTTGCTAACAGAGTCACCCCTTTCCAAAATGGTTTCTAATGTGATAATCTAAAGCATTAATTTAGTTTCTCTAATAGCTGTATTTTCTCTGAGTGCTTCCTTCAAACTCTGGTGATCAATGGGCTCCACTGATTTTCTGGCAAGCTTCCTGATTCTGATGTTCAGGAAAAAGAGATTTATTACTAGTTGTGATTCCTTTTGCTAGAAACTCATCAAACCCCTTTTTGGCTGTCAAATTGTCATTGTACATGTAATCTTCCAGAGTGTCTGTTACTTTCTAATTTATTCATTTGGATCCAGCTTCAGCTGTTTGAAGGATTTGCAGTTATTCTTCTAATAACCTCCTTTATCTCACCATTTTCAAAGCTACTATGTACTGCCCATTTTCAAGCCTACTTGATGAATAATGTGCACTGGCCTTGTGCTTTCAGCACAGCATCCTTTAACAGACTTCATGTCTTCAGGAAATAATTAATTTTCTTTGTTGTTGCATTGTTTCTTTTAAACAAAATTCCTCATTTACATAAGTTTCTCCTCCAAGCCAACTCAATAATTGCCTGTTTTCTGATCAATATCCTTATGCAGTTTCTCCATGCAATAGTTATTTACTGTTTCATGTTACATTCTTGCACAATATCTGGACCATCTGCATGTAAATTATTGAAGTCTGGTGTTTGTTACTGCCCTTCCTGCCTCTCTGGCATCTTGGAATTCCCCCCTTGGAATTCTGCAGCTGGTGTCAACATCCTGGTAACAGAAGGCAGTATCATACACAAAGTTCTTCCCCTGCTATAGTGGTAATACCATACTAGGTCTGTAATTTCAATCCCCACAGATTTTATGTTTCCTACTGATAAGGTAATTTGTTAATTTTGTTGATTTTAGCATGGCTTACTCTATATGCTGAATATTTGGTATTACAGAATCCCACTTACCATTCTCTTTCCACTGTATTTCTGATGCCTGTTGTGTTGATGACTTCACTTAGGCTACACACGCCTTATTTCTTAATTAGGCATTAAATGTCCTGTCTTTCTCCCTCTCTTTCCCTGGCAGATGTGGATTCCAGGAGCATTTCAGAGACAGCTTCCATAGAAATCCTGATTGTCAGCACCTCAGAGCTTCAGCTTCACCTCTAGCACCTTGCATAACCTCTCTCCTACTCTTCCTTCTTCTCACCTTTCCTTTCTTACAGTACTGCTATCCACATGGACCACAACCATCCGGTGCTCTGCCACACTTCTAAGGAGCTGATCAAGGCTCCTCATTAAGTCTTCTCCCTTATTGCTGGATGATATGTCCACACAGAATCTGTGGTTCCCTAAACAGATTTGCTTGTCTGGGTGATCCCACTGACCTTCCCTGGCTTTATCCAAGCACACCTGTGACCCGAGGCTGCAGGTGCTGTTTGAACAGCATTCCAAAAGCTGCAGAAATAAGTGAAGCCAAGTGCATCCCAGGTCAGAAACTTAGCTGCACCTTTCAGGAGCCTGCAGGTACTTCAGCGTGGATCTGTCAGTGGAGCACCTTTCTAACAACATAACTGGGTAGCTCTGACCCCTGAAGGGTGATTCAGGAGTAGAAAATTAAGCAATTGAACAGGAATTTGCAGGATTTGGGTCTCGATGTGTGAATTTAAGGCAAGGTTTTGCCTTCCTCTCTTCTGTTAATTAAGTGGAACAACTCCAGCAGCTCAAATAAACATGTGGGATTTTAATAAAATGCACAATTACAGAGCTGATTATTGGGATGCTAGCAAATACCATGTAAATCTTTTCACACATTTCTCTGACTCAGTATTTTCCCCTCATTCAGTTTTCTCTGGCAGAGGGATGGGATGTCTAGGCAGGCTGATCATAACAGAAACATTACTAAGAGCGACTCAATGTTTTGCGTAAATTTTCACATGCAAACTCTGTGTAGAAGAGGGGGAGAGACATAAGGAAGGAGTGGTGAGTTTTGTTAGCACCTTTGCTTTATCTTACATGGAGCTGCCTGTACTGGTAACACGTGAAATCAGTTTTAAACAGGAGCTACCAGGCGAGTTGTTGATCCTGAAAGCTGTTGTAATTTGTGTCCATTTAATTAGCTCAGTGCTGCTGCTGTCCTGTGTACGCTGCTGACCAAGCCACGTAAGCTCCTCCGTAGGGGTGCCGTAGCACTCCTAAGTCCTGTGATGAGATTGTGCAGAAAGCATTAACCTTCTTTGTTTGACCCTTTTATTTGCACTCCCCCGCAGGCTTTCATTCATCTCCACTGCTAGATCAATTAAAAAAAAAGGAGGAAAAAAAAGCATTTCCATTGGCCAGTCTGCCGGCACATGTGTCTGACACGAGAATAAGTGGTTATAAATGCACAAGAGCTCAAATACTATGAGTTATGTTTTAAAGACAGTGTTCAAGGTTTAGCAGCCTGATTCCCACTGACATTAATGGAAGGCATGAGGCTAAATCATAGTGCATTGCTTTCACATCTGACCCCAGAAGACATTTCCTGATGGGAAGGGGCACAGCCTGAGAAATAAAAGTTTACAAAACCAGAGAGCTGAAGTAATTGGATGAGAACTAGGAGACATAGGTGCAAAACTAAATGAATTACGATTCTGATAAGCTTGTGTGTAAGCAATAAATCCATCAGAGGAGCGGAGAAAAGAGAGAGTTTAATCACAGCGGCAACATTTATGTATTTTTACTCAGTGGAAAATGTTATGGGCTTGACCTCATTTTTATTTACTAGATCTGAAGATGCTGATGTCCTCTTGACAGGGAACACTGAGTGACGGCCCGCAAAGCCTGCAAGCTGCAGAGCACACAACCTCCCAGCAGGTGGCTTGGGCAGAGCGAACCAGGCTGGGACGCTGGGGAAAAAGAACTTAAAATAGCTGCAAAAGAGTATCAGACAGTTCATTCATGGCTTATTGTTGCCACAGATCTTAGTTACGTTTCATGGTCTGAGGCATAAGGCAAAAGATCTTTCCCAGCCCCGAGTCCTGCATCAATATTTAATGATGATTCAGTTTAAAGTATTAGGGTTTTTTGTCTTTTATGATCTCGAATCAGCAGCGTAATGCCAGTTTACATAGTTGGGCATCTAGTCTGCAAGGTTTGGAAGATGAATTTGGCCTCCACTTGGGGATTGGTGAATGGGAATGAATCCCACAGAGAGAACAGGCAGCAGAGGATGGATTTTTGTGGCATGCAGCTCAGTGAAATGAAAGGCATTAGCACACACCCACTGCAGAAGATCTCATGAGCTGACACGAGGACAGTCCTGTGAGGCTGACAGTAACATTTTCAAATTGCTGTTGGAAATTATTAGCTCAAGTTTCTCAAGTTCCTTAAGTCCTGCTCCTGTGTCACTTGGAAGGTTTTTAAAATAGAACTCCTTAGGTTTAGGGAGGCAGCCTGATGGAAGAGTGAGACAGTAAAAGCAGGCAAGAGACTGGTTTTTCAAAACAAACAAACACAAAATCCTTTCTTCCCTCTGCTCTTCCCACACAATTTTCTGAAATACTATATTGTTTTGATAATTTGTAATTTGCAGCAAACCACAAGAAGCATTGCCAGCATAAAGTAAGCAAAATCGTAGGATTCAAAATATGAGCAAGTCCCCATAAAAGTGATGGAGCCAAGAAGAAAAATTGTATTTTGGAAAAGCAACAAAAGAATAATGAAGACCAGACCTAGACTGCTAACATTTGTGACACTGGCGTACAAAGAAAAAGTATCATCAACTGTATAAGTCAGGAAGCCAACAAGAAGTATTCAGAGAAGGATGTACAGAAGATTAGTCAAAATGGTAGAGTTTCTGTCTTCCAGCCACCAGAATAACAAACGTGACGATTTTCAGCAATCCTGAAATCCTGAAACACCCCAGCAGTCCCGGGAAAGAGCAGTGCCTTGTATGAGCTCTGCATCAGAGGAAAGCTGCGTGCCACAAAGTGGGCAAAATGCCTGCTAGATCATAAAACAAACAGTTGTTGCAGAGTTGAATGGTATGAGCAGAAAAATGAAGCTGTTTGATGAGCTTCCTCTTCAGCAAGGGCCCACGCCACTCTGCCCTTCTCTAGTCAGGTGCTTAGGCGGGAACTCATGCAGGGTTTATCCGTGGTTTCACCTGACACCATAACTGAGCTTCAAGGACAATGTTGCTCACACACAAAGAAGAATGTACCCCATCAACTGTGGGAATGTTTAGTAGAATATAAAAATATCCTTTTAAGCTGCAGCCACACAGGCTTGATCATTATAATTATGGGTAATGGAATAGCTGTGGATCCTGCTCTATGTTTAATAGTCAAAATCAGGGCATTAATGTTTTTAGACAAAGATAGGATTGATTTCTCTTCCCAGAGTGGCTCCTCATTCCTTTATACTGAGCAACTATAGCATTCATATTCTATACTACATTTCTTCTCCAAAACATTGCCCTTGGTCTTGCTTATTTCTGTGTGAAAACTGCTTGCAGTTGCAAATTACAAACAGCACCCCAAAATTTCCTACCCTAATTGCAAGTGTGCTCTGGAAAGAAGCACTGTCACAGCAAATGTGAAAAGGGTCAAGGCAGAGCTGAAAAGCAAAAGCGACATACCTAATCAAAAGAGAGACCTCTCTGGTCATAAGCTGTTTGTGGAGCCTCTGCCAAATCCAAGAGCAGTCTCTGATTTGACCTCTTATGTTAATAGCCTTAGCATTTCCAGCCTTTTTCTGACACTTGTCTCTGTCTCATCTGCTGTAAGTGGTTATCTATTTAAATGAGCATTTTTTACTTGGAGTGGATTTGGTTTTGTTCTCATATTAAAAAGTAGCTCTTTCAAAACAACCAGGAAAAAGCTCAGGGAAAAAAAACCTCTGTGTGGCAGGAGTCCCAAAATTCATCTCTGAAAACACACAGAGCTGCACTCTTTTGAAAGGGCCAGTTCTGTGAAATCCTTGGCAGTCCCTGCAGGGCACCAAGTGCCCTCAGTTCTCAGGATAGTACTTGCAATTTAAAGCTGCTCAGGAGGCTGCAGGATGAAGCTACTAGTGCTAAAAAATATGCCCCACTTCTTGCCCATGCACATACCCAACATGTCAGTGCTGCAGCCATTAAAGAACTACAGGCTCTCACAGAAGGCTTGATCTTATATCCTTGGGATTACATCTGGTGCTTAGCCTTATTTTTCCAACAGAAAGATAGAACACAACCATAATAAAACAGATTAGCAGAGCAAATATGGGGTTTCTAAAATAAGTGACAATGTAAAAAAGCAACAAAAAGCAACGCAGAGCTCACTGGTGGTTTTTCTGCTTCTACAGTGACTCCAACCAAGAAATCGCATCTGGTGATGACATCTGTGTATGTTCAGTGGTTATTTATTCCAGTGAAGAGAAATTAGCAGGGTAGTCATTCTGAAAATACTTTCTTACTGAGCATGAAAATGTTGCCTTGCTTTCTAGGGATGAAGAACTCAATTTTGCAGGGGCTGAGTGATGTCCTTTCTCCACGAATTTACCTGATGGCAGCTGAGGATGCTTAGCACATCACAGAAATGCACTTCACTTCCAAGAAGAGAAATCCTGACTCTTCTGAAGTTGATGGGAGTTCTGCCATCAATCTGGCTGAGATTTCTTCCATGGTCTGTAAAACAGATCTGACTGCTGTCTGCATGTGTATTCCTTGACACTCTGCTGGCCTTGGCCACTGCTATGGCATGTGTGTAACCACAGGTCATCTCTTGGACATTACCATCTTTTACAATGATAACAAAGAACTCTTTTTTTTCTAGGACCTCCTATAAAATACAAACATCCAACAAGCCTAAGCTCATCTTCCATTCACAAGCCCCTTTGAAGTATGAAAAAAGGAGGAGGAGAATGTTTCTGATGATTTAGGCATCTGCCAGCCAGCTCTCATGTGCCTTGCAGAAGGACTGGCCCACTTGTAGAAAGGATCACATTCATCTGAATATGTATAAACATAAACAGTGCTCAGAAGCTACTGCCCAGCTTCATATCCTGCCATCCCCCTTCCACATATTGAATTAGTGCATTTATAATGGCATCTCTGTTCATTTAATAAATTTAAATTTCAATTACAGACCACTAACAATTAGTCATACAGACTAGATATGACAGATGGGCCTCATCCATGGTTGATTACATTAGAAAATGTTATGTGAATCTATTTTTAAAATACTATCATTCTAATATCCTTGCTGCATGCAAATAGCTGAGAAGTTTGTAATATATTAACAAGAAATTTGGCTTCCTGACAATATTGCAATTTGCACAGAGTATGAAGTTTATATTATAAAAGGGTTCATTGTTGTTTCCTATTATCTGGGGTTGTTTAGTAAAAATTGTGAAAATGTTTGTGTAAAGACATGTAGCACAGTATGATAATTTGGTTAGTCTTATTTCTCTACAGGGGCTTGATTTAAAGCCCATCAAACCAGAAAATATGTCCAAGATAGACAAATACTTGCATGGAATATGGCAAGGGCGTGCCTGAATCGTGTGAGAGGTTTTATGTTTGCTTTTGACTCCCTTGGATATCTGATATTTTAAAATTCAGCCTTGAATGGACAGCTATTAAAAATATATCTGGTGATGAAAACAAAGGCTCTTCCCTCTCTTTCTCCTTCCCAATATGAAATGAGTAAGTTCTATATGTTGTTGCCTTTGAATTGCTCATGTAGAGTCATGTAAACTAAATAAATGGAGGATTTGATATTCCTTCAAAAGGACTTTAACTAAGATTTAGATAGTCAATAATATTTGTATACTCTATCTATAATTTTTAGCCTCTGAGATTCCTATCTAGTCAAACAGAGTGCCTAGAGTCACAGAGTGGGGGAAAGTGATCACAAAAACGTTACCTAGAGAAGCATGTTTGAATGGCATTAGTCTTCTGATTTCTATTCTCATGTCCTTTCAACCCTATTCACAAATACTTCTTTTTGTAGATGGCTAGCAAACTGAATTATAATTCCATGCTAGGAGGAATGATTCTTAAAGAAAGAAATCTTTCTCTAAGAGGAGAACCTTTTTTAAAAAAGAGATTTATTTGCTTTTCTTGAAACAACATTAGAAAAAAAAATCCTGTATTAAAGACAAAAAGGTAGGAGAAAATACTATTGAGGAGCACCAATGAGAAAATCAGGAAAGAGCATATCAGATAACACAAAACTACCAGGGAACCACTGACCTTAAGAGATTTAAGTTACAATCAGAAAAATTAAGGAGAAAGGGCAATTTTAATCTGAGATGTAAAAATAACCTAATTCAATTGTACCCTGTGTTTCATATTTATGGCCCAAACCTTTGTCCTTTTCATTTATTTGTACCAGTTGCACTAAACCTTTAGTATCTGGAGAGCCAATTTGTCATTGATAGTCTCTGATGGCTATGAAAGATGAAATATAGATAGAATACAAATATCAGAGCAGAACTTCAGTCTTACAATATATATATAGTTGCAGACTACTTCTGTAACTCCAGAGTAATAGAAAGGACCATAAAGCAATTTAGATGATCTCCTGAGGAGCCTTTCCATCCCAGCAGAAGCCTGGGTGACAGCTCCCACCACAGAGCAGCTGGGTGAGGAGGAGGCAGCACGGTGTAAATGTTACTCCAGGCCTGTGACTTCTTGCTGCTCAGAAGCCCCCTTAGCTGTGACCTCAACTGAGGCTGTTCCCAGGGCCGGTATCTTGATGGTATCCCCTGGGAACACCAAAAGAAAGGAATCAAGAGACAGTGGAAAGTCCCTCTCTCTATTCTCTCGTGCATCTGGTACTGCGCCGAGTGCAGCTTAGCTACAGGGGTGGTGACAGGCCAGTGTGTGTAACGCTATTCAGAAAAAATCATGGTTGGTAATTCTGTTAAATCACTTTATCCCTGAGTAAAGCAAACATCAGAGCAGATTTTTGTATTCTTATTTTTACAGTTTTCTTGCTTGGCTGACAAAATAAATAGAATTTATATGCTTGTCTGTCCATCTGAGTCTATGTGGGTTTTCATGTTTAAGCTGGCTGCATTCCCTGGAGTAAATGCCACGTTGCCATTAATCACTATGTGATGATGTGCACTAAAAACAGTGTCTGTGTATGTGGCAAGAGAGGAGCTGCATAGCACTCTGGAATTATATGCTGAAATCACTCATTTGCATGGCTTGCAAAAACCTCTTTTTCAGGAGGGGAAAAATAGCAAAGTATGAAGGGAGCTCCAGGAGTGTTCCCAGGGCAATGTTTAACCCATCATTTGGTCAAAATCCCTCAGAAGTTCTTCATTCCACATCAGCAGAAGAATCTGTGCTGTTGCATTACTGATCGCACATTTTAACAAGTTGGAACCAGGGCTCCATGGGCGAAGGTTAAGCCCTTGTAAGTGCTGAGGCAGCTCCGGGCTGATCCGGGGCTGACACGCTCCAGTTAGCTGGAGGTCCAGTGCTGTGCTGAGCTCTTGGTAAACAGCTCTCAGCCAGTTCACAGGGCAGAAATCATTTGTCTCACTGCAAAGGGCACAAAACACCCAGCTCAGGGGTCAGCTGCCCCTGGTTCCTCGACACCTCTTGGCTAAGCCAGGTTCTGAGAAGGGCTCCTTTTTGCAGGCTGAAATGCTATATTCCATATCCAACCTTGAGAAATGCCTGCCCTCTTGCACTCTATTTGATGACAGACACATGGACCAGCTGTCCTTGCCTGGGAGGAGGCCCTCATGCCCAGGAAGCCAGTGAGGTTGGGATGCCCTGTGTGTTGTCACCCTGTCACCCCTGGGGACACCTGGGATTCTGTGACACTGTGCAGGTGATCTGAGGAAATCCCAGGGGCTCCACACCACAACTGTTTCTCTCATGTCTTGGTGCATGAGAGTTTGGAGTGATTTCACATTATTCAAGATGTAAAAATTCCTGTTACCATTCTCCACTGGACAGATTTGTACATGTTAAATTAGCCAATCTACAAAATACTGGCTCGTACCTAAAAAGTGAGATGATAAAATGACTGAGGAGAAAATCATTGTAGTGTTCTTAAGCCGTGCTATACTGGTTCTAACAGATAAAATACTTGCTTCAGTTTGCAATTGTAAGAGAGACAGAAAGCAGTGCTACATACATATTTGAAGTCTGAAAAAGTGATGAAGCACTAAGTTTATTTTCTAGTTTCAATCCAAATACAACGGCATGAAAGACAATACAGAACTCATGCTGCTTTTTGCTGCAGACCATTGTTATTCCTGTGGGCAAGATATGGGAGATATATGACATTTATATAATTTTAAACTGTGAACTCTCCCTCAGCCTGTATCCTGTGGGGCTGCAGGATGGATCTTTTAAGGGATTCTCCTTTCACTCTTCTCCTCTGTCTTTCTAGTCTTCCTTGCAGTGCAACCCTGTGGGGTGCACACAGTCCAACTCAGTTTTTTTTTTTTTTTTTTCTGTGGCAGCTCTGCAGAAGCAAAGAGGAGGCCCTGGGAGAGTTAATTCTGTGTCAAGCAGCATTAGCTGTAGCTCTGATTTCCATTTGGAAATCCCTGGGGTTGGCTGAGGACAGTGCTACAGACAAGAGCTGGTCTCCTGATCTCCCTCCCGCCTCACTGATTACCTCAGGCCCACTGAAATACCTTGGGGCATCTTCTTTTTTATCCAGATGATGGAGGGACAGTGCAATGGAGGAATGATGGTCCCTGCCGTTGCCCCAGATTATGTCAGGCTTCCACCCCTCCCACTCCAAGTCAGAGGGAACAGTTTAACACTGAGGCTCGTAGTACTGTTCTTCTGGAAAAGAAATCACTTTTTTTTCTTCCACATACTTTTCCTAGCTGTTGTGGTTTAACCCAAGCTGGCAACTAACATCACAACCACTCACTCACTCCCCCTTCCCAGTGGGATGGGGTAAAGACTCAGAAGAGTAAAGGGTGAGGAAACCCTTGGGTTAAGATAAAGACAGTTTAATGGGACAGAGTGAAAGAGAATAATAATAATGATAATGATCATGGAGATCATAATAGTAATTATAATAATAATGCTGATGATAATGATGATAATGATGATGATGATGATGATGATAGCAACAATAACAACAACATCAGAATAATTAAGCTATACAAAACAAGTGATGCACAGTGCTATTGCTCACCACCCACAGACTGATGCCCAGCTAGTTCCTGAGCAGAGATCCCTGACCAGCTTTCTCCCAGAGTTTGTATGCTGAGCATGTTGTCATATGGTATGGAAATATTCCTTTGGCCAGTTTGGGTTGGATGTCCCAGCTGTGTCCCCTTCCAACCTCTTGTCACCTCTGAATGGCAGAGTATGAGAAGCTGAAAAGTCTTTGACTTAGTATAAACACCACTTACCAACAACTGAAACCATCAGTGTGTCATCAACACATTATTTTCATACTAAATTCCAGACATTATACCAGCTACTAGGGAGAAAATTAACTCTATCCCAGCCAAAACCAGAAAACTAATATTTCTTTGGGTTTTTTTCAACATTATTAAATATATTGATATGTGAGACAATTGGAATAGAAACATTCCCCTGTATGAAGCTTTCTATCTGATGCTGCATGAGTTGTAAGCTCCCTCCTTCCCTCCTTCATGAAGCTGCATGGCTGCATTAAGGTTTTTCCTCCTGCAGCTCTCCTCTGTTAAAATAGGCACTCCTAAAGAACTATTTCAGCTGAAAAAAACTGAACAATGTTTGCCACAGAAGCAGACAGGAATACAGACATTTCTCTTCAGTCCACACTGGGAGAGCTGCAGGGCTTTCCAAGCCCTTTCTCTGACCCAGCCTCCATGAGTTTTACCACTTTGAGAGCCTGTAGCTCTTGAAGCTCTCACACACTGATGACAAAAGACATTTCATGGTCACCTGATAACCTTGTTTTTATATGTACATTGCTTTTAAATGTGATTGACGGTTCAAGCTCAAGCCAACGTTTTTAACAGCAGCCTCTTACGATTACTCTACCACTCTGTTAAATCCCAGGCTTTTCTTAAATCCTGGGAATTGACAGCAATCTAAATACATGAATATTAACCTCAGGTCACGAGGGCTTAAGTTTTTGCAATGCACAAGTCTGGCATTAATACATTGTGAATTTTACTGATAAATGGCAGCAAAACATAATCTGATTCTGTTTCATTGTAGTTATTATTCTTCTGGTTGGATATGGAACTTACACAGTACAAAAGATACCATTTATAACACTAGTTTTATTAGTGCAAAGTGGGGCACCCCTATGTCCTGAAAATATGGTGTCTTGTATATGGTAGGAATTTCTCTACAGAAATAAATAATTTTTTTCTCAGCCAAAGTGGGCACATTCTCTGTTGGAATAACTCTGGTGGAGTCATATAGTGAGGAAACTAGTAACATTTTTCTCTGAAGGTCATTATTCCTCCAGACCACAGAAATGCAATTTCAGACACTCATTCCTTCTATTGTGCCAAGAATGGGCAATGGTTTTGAACCACAGTGATCATGAGGTAAAATTTATGAGCTGCTCAGAACAGTCTTTAAAGCTCTGAAGTTCTCATTCGATCTGTTTAACAATAAACATTTCTATCTGTGAGGACAGGAATACAAAAAGATGGAAGTAAACATTGCAGTTTTGATTTTAATATCAAATTAATTGTGAAATTGCTATTTTTCATTCCCTCACAGTTATCTTGTTGTGTAGACATGGAAGTTTTCATGAATTTTATTTCCTCCTATAGTAAAATCTGTTTCTGAGTTATCTCAGCAATGACCAATTCTATGGGAAAGATTTGTGATCTACATTGGTGACACAAACAGAGCTCTGTAGTGTTCATTTCTTGCTATCAGCTAGAAACAGACAATTAAGTTGCCCTGACAATACCCAGGTGCTTCTTTTCAGGAGCAGAAGATTGTATTCTTCCCAGGAACTAGTTAGTTTACCTTTCATCAAATGAAAAGGATTTTCACTTTCATTCTCTATTTTAAAATTCACTCAGGATTTATCCTGCAAATGTCAGGTGCTTGATAACAAAAGCACATATTTACTCTGAAGCCAGAAGCAGCTCATATTTTACATAAGACTTGGAATTTAAAGCAAACTGTGATTCTTCTTTGACTGAGCTGTAAGTCAATTGGTTAATAGTGTTTATATTTGTAAATGGTTTGGTATTTCCAGTAATTTATTTTTATCCTAGCAGTGTGTACATGAGAAGTATCAATGCCAGAATTCAGAGATAATGTATTGTGGTTTTCAGATTTCTTTCTTCTGGGTGATGAGAGAAGCATGGCTGGATGTGCCCTTTTGAGTAGCACTTTCAGTTGTGTACCTTACTCCACTGGCATCATGCCCTACTAGCTGATCATCAGGTCACTTGCTAATGTGCTTATTTGATTTGGCAAATGTAAAAAAAAAATCCTGAACAAACAGTTAAAGCAAATATTGTCAAAAGCAGCCTCTGACCTTGGGGTACAGTGCAGTGAGTGCAGGTTTGGGAACATGAGTATCTGTCTGGAAAAACTGCTTTTTAGGTGCTGGAGCACAGGCAGCTGGAATCTCCTCACCAACTTCTTGCTATCTCCATAGGTGCAGCTTGAATTAAACAATCCCTCTGTGTACTAAGACTGTTGATAAAAATATATTAGTGAGAGTCGAATCAGGACCCTACCACCATTCAGACTTGTTCAGCTGCAGATACAGATTCCAGAGTCTGAGTCTCAAGCTGACGTTACTCATATGCACGCACTCAGATACTCTCTTATTAATGGAAGCTAGGAAGAAATATTCTATATGATTCTATATTCCATTGCATATAAGCTGTCATTCATCAGCTGGCTGACTCATTGTCTTTGTTTCAAAATCCTTGCTTGCACTCTGCTTCTGCTATTGTCAACAAATGCAATTAGAACTTCAGATTTGGCATACTTACACTTTCATTTCCTCATTAGAATACTTTCCTTGATAGGAATGTAAACTTAAAGGAAATTTCAAAGAGATTTATAGAGTTCTTAAGGTTTTATTTAACAGCTAAACTAATAACTTGTTTATGAATCTCCATTTCTCTTTAGATAATTACCATTGCTTGAATAAAAATAATAAATAGCGCATTAATTTACTACCACCATAATAAATTTCATTTGCATGTTTAGTATTTTCTGGAAATTTTGGGTCCATTAACAATAAATGATAAAAATAATCTTGCTTGTTAGAGTCAGGTCCATGTCCTTTGAGGTGCTGATCACCTTTTTTGAAGTGCTGCGGGCTCTGACGTTCAGAAATTATTCAGCAGTAGAAGCACACCGCCCACAATGCAGTTAGACTTTAAAAATGCTTTTAAATTAAATGTAGAGCCACCCTCAACCTTCTATTTAGAATTTGACTTGGGGCTCTTAATGGGTTTGCACATTGCTGTGAATGTAGCCAAATTACTCTGTTAATGAATTTAATTCTATTTATGATTCTTGTACATCTAAACTCTAAATTAAATTATTTACATCTTCATACACTTTTCAGTATAGAATTGTTTTTTAAGGTCCCTGAACTATCACACCAGGAAATTAGACTAGATCTACCAGCTATACAGCGTGCAACACCAGTCTGATTCAACTGAGAGGCAGATCAGAGAAAGACATTTAGCAGCAAGCTGCATTGTTCCTTTCTCTAGTGAATCGTGCAGTGAATTGGCATGTTTCTAGGTATGCATTGAAAGTGGCATTTTTTTAAACGTTGCGATCTGGAGTTGAGAGTGCTAAGGAATGTGATACTGCTTAAATCTATCTGTGATTAGAAAAAAAGTGAAATTTTGATAGAGGTCTCCTGGGTACCTTTGGTTCTGCAAACTTAAATTATTGCATAAGAGTCCAGATCTGTGAGCTCTTCTGTTTCACTCAAATCCTGCACAGTGATTTTAGCAGCCCTTATACAGATCATCGAACTCCTTTACAAAGATTAATCTGCTCAAAAATGGGACAAGTTACAGATATTTGCATGTTATGCCCTCACTAGTAGAATAATTTTAAATGTACTGTTTGTAACGATTAAATAATTAAATGGTTAAACTTAGTGTTTGCATTGGGTTATCTGGTGAAAGTCACTGATGTCCACAGATGGCAAATGCATGCAAATATCCATGTTTGGTATGAGAAATGGGGAAATGCTGCAGCAGTCAAATCAAAAGCAGATAATCTCCAGCTATATCACTGGTGAATCCTGATTCCACTGAAGTCAGTAGCAAAACTCCCCTTGCTCTCACCAGAGACAGCACTTTAGTGACCCTGCTGTAATAGCAAATTCATCTAGCACAGGGATCAAGCATTTGAAAATAACATCGAGTGTCGGAGCAATCTTCTGAAACAGGCTGATTAAAATCAGGCAGATCAGTATATTCCCTGCCTCTTAAATCATTCTGATTTTAATCAGCTACTTTTGGGAGTTGTTCTGAGGTTTTTTCCCTACATGTGTAAGTGCTTTGTGGACTTCAGCCCCACACCAAAGATGATGAAACACAATGAGTTTTATGAAGAGGCAGAAGAATAATACCACTCCTCTGTTGACTTTGGGAGAAGGAGAAATGACAATTTATAGAAGAAAATGTAAGCATCCTTAATAGCCACATAGCATATCAGCTGAAAAATGTGACCCTGGCTGCACTGCATGTTTTTCAGCTTTATTTTACAGCTTATTTCAGTGTAAGAATTAAAACTAATGTA
Source organism: Vidua macroura (assembly GCF_024509145.1). Taxonomy (NCBI): domain Eukaryota; kingdom Metazoa; phylum Chordata; class Aves; order Passeriformes; family Viduidae; genus Vidua; species Vidua macroura. The sequence continues at coordinate 32,461,533 of NC_071571.1, forward strand.
AGTCCATAAACTCTAGCAGCATAAAAATATAATTTGAATAGAACAGTCTATACTAATAAGACTTATTTATCTGAACTAACAGAAGATGTACAGGTGGTAGCACATTGTCAGAAACTAAGCCAGCCCCATTCCCCTTACTACAGAGTGGGCATTAATCTCTCAAAGATCAGTGGTAGAGCAAGCAAAAACAGGCAAACAAATGCTTGGAAAGAAGACAGACCGAGCATCCAAAAGAAAAAGAATACTATTGTTCTCTACAGGAGTGTTTTTACTCTTATCTGTGCTACATAAACAACCTAAAACTCTTCAGCTAGCAAATAGTCAGAGCTTTAGAGAGACTTGGATGGCTTAGGGGATTGCTTTTGGGATACAGAAGCTTTCATCTCTACGTCATTGCTTCTGGCTTTCATCCAAAGGGGGTAGTGATCAAAAGCTGCTGTATGATGAGCCCTTCAATGAGCCTCTGCATGAAACGGGCGGAGGGTGTCGTGCCTGCCGACCTGCACCCACACTCTGCAGCTGAGATCCCCATCAGCCCTTACTTGTCACACAGACTTGGGGTCCCCAGGGACCTGGGGTTCCTGTCCCCACCACCTCTCCACTAAGGATTTGTGTGCCCCTGCTAAAGAGATCTGCACGCACAGGGTTCATGGCACAGGGGTACTAGAGCAGGGTGTGCACCACCACACTGCACCGCCCAGTCTGGAAAGGGCATGAGGAAAGACATCCAGAAACACACGTCCAGATGGATGGGGCTTCAGGCAGCAGCCTGAAGCTGCTGTACAAGGCTGTCCTTCCTCTCACAAGTGCAAGCAACAGCATCAGTTTTGCTTCTCATTAGGCAGAAATTGCAAAGAGGGAACGGAAGGAGAGGGAACACAAACCATTCTGGTTAATGCTAGCACTAACTGGAATTATGGCTGAACTCCTGGCAGCCCTTAACTAAGGAGGTTCTTGGATGAGGTTGTCAGAAGCTATGCATCATTTTTCTAAATCAGGTACAATATTCTCAGGGGTTTTTTTTTGTTTTTTTTTTTTTTTTTTTTTTTTTTTTTTTTTTTTTTTTTTTCCTGGTGTCAGGAAAGAGATTTGAAAGAGGAGACCTACCTGCTAGGTTCTTCAGGCTGTGTGGAAACAAAAGGTAGCTTGGGAAGACAATGCAAAAATTTGAAGGTCCAGGCTCAGCTAGACAAGGAAACTGAGTTGCTCTGATAAAAAAATGGTGAAACTCCTTGTGTGATCACCCATAAAACTTACTGCTGGCAACCGTGAAAATGCTGCTATATCAACAGACATCAAAGACACAAATACATACTTTTAAAAAGGGTTACTATTTTAAGAACCAGAAAGTCTTGGAAAAAACAAATTAATCTGATTGACTCTGCTTTATATTATAGATTATTATTTGTTAGATTTTGAGAAAACTTAATTTTACAATGAACAGAGCCTTCTACTAAAAGAAGAGGTGAAGGGTTTAGTAGTTTATCTTCAAAGCTGTAAATAATCATTGTTTTCATGGGTTAAAAAATGTTTCTCAGAATTATGATCTTATGAAATGACAAAAATGTCTGGTATCAATTACCTCATGAAGGAGATGTAATTTATGCTAATGAAATCTACTAGGTATGAATGCATTTGTTACAGACTGTCACCCACTAATACGGATGAACAAGAAGTGGAAGAGAAAAATCACCTGAATTACTGCCACTAAATAGGTACAAGAATTCTATGCAGGCCAATGGTTTTTAAGTCTCACATGGAATTTATATAACTGATGAAACTGATGTATGGGAAGAAGACAGTTCCTTCTCGACGAGAAAAGTATGTGAGGACACACTGCCTCTGAGGATTATGACACAGAAAAACAGAGCAGGAGTTAACCATAAGAGCTGGAAGGGAGTCATGCAAAATAGCAGGCAGTCATGCAAAATAGCAACTTTCAGGTGGCAGATGCTTCCCTCTCCCAGTCAGAAAACACAGTGTTGAGGGATGTGCTTGCATCAGACATGGAACTAAAATTGTAGCATCCCTAGGGGGTTGGGCAGCTGCACAAACCCAGCCCCATCATTTGTGTCCTTGTTCCTGGTGTATGTGCCTCAGAGCCCCAGAAACGTGCTTGCTGTGTGCACCTGGCTAGCAAGACCACATCATCCACTGCATTTTACCTTTCAAATAGGGCGTATTGCTTCTCTTCCCATGACATTTTAGCTCTGCTGGAAAGGGCAGAGTGGTGGCAAGAACTTGGCTCTTCACCTTTACAAGCTGGTGTGTGCACATAATCACTTGACTCAAGGAGCTGAGACTTTGGGAAAAGCACCAAATGTTTATGTGCCCTGAGATAAAACTGTGAGATTCAGCAGCAATGCTGCTTGGAGTGCCAGGAGCTGGTGGGTTGGGCACAAGAAGGTTTCTATTGACGCAGATTAGTGTAATTAAGATGACAAGTCTGATACAACCCCAAATTTAAACTTCTAACCCGGAACTCCCTTGTGAAGTTATGCTGAGGAAAGGGGAGTATGGAGCTGCTGGGCTGGCTCCAAGAGGAGCTCTCCTGGGAGACAGATTTGTGGCAGAGCCAACATACACAGAGCAATGTACAGGAGTGAAATCAGCCTCATGGATTTTTTAATTTGCTTGGTTATCCTCCTGACAGGAAATGCATTGCTTTTCAGACACCAGTGGCTCTTGGTGCTCCAGTTAAAAATTCTCATATGAAAGCAGCAGATGGAAATGTCTGATTGTCATCAAATGGTACAGTCATGGGTGGGAACTAGTCACAGCCTGCAGAGTGGCTTTGGGAAGTGGCTCTGCTCAAGACAAGGCTCTCAGCTGCAGGTCCTGTACAGGCGGCTCAGGACATGGAACAGCTTAGCATCAAAGAGCTCTGCTTGGAGTGGAGCTGGATAGCTCTTGAATTATAAATGCATTAAAAATACCAAGCATTTTTCAGCATCATATTTCAGAATTTTTCAATCTATCAGCAGAGTAGAAGAGGTAAAGAAATATTTTGCAAGGTGTAGGGTAAAACAGAGCAGAGAGTAATAAAATACTACTTGTAAACGAGCCCAGTTGGAAAAAGAGGCTCTTTATGACAGCTTGCTGAGGCTGTAGTGTTTTGCAAAACTGTGTGATAAACTCCAAATAGCTTCTCTGCAAATCTCTGGAGGCAGAACTGAGCTAAGGCTGGCTGCTGTTGCTGCCACAGCTTTCAATGAATGAGCTCAAAATGGACCCTCTAGTGACAGCTCTGTCAAAGAATAACAATCAGATGCTCTCAACAACAACAACTTCAACATATATATTTTTGTAAGTATAAATGAACCTTAATGTGCTGGCTTCAAACAAAATGAAATGCTCAAAGTTTTTAAGATGTGTGGTTGGACTGTGAACAAAATAAAAACGTACTGCATTTCCCCCCCTATTTAGATTGCAAAGCACGATTCTCACTAGAATTGTGATGAGAACAGAATACAAAAATAGTCGGTGTTGGTGGGGAAAAAGACTGGAAAGGTAGCTCTGCCATCACCTTCAGGAGGAAAATGTCAGGGGAGTCACCATCACCCAGCAGTTCAGGTGAACTGACTCCAGAAGGAAGGGCCTGAATGATTTTGCAAGCTCACAGCTTCGGCAAGCAGAATGAAAATCATGCTATGGGGGACACACTTCAGACCTCAAAAATGAATCACCTAGAAATGGGCTTCATGACAGTCATATAAAGTCCAATTATTACCTCATGATATTATAGATGTCTCTACAAATACCTGATTTCATAGCACAAATAAATTCCTCATTTGGACATTGCATTGTGTCTCCTTTCCCAGCAAAATAAACCAGGAGTGTCTGCCTCTGAAAAGCATGAGAAGCTCTTCAGGAATGGCTTGTGGTGCAGGTGAGGTGAATGTCCTCACTGAGTGATGTTGAGTAAAATAAGGGTTGTACTGCAAGTGACAGTCAGTTTTGCCTGCGTGACTGTCCAGAGAACTGCCCTGCCACCAAAGCACTGGCAGCTCTCTCACAGCCACGATGCAAGAGTTAACATTGCTGTGGTGGAAGCAAGGTGTCCTTTTGGGATTCTGCTCAGGTGTAGCTGCTTGTGCTGTCTCAAGGAGCTACTGCTATTGCCAAAGGAAAATTAAAACAAATCTGGCTTGGCTAATAAAAGGCTATGAGTATTAATGGCTTTTTCTCAAATTGCCGGGAAGTTTCAATCTCTGATGTGATAAAGACAGATTATGTACAGACCAGTCTTATCATGCTATTTTTAAATTTTGGTATGCTAAGAAATTGCAGTCATTTACCCTGGTCTTCTGGCACGGAGTGTAAAGAGTCGCAGTAAGAACGTGATTGTTATTTTCAAGAGAGGAAAGAACAATTCTTAGGCATTAAGGTTATTAGTTTGGACAGTAATAAAAACAACACCACTTTACAGACCCAGGTCTCAGAAGTGCTGAACATTCACAGATCAGTAAAATCAATAGCCTCTACTCAGGATTACTTAAATCTAGAACATACCAACATTCAGTGCAATTTAATACTGGTTACCTATTAGCTTTTAATGATTGTATGTATTTTGACAGAACTGCTAAGATATGTTGTTACAAATAGGAAATTCCTAACAGTGCCACACAGTGAAAAATAATCCACCCATACAAGGAAAATTATATTAACAAATGCTGCTAAGCGCAAACATATTTACAAACTAAAGCTGAGCAACAAACACATATACCAGATGTTACTGAGATATAGATAGTCTGAATTACTCAGCTGAAGTAGCTGAAATTCTGTAGAAGACTTTTTTTAGAACATGTATTTCATGATGGATATCCTAGTTCTTGAGCAAGTTGTCATGGAAGTCAGAACATGGCAGTTATAAAATTGTCTTTAAGATTCAGTGGCAAATAAAAGTTCAACAACTCCAGATAAATTTTCTCTTTCTTCTTCCACATTTGTAAGTAAGAAAGACTCTTCAGTCATACAGATAATAAAATGGAATAGTTGGAAGGCACTTCACACTGTCAAGTAACCACTTTCATCAGGAGGCAGGATTTTCTGTAAAGTGACAGAGGAAGGCCCTTCTCCTTTTTTCAGGCCAAGACTAACTAGCTGTTTCCCTTGCCTAAACCCCCTTATCTTTTCCACAGATCCCATGTTTTGCAGCAGTTGAGCTAGTTGGAAGGTGCGCCTGCACAGTCATTTTCATTTATTGTTGCTGCACTTTTGCTCCCTGACATTCCCTGCTTACCTACAGTTGTCTGCAATTTTGTCTCATCCTCTGCCTCCAGCTTGGAGGAAGCATCCTGGTTTCCTGGCAGTGAAACCCAAGCACAGAAGCAAGCCCAAGCTTTGCTCTCACAGTCCATCCACTTCCATCAGGCTCAAGGCATCTGGCTATGGAGGCTCAGCTCTGAAGCGGCACAGCCTTTTGTAGGGGTATTTGCATTGTCTGTGTCAGGCAACTTCTACAAATCCTCCTTACTCAGCTTTTATACTTAGGGCCTGTTTCTGAGACTATCTCAATATTTCTTGCTGATGTTTCTTTCAATTCTTTGATGGCAAAAATTAAAAATACAATTTTTTATTAGAAAGAGTCAAATCAGAGAAACAGAGTCCCCAGACAATTCCTGTAGCATGTAAGGTTTTTTTCCTGAGACAGGAAGTGTTACTTCAGACTGGCAAAAATGCCTCACATGTGCTCAGCAGCTGGGAGCCTGCTGATTTGTCCCTTGACATTGTACACCTCAGTGAACATGTACAACTCTTCCAGGCTTTTCACTTAACCAGAAAACAACTGAAATTGTAACTTTTTATGATTGTGTTCCACATGAGCCGGCAATGAGTCAGCGTCAGTTTGTCTAGATCAGCAATAAATCCAGAACCATTGGTTTTTTGTTTTGCCACGCATCAAATGTTGTCTTGTTGTACTTAAAGGTCCCATCAAAGCAAGTAGTGATATTTCTCAGAAAAAAACCCTGGTTGTTACTTATGAGGGAAAAGTTTTTATTAGAATGTGTTCACAACTATTTCTACCGTTCTCCTTTGGCTAATCAATGAAATTCAGTACATTTGCAGAATGTTCCTGGCATGAATCAAGCACCACTTCAGCATGGAGGCATCCCTGGGGATGCACCTTCCTTACTGAGCAGAGATTGCCAGCAAAAAGTCACTGTCCCCTGATCACTGGGAGGCACAGCACGGAGATGGAGAAGGTGGAAGGTGCAGCAGGTGCTGCAGAGCTGATACAAGTTAACCACTGGAGTTATAACAACCCTTGAGAGTAGCTATGAAAAGCTGGATTTAAAAGAGGATCACTTGTAAAAACTGGGACATGGCTGACATTGGGGGACACTGGGACATGTTAACCAAGAACAGAGATGTCAAAGAAGTCAGCTGGCATCTTTTTTCTCTGACCCTCCCGCTCAGATGGGAGGAACCACAGAGGTGGTTTTGGATGACTTGCCACCTAAGTAATAAAAACTGTCGCCATTAAAAATACACTAATATTTCTGCTGTAGCTTATCATAAGATGTTTCTTTAAGGATTCAGCAGGTGTCAGAGCAGAAATGCACCAAAAGAGCAGAGGATCTCAGTGCTGATAATTTGCCACCTTTGAGCTGCAGAGGTGTTAGGGTGGAGAGCCGAGGCAGTACCGACATCATTACCAAATTCTGAAAAAGCTGGGTTGTTTCTTACCCAATTCCCAGCTCTACTGCCTGCCAGCCTTAGCAGGGAGAGCAGCTCAGCGCGGAGTGACTCAGCCACGTTGCTTGGAGCAGTGAGCACAGGCGCTCACGTTCACCGCGCCAATTGGCTTCACACAGTTGTGTCCACACTGCAGTGCCTCATGGGCTCAGCTTTCTTCAGGCCCACATCAGATGTGCAGCTTCCCATGCCACTTTGCACTACCACAAAGGTATTTGAGGTAATTTGTCTCCTGATTTATCTGCACCATACACTTCTTGTCAGCCGCCAGTACTCTCAAGTGAGTTCTCCACATTGCATTTCCGCTGCAAACACGTTGCATGTTACTGGTTGCCACTGCTGCTGACACGACATGTGATACTACAGCCAGGACTCAGGATAGTTTACTCTCTGCCTGACAGTGCCACCAGCAGCTGTTAGAGTCCTGCAAGGAAAGGGGAGACTGTGGTGTGGAGTGTGTCTCTATAGGTCAAGGTTAAAGGGCACTGCATGCATAGATTGTAATCTCTATGTTCTCAAGCCGTGCTTTTTTCCAGATACCTCAGCCACCTCTTGCCCTGCCTGCTCCTAATTCCTCTTTCAGAGTCAACAATTCCCCTGAGACTGTATCACATGAAATCTGCCTTCTTAAGCAACTGTCCTGACTTCCATGCTCCCTTGCCCAGTATAATAAAAATCCTTTAAAATCCTGTATGTGTCCTGTCCTAAACCTTACAATAACATTCCCATGTCATGGAGAGCTACTGCAGTCTGGCAGTTTCCTTCTCCCTGTGCCCTACACCTGGCCAGGCTTTTTTTTCCACTCTGAGGTACCCCTGTAATGTAAGTGCAAGCTCCCTGGTGTGGCCCCTGCATGTAGTCATCAAAAATCCAATAGAAGCAGATTGCAAGACACCCCAGCTGGTGACTGGGATAAAAAATAACAAAACCTTTAAGAATCCAGAGAGCATTCAGCTTCAACAGGCTGAATATGTTCATTCCCTCAGGAGCATTATAAAATACGGCCACTCTTGGCTTGCAGTAAGAACACAAGTAATTAGGAAATCTAGTGCCTGTAGGTACATTACATGCCAGCAGAGAAAGTGGCAGCAGCAGCAAGATGTAACCAAGGCAGGCTAACTAGGCTCTCTCAGGAGTCCAGAGAATATAATGGATCACTGTGTGTTTGGAGCAGATATAGATCAGCCCCTGGAACTGATACAAATCAGCCCTTTCCACCCAGACATCCAGGAAACACATTTAATTTTTTTGGCCTAATTTAGCACAAAAATATATTCTGGTTTATAGCAGAACAACTTGATTAATAGAATGTAAGTAAGATCTCTTCTTCCTCCCCCCTAACACACCCATGCAGACAGCACTCCAAAATACATTCCTTGAGGTTTCTTATCTGCAAGCAGATGTCATTCTGAAGTGAACATGTCAGGCATCCTCATCCTTCTGAGCAAAGCAAGAGATGGCTGGCTGTCACATTCATATCTCCAGGAGTTCAGTTTACAATTCAAACACTCAAACAAACACCCTCACTACATTGCAGCAGTGTTGTTAGTGAGACTGGGAGGACCTATAGTCCTGTCAAGCTGTACCCACTCCAGAATTGCTTCCCATGTCGCCACGTGTGCTCTTCCATGCACTGTCTGACTGAAGAAAAGCTGGGCAAAGGCAGATGGGGGATGCTTTCATGTTTCTGCACTTGCTGCTTTTACTCCTCAGGGAGGCAGCTGAGGCAGGAGAGTAACCAGCAGGTAAGTGCAGGAGAGAGACGAGGGAATACGGTTGTCAGACTGTGGCTACAGGTGCTCCTGGGAGGCTTCTCACCCAAATGCTAAACTGCCATCTCCATTCCCTGAGGTCTGATGAGCTCAAAACTCACAGCTGTATTCTCATCGCTGGTTTTGTGCCTCAGGAAAGCAAGTTGTAATTCTGTGGAAGTATCAGTGATAAATCTGCCCCATTACTCCCATTTCCTCTGGTCCTCCTGGTGCCTCCCAGCCGATATGGCTCAGAAACGCCACCTCACCAGAGCTCTGCCAGCAGAAGCGGGGAGAGGGACTGTGAGCATGAGCACCGAGTCTGGCAAAGAGCACGCTCTGTAACAGATGACTATGGGTTCTTTTACTCTGGTAATCATAATAATACATTTTATTTATATAGCACCTATTTGCATGGCAATAGGCGCAATATGTGTGTTTCAGTGAAATGAGACATGACAGCAAACAGATTAAAAACTACGATTCATCTTGAAATGAGGGAAAGCAATCAAATGAATCACAGAGCCAAGCAATGGTAAATCATTCTTAAAACAGCATAATAGCAAAACAAATGAAAAATACAGTGTACAAGGCTTTTCCCTTGTCTGATGGCAAATGCTGAGTGACATTGCCAAGCTTATTCAGAAACAGAGCCTGGTTTACCATTAAATTTCATGGAAACCCTTAAAGGGGGAATTACGTAAGTGCAACTTCAGTTTTGCATTAGCTATGTGCTAAACCCAGTATACACATGGGTTTGGACCCTTGCAAAAACCATTATCTTCTAATCCTGGCATCATTCATCATGTCACAAGAATAAATGAAATGTGTTTTCCCAAACTTTAAGCCCCTTCAATTTTAATGGATTTAAAATTGGAAAATAATAGAGAAGAGCCTATTAATATTCAAACTCCATTTTCTCATATGGAATCCTTCAGCTTCCTCAGCCCTAATTAGTTTTTCTGAGGCTGTCAGTTGCAGGCAATATCAACACTCTAGTCATCTCTTCTGCCTTCTCTTCCCATGTCCTCACCCATATTTGTTATTCCTCTTGCCAGAGTGTCAAGCATTCTCCCTGTTCATTTCTCCTAATGACTCATCTTCCTGTAAGGAACCAAAAAAATGACACAGCAGTCTATGTACAAATGAAAGAATCTTAACCTCAGGACATGGAAGAATCTGATTTTTTTTTCCAGTGGGAGGGTCATGCATCTAATGCCCCATAAGATGCTGGCTGGGTTGCAGGACCAGAGCAAGAGAAACTCTTCATTCATTCAAATTTCTTACTATTTGACTTCAGCTGTGATCAATGTGCTGATCACTTCAAAAGAAAGCTAGGCTTTTCCTTAGAATTTGCATTTTTAGACTTGCATGTTCCTGCTTATTATGTTTCTCTACTGACAAAGCTCTTCCCAACTTATTATGAGACATAAATATTTCAAATAAGCAGTGGAGTATAAGACTAGAAATCCTCCTGGCAGGTGACTGGATCTACCACATATTAAAATGTAGCAGACAGAGAAACATTTCTGTCAATTTAGAAAAGACATATTAAAACTCAAATTAGCAAGGCTGCCCCTTCCTGGGCTTGTAAATGTATATATCTGGATGTCAGGAAAAGGTATTAACACATGGGCAGCTTTTTACCCTGTTAGCAGCTGTCCAGCTATGGTTCAATCATGCTGCATAAAGGTGATGGCAAAACTCTCCTTGACTTCACATGCCAAAATGTTTAGTTATGATTTTAATGTATATTCTCCAATTGCTTAGAGAGAAGAGAAAATATCAGCATGATTCAGGATATTTTAGGAAAACAATGCAAGTGCCTTAAGCCCAATGTGTGCCCTCTGTTCCTTGCCACTGCACTACTGTTAAATTAGGTTCTGACATAACACTCAATGGAAAGATGTGGGTGCCAATAAATAATGTGTGTAATTAAGCTGAGGCATTGAAAAGTCTGTCTCTCCTGATCTTGGCCCAGAGAGTGGGAGGCTGTGCTCTGTGATAAGCACTGTGCTCTGTGATAAACACCTGAGCTCCTAAAGTCAGTGTGGAGGCAGAGATGGCTTGCTAGGAGAGGATTTGCAGCAGTAAACAGAGAGCAAGAAGGCACCTGACGGGAAATGCTCTGGCCATGCACCAGTGTTTCTCACCACAAGCTCACATCCCTTGCCCGGGTGTCTCTAGCTGTTTTACAGGGACATGAACAGCACCTGGTATTTTCCATTAGAACAAGACAGAGGTACCAGGAAGAAAACAATTTGTGGAGAGGAAGGTCTCAGTTGAAACAACCCAGCTAAAAAAGCTCACTGTGAGTTTTCAGACAGGATGTAGGAAGACTTCAATGGTCACTTTCAGCAAAGCTGAATCAAAGCCCAAGCTGGCTGAGCTCAGGGGTGCAGTCGTAGAGCTGTTAGCTGGTACCTACTCCCTTGGGGGTACAGAACGATGTACATGTCATCTACAGAACATCTGTACATGTCAAGCAGATGTTTCTGTGGACCAAGGACCTGCAAACTGCCAAATGCAAATAGAAGATGTTTGCAGTGCTGCTGCACAGACATGATTGCAGTGCTCCTCCCTCTCCAGCCCTACAAGCACTGTGCTGCTGGCATCTTATCCGAGAAGAATACTCTGCTCTGGTGCAATCACATTTTTTTCCAGCGTTTTGCAAACCCAGTAGACTCATTTCCTGACAAAGTTCAGCAGACCCCAATTTGGAAAATATTTTTGAAGAATCCTGTAAGAAATATGGTGTGACTAAGGTGGAATCTTAGTTTAAGCAGTCTGTTGTGTGATTGTTTTCAAGCATTTTTCAGCACAAAAGCGCTCACCATCTGCTTGTAAGCTCCTGCTAAGACTCAAAGGGTTCTGCTTTGAGGTGTCCTTCAGTAAGGAGCTGCTGTGTTAAAGCAAGGGTTAACTGTTCAAAAGATCAACTTAAGCAAGACACAATTCAAGCTAACCTAATGATCACACTTGGGTCAAAACCATCATATGTAGTAGGGCTGAAGAAGCAGAAGGAAGAGCATCGTGTATGGAGATATTTATAACTCTTCTTTTTGACTGACATTAATTAACTTGCCAACTGGACTAACTCACAATGAATCAACATCCTGCAGAATTGCAATGTTCCACCCAAAGTGGGAATATACTTTGCTACTGAGCTGTCAAACACATATTTATAAAACACCATGATGCTGGAAAGTGGTTCTGCAGTGTGAAGCAGTGCAGATATGAGCTATACATCTCAGCTGCAGTATCATATTTTTTTTACTAATTTGGTTATTTTACACTTTTTGCCTTTATATTTGTCTTTCAAAAAGTAGTAAGACACAATAAAAAACACATATTAGAAAAAATTGTGAGGAACAACTTGGTATATGTTTTTGTCACAGTAATGCTATTTGGTGATACTGAAATGTATAGAGAATAAGAAATATTACTACTCAAATATGCTGGCTTAGGATACCATACTAAGGAATTAAAAGTTAATATTTTGACCACAACAGTCATTCTACATTTTCATATTAAAACTACAGAAACATTTTGAAAAATTTTAACAGGCTAATTTGAAAATTAAACATAGGCATTGTTCATTCTGTACTTTGCCCATTTTTTATTACCTACCAGAATCCACATACATAGTTGTTTAATTGGATTGTCTGTCTTAATCACCAGTATTTTGATTCCTGAAAGAGAACAGTCAACTGTGTGTTATTAAGATTCAGATTATTTTGGAAGGAGCAAGATAATTACAGGTCAGTCCTGCCTTCAGTTTCCTATCATAATTTAAAACTGTTAATTCTGATTTCCACTGATGCAAAGCAGTTAAAAATTTTTGGAGAAAATGCTTCTTAAATAAGAAAGATTCTTTTAGAGCAGATATATTTTACATAAAATATTTCTGGTAGAAATTAATTTCCTGATCCCAAAAAATGGATGGAGTTTGCATCTCCTACTGAATTTAATGAAAGCTGATGGAAATTTTGTGACTCTGTGAGTCTGTGACTCCGTGGATTAGGCCTCTAGCAGAATTAGAAGGGGAACACAGGGTGTAGAAGCTTTTGGATGCTGTTCATCTTATCTACCTTGAATATTGCCAGTTTTCAAGGTTTCATAAGAGGTATAAAAACAGAAGGATTAGAACCACGTTTTGGCTGCCGAAGTTATTGGTGAAATTTGATAAAAGACATTTGAAACATGGTAAAAACTATTGCAGGTTATCAATAAAAAAGGCAAGAAACAGATAATGTCCATGTGCCGTGTTCTTCATGTCTCAAAAGCTTCTAAGTGCTCTTCTCTCCTTAGGGTAGCTTTCAGTTCTCTAGAGTATAAATGAGGCATTCTCTTGCTGAGAACAGTGTACTATTTTGTCAATTAATAACATCTGTAAACACCCACATTTAATGACAACTGCAATTCATTTTCAGCTTCAAAACAGAATTTGTGATTTTCACTGTGAGAACAATGACAAGAATGTGAAGATGATGAAAAATGCAATCTATTTTGTCCATACATTTTTAATAAATGAAGCACATATTACAGTGAGCTATTTTTATAGTTTTTTCATCTGTGATGTTATAGTGTGTAGGTACAAAATCCATCAAGATAATACATTAATGTTTAACAGTTAGCACATCAAACTCTGCTCTGAATAAACAGAGATGCTTTTACTAACTTGATTCTATTCTCTCCAACGTTTCTTTATACTGTCAGAACTTACTTACTTCACTCTATTTTTGAAGCACTAATGTAATCTTTTTTTAATGCACTAGAAAACTCAAAAGCCTTGCCATACTTTTAAGTTATCACAGCATACAAGTTTGGGATAATTTATTGTTATATGCTCATTAAGATCTGATAAAGTACTAGACACAAATATAAACATCTAAAACTTCATATACTAAGCCAAAAAGTATGTATTGAGACCAATAGAGTAGCGGGCACACTTAGAACATTTCTAAATTAATCTGTTCTGGCTTAATAGTTTTTCCGTTTTTTTCCAGTATCTGTAGAAGTTGTGGCAATGTAATTCTGAACTCTGCGAAGACTGACTGAATCATGACTTGATAAGGAAACCTCAATGCATTGAGTTGAAACTGCTGTCATTGTTAGATATCCACAGAGAGGACACTTGAGATACTTGAGAAGCTTTGTGAGGTGTTAGTAGGCAGTTCTTCTTTGTCCTGCCCCTTCTGAAGAAAAGCCAAAGAGCTCAGGGGGAAGGCCTTGCAGGAACTAAGCTTTGAGGCTGCAGAAGCTCTTGGTGAGAAATGCATCAGCTGGCTCAGCTGACTCAACTGCTCTGTTACTTCTTTCCTATCATCTGGGAAGAACAAGAATACCTCAACAGCAAAGCTCCATGGAAAGTCTGGAGAGAGCTTACCTATCCAGCTGTCTACCCATATGTCTCTCTATCCCTAGCTCATGGCTGAAGTATTTATGTACTAGTCTAGCTGGTTTATTATGGGAGTTAAAGGTTGCAATGGCAGTAATTCAGATGCCAACAAGGAGGCGTATGAAGTCCACCAGATGACATCAAGCATGTAAGACATCTGTGTAGAAATGACACTGAAGATGAAGGAAGATCTAGAAGAGGCTGGCACCTTCTGGAGAGACAGCTGGACACCATGCAGGCCGCCTGCAGTGTCAAAAATGTCTTAGTTTAGGCAAGATTCCTACCTCATATGACTCACAACTTTCCATGAAGTTCTGTGTCATCAGGGAGAAATGCCACAATTTGCCAGTTCTCCCAACATGTATGGGACACAGTGTTCTCATCCATTTTTTTAGGCCAAAAGCAGTCAATATGTTCTCAGTGAAATGCAGCTTGTTTCACTCCGTAATATACTGCAGAAAGACACAAGATGCCATGTTTTAATGGCCTATTAAAATGCACCTACTCTGCTTCAAAAAGCTCCAGATTGGGAAACTTCAGCTACCCAAAACTATACTAATGGTCAAGCAATACATGCCTTATTGTGTGCTATTCCTATAGTAATTTGGTTGTGTAGTATTTATCAATAAACATCAACTGTAATGAAATCTATTTTAATGAGTTCATACTCCTATTTATGGAAAAAATAGATTTCTATAAAAGGAGAGGGCTTCTAGTGCACTCTACAATGATATTTTAAAGCTGTCATTTTAAAATAGTACCCTGGAAATGTAAGTGATAATCAGAAATCATATTTGCTGGGCTAAGATTTCTGTTAAATAGAAATCAAACTCAAGTGTTTAGTTTAGATGATTGCAAATTTGCACTTGGTGATTAATACAACACTAAAAAGGTAGGATTTCTCAACATTCCTTTTCTCTTATGCAGAGGTAAAAAGGTCATGCCACAGAAGATAAATGTACAAAACCATATGCTCCCTTCTGCTTCCCTGAGTGGAAGAGAGAAGACAGCTGCATATTGTGGCAACAGGGTGGATCCCAGTAGGGACTGACAGCTCTGTGCTGGCTTTTAGTTCAAGATATAAACACTTCTCTTACCCTGGAAGGGCTAATTTATGTCATACTCCCTATGATGATTTGACACTCCTTTCTTCCTAAAATTGGTCTTACTCCTGAGACTGTTGAAGGGCAGAGAAAAGGGTTGTGTTTGTTCTAAGTGGCAGAGGTCAGCCTTCACCACTGGGGAAAGAATGCAAACCTTGGATGGACTCAAACTTCTAAGAAATTATTTCAATTTTCTTTTAAGAGCTGATACCTGCATTTGAAGTTTGGCATTGTAAGCCTGATTTTGACATTGACTGCTTTGCATTTAATTAAATGCAATTGATTTCCAGCTTGAGGAACAGGCATTTTAGCTGTCACACAACCTCAACCAATGGCTTTACCAGTAGTAGTGTGTGTAAACATGAACTCTTGTAAGCAATGGTACTGGTGATTTGAGAGTGGATGCACCTGTAGAATGGTTGTATCTGGCCTTGCTATAAGTCACTTTTGTCCTGCCTTTGAGCCTTGTCTTGCATTCTTCAGGCACAGACAAGAATCCAGATGAGATATAAATTCAGAAACGTGCAACAACAATCAGATTGTAATTAGAAGAAATCACATGGCCTTGTGACCTGGCCAAATTCTGCATACACCACTTTAAAAAATTCAGCCAAGAGCTGAATACTTTACTTCTCTTAATTTTTTTTTTCTGAAACAGCTGTGCACTGTTGAATATCAATGGCATGAACTCTTTCCTTCTCCCTTCCCCTCTCCAGATTCCAGTGTTTGACTAATAGACAAATAGATAGTATCAACGCAAAACATGTATGAAAGTTTATAAAGTATTCTGGACCATAGAAGGTTGAAGTCCAATACACTACAAGGTTGCAGGCACCTACCACTATTATTTACCTTTGTTTTGAGTAATCTTATGCCTGGGAAACTACTGCTGCCAACTTCCAATTTTGATCGAAGACTTATTTAATTTTTGTTTGCTTTGGGGTTTTTTCTTTAATGAGTAACTAGATAGGGAAAAGTGCTATTTAAAATCCGTGGCAGTCTGTTAATAGAAAAAATAAGGGATTTTTACTCTTGTCTGACAGGACTAACTCAGCTGTGTATTCCAGGCATTGCTGCTTCTAAATTTTGCTTTAAAGAAGAGTCTTGAATGTCACACCATATTGAAGAGGTAGAGAAGAAGCCCTGTGATGTGTACACAGCTTTTGAAAGGCATAAAAATGCTCTAGAACACCTAGGAGGGGGTCTGCTAAAATCTAAAGTCAAAACAAAAATGAGAACCCTCTAGACAATGAACAGAAAATCAACCATGCCAACAGCCTTTGTCCTGTGAGAAGCATAAAGTAACTAGCCTGTACTTCCCCTTTGGCAGGTGCAGCCCCATATTAGTCAGCTTGCTCTCAGTTGCCTCCTCTGCCAGAAATTTGTCTGATGCAAAGGAAATGAGAGTTTTTTCTGTAGCTCCCACAGACAGATTTTTATTGTACAACTCCATACATCTGTATTCTAACCATCCCCATTCACCAAAGTAAATTGCACAAAGAGGTTCAAGAGGCCATTTTTTTCCTTTGGCTTTCCAAAATCCACTCCACAGCAACAATGGTGTTTTGACTGGACATAAAACTCAGAACAAAAGGATGCCATTAGTCCTACATGCCAATTTTTCTCAATTGATAAGCAATTTTGTGAAAGAAATTAACTGCAGGAACAAAAAATACAAGTTTGGGGACTGTTTAGACCATGCAGTACAAGTAATTAGTCTTTAAATGGAGATATTGTGTTACATGTGCCTACAGTATTTTTTTTTTTTTAAGCCTGGTATGCTGTAGTGCCCATAATTAGATTTCTTTCAAATACTTTTAGGACTTAAAGGATTGGCGCAATTCTTAAAATTACATATTATAGTCTTACAAGCATTTGAAAATTAGAGAGGAAATGGAAGTTATGTAAGATCAATACTGACAGAACAATTCCTGAATTGCTCTTCCCACGGTATCATATTTGTCATGAGAATTTGATCTATAAATATGGTTCTAAGTAAAATGAGTCCTTTCTAAAAAGAAAAATACCTAATCAGCAGTTGTTTTCCTCTTTGTTCTCCTTTCCAATCCATGTATCTTTTAAAAGCACCTCATATTTTGTTCTTCAGTACTTGGTCTTTATTCTCTCATTCAGACAGCAAAGTGTCTTCTGATGCTGCTGTCATCTTTGCCAGACTGACCTGTAGGTTCCGTTAAATGAATTTGCTATGGCAGATAGCAGGGAACAGACAGCACTGCTTCCTACTGACACTGTTTATCTTCTACTAGATTTTCACTGGAGACACAATTTTTTGCTGGCATCCCATTGAGCTGGAGACATGAATAGCAGTGTATTTTGTCTTGAGAAGATTCGGAGCCAAAGAATCTGGGGAAAAAGGTGTCTTTTGTAGCCAGAGCTACAGGTACTTTTGTTGCTACAGAGCAACATCAATTTAAGGAAGAGGACCTTTCCATAGACGCTGCTAATTTAAAGTTAATTTTTCTGTTGTAAGGAATGGTTCTTTCTGCACTCAGCTAACTATTAATTTGGCCTTGAAGAATGAGGATACAGAGCCTCTCTGGCAACACTTTCTGTAAGGAGAGCACTGTTAGGAAATGAGCTGAGTCTACTCGTGTAGGCTGCTGAGCTGTGGCTTTTCTGATATGGTTAGGTTCACAAATGACTTGATTCCCTGGAGTTTATTTGAAATTTTTAATTAAAATCCTCTCCATTGGTACTCCGATTTTATTGAATGTGACAAAAATTTCTTGGGAGTTGATTTTTCTTTAAACTACAGTCCCTTTACAGCTGTCACATAGTGTAAAATAATTTTTAAGTGTGTGTAAATGACATCATTTTAGCAATGTAAAGGAAACCTTTGGGAAAATGAGAATGTCTGTATTATGTTTTTCTGGAATTTCATCTTTGTGTGTCTGGACTGAAGACAAGATGGTGAAATAGGAGAATTTCTATATTTTCTTTAAAGAAATTATTTTCAGATATGAGTATCTTGTCAAGACATCTCATACGCATTATTTTCACAATCTTGTCATTCTTCTTTTTCACTTTGGGGGCCCCCTTCTCCAGAAGGCTATGGAGACTATGGAAAGGAAAAAAAACTAAGACATTTTCTCGTGGCCAAAAAAGACTCCAAGTATGCAAACTTTCTTCCTAAAGCAGAGAAACCAGAAGTGCACAGTTGGTGAGGCCAGGAGGACAGGAAACAGTGGGGAGTATGGAACTACAGCCAGCTTGTTGCTGCACAGCTGGGCAGCTGTGGCTTGGATTCTGGTCATGCAAGTATAATTTAAGATTTATCATTGTATTGAATAACCTATACATACCAGAACTTTATTCACTGCAGAAATAGTTTCTGTGAACTCATTGAGTCACTGTATCATTGAGTAATTCAGATAGGAAGGGAAGCCTAGGGGTCTCTAGCTCAACCTGATGGTCCAAGAAAGCACAACTGTGAGAGCACACTGGGTTGCTCCAGGTTTTATCCATGTGAGTCTTTAAAACCTCCAAGGATGGAGAATTTATGACTTATTTTGGCAAACATTTCTACTGCTTCCCGTTGTGAAACAGGTTTTCTTTGCCTACAGACTGGATTTCTCTTGGTTTCATTTTATCTATTTTTTCTTATCTTTCAGTCATGCACCACTGAGGAGCCTGGCTCCATCTCCCCAGTAACCCTCCTTGCAGGCACTGCCAGACTAGTGTCATGTCCCCCTCAAAGCCATCCCTTCCCCAGACTGAACAAGCCCAGCTCCCTCAGCTTCTCCTCACTGGCCAAGTGCTCCAGCCTCCAACCATCTTGGTAGCCCTCTGCTGAACTTGGTTCACTTCATTCAATATCTTTCCTGTAGTGAGGGTCCCAAAGCCCCCCAAGTGGGTGCAGTATTTAAATGTAGTCTAGCAAAAATAATGGGGCAATAATATACTGACTTTCCTCCTATATTAATAAAGCCTTGGTTTCTGTTGATCTTTTTTGCTGCCAGAGGACACCGCTGGCTCATGTTCAGCTTGCTGTCTACCAACACCCCCTGGGCCTTTTCACAACAGCTGCTGCCCAACCATGCAGCCTGAATTTTCCCCCAGCCTGAATCAGTGAAAGGAGTTGGTCTACCTCTGATGCAGGACTTGGCTTTTGTCCTTGCTGAATTTCATGAGGTTTGTGTTGGCCCATTCCTTCAGCATGCAGAGGTCTTCCTGGAGGGCAGCCCTCCCACTCAGCATTTTAATTGTACCCCAACCTGCTCTCATGTGTAAATCCATTGAGCAACCATCACTGTGACATTTCCTCCAGGTCATTGTTACTGATGTGAAACAGGACATGTCCCAGACCAGACCCTTGTGGTGCTCCACTTGTTGCTCTTGTTACTGTCCTCATGGTCCACTAACCACTGCCCTCTTGGCCTGACCATCCAATCCAAGCAGTTGTCCGCTTATCCAGACTGAAGCCCATGAACTTAGGTAAAAGGACATTGTCAGAGTCAGTGTCAGAAACCTTGCTGTAGTTTATTAAGGTATTTTCTGCCTTGCTTAGATCTTGACATCCACAAATCCGGCCATTTTACCATATACATTTTTCAGGCTGGTTAGACATAATTTACTCTTTGTATATCCATGCTGTTTCTGGTCACCTTCTCCATGTGTTTAGAAATGTGTTCCGAGAGGACTAGCTCCAGGACTTTACCAGTTACCTAAATGAGTCTGGCCTTCCAGTAGTTTCCCAAATCCTCCTGTTGGACTTTTCTGAAGATGGGTGCAAATTTGTCTGTTTTTCTTTTGTCAAGGACCTTCTTTGATCTCTATTACTTTTCAAACATTGCAGAGAGCAGCCTTGTAAAGACACCAGCCAGCGCACTCAGCTCTTTCAGGTTCAAATCATCTGGGTTGCATGAGCTGAGTTCTTGCAAGTAATCCCTGTCATGATTTTCATCTACTGCTGGTACTTCTCTTTTTCCTTGCATGGAAGCCTGGGAGACCTTGCTAGTGAAGAATGAAAGAAAAAAGGCATAGAGTACCTAAAACAGCTGTGTCTGCCATCACTAAATCATCCCAGTTATTCAGTTACAGAACACTGTCATGGTTCAGCTTTATGGATTATTTGTGCCTAACTATATTCAGGAGGATATTGTAGACAGTAGATCCTTTAGTGAACTTGTTACTGATATTCAAGGAGGAAACAAAATTATTTTTGATTCAATTTCATTTAGCTGAGCCTTCCACAGCTCATGGCCATACATTCTAGTGAAAGAAAGGGGTTGGATATTCTTTATATAAGAAAGAGAAGCACTTTTGCACCTGTGAAGAAGTCTTGAAATGGTCTTTATGTAAGCTCTTCTTACGTTTTTAGATTTTTTCGTCATTTAGGCCAAATTTCAAGATGGGGATGAGGCTGTGTTTTGGTTGATTTTTTCCCTGCTCTGAACAGTGTGTAGGCTGAGAGTTGAGAATGCATATAAGTTTTGCACAGGGAAAAAGTATAGGTCACCTGAAAATAATTAGCACTTCTGAAATAACTGTCTTTGTGTTTGAGGTATAGCTCATAAAAAGAGACTTGTTTTCATAATATAGGTTTTTAAAGAATGTTGTTCTGCTGTCATGCTTCCTCCACCTTGTGAGGAAAAACCCCACCAACTCATAAAGAGTATCACATAGAGAAATAAGTTTTGCAGAAAAAATAGCTAAATATTTTCAATTGCATCTAATATAATTTCTCGGATACACACACTGATGGGATATAAAATACAAGTATACACACAGAACACCTACAACAATATGTTCAGGCAATTAAAGAAAATGAAGGGTACTTCCCAAACTAAATATTCAAAAAAATATGTCAATTCAGCTCCTAGCTAAAAACCCATCATCATTTGGGACTATGTCTTTCTGCCTACACTGCTGCAAAAATGCAAATTCTGTAACGTTACTGACCTAATGAGAGGGAAATGTGCACTTGCAACCTGCAACAGCATAATCAATGCGATTCCTGTGTCCAGTCAGTGACAGCTATTTTTGAATTGGGCTAGCAGTCACAGGTGGAAGAGTTTTTGACAGATTTCCAACAGTAACATACTTAGGTAATCATGTTTCAGGGATTTTTTTTTTTTTTAAAAACCCAAGAATTGTAATTCTAAAACTCTGTCAGTGTAGAGGAGCAGAAGTGGCACAAGAAAATAATGCTCTTTTCTCTGTTGGGTCAAGTACAGCCTCTGTTCTCTGATAATGGCAAAAGCTTGCTGCTTTAGAAGGCTGTACCTATGCTCCCCAATAATAACCTTGCTAATTGTATAGTGTTGTATACAGTGGAAAGATTTTTCCTGACCCCGCAGGGAACAAGTGCTGTGAAGCATGAGATTTGATTAGCCTTATTATCTTAGCCTGCCCAGTTACCAATGTTGTAAGCTGCCATGAAATTATCCACCCCTTTTAAAAATAAAGCCATACTATTTGTCTTCATTATCTCCTTCTATGGAGTTGAATTCCACATGCATACAGACCTCAGTGATGAAAATAGCACAGGAATTACATATGTAGCCTTTTAACTCTGTAGGTACTGTTTTCTTTTATTCTTTCATACCACCTTTCCATGTAAATCGACATTCTCCTAAATATTGTGGGTTTGAACACCTGCTCCTGAAAGAAAACTGGTTTTATTTTACTGTCAATATTTGTAATTACCTATGTGATCTTTTAATGAGTTACTCTGGAGCAACTCATAGCTTGGAAAATGATGTAATTTCTTAGAAATTTTGCTGTATTTGCTGGATATTTTTTTAAAATGTTCTATGATGTTTTGCATACAGAAATGAAAACAAACTACACACAAAAAATAATTAAAATAATAATAATGATAATGAGAATTAGAAATTCCCTAGCTCATTTCTTTGGCACAAAAAAACTTAGTAAAAATATTTTGGATGGTATGTAAATGGATACATAAACAAGTTATCATCATAAGATCTCCAAATAGTGATAAATGCAGCAAAGAAACTGACACTTCATTGTCTTAATTTTTTCAGATTATGAAGACAGCGTATTTTGGTGGTTATCAAATAAAGAAGTAATCTAAAGTTAGGTCTGTCTTAAGACCGATCATAATAAATGATTAGATTAGACCCCACTTAAAGAAAGTGTATGGAACACTGGACTTGCTGAGTATGCCAGCAATGAACTCAAAATCTCCTTTAAAAAAAAGACACCACCCCAAAGTCCTTCACTCAACACCAGTATGGAAAGGGGAATGAGCTCTAAGAGGTACCTCCTCTGTGGGTACAACTGTTCATTTTGTCATTAAAATAGTCATCAGAACAGTGATAGAGAATTCGGAATTCAGACCCAGAGTTCTGCAGAGAATAAGACAAAGAAAATTTCAGCACAGTTGACACCAACCAGCAGATAACCTCTCCACTATTGTGGCAGTGCTGTGGTGATTACAGGTCTTGTTTTTCCATGGGTAAATACAGAACTATAACGGGAGTGAAAACCACATCCACCTTTCCACATTCTGTATACTGGAATGTCTGCTCCTCTAACATCAGGGTAAGAGCTCTAGAAAAACCAGAACACCCTGGAGGAAGACCTCTACATTGTTGCTTGTAGCATCAGCAGAGAACAGTCAGAATGTTAGCCACCCTAGTCCCTGCAGTTTCACAAAAAGGAGCAGAAGATTTCATAGCAAAAGCGCTCAGGTGAGATCTGTATCATCAAAGGCTGAGCTCAAAGCTCTGAGGTGTCATAAACTCCATTTCCAGTGAATGCGAATCAATCAGCCCAAAAGTGTCAGGGCTGGGGCTGCCCTCCCATACAGTCCTTACACTGTCTGAATCCTGTGGCTAGACAGAGACTGAGATAATCCCTGGCATAAAGAAACTCGGTTTTGGCACTCTTCTAACCTATGCCTGGCTGACCATGATCACTAGCCAGAAATTGCTGGGACATAAGTCAGCCCTGGCCAGGTCCTGTCTTCTCTGCCACAAACTGGGAACAGGGTGAGGCTTGGCTGAAGTGCAGTAATTGCCCATTAAATGGACAAAAGAGATTTACGGTCGTTTTTGCGTTGCGGGAATGGTTCAAAGCTCTCAGATTGAACACCCCCAGCAGGGTCCTAAGGACCATCCTTGTACGGGGGATTTCTGCGATGAGAAGCATGCAAATGTAAGCAGCAAAAAGCCCAAAGGATATGATAATTCCTGACACAGAGTAAACATCAATTTCTAAGTTCTTCTCTGAAACAATACATCTCTATTTCTTCCTTGACCCTAATGGATCAAATGGATTAAATAGTGGGCAAAAAAATGGTGTGTGAGCATTTGGGACACATTCCCTAGAGGGCTTTAATAGCCAAATAGCAGCTGCAGAGGCCAGAATGGAAGACGCTCAAAAGACTGTGGAGCAGTCAAAGTACTTTGTGTTTAGATATTTCTGTTGCAGCCAAAAATGAGCTCTTGTATTTCACAGGTTTGGATTCAAGCTCTGAGCTGAACTGTAATAAGGAACCTCTAAGTTTTGCAGTGAAGTAATTTTCTTTCATTGGCCACGAAGGTAAAGTCAGGATATCATGAAAGATGTCAGCATAAATTGCTACAACCCTTTCTCCTGAATAGAATAATGTTCAGTTTTCACAAATGCAGAAACTGTGAGAGAAGAAGTCAACATTTTGTTGAGTTGTGAAATACAGGATGAGATGGCATTTATGCATTTTGTGGCTCTGGTTCAATTAGGACATCACCAAAAAAATAAATTACAGGCAAAGGAGAGAAAACGACCTAAAGTTATTTTTTTGGGGGGAGTGAGGATTTTTTATACCTGTCAGCTTTTCCATCATAGCTGCAGGGGTTCAAACACTGAAAGGGTGGTATAGGTCATTATGTTGCCTAGAATCCCTCATGCCATTTTAAGTTTCCTTTCAGTTTAACAAGGAAAAGATAACTGTTTGTGAAGCAATTTACCAAAAATATGTTCAATTTGGACTTTTTACTGAGACATTGCAGGAGGGCTGTAAGCTCTTTCGACCTGGGGATGTGTAATTCCACAAGCCTATGAAGCTCTCAGCACAGGATAGCTACTGTAATTTGAAGAGTAAGTAAAAATAATTCCTAAAGGAATTTTACACACTGTTTTCCTAAGATGAGGGTCACAGGATCTCATTTACTTGATGCAACTTCATTGGACAATCTGAGAGAGGTTTTTCACCTGCTGGCTGCTGTTCCACAGTTTTTGCAATTATGCCCATCATAAATATCAGCTGCTTTTTTTGATGTTGGTGGTGGCATAGAAATCACTTTAAGCATTTTCTGGTAGGAAAGCAGAATCTGAACCCATTAAGATGAAAATGGGTAACTAGTGGATTTTCTGTTAGAACTCTGCCCCCGCATAGCTCTGGCTTTCCCTTTTCCTCAATGGGTCCCAAAGAAAAAGCCAGAATCAATTGCAGACAGCTTGTTATGAAGGTTTACCTTATGTCACACCAGGCTACCAGGTATTCTTAAAACAGCATAATTATACAGATTGCAATTAAAGTGTATGCTTGGATTCAAAAATTTCCAGGAAATTGTGTATGAGGAGGAATAAGTGAATGAAAACAACTTGAGGAATGACAGATTGTTTTGGATATGAGCATTTCGTTTCTGGAGCAAAATTTACCCTTAGGTGAAAACCAAAAAAAATCCAGTTTTAGTTAGCGTGAATTCTGCATGCAGGACTGACCGTGCGCAGCCCAAATTTCCCTAAGTCCACGAGTATTCAAAGGTGAGAGCCTCCCCTGAAACAAAAAGCGAGAGCCGCTCTGTAATCATTGCTCAAAACAAACGAAATGTTTAAACAGTGACCAGAAGTGCGGGGAAATCGCTTTCCCACTGTTATTTCCATTTAAGTGGTCTTGCAGGTTATTGGCATCAGGGGAAACTCCCCACTTTCCCTTTCCCCTCTGAAACGTGCGACTTCTCTGCCAGCATTTCTCGGCGACTGAGCAGGCAGCGCCACGTGTCCCCTCCCGGGACTCGGGACCGGGTCACGGACACGAACCGGGGGGAGCACCGGCGGGGACACGGCGAGAGGCCAGGGGCACGCTCGCACACGGGCACGCTCGCTCCCTGCTCCCTCGCTCAACACCCACGGCGGCCCTCACACACGCGTGCTCTGACACGAACACGCGCGCGTCCCCACACGGCCCCGCGCCGCCCCCCACCTCCGCCCCGCGCACACACGCGCTTGCACACGCTGTGACACGCGCAGTCACGCGCACTCCCACACACTCGCCGACCCCTCTCGCCCCCTCACACTCGCACTCACACTCGCACTCACTCACACTCTCACTCACTCACACTCTCACGCACTCGCACTCCCGGGGGGGGGGGTGAGGCAAAGGCGCGCGCGCTCCCTCCGGGCGGGTGCGGGGGAGGCGCTCGCGCGCCACTGCCGCGGAGGCCGCGCGCGCGCGCGCGCTCGCCGGGGGTGGGCGGGGCAGAGGAGCGGCGGCGGGAGCGCGTGCCACAGCCACGCCGGCGGCGCGCGCCGAGGCGGGCGCAGAGCGGCGGCGGCACCTCTGGCTCGCGCCGTCCCTCCGGCAGCCCCGCGCGCCCGGGATCGTCCATGGGGCCGAGCGGCGCCCGCTGAGGGAGGAGGGGACGGGGAGCAGCGGGAGTCGGTGCCGGCCGGTGAGCTCCCGTACCGGCAGGGAGGTCGCGTGCGCGGGGCGGGGGGAGGAGGGAGGGTTCGCCCGCCCGGCTGCTCGCTTCTCCTGTCCCTCCCAGCCGGCGGGGATGTGGTGGTGGGAGGCGGGGTCCCGCAGCCGTCCCGGCCGAGCCCCTCGACCCGGCGGTGGGAGCGGAGACGCCGCGTGTGCGTGTGGCGTGAGGCGGGAAGAGCCGTCCGCAGGTAGCGGGGCCGGGCGGGCCTGCAGGGGAGGGAACATGGCAGCGCCGGAGTCCGGGAAGAGGGATTTTTGCCCCTAGAGCGGGGATTAACCCTCCTCCTCCCGCCTCCGGATGCATCCCCGGGAGACTCGCGCTTCATCTGCCGCTCCGGATTATCCACCCGCCCACCCCCTTCCCTCCACCCTCTTTCCCGGTATTTTCTCTCCTCCTGGAGATTATCAGGTTTCCCGCCCCTCCCTCTCCGGGATCCTCCACTTCCCCCCTCCCAGGGGATTATCTTCCCCCTTCTCTGCCGGATTATCCCCCCCAGTTCGCTGACCCTCCCTCCGCGTTTATGCTCCTCCGCAGCCTCGCCTCTCGGGGATTATCTCCTCTCCCTTTGGGGTGATTCTTCCTCTCCTGATCTCTGCCCCGGCCTTTCCCTGCCTATTTTCTACCTGAGGAAGTCAGCCCTCCCCTTCCGTCTGGCTCGGACTGGGGAAAGGGGCGAAAATGTGGTTGTGATAAGGTGGGCAGGAGTTTCCAGCAGTGCTGTCATCTCCTCGGTCGTTGTACGAGTACTACAGGCAAGTGGATGTAGCTGTAGGAGAGGAGGCAGCAGGGATGGATGTGCGGAGCTTGGACCAGAGTTCAGCCTGTGGCGTTGTGCTCCGTATGCAGGAAAATATCTGCACCCTTCCTGCGATGTTACATCTGGTGGAGATGAAGGAGAGCCGACCTGGATCAGTGCTTTAAAAAAAACGTGCATGGCTGCTGGGTGGTAGAGGCTGCACGGAAAAAAAGCCAGCAGCCCCTGAGTTTCTTTGAGGAAGGTGCAATGTACAGTAGTAGCATTGTAGGTGGGAAGGTGCTTGGATGACATTGCTGCTGTCCGGGGGTCAAAGCTGGCTTGGATAGCTTCTGTCTTGGCTTGAAAGGCAGCTGGCTTAGGCTGTTGCTTGCTGTTGAGGAGGAAACAGACTGGTATCTTTTGCTGAAGCTCTGATGCTGATGTGGTTCATTACTGTCAACTTGCTGGCTGAGGAAGAACATGTGTGTTCCTAAAACAGAGGGAGAAGGTTTATCCCATGTATTTGACTCCTGTGTAGGTTCGACCAGTTTCCTCTCCTAACACCTGCTCTCCCTGCACATGGGTTTGCTAGAGGAGAGTTGCAGATCTTCTGGCCATCTTGCGGCATAAGGCCAAAGATTATATCCATTAAACTTCTCCCACTTGGCTTTGAGAGAAGGAGAGGCTGTGAGAAATTGTACGGAGACTGGGCACCTATAAATAGATGTCGGACTAGAGGAGGCTTTGAAATCTTAGCATGCTGCTTCTGAACAGATAGTGTCTGTTAAACTGGTTGGGTTGACACTAGCATCATAATGTTTCCTTTTATTTCTGCTGAGGTGGTTGGCTTTTTACACTTTGACCGGACCATACAACATCTGCCAAAAAATTCTTCCTCAAAAGGACATAGAGAAAATTCTCATTTAAATAAGTGCTGACAATTGGAGTCTAGTTTGAGCTCATTTAAATGGGATTTTTAAATGACCGCCCTTCAGAGAAATCTTTAGTTTCCTCTTCCCTCCCTTGAAATGCTTGGAATTGATGATCTTGTGTCCTTAATTTGTTCTCCAAGTATTACACTAGATAGATTACCTGAGATCTATGTTGCTGTGAAAAATCTGCAGTACTGAGGTACAGTATCACAACACTGGTAGCACTGATAGGCTTTTATTTTGTTGTTTAGGTTTTGGAGTTTTTTGTTTATTCTTCTTTTTAAATGGAATCTTTGACATCTAACCAAGAGGGTGTCTATTCAGCTTCCTTGAATTCAGGGTGCTTGCATTTGTTTTAGATCTTATGGATCACTGTTCATTCAGCTTGTCTTGTTGAGAACTAATTAATATGGAAATTATTGACAAATGTACTGTACTAGCTCAGTGGAATGGTATCTGTTCTGCTGCTCTATTAGTGGGCCAACTGCATACTCTTAAGTCTAAAATGATTGAAAAGCTGTTGCAACATATGTGCAATTGGACCTTTTTTGAACTACCTCTTTCTTGTGCCCTTTTTTTTTTTAAAAAATAGTGGAAGCTATTAAATCGTGATGGTTTCTTGTTTCTTTCTTTTTTTTTAATAAAAGAAAAATAATAAAGGAAGTAATGAAAATGTGCCTGAGTAATACAAAAGAGTCTTAAGAAACGCTAATAGGATGAATATCTGCAAGAACCCTGACTTTTAGGACATTTCTTATTTAGAGCATAAAATTTTAATTTGATCTTTATTTTCCTTTTTTTTTTGTACAAAAAGGAAAAGGAAAGGTTTTGTAAACCTCAGGGAAGCAGAAAGGAACAGAAATCTTGGCCGTAAGACTTACTAGTTTCGGCATTTTTAGTAGATCTTTAACCATAGTAAAAGCAGGAAAACCAAGTAATCGATCAAATAATTTGACTTTATTTTAAGTTGTTAAGGATGTGATCAGAGCATTATCCTCAAACACTGGTTATCTTCGGTCAGCATCAAGATCCAGCTTGCTGTTAAGTCGGTGTGCTTGGTATTTCCGTGTGCAGAAACAGAGGTCAGTGATCTGCAGAAAACTTTATAGTACCAAAATGACAAGCAAAAGACTTTTTAGTATGAGTCTGTACAGTGACTCAGTCTCTGAATTCTTGTGTTATTCTAAATGTATTTGTTTGTAGAAATTGTAGTTTGAATGCCATTTTCTATAAGTTCAGTGTCCTGCTTGAAACCCATATGTTCTGTTGAGTGATTTAAAGTTCTCATGGGTGTGACTGTCCCAGGCTTGTGAGTGCCCTTTGATCCTCTGTGCCGGACACTAATCAGTGAATCTTTTCTCATGCTGAAGAAGAAGTGGGAGGAATTTTTTTTTGCTCAAGAGACAGGTATGCACTTGGGATTGTGACAGTCTCCATGCAGATGTGGAAGGAATAATATTCTCAAGATCTGAAAGGATGAAAAGCTCACACATGTTAAAATAAAATGCCCCGTCATGTTCTGTGCTTAAACTAAAAATGGATAAAACCTGGAAGGGTTGGCCTTGCACTTGTGGTAAAAACCTGAATTTTTAGAAGCATCCTGCAACTGGAGGTGTACAGACACTATTGGACTTATTTGTGTGGAAATATGACATAGAATAAGATGGCAGGGTTAAGAGCAAGTCTGTGAGAGGGAAAAGTGGTTTCACTGTCCCCCACATGAGAAGAAGCTCATAGGGGGTGCTGGAGAAGAGTGAGTTTAGTTGGGTGTGACATGTGAGAGACAGGCTGAAATACAGATGTGCTGGTCACTGTTAGAGCGCTCGTATGATTCCATGGGCATTATAAGCACCTGCAGTTGGATCTCAGGATATACTACAGCAATACTGTAGTGCAACAAAGCATGGTGATGGTAGTGTGCTATCCTGTGGCTTAGAATTGCTTTTTTTCAGAATAAAGCACACCTGAATTACGTAGTAGTTATGGCTGATGTCACTCTTACAAGAATAATAGAGACCAAAAAAAGATAGAAAGAAAGGTTAGGACAGGGGTTCTTCCATATGTAAACATTTACATTCCTATTTTGGGTTAATTAGAGTCTTTGAAGTTACAGTAATTACACAACCTTTGTTAAATAATAACAATAAGAATTGAAAAATGGGATGTTGTCTACTCTTATTATCATGTTTTAATTATTTTCAAGGTCTGTGGCTTAAAAGAAAAAGGTGTTTCATATTAGCAACCATTCCATGGGTTTTACACATCAGTTATTTAAAGAACTCATTCTAGTGTCCAGGTCTCATGAAACCATGGTGGAAAGTAGAAAGATACTGAAATCAGATGGCATTTCAGATTTACTAGCAACAAATATTATTTAATAAATTACCTATACATGTTTTTTAAGAGTATTGACTAGTTTTACTTTCTGACAAGGAACTGTTTGAGAGTAGGGACTCAGTGAAATCCATGCTTACTGCAGAGAATGACAGTGGTTTCTATTAACTTGTTTTTGGGGTAGAGGGACACAAAACATGATGACACATGACACAGACAAATTCTTTGTATCTTACACAAAAACATTGCTCCTCTTGCAGCTTCTGCTTACACAAATCCCAAAGGATCAAATTACTGTTTCAGTTAAATTCACTTTTCCAGTAGGTGGAGACAGTTGATTTGAAATAAGCTTAAGCCTTTACATTTTGATTGCAAACATTTTATCAAGATACTATCGAAATAATGAAAACTAGGATGTAAGAAAAGTTTAAATTTTTATTTTAAGATAGTTTACTTTTGACTTTTACTGAAGGAGCTGAGGCATTCAAATATTGCTTCTGTAGTAAGAGTGGCTACTCACGTAGTTTGGGTTTAATTTTCTAATTATCTTCACCCACTGGTCATATATGCATTAATGAAAGGTTTAAGTGATACCTTTTAAAATACCCAAACACAGGATGGAGGAAAGTACATTGAGGGTAAATAGACTGAGGGTAAAAAGATTGGGTAAAGTTTCTTCTTAAGACTAGTAACACAAGGTAGGGGAGCCCTCAAGTAAATCAGCAGGAGAATAAAAGAAAGATGTATCAGCCATTCTGACTGTGTTATTCCATTCCATGATAAATTTTTTAAACATATTTTATTCCACATTCATTCATTAATTGTTCAGAGATCTGACTGCAGGGATCGTGTCAGAGGTTTTGCATGTAAAACATGTCAACAACTTTTTATGTGATGTTGATTTACTTTTTAACAAGTCAGTGGGCCAATTGGTAAGTCAGCCTTTACATATCTTGTTAAAATTCCATCCCATTCCTTTCCTGATCCACTGCTGACGTTTACATCTTTTTGGCAAGATGAATCTGCTTATGCAACAGAAGTTTTCAAACTGGGAAGACAGACTATATTCTAGCAAATGAAGTGAGAGAAAAGTTAATTTCTCCTTTCCAAGCTTTCTGGCTTGCTGTATTGTGAGTTGTTGTGCTGTAGCAAAGGACAGGGTTGCTGCACAGAAATTGCTTGAACATTATTAATTTTGCTGTAGTCATACTGCTGCTTACAGCTTCTCACGCATTCTTCAGATCATTAGAAGGAGCTGTAATTAACAACTGAAAGTTCAGTTTATGCATTCTTTGGTAAAGAACATGCAGGCAGGGAGAAGTTGGTAAGTGAAACTTAATGTTCATGGAGTGTGTGACAGTAGGGTATTCAGTCATCTGAATTCCAATCAGGCAGACAGTCTCTCTTCTCAGATCTAGTGGCATGGCTCTGCTGCTTACACTACGTTTGGTATGGAACAGCAAAATGGGATGAGCAGTGCTTGATTTGGTCGCTTCTGACCTGTGAAGCTTCTTTTTACCGATTTAATCTTTGTAGTATTTTAATAACTTCCAGGAGCTTGTTGCAGTTGGTATTTGTCTTACATGTTCTTCCCTGAGGACAAACTCTGAGTGCACATTGCTATGTGTGGTATTTAAAGCAGTGTTCAACTGACACTTATTTATCCAAGTGAAACACTTGGTTTCGGTTCTGTGAATTTTGCTGTATTCCTTCATAGCTTTATGTGGGGCAGCTCACCTGCTGCATGGATAAAATTCAACCTTGGTGTAAGCCTGTTGTGTGAGAGGAGTTGTCCATCATTAGGTCTGCAGTAATCTCACAGGTGTCTTGTCGCAAGAGGGATCAAATGGACACACTACCTTTAAGTCATTGTGCTTTGGGAAGCAAGATAAACGGGTAACTTGTGTTGCTGGGTTTTAATCAGCACTTCTGTAACATTACCTGGTCACAGAGCAGTAATGACTGTGCCTGAATTGCTCCGACGGATGGTTGAGAGCCCTCACATCTGTTTCATGTTCTTGTTGCTGGAGGGGAGAAACGTTTGGGCAGTTTTGAGGACGGGCTATAAATACACAAAGAGAAAGGGGTATGGGAGCACCAAAGAGTTGAATTGTCTCTTGAGTTTGATACATAACTTGAGAGGAAAAAAAGATCCATCCATCCATCCGTCTTTGTGTCTGCCACACACACACACCACTGGCTCCCAACGAGTAAGTCTTAGGGATCCAGACGTTGTTAGAAGTCGTGCTGTTGGAATGGGAGGTTAACTGGGTGTGTACACTGGTGAGAACGTAAGAGGCTTTGGCTGTTGCTAAAAAGGGGCAGAAAAGGATTTTGTATTTAATGTTTTCCAAGTTCGAGTGCGGAGCCCGAACGCGCCGGGTCGGCTCGGAAAGGTGGCTCAAGCGCGCTCTCCAGTGGCCACACCGGGGCAGCGGCGCTGGGATGGGCTCGGGGCCGTCGGGGCCACCGCGCCGGCTGGGTGACAGAAGCCAGCTCCTGTCGTGCGGATGGCTGCTTGCTTGGCTGAATACACTGATAAATAAGCTGGTGCTTCTTAACAAATAAGTGGCTAAATTCGTTAAAAAAAAAAAAAATCTGCTGTTGCCAAAAATTGATTCAATTAGGACTCTCGCTCTTGTAGTTGGGTCAAAAAAAGACTGTCCCATCCAGCAGTCTGTTAGATGGGGAGATTGGTGCAGTCGCTGCTGGGACTTCTTGTGCTGTCGCCTGGAAGCAGGCAGGTTTACTGCTGAATGGAATTTATTAGCTATGAATTGAAGCATGCACATTTAACTGTGTCAAATCTTGGCAAATAGCTCTGCAAACAGCACAGACTAACTAAACAGCAGCAGAAAGAAATGTGTAGTTCATAACGAGTTTAGCACATAGTTCGTGCTAAACTCACTTTACATCAGATTCCATGCTGTTCAGGAATGCAGTGGGGGCCTTCAGAAGGAAGAACTTCATTGGTATTAATGAATAGGAAATGGAAAACAGAAGAGTGAACTGTTTAGCAGGAGGACCTTCAGTGGAAGGTCTCAAGGTGCATTGTTGTAATTTGAAATTTCTGAGATAACTGCTTCATAGATGATTTCAAGTTTCTGATATTGTTTTACTTTGTCTCTCTTTAACTGTTCAAACTATGAACTTCTGGCCCCTGGTAGAGTTCTCTTTTGTAGACAAGACCTAAGTTAGGCCTTGTTTGACTACACACCTTGTTTCTCCAAAAACCACAAGTGTTTTATATGACACTGTTAGGTCTTGCTGTTAACTGGAGTTGTTAAACTAAGACACTTGAAGTAAGTTTGAGCTCATAAGAATGTAGTGTTTGGTTGGGTTTTTCAAAATAATTTTATATGTAAGGTACTAGCAAAAAAAACTACACAGAGGAGAAACCATTAAGAAGAATCCTTTCTCTAGAATTGTAAGAATTAGTCTAATTACAAATTTGGCAAAAAATGCATGTGTAATAAGTTTCAGAACAGTCTGCTACTTAGCTTAGAATGTATGGGCCCTATATGGAAAAGTGCAACTGTATGTCTATATCACATCAGATGTCATATATGAACAGTTGTAGCAGTTGTCTGTTTACCTCTTCTGATGAACCCATTACACAGAATGTGTACTTTTGTGCACAAAGCTCTTTTCTCACTATGGATGTCACTATAAAGCTTTTATACATTTCAAATAATAATAAAAAAGTAAAATCCCTTGGGCTTCCCTACCCCAGGCATAAATGATTTTACTTTACAAATATAATTACTGTACTTCCAGGAGGTAATCTCTCTGGACAGCCATAGACTAGTTTGAATTAGATTACTCTGTTTTTTCCTCCAGGGTGAGTTAATACATTGAGTTTTATTTTTCTGTAATTACTTCAAAATTTAGATCACTTTAAATGCTTACTATTCTTCCTTATAACTAGACTGGGAAAGTTAAGAATATTTGCATTTGAGGGGATGACATTAACTTTTTTTCACCCATAACTTTATTTCCTTCAGGTAGGTATCTGTTCTGCTCTTCAACTTCATACAGCTCATGCTGTATTCAATTAGTCTCAGTTGTAGAGTTTCTTAATTTGGAAATACTGGAAATATTTACTTAATAAGCAGAGAGTAAGCACACTAAATCTTTCAACTGTGACATTTAACCAAGTCTAGCTAGAGCAATGTTTTTGTTAAATCTGTATTTCCAGAGTTCTGGGTTTGAAATCTTTCCAATAGTTTGGCAGTAAGCTTCATGAATAAAGCAAGTTACTACTTTTACCTCTGTTACAAAATCTTTGGACAAATAGCCAGTCAGTGTAAAATAAATAGAGGAGCAGAGTTAGTCAGGGAAGATAGTCGGGAAAATGTGTTTCCTATTTTTTTTATGAACTTCAGCAGGAAGGGCAAATCTCTGGATGATTGTGAACCATGATTGGATGCAAATGCATTTATATAAATGACCTGTTTGTATTTGGATTTCACTTACTTTAAGAAGCAGCAATGTACTTAAGCAGTAGATGAGAGAAGACTACAGAGATTAATTTGCAAATTAACCTCCTAATAATACAGTGCTGTTTTGAAGTAGAAGGAAATCTTTAGTGTTTTGAGGTCTCAGAGTATGACTTCCTGTTTGTGTTGAATACAGGACTAGCCAGGATATCTGTCAGAGGTAGTAATTTTAGTTCTGTAGTTGGCATATGGTATCAAAGTCCAGGAGTATTATGCACTAATGCAAAATGCAGTGTTAAAGGGTAAAACTTGTTACTTTTGTTGTCAATGAAGTCCCAGCCTAGCTAAGTAACATGTAAATCCATTGCAAACTTGAAAGTACTTGGGTGCCATTGAATACAGTAGGTTTTCAAATAATAAGTACTGTCACTGGGTCAGACTGAAGTTCCAGGCTCCTTTTTCTAATATGCAGGGCAGCATCTGAAACCATACAGAATTTGTCAGGAGCTCCTATTAATGTTATCTCTGAGCAGATTTTCAAGAAGACAGAAGACATGGATGTCTCTTGGTGAGAAGAAGCTGGGGCCAGAAGAATTAGTGTCTGGATACCTTAAATTCAGCTTCCAGTTTGGCATAAAGAAGCATAATATGGTCCCCAAGTGCCTAGACATCATTATCCAAAAACCAGTGAAGAATTCATTGTGCTAATGCGCAACAGCAGCAGATTCCAAAATTTAATGCGTTGTTCACGACTAAAATAACATCTTATGTAATTGCCCTGGGCCTGCAAATTAGCAGCTTCCAAAAAGATCTTACAGCTTTGCAGAGGGGATTGAAAACTAAGACAGCAGAATGACTGATAATGCTAAAGGCGTAAGACTTGAAGGTCTCCAGGAAGTCCATCCCTGAGTAGAGAACAGATTATGCATTTGCCACTCTTTTTCTTTCTCTGCTCTTCTGCAAGTCATTAGGGAGCCAGTATAAATGCAAGAGGATGACCTGAAATACCAGGCACATGCTAGCAGCTGTGGGTGTGGCTACCTGTAAGAAAAAGATTCCTGCTCTCTCATACTGCACTGAAGAACTTTCTCTGCATCAGGAACTTTCTCTTGTTTGATGTGATCTTCCTCTATGTTAGGATATTGCCCGTTTGTCCACTTGAACTGGACAGGGTTGATACCAGTAATGGATTGGAAGTCGCAGTCTGTCTTTTAAAAATACGTATATTTCATTTTGTTTGTATGCATGCATGCAACTGCATACATATATGGAAACATACAGGAAAAGAAGGAATTTTTAATAAAATGTAGTGTTTTATATATGTATGTGTTAAGATGTGTGTGGGTGTATATATATGCATACATATGTATCTTAAAAAAAAGAACACTTGTCTGTAAACAGAAAGCCCAACATCCATAAACTGTCTAGGAAAGCATAAAAACAAAGTAAGCATACATGACATTTTTCTCTAGGTAATCTCCCAGAATCTGGATAACATTTAACCTGAAGATTTTTTAAATTAAATTAGGTCGTGGATTGTTTATGTAATTCGTGTTGGGTGCTTTTACCATTCAAGACGCTTCAGTTTCAAAACTGGTCTCAGCTTCTTAATGGACTAGTATTCATACATAAATTGCTAGTGTGCACTGGAGATCTTTTTGATTAAACATGAGAAACTCTTATCCTTGGATTGGATTACTGTTTAGTTTCTTTAAATAATTGACAATGTATTTTCACTGAAGTGCTTGATAACTGAGATGTGGTATGTGCAGCATTGTAGCCTTCTGTGAAGATTGAACCAATACTAGTTCTTGTTTTGGTAACAGAGCTGGTGGCAAGTTTGCAGCAAATTAATGATTACCCATCTTTTAGTTTGGGAAGCATGTCAGACTGACCAGGATACCCATAGGTTGGTCTTAGGTGGGCCATTGCTCTATTCTGCCTAATGATGTGTCCAGGTGAAACAACAGAAATAGATGTTTAGCCTCCAAACACTGGAGCTTGTAAGACTGTTTACATATTTTTCTGCTCTCTAGAAATCTGACTGCTGCCATGTGACATGTTACTTCACAGGCACCTTGTATAAGGTGGACCTAGACTTGGCAAATATCTTGGTGTGACTTTAAAGATTTTCTGCCTTTAGTGGGGGTTTTAATAAACACAGAAAGATAAAATGTGTTGGGATTAAAGGAAGAACATTCTAATAGTTTGAATTTTGGGTTGTTTGGTCACTGAGTCCTTTGAACTTACACGTGTGTGCTGATAAAAGGTGGTCGTCTGAAGCTAAAGGGAAGACTTCTCAATTAGCAATAGAAATGCTCTTTCAAGTTAGTCTGACAGTATGGTATCCTGTGCCTGGAAGCATGTTCAACTGATCTGTGGAAATGCATAGATAATAAGGAAACATCACTGTCTCAATTGCTGTGATTAAAAAACATCCTTCCTAACGTCCCCCCTTCACATTGTCCTGTATCTATATGCAGAATTGGGAACAAGCTGAAGCAGCTGGCTCATCTTTTCCTCACTCACTTCAGTCATCCTACAGGTAGCTAGCAGTTTTTTTAGATTTGGTATCACTTGGAAAACACTTCCAGTTTTACAGCAATAAGCAATGGCTTTAAAGCTTCTAGGTTCAGTCTTGTGATGTAAGGCAGAGGAATGGAGTCAGGTGTTCTAGATCATCCTGTATTAGCATTGAACTGGAGATGTGTTTTCAAGTGAAATCATCTTGATATAAGATCTTAGAATCCAAGTAGTGATTTCCATACAGACTAAAGGCTTAGTGTTATAGAAATAGTTTCTACGACCTGCTGGAAATGTGTCAAGGATTCAGAGAGATGTAAAGAGCTCTTTCCCCTTTACTTTCCAGTCTATCATCTTCTTACTCATTGGTAAAAGTCACGTGTTCGATCCTTTCATTGGTTAAAACGGCAATAACGAAATAATGTCCCAATACAGTTCTCTAGAAAGCTTTTAAAAATACTTTTTCAAGCTGACTTTCTTATTATCTTTTAATAGGAAGTGTAATCATTGACAAACTCCTAGTTTGGCCTGACTGGAATGTGGAAGCTCTCAGTCTTGACAGAAATTGGGAAGCGTATAAAAATAAGAACAGTTCCATTACCAAGAACTTGATCTAGGCTTTTATAAGTGCTCTTTCTTCTTTGGAGAAGAGATTTTGATAGTGGTAGGTAAAACAAATAATTATGTGAGAGGTTTTTTATTTAGTTAAGTAATAATGCAACAGAAATGGCAAAGATATAACACAACATGTGTGGAGTTCAGAAAAAAGGTACTGAACTTTCTTATCCCAAGTTCCACCAAGAGGGCAGGTCTTCCTCTAATTATTGGTACATCTTGCTCAGAGAAGTGACAAAGGTTTATCTAACTTCTACTCTCAAAACCAGCTATAACTTGATTGTTTTGATACGTTGAAAGTGAGGCTTGACCAGACTTGTGTTTTCTCTTGCTGAAGAAATAGATCCTTTGGAAAACAAAATTTAGAAAGTGCAGCTTGAATATGCTTTTTGTATAGAAATAGGAGGGGAAAAAGAGTAAAATTTACCAGCTGTACATTGAATATTGTCTTTCCAAGTGATGCCCAAAAATACTCTTGTGCATCTGAAGATGTTGAATGCATCATAAATCTCAGCTAATATTATCTAGAATTGCTCTACTTAGTTATCTGTGACCAAAATTAGAATCCTGCTAAAGCTTCTGTTATGTAGTTTTTAGAGTTCAATGGCAGCATCTGAGTGAATTAAAAGGATGAAGAAAGGCAAAAGAAGTGAAGAATCATAAGAAGACTCTTGGGATCTTGCCCATCCTATTTTAAATTGGAATTTAAACATGTTAGAAAGATCTCTGAATCTCTATAGCACAGGCTGCTTTTATTCAAGCTACGTAATCTTTTTTTGCAGCTAAGCTGCCATTTTGGTTTTAGTATCTACTCTGATTCTTGACCATTTGGGTATACTTAGGAAACAGAAGGAGTATTTTTGTGTGAACAGAAATAGGCAGTGAATAGAAAGATAGTGGAAAAATCTTGAGTCTGTATGAACCTAATGGATTAATCAAGAATTGTACTGTGTGGCATTTCACAGTTGTACTTAAGGAAATATATGCAAATACCTCTTGTCAGCCTGTTTTGAGGGGATCTGAACATATAAACCTCTGAATGAATCTTTCATTCAAGTAGGTCACTTCCTTTTTATTCTTTTTTTTTTTTTTGACATAATTCCCAAACCAACTTTAACTGATGCCTTAACTTGGAATTCACTGGGGCTGGTTACCTGTTTGCAGCTAAACTTACACTTAAATCCTTTTCAGTAATATTTTTGCAAATTCTACTTCTCTGGAATATTGTCTAACAAACTTTTTTAAAGGCAGCAGGCTGAAAGAGGAGCACAGTGAGGGACTCAGCATTGGGAACCTCCCTCTCTTTCACATCAGTGAAGAAGCATCTTGTCATCTTCCAGGCAGAAGTGCCAGTCTGTGTACATGAAGACAGGTGGAGCAGGTGACAGTTCCATTTAAACACTATCCCTTCCAACAGGGTGTAAGCACCGTGTGGTAGTGCTAGACTGTGTACAAAAATGACAGATGAGGTGTGGTTTCCTGAGCCATTAGCTGGAATATATAAGACATTTCACATTTTTTTTGTTTTTCCTACTGAGCTACTCCTTGCTGTATCTAGTTTTTCTAAGTTCATTTTAATGTGTTGCCTACTTTCCAGCCATTTTTCCCTTTTATTAGATACATTTTCAAATAATTCACTATTAAATAGGTATTCAGGACTTTGAGCTCTCAAACGAAGTTTTACTTGTATGTCTGTATTGGAGAGATGACTAGCTTCTCTCTGTATGATAGGGTATTTGGCTAAATTATTTGAACTCTGATGTCGGGGTATGTGTACGGGCCTGTGTTCTGATGGCTGGTACAATGACTGCAAAAAACCTGTGAGAGATAATCTGACACTAAGATGATCTTGAATTTCTGCATCTTGGTGGTGATTAAACTCATTGAAATATATTTTCTATCCCTCCTGAAATATAATCCAACAAAAGTCTTCAGAGGATTAAAGTCAGCGAGTTTTTATAGAGGATTATTTTTACATGGTGTTGGAAGTGCTGTGTCTGTGAATATGTTTGGGATGCTGTTGTGTTATGTATGTGTCTTGTATGGAATCTCGAAAGTCAGACACTCTGAATTGTATGGCTTTGCTCTGCTGTTAGCACAGTAGATTCAAGTAAAAGATTGGTGAAGCAAGAATGACTGGGATGCAGTTGCAGTGATATTTCCATGCTTCAAATTTATGGTGGAGTCTTGCAGCTCTGCTGCATGAAGCAGATTTGTGCTGTGCTATAAACTTCTCATTTCATCAGTCTTTGCATTGTTTTTCTCTTACCTGTCATACGGAAAAATCTGTATCCACCTGTTCTTGGAAAGCCCCAGAACTGAAG
The DNA here is from genome assembly GCF_024509145.1 of Vidua macroura. Classification (NCBI taxonomy): domain Eukaryota; kingdom Metazoa; phylum Chordata; class Aves; order Passeriformes; family Viduidae; genus Vidua; species Vidua macroura. The sequence continues at coordinate 32,501,069 of NC_071571.1, forward strand.
AGCAAGACTGGTAGAATTACTATACTGATTTATTCATTTTATAAAGTCTTGAACTTAAGATAGTCTTCCTGATAATTTAAAATGAGAGATCTGATGTGTGCTCATAAAGCACTGTGTAAGTGTTCCTTTCTCACAAAAAGATACCTGTTCAGGTTCAGGGTATCTCTCTGGAACAAGAACTGCCTGCAGAGTGATGGAATTTATTTAAAGAATTAGGAAAACTAATGAACAGTGTAAGTCTTCACAAAAAATCCTTTAGGGGAAGAGTTCTGCAGTATTCTGCTGGTATTTAGCATGGATGAGAATGTTTTTCTGTTCATATTTAAGTTTCTGGATGGCACACGAGATCAGGAAATTGCAGGTCATCTTGGTGTCCTCTGTTTCAACTTGTTTGACATGCTAACAATTCATTTATTAAGCACAGGAAGATCACAGTTTTGAGCACATGTGAAATTTATGTAACTGTATAGTGAATTTCAAGTACTTAGAGTGTGTATCAAAAAATTATCATGAGACTATTTAATTCTCTACCCTTTCAGCCATAATTTAATCCTATGTTGAGCCAACGTAATGCATGCCTGATTGAATCTTTATCCTTCATAGCTCTTGATGTCCATTGTTCTGGACAGAGGCATGGTAATTAATTTGTGAAAAGATTTTTTCAATACGGAGACTTGGCTTCTTTTTTGAACTACTGGCAGGAGCTCATTCAAAACAGTCTCTCTGGTATTAAAAAACAAGTGTTGATTCCTTCTGTGTGAAAGTTGGCTTGTCTCGGTCTGAAAACTTACACTGCGAAGTGATGTGGCATTTAAATCCTGACGCTGTCTTTGGAAAAAACAGAATCTCTGCCAGATTTTCTGCAGCTGAGAAAGCTTCTTTCATGTTTCAAATGCTTCAGTCATTGAACACAAATTCCTTCTTACTGGATCAAATGGGATTGCTATAACTATGGCAAGTTACTGTAGTGCAATACTCGGTGCCATCAGTAAGCTTGATTTATGGAAAGGATGTTAATGAAGATAGAAAGGTCCCGTGTAGATTTCTCGGGGCTCTGATGGTCAGGGTGAGCCCGAGATCGTAAAGAGTCTTTGCTTCCCTAGCCTGCCGCAGCCAAAGGAGCCTTGAATGCGTCCGATTGCGTTTTCAAGGTTGTTTATTTCTTCTTATCTATAACATTCTTTCTCTGACCTGCTGAGTTCTGCCTACCAAGGAAGCCATGGCCATTTGCCTCCGGGCCTCAGGCGGCTCCCACCTTATATACACAAAACTACGTGTGCTATGTTTACAATTTATTACCAATTCCTATCACTTATGTTAGACTGTGAATCTCTACCATAAACCAATAGAAAAGTGTCACCATCACACCAAGACACGGAGGACAAGATGAAGGAGAAGACGGCTAGGACACGCCCAAATTCCTCCATCTTGTACGTCCTTGAACCCCATTCTAAAAATCCCAAAATATCACACTACTAAAACCCTTGTGGCTTTGTAATTCCTCATCCAGAGTTGGCAGTTTTCCACGGGCTAAAATTGAAGCTACAGCTGGTTTTGACTTCTTGCCAAGGTCTCCAAGACCCCTGCCAGGGTCTTGAGACAGCCAGGGCAGCCAGAGGGATGTCCTGGACTCCGACAGTCCCTTTCCAAGCAGTATGGTGTTAGTACTGCTGAGGTTTGTTACAAACAGTATTCCAACTGATGATCTGATGTTTCTAAAGGGTCTCTCAATGTGCAAACTAATGCCAGTAGGCTGGATCAGCAATCCAGTAAGTGCTTACCAGGCTGCTGGGCTGGTGCCTTTTTTAGTATGCCACTGGATCTGTCCAGGGACAGGTGTTTGGGAGTCTACCTGCATGTGGTTTACTTTATTAGATCTGTTTCTTCAAGCTGTTTTCCTTTCCCAACTGGATCAAAAAGCAAGCTAAAGTCCAGCATGCGTCCTTGCAGTCCAGCAGTCTTCACAACTTTGTACACATGTGTAGCTGATTCATAGGATGCATGTAGCTGAGGAATCAGGATCTATTGACTTAGGGAAGTGCAAGCCTGGGCTGCTTAAAAGTATCTGCTCTTTGAGTAGAGACAGTCAACCAGGTTCTGTCCTGAGTCTAGGACTTTTCTTCTACCACATGACAAGTGGAATGTGTGCAGGTCTTCTGGGGGCTTATGTTAATAGACAGGGTTTCTGAGAAGTTGAAACAGAATCAAAATTCCATTTGGGTGTTGGGCACATCTTCAAGAAAAGTGTAATGAAAAGTGAAAGAAATAGAGATGATTATTCGAAAAAATAAGTAAACAGGTTGATTTCCTTTCTGCAAATAGTAATTTATACTTCTGAAAATGCATTCCTAGACTATGTTGTTTCAGACCTTTCAAAATCCTGAGGAAGAATGGGGCCATTTCACTTAAGTGTCAAGTTTGTAGGAGACAATGACTACTCCATCTGTTTCTTAGGACCTTGTGTAATGTGTAACCTGTCTGTTGAGATAGGACTTGTTTTTTTTTTTAATGACATTCATAAGTACTAGCAACAATGTGGTTTTGACCTTGTAACACCCAGAAAGTTATGTAAAAAGACATCTTAGCCCTTTCAAGTTTTCTTGGGAACTTGAAGGTAATTTCATGTTGAATTTTTCCACAATTTTAAAACTAGTTGTGTCCAAAGAACCAATTTATCTGTAGGAGGTTACATGTTACGTTGCTCTCTTTTTATATTGTTCTCAGCCCCAGTACTCTTCTGGGAAAGAGGAATTCAGTGGGGAGTAAGATAAGCAGAAACAACTGTTGATGGGACTGACTGTTCTGAGAACTCATTTGGTGTGATGAGACAGTCCTCTCAACTGCCACGCTGAAGGTGGGTGGCAAAGCAATTACTTTTTTCCAGGTCAGGATCTGGGACTTCATAAAACCTTTCTGGGTAAAAGCTGTAACATGGAATTATTATTTATATATTGCAGTGAAATTCCAAGATTGGGGCCAGGGACTCATGATCCTTAACCTACCATTTCTGATTGTACATGGGAGAACTTCAGTAGGCTATTTTGGAAATCCTCTCCTTTTCTGTGGACGGCATTAGAAGTGGTTCTGGCTGTTGCTACCCAGGTGACTGGGCCTTAAAATTTGCGCAGATCTGAGAGGTTCTGTAGTCAAAACCCAACAAGGGTTGTACTAGTACTTGTCTGTACTAGTACCCTCCTCTCTTCTCCCAACCCCTTTCTCTGAGACCCCTAAGAAGTGTGGGAAACAACAGAACAAAGAACTTGAGTGGAAACTAAGATAATGTGGCATTTATTGTCTCAGCATAAAGAGATTTGAAGAGAGTTAGTGTATGAGGCTGTGTATGAACTGCATTTAAGAAACAGCAATTGCAATTTGAAGATGAGAAAAACATTATCTTACATCTTTTTTTTTTCCCCCCTCTGTAGGCTCCGATGCAGTCAAAAAGCCAAGTTCCATCATGGTCTTATTTTTACAAGAGAAGCCATTATAAAAGAGATGATGTCATATAGTAAAAGTTGTCGTTTCAAATCTTTCAGATTTACAGCAATTTGCCTGTCTCAGAAAATGATGAAAAGCCTTGACAGATACTATTCTTCACTGAGTTTTGCAGTGGTGTGAACTGTTCAAGAAGAAAAGTTCAGCTGTCTTTGCGTTTGCCAGTGCTTCTTTTGAAAAAAAGAAAAAAACGACCAACCAATCCTTCCCCCCATCAAAAAAAAAAAAAAACAACCAAAAAACCAAACAACAACAAAAAAAAAACCAAACAAAAAAACCCAAACCATTTGAACTGAAAAATGTGCAAAATTTAGTTAAAAGCTCTCTGGTTTTGCTTCAGTTGGAGTGGTGGGCTATATGACTGAACATTCAAAAGTTTTTAGCAAAACTTAATGAAACCCAACTTGGTATTCTGAGGAAATGGAGTAGAAAATTTCAGTCAGTATGCATCACATACAGTTTTGAAGATATCCTTTACTGTTTGACTGCCTGTGCCCACCTTATGCAACACAGAACACTGTCATTCAGGGTTTACAGCAGTAACTTGGAAATTGACTTAAAAGTGAAGGCAGCAAATATTCAAAGAGAGCATTCAAAGTGGCAGTTTCCTTAAAAACATGTTGTTCTTAATCCAAGCTGCCCCAAGACCACTAGAAATAATTTTTTCCTGATGTTACTGTACCTAGATATTCTTAAATTGAAATTAGGTTTCCCACTTTTCATTAAACATTTGCAATCATGAATAAATCCTGATAGCATAAGGTGGGGAAGTAGTCCAGGAGGTAAAACATATGACTAAGGGCAGTGTGACTTACTCCGTGAAGTTTTTGATTTCCCTTCAAAATACAAGTGTCAAGCTGATCTTTTTATTCCGTTTCCAGGGTTCTTGAACATAGCCTTCAAAGGACTAAAGGAACAGAATTGCTGAGGGTAATGAATAGGCAATTGTGTAAATCGCATTGAATTGAAAGAAAGGTTTAGAATTGGAGTCTCTTCACTAGGGGAGTGACAGAGATGTATTTTGAGCATTCCTGAAGGTCAAGTAAGCCTTTAACGTGCCATGTTTTGCCATTTCTTTATTAAAACACAGAAGTTTTATGTGGTATTTTTCACTATTTAGAAAGATAGCTGTGTTATTTGGCAAACAAATTTGAAAAAGCCATTTTCTATCCACTATATCGCTACTAACATTTCAGCTGTGTTTTGGAAATTTTCTTTGTGGGTAGAGCTTTAGCTCTGTCCTTAATATAAGCAAGAACTGTGTCATATGACAAAGGTAGTGAAGTAAACTTTTTTTTTATTTTTCTGTTGCAAGTCACCCTGAACTAGATCATCATTAATTTAGTGAATTGCTTTTACTGCTTCCTAATAAGTTTGTTTGGGCAGAAATGGTGGTGTGTGCATGAGAGAGATTAGTTTAGTGGAAGTGGAAACATTAGAGTTCAGGGATGAACTTCAAGTGAAAGTTTTGGAAAATGTACTAGGTGATCATGTAAAATTGAAAACTGAGGTCCTGGGACAGAGATAATTTCATTTAAATGTTATAAATTTTGCAGATTGACTCCTGTTTGCAGATTCACTCCTGCCCTAAATTTTTTGTCTTCAGGCTGGGATGGGATGCAGTAGAAAATTGAGTGAAATTAAGTGAACACTTCCCTATGGAATCGTTTCATGGTGGATCTTCTCCTTTTGATAGAAAAATGGGCTAGATATAATAATAGTGTAATTAAATATCTTTTTCCTTTTTTATTAAAAAATATGTTGACATAGTCTAAATATCTTATAAAGTGCTTTAACTTATTTTGTGCTCCAAAAAGCTGTCTTGCTTTTCTGTTTTCTGCATATAATTTTATTGAGCGATTTTCAAATGCTTGTGTAGCATCCATAGTGGAACCTCAAAAATATTTTTACACCTGCACTGGTACAGCTCTAATTTAAATACTCCAGTGTATTAGTTTGGAAGGGATAATTCAATCAATACTTCACAGTAGCAGAGGCCTGAAACAGTGCATGCATGAAATGTTAACATATGGGTGTGACTGGTAAAAGGGCAGTGATGTAGTTTTTTAAGTGGCTGCATCATAATGGAGAATCAGATTTTGAAAGTGCTGAGTTTGGATGCTTTCATTTAAAAAAGCATTCTGCTGTTGTTATAAAATAACTCTGAGAATGTATTATGACACAGCGTTACTTTGCTTAATATCAAAACTCTTCATTATAAAATTCATATTTGTTAGAATTCCTCAGTGTCTCCTACGCTTGAAGCTGTAAAAGGAAGTAGTGTTAAAAGCAACAGTAGTATCTGAATGATATGTGGTTTCTGGAGCATTTCCTTTGTAAGCATTTTCACTTAAAGCAAAAGTGGACCAAAAACAAAGTGCCAAAAACTAATTTGAAACCTAGAGTAACAGCAGTGGGACAAAATATATATGTAGTATTTTCTCTGAAGAAAGAGGACATTTTGTTCAGTTACAGTTTTTAATTTTGGAGGAGAGTGATGTTTAAAGTGTGCCTTTGTACTGTTTTGTGACAGACCAGTAGATTGAGCTGACAGTATGACGTAACTGTAAGGTCAAAATAGATCTCATTATCTCTCCCTATCACTAGAGAGGGAAGTATTAATGGTGTCGTGCAAGGCACTCACGAGACTCTCATCCGATATATTTTCCACACTTCTGACTGTCTATATTGAAAAAAGGTGCAGACTGGAAGACGTACAGGGCAGTTCCAGCAGGCTTGCTTCTTTCCCAGTTGATATAAGAGAGGGGAAGCCTTCTGAAGGGCAGAAAATTGCCCTCTTTTAGTTACAGTAATGAAAACTGAGACATTGTTTTCTAGATGAAAAAGAAAAAAAAAAAGAAAAAAAAATTGAATTGAATTAAGAACAGGGAGCAGAAAGAATTGTTTAATCTAGACTTTCTATTAACCAAGATTAAGGAAATGCCCAGATATCCAAAGTGCGGATTGTTTTTAATTATATCCTCCTGATACTCTGTTGAGTGATCAGGTGCCTTCAGACACAAGGATGCAGACACCCCTGGGATGCAAACTGCAGTGAAACCAACATCATCTCTGGTAATAAGATTCATTGCAGATCTCTGGAGGTGCAGTGTTGTTGCTTTGCTACACAGTGGAGTATCTAATTTTGTTTATTTAAAGTACCTTGTCTTTATTGTAGACGTGCACAAAGTACACTACAGAACAGCTCTGTAGCTAATGTTCTGAACCATTTCATTTACACTGACAGTAGAGTACGTTAGAAACCTTGTGAATTTTGGCTTTCTTTGAAAAAATGCCTATCCTGTGTTCCTAGATCAAAGTGTAAATGGTTGGAAAAAGATGCTGATGGCCAAGCTTGGGCCAGTTGCTGCTGGGGTGCCTGGTCTCAGAAGTGGGGCACAACATGCAGCTTGCCTTATCTACTGTGACAGTGTTGATTGGAGACCAGCAACAAGATGAAAGCATGTTCCTGGAGTGGAAGTCTGCTATCCCTTTGGAAGGGTGTTCATTATTTTCTCTTCAGGTCTAATTTTTTTACTTGTGTGAAGAAGAGATCTAATTGAGGAAGAAATCTTAATTGATTTCCAGCTACCCTTAGGCTGAATTTGTGAATGGGATAAAACAATAGATGGTTCTGCATGGCTTCCCCTCAGGTGTTTCACCAAGGAAAGTGGTACATTTGTTTGGGTTTGTTTGTTTGTTACACATGACTTCTTCCTTGCTATATAACTGTCGTCTTTACTTATGTTAGCATTTTTTCAGTCCTGCTTTCTTCAGGCTCTGTCCTACTTCAACAGATAAATAATACTGAGTACTGTGGCAGAAATGCAGATACAAAGCTTTTGATTCATTTGGAAGAGTGCACATTAGAGAAAGCAATACTTCAAAAGCTGTACTTAGGTTGTTGTATCTCTTTTGCTGGCATTTTAGACTTAATAAAAACTGGCATTAATTACCAGAGGTACTGCAGAGAATGTAAGTTTCTTCATCCAGCTGCTGTTTGCAAAGTACCAGGGAGAATGATGGATGTGTGCAATAAGCTGAGCCTGTTGTATAACTTGAGTGGACTGCAGGATACGTTCTGAAACTTTGTTGAATTTCTCCTATAACTTTTAAGTACAAAGTAGTATCTTAGACTGCCTATCCACTAAATGTTTTGCCTTCTTTTAAAAATCTGTTCAAATATATTCTCCAGTACCTGAACTGCTAAGGTAGTTCAAGAACTAAGGGTAGTAGAGTTTTTCTTCACCAAAATTGAAATTTCTCCTGGGGTATGTCCTAGTATTAATTTAAAGTACAGTAGTCTTTACATGATATCAATCTATACTTTCCTAATAGCCTTTCCTAATAGATAAAAAGTAAAAGCAGAAAAAAAAAATAAAATTCGGCCTTTTAAAAAACTTCTAGTTGACTTGCTTGTACATGCTCTGGTTTGTACTATATGGTGCTTGAAGATTTTTTTTTTCTGTATTCTTGTCTGTTGTGTGCATGTGTGTCTTTCCTCAGCTAATAATTTCTGTGCCTGAAGCTTGCATCATTCTTTCTCTAATTAAAAAAGGTCAGAAAACTTAGTAATTCCTAACACTTATATAGGTTTATCTTCAAAGCATCAAGCTTAGTGAGCATGAAGTTAATTGCCTTTGTACTTTATAAAATATTTTTCTTGGAAATCCTTTAAGAAAGAGAAGTCTGACATAATTTCCTTAAAACTAGATTTTAGTGTATCTGTCCTCAATATCTTGTTGTTGGTCATGATATATGTATTTAAATAAGACTTAAGCTTTTAATTCTGCTGGTTTTGGTGTTTTGATGTTTTGTTCCCTTTTTATCTTTGCTGAAATTACTTTTAAATAGTGCTTTTATTTTTTCCAAAAGATGCAGCTGTGAGGTCCATCTGTTCATCAGAAAATTTGTGCTTCGTCTTTTTTTAGACAATCTTCGCAGCCTGAAAGAAGTATGTCTGCAGTGTTCAAGCTGGGAAAGGGTTGTTGGCTCTTCCCTATAGCTTTTGTGACCTTCACAGTCATGAAAAATGGGCATGAAAGATATAGTTGAGCCAGGTTTGATAAGAGTAGGGACTGCTTGAGCTTCTATTTATAGGTATGTTAAAATAGCTCCATCTTGGCTTGCCAGTAGACTTGGAGAAAATGAAGTAAAAAAAATTAATAAACTTTTCTAAACACTTATGTTATTTCTTTTCAATGTACAGAAATTCAGTGGGCAGAATTTGAATATCCAGAGGAACATTCATTCTTATCAATTAGACTTTTCCTTCTTCCTTTAAAAATTCATTGCCATATGTGATTCTGTAGTCAGTAAAGTGTTCATGCTTCAGACAACAGCTTTCTTCATTAATCAATCTTACTGTCTTTTTAGATGAGATCTGCTGTGTTTGCTGCCTGAGGAAGGGATCCTGTTTAGAAGAGGTGCCTGAGTGATGTTACAATGGAATGCTGCCCAGGAATGTCTGAGTTAAGGTGGCTGTCCAGGGCAGCCTGCTTGGCAGTGTCTGTCAAATAGGAGGTGCAAGGTGTGTGGGAGGGCGTTTGAAGGCCCGAGTGTCATTGCACCCTGCTGCAGTCAGCAGCGTGTGTGGTGTAGGTGACTGATTTGTAGGGGAGCGCAGGATGGAACTGCAGAGCTCCACCACTCCTGTAGCACTCGCTGCTCTGGAGCTCTTGCTGAGAGTGATCCTGCTCAGTGCATGCAGCTGCTGGCTGTGAAAACATAGCAAACATAATGTTGTATGTGCTCACTGCATAGTGCTTCCCCAGAGACTTTAATCTGAAAATATGTCTTCTGAAACTCTACCAGTAGTAAGACAAAATAACTTTTTTTTTCCTTTGCATTTTATTTAAGCATAATGATCATTATTTAAAAACCTTAAACACAAATGGGGAAAAGTTACAGAGTTGTCATTGGTTAAGGGCTAGCAAAGTTAAGAATTAATCTTCTTTTGAAGATTAATGTCTGAGCTTATTGTGTGTCTTGTGAAATTTCAATATATCCCTCTTGAAAAGGTCTTAAATCACACAAGAAACTATTTCTGAAGTTTATGTATGTGACAAGATTTTAATCTAACTTTCTAGATTTTGTGTGGAGTACCTGCCTCTCCAGTAGTCCTTGAGGTATTTATTATAACTTTCTATCCAGATGAGTAGGCCATGTGGAAATAAATATGCATGTTTATTTAAATATATTATACATAATTTTCTTTTCATTCCTGTTATTTTGTAAGCTTGGAGACTAATAAAATGAAGCTGAGCTAAAAAAAAATTGTGCAAGGTATTCACTCTGAAAAGCTTTAATTTTCCCCAGTGAGTGACACATTTTTCTTCTGTCTGCAAATCTGGAAAATTTATTTAAATATATGCTTCCTCTTTCCTCTACATAGAATTAATGTAGACAAGAATTAGGCACTGAAAGAAAGAATAAAAATCAAATTTGGTAGAAGAATCACAGCTGAGGTCTTGGTGAAAACCTGCCTTTTTCTTACAATTACAAGAAGAAAGGTGTTATCAGGGTATCTTTTACGTCTGTTTGATCTGAACTTACTATTGTAAGGTATGATGTGTAGATTAAACCTTTGAAACATCCTTTGGTTGTCTGAAGAACTCTGTGGGAATTAGGAGGATTTAATTCTGGTTAGTAAATTTTGCATTAGGAAGTGGGTTTTCTGTATTCCCATGCCTCAGGATGCATGCTGTTTGCCATAGAGATCAATTAAAATCTCTTTGCCCCTTTTCCCTTTTTGAAATGGGGTTCAAATGACAAACTAGTTTCCCTGAATGTGGGGTCATATGTACAGTAAGAATAAATTGTTCAGTGCATGTACACAGCAGACCAGTGTGTTTCTGCTGAGTCTTGCTTGAGGCTTTAAACTTGCTGCGGTTATGAAGATCTTTGAAAATTGACTGTGGAAATTAATTCTGTGTGTATTCCCTGTCACGAAAGCCGGGGGCTGGAGTTGTAATCTCATTTTCTCTTAGGAGTCCCAGCTCAGACTCAGTTCTGTTGTCACCCTTTCCTAAGAATCCCTGTATTTCAGCACCTCGCCTCAACTCAGAGTGCTTCTGCTACCCGGTTCCTCCTGGTGTGTCTGGAGGCTGTTGTCAGTGAGTTTTTTGTAATATGTGTATGTTCCTAGCTGGTTTTGTTAACCATTGGAGTCAGCTATGCCTGTCTCATGGTGTCCTCTCAAAAACAAATCCTTATGTGTTGTGATGAGAGTTTAAAATTCTCCCCAGATGGGTCATTGAATATACAAACAGGCTTGTCTTCAGAGAGAGGGAGGTGAAAGGTAGAGCCCTCGAAGTCAGTATATTCTTATTATTTTCCTGTAAAAGATGGGACAAGAGAGGGAAGAGAGACCCAGTTAGTTTTCCGCGGAAGGAAAAGCACACATTTCCTCTTTATTGTATACCAAAGTACCCAATAAGTACCCAATAATAAGAAGCACTTCTGACAACCTCCTTTATGCAGTTTGTTCATGTAGTCCTTAGTTCTTCAGTATGCCTGACTTGAATATAAGTTCTACAGGGCTTTCTTCCCCTCAGTGAGTAACTTCTATCAACATTTCAAGGGCAGATTCACCACAAAAGAGATGTGCGGCTCAAAAGGCAATTCTTGATGGGATATTTAGATTTGGTAGTCTCAAAACTCCTCAGTTCCATCTGTTTCTTGCTTGGTAGGAGCTGATCTTTTAAGCAAAACTTTCCTACATAAGTACTTTCATCTTCAGCTTTCATTCCTGCTGCTCAGGAATAAGATAAGATGCTTTTTTAAAAGTGATAAGGTGGCTTTATCCCTGGAAAGAAAAAAGTGAAATTGTTTAAATGAGTGCTACTTGAAATTCCATGTGAATCTACATTATTCTGAAAGATCATTATAATTAAGCCTGGAAACAAAGTATCTCCTGTTGTTTGTTGTCAAATAGAATATTTCTTCCCTAGAAATGAGTAAATGAAAGCCTCTTGAATAGATACAGAAGAAGAGGTTCCATAATACATTTCCCAAAGTGTCTTCCCCTCCTCCTACCTCTGCCCTTAGTCTTTAGATAAATCAAATTTTTTGAAAGTACATGTATGAATATCTAAGGCATATGTAGTCAGTATATTGCTTAGACTTTCAAAGTTATTTTCACAGGTGAACAAATACCAGCTTTTCACATTAAACAGGAACTATATTTGAAAGTGGCCCATGACTTGTATAATACACATAAAACACTGAGATTAAAATGTTTTGTCTAGTCTATCAAAAAAAAGAATCCATATATTTGTGGTCTGGTCTTTTTAAATAAACCAGCAGATATAATTCCTGTTGGAATATGCTCTTGATGATTTTTTTTGGCAAATAACATTTGATCATGTTGTGAATTTTTTGCCAGGTGAGTGTAAAGCAGTGAAACATGGTAAAGCATATAAATGTTCCTCTGCCTACCATGTCCTAGGTAACAAGTGCAAAGACTGTTGAAGCTTAACCTTTCTCTCATGCTAAAATTTCTTTGCTTAACATTGTAACTGATTAAAATAAAGGGGTGCTTAAAGGTATTATTTTTTATTCAACTACTTACAAAGATCTTCCCTTTAAGATGGGGAACTATCTACACTGAGACAATATTGAGCCTCATATTGTGTTCAAACATAAACAATACAGCACGAGTAAAGGTGCCTTATCCTGCCTTTTTGGTTTGCTTTCTAATATTGAGACAACACTATTTATAGCTAAGAAAGCTCTTGCCATAATGGCTGTGCCATGAGAGAAGGCAACCAACACACAACTGTAGGAAGCTGTTTCTGAGAACAGCTGGTTTTGGTTTTGATGACCTGGAATGCAAGTCTGCCTTTGTGAATTTTTTGAACTCTGCATGTTGATAAAGCTGGTTGCTGTTTTCTAGGAATGCTGAAATAACTTAAGTAGTTCTGATGGTAGATGTTTGTGAAACCTTTATTAAATAAAATATTAATTTGAAAATACCCTGATTACTTCCATGAAGACATTCCTCTGAAGCTTAACATTGCTGTTAACATTTTCTTTTTGATGGTAAAGTTTTTATGTACGGACTATATTTTTTAATTTGATCTAAGGCAGAATTCTGAAAGGCTTAAGTAAGAAACAAGATAATGTCATGGAGATAATATGAAGAAAGTGTTTATTATAGATGTTTTTGTCACCATCAAGTGCTGGAATTGCAGCTAGTAGTTGAGATGCATACTTTGACTTCAAGGAAGCTTTGCATTTTCTCTGATTATTTGTAGGAGCAAAAGTGCTAACCTGAAATCTCTTAAAAAGAATTTACATAACTGTTAAAAATGTAAAGAAAGCTTATTATTCTAACACTTGCATTATTATGCAGCATCTATGACTTAAATTGGCCAGAAACATCTGCCCACTTCTGCAGACAGTACAGCTTGCGTGACTGCATTAAAAGTCACGAGTCAGAAACTGGGAATTGAGAAAATGTGAGGAAGGCAGTTGCGTCTGCAGCTGAACTAGTCAGGATGTAGGACATAGCTAGTCTGGGGAAGTTGTGGACTGTTTGCAAGATAATTTTTTGACTATGTAATGTGTGGTTGCTGACAGGATTTTGTCTGTTACAAAGTAGAAATAATGCTGCTTCAAAATCTGAAAACATAAAGTGTTATTTTCCGTCCTACTCATGGTTTCACAGAAAATTCACTTTTCTTGAAACAAATAATGTTGTTAAAACATTTAACATAATACAGGTCTTTTGACATGCACTACTGTAGTTAAAATGTCGCACATGAGTTGATTTGCTTGTTGAAAAGTCAGTTCCACTTAACAGAAAGAATGGTCAGAAATTTTTTTCTTCAGATGGAATTTTCTAGGAAGAATTGGAATCAGAAAGTAGGTGTTGAGAAATGCAGTTTGTTCTGTTACTGTGCAGTTTCATAATAGCTTTCATTATAAAGCAGTGAGGAAATGTAAGGGTAAATTCCTGTGTGGGAGAAGGGGCATATAGGCTTTTCTAATTCTCTTGATATATACTACTCTGCAACATGCAGAGCTTTGCAGAACACAGTGGTTATTCCAAGGCTTCTGAGCTTGTTGAGGATCTCAACAGGAGATTTTGTTAGTACACCTCTGTGTGTCTATTTGAACATGCATATATAGCTTGGCAGGAGTTTAAAAGAGTAAAGTTAAGAGCAAGAACAATTTCTCTTAACTCACCTCGATGACTTCAGGGGACCAGACAGCTGGGATGGTGGCATTTTCTGACATTTCTTTGGGCAGCATTGTTGACACTCAGCCAAAAGTGGTTCTCTCAGCAAGTCTGAGGGTACCGAGCAGGCACGATGCATTTCTCATTGTAGGGTGTACTTCCCATTGCAATGTGTTACAGGACCATGCTGGTGTTAGCATCTGCACCGTGTGCACTTAGTGCCAGAGTGCAGTGGGCCAGGACTGGCTGTAAAGGACTGCTGGGGTGGACACAAGTGTTCCCACAGTAAGAGCTGCCTTGAAAGCAAATTTTTGGTTTAAAAAAATTGGTTTGGAACTATATGTTCATTTTTACAATAGCGAATCTGCCTCTACAAGCATTGTAAAACTTGTGGGTTGCTGTATGTATGAGGGCTGAAAACTTCCTCGGAAATATATGAAATAAAAAGAGTACTGAATTAGTTGCTTTTATTGTATTTGGAAGATTATGCATACCTTATACATAGTTTATACTTGTTTGTTCTTTCAATCCTTAGTAGCAAATCTTGGAAGGAATGTGCTGGGCCTGGATTCAGTTGGATGCAACCTTTATTTCATTTTTCAAAGACACACAAAAAAAAGTTCTTTTTCTGTTCTGTCCCCTTGCTCTCAGTAGATGTATTTGACTGCTTAACATCTTTAAAATGAATGTTATGGTGTTTCCCAGAGCTTTTGCTCCTTATGGAAGCCTGTTTTGGTCAGTATTTACTTTTTGTTTTTGTTTTGTCAGCAGCCATGCAGCAGGTCTTAGACAACCTTACTGATCTGCCGACATCGACAGGCGCTGAAGAAATAGACCTGATTTTTCTTAAAGGAATTATGGAAAACCCTATCGTAAGATCACTTGCTAAGGTATTTAAATTTGCTGCTTTGAGTAGAATCTGGAAATGTTTTAACTCTTACATTATTATGTGAACATTGAATGTGGATTGAGGTATCCACAACATGTTGTTGGTTTATCTTATTAAAAGACTTGAAGGCCAGCTTGAAGGTGAAGAGTTGGTGTAATTTCTGTGCATGCTGGTTAATAGTTGTATAGAACAATCTAGAGGAAGATGAAAAATTCAGAGACTACAGATACAATGTTACATTATTTATGAAGAAAAAGTCATAATATTTGAAATTAGAAGCATTTGATTTTAATGTAGTCTTGTAACCACTGTTGTATGCATAACCCATATGCCTTCGGACTTTTAGTGGTTTTGCCAGAGATGAAAAGTGAGAGCAGTCACCTTCATTATCTGATGGCATAAAAATGTTTTCTTTTCATCTTTAGCTCAAAACTACTTTCTGATATGCCAGGAAAATATTTGCTCCATGCCTTTTCCTGGATCTCAGACGAATGATTTTATCTTTGATTGTCAGGTCTCTAAAACATGGATTATCCTAAGTTTTTGTTCTTGGATTATGAAAATCTTTTATGTATGGGTGGCAACTATCAATTTTAAATATGTAAGGTGATATTTGCAAAAAAAATCTTTGGACTCTTTAATTAAAATGTAGCTTGTTGTTGGGGAAGATGAAACAGGAAAGCCTTATAAATATTTTTAGCTTGTCTTACCAGTAGGAAATGCAGTCAAATACTGTACATCACTTATATGTGTTCTTAATCTTACTTCATAAAAATAAGCTCTTTTCATGAGGAAAACCCAGTTAACTTAAATAGAGCTGTCTCTTTAATAGGAATAGACATCTGAAAGCAGTGCCCTCTAGGCAGGTATGAAATCCTCTGTAAAGCTAAAGGATTGTTGTCCAGGGATTTTGTTCAGTATAAAAATCTGGAAAGGAAAGTTTCTCATGAGAATTCATATAAGAATTTACTTCTGTTTAGCTGTTAAAAAAATTGGTTTTAAGTTGAAGACATGGCATAGTAATAAACTTAGAAGTAATGGAAGTGTCTTATCTACTGGTGAGATGACTGCAGAGAGAAAGATTTGTGTCCTAAATTTACTAGAGTGAGTAAAAGCATTTTTTTACTGGCAATGGAAACAACTTTTAAGTATCTGCTGCATAAGTCATCTTTAATACTTATCATGAAGAAAACGTTCACTGTAAAGCCTTTTTTTCTTATAAAGAATTTGTGCTTTAATGACCAATAACAATTAGGTGGAATTTAATGACTAGCAGATGTAAAAAAAAAGTGCTTGTAGTGGAAACAGATTCTTAACTGTACACATGCTTTATCTAGAATGCTTAAAGGTTTTAATTGTGTTCACATGGTGTGACTGCACTCATATTTTCTTTGTAATTATTTTGGAAAAATCCTCAGTCTTAACGAGCAGTGTTAAATAAGGATAAGATCAAAACACATTTGGTGAAGCGTATGTAATTCACATATTTGTCCCTAAAAATACATAAACTTGCTTTTCTATTAGGGGAGCTGGTTCTCAGTTCTCAGTCATCTCAGTTCTCTGAGATGCTTATGTTATTTAAGCAGGATAATTTCAAAGCAGGCCAGAAATGCAAAAACTTTTTCATTTTCCTTTATCAGCCACTTATTAAGACTAATTGTTATGTAAAGTACGCCAAAAAGGACAATAAGAAACTTGGGCACATGTGCCACAAGCTGTACAAACTTATTTTCTCCTTTTGGTCCTTAAATAAATGAAGGCAAACAATAAGTATAGTAGTTAGTTCATAGTATTTTGCAGTGCAGTTTGGCTGATCTTTTAAAACTGGGTTACATTCATTTCACACTTTTCCTGTATAGAAAAAAGGCAGTAAGGTAGAAATTACAGATTTTTTGGGGATAGGGTTCTTTCACTGAACCTTTCCACTTTTCATTAGGTGGTAGAGGAAAGGGGAACCAACTGTTACCATTGCAAAATGTTTTTTCCTTTCACTGATGTTTATAGAATCATAGAGTAGTTTCGGTTGGCCGTGGCCTTTAAATGTCACCTTGTCTAACCCCCTTGCAATGAGCAGGGATATCTTCAACTAGATCAGGTTGCTCAGGGCCCTGTCCAGCCTGACCTTGATTGTTTCTAGGGATGGAGAGTTTACAACCTTTTTGGGCAGCCTATTTTGCAGTGTTTTACCACACCCATCCTAAAACTTCTCTTCCTTATATCAAGTCTCAATCTACCCTCTTTTAGTTTAAAATCATTATGCCCTGTCCTGTTGCTAAAGGCCTACTAAAAGTTTGTTCCTGCCTTTCTTGTAAGCCCCCCTTTAAATATTGAAAGACTGCTATAAGGTCTTCCCAGAGTATTCTCTTTTCCAGACTTAACAACCCCAACTCCCTATCTTTCTTTTGCTGATGCTTGTGTTCATCCTAACTAGTCTTTTTGGAAAATAACTGTTGAACTTGGAACAAGCATGAATTCTCCTCAGTTTTGCTACTAAACTATGGCATCAAATTTCTCTTCTCCTGGATTGTTAACTATTCTTTCAAACCTCAAAACTTTATCTTCTTTCTGCTGTCACCACTACTGCTTTTAGCATTGCAGCACAGCCTACATGAGACCAGGTGAATGCCCAACCGAGGCCAAGGAAACATCTTGGGAGCAATCTATAAGTGTTTAGTCCAGTATGTAGGATGTCAGATTGTTGGAGGTGAAAGACTTACTAGTTGAACATTTGACAGGCATGATATATACTGAATGCACAGAAAGGCTAAATTCAGTATCAATATTTCTGAAGTGTTCTGTTGAAATAAAAAAAAAAAAAAAGCAATATCCAAGTTAGGTATTCCTATTTTTTTTTTAACTTATTCATACCATTCCATATCCTGTTGCCCCTCAATGTATTACAGGATCAGACATTGTTCACTGATAAAACTTTATGTTCCCCAGTATATACATGGCCTTGATTTTGGAGTGAAGGGTGAGGATATTTGTATTTAGATTATATCACTCAGTGTTAGTGGTGGATTTTTGAAAACAGTGACTCAGAAAAAAGGTAACCCATATTCTCTAATCTTACAAAGGTTTTGCAGTTGGGTTGTGTTTAAAAATCACTAGATTGGTTTTTACTTGCTGTAAAAGAAGTAAACTTTAAAAGAAGGATATTGTTTACTGTATGTATTCTGTACAAAATAGCATTCCCTTATAAAGGAGAATGTGTGTAGGTGCTGAGCTTCCTATAACTTTGTAATCAGTCATTTGGTTTGTGTGTGTTGGTGTTGGAGAATGTTTGAAATGCCTTCATGTTAAGTTAACCTTTCCAGAGTTTGGCCATCAGGCCTGCAGAAATAGCATTTTATAGATATGAAGTACAATTTAATACACAGATGATTTCAGAAAGCAAAGTTCTCTGCTTTTAGCAAAATTTTTTTTTATTGTCTGTTTTAAAGCAGTAATAAGAGAGCAGAAGTGCTCGCATAGCTTCAAATTATATCTGTGGGAAATATATATAGATGACTCTGAATTATACCTATTATGTATTTGTTTTTTATATGCCAAAGTAATTGGTCCTTTGTAAATTTCTTGTTGCTACAGTTGAAAATAACTTATAATTGAGAATCTTGAGTTATTTTTGGCCTCCACTTATTCCCTAATTCTCTGATAGAGCACTGTCTGTAATAAATAAATTAAGCATTCAAAGATGCTTCTCTTCCTCCTCAAAGCACCTACCTTTCAATGAATTTCAGTATCTGCAGAGTTCAGGAAATTATTATGTCTGCAGGAATAGCTCTAGAAATAGATGAAATGTTATCAAAGAATCACAGGATGGTTGAGGCTGCAAGGCCGAATGGAAGGCATTTGGTCCAGCTCTCCCTACTCAAGCAGGGCCACCTGGAGATGGTTGCCCAGGTCCACATCCAGACAACTTTCGAGTATCTCCAAGAAGGGAAACTCCCATCTTCTCTGGGCAACCTGTGCCAGTGCTTAGTCACCCTCACTCTGGAAAAAGTGTTTCTGATGTTCAGACAGAGCTTCCTGAGTTTCATTTTATGCCCGCTGCCTGCTGTCCTGTCACCAGTCACCACTGGAAACAGGCTGTCCCTGTCCTCTTTGCATAGTGTACCTTTTATACACGTTGATGAGATTTCCCTGAGTTTTCACTTTTCCAGGCAGAACAGTCCCAGTTTGATCAGCCTTTCCTCAAATGTGAGGTGCTCCAGACCCTTCATCATATTTGTGGCCCTTCAGTGAGCTCTTTCCAGAATGTCCAGAGTATTCCAGGTGTGGCCTCACTAGTGCTGAGTAACACTCAGTCTTCTAGTAACACTTTTAATGCAGCCAGGGATACTGCTAGCTGCCTTTGACTCCAACTTTTCTTTAGCATTTCCTTCAGTTAGGCAGATTTTAGCGGGTAGAATGTGCTGTTCAAAAGGTGTTTGAATGGAAGGAGTCTGAGGTAAATGTTTTTCTTGCAGATTCTGAAAAGATCCCATAGTTCCTTTTCTGCCCTTCTTCTAGAAGGTGTACTTGTCCAGGATTCCAAAGCAGGAAAGGTCCTGAGGTGCTGTAGTGTTGACAGAGCGGTGCTTGGTGTGTGTAGCATAGAAGAGATAGGAATTTAACAATCCTCTCTGGTATGTGCTGCTTATAGAGTTTATTGGGTCCTGTAGTTGAGCATGCAAAATCCTTCAGCAGTTAAATCAGGTTATCCTATATATAATTTTTCTGGCTTTTCTGCTGAAGATTGCACTGAGAAATTACTTGAAAAGTTTATAGATTTGAACCACTCAAAATTTACTTACATTATAGTCTCATGTGTTTAATCTCATAGGCTCACGAGCGACTGGAAGACTCTAAACTTGAGGCTGTCAGTGACAACAACCTGGAGCTGGTGAATGAAATTCTTGAAGACATCAGTCCCTTAGTAAATAAGGATGAAAATGTTGCAGAATTGGTTGGAATACTCAAGGAGCCTCATTTTCAGGTGCCACCTTTTTACTGTATGTTACCAAGTTACTGTATCATTGTCCACATACCGATCTAGGAATAACAATGAAACAAAACCTGAATTATAACAAAATGTAATATGTAGGATTTTAGTCCAAATAAAAGATAAATCAGAAGCCATGTTAAAAATAAGCATGATTTTATTCTTTGATATAATTTCAAAAACACCTTTACTCACTTTATTAAGTTCTACTGAAGTTTCTGTTATAAATCTTGAACAAGCTTTTGCTTCCTGTATGTCTGGAGTTTCCATAAAAATTCCCTGAAGGCTTGCTTCATCCGTAACATTTCCAGGTGATCTCAGTTCCTGATTGTGAGCATTGTGCATTTCAGTTCAGCTGTTGGCACTCATACTCGTGTGTAAGACATCTGGTTTGCAGAGTGAATGAACATGATTCTTCTCTGATCCGATCTGCACTGCAGCTGAAGCTGGGGCTCTGCATCCCTCTCACTGTTGCTCTGCTTAAGTGAAGTGTTCACATATGCTTGTCAAAAGCAGATGTTTTTCTATTTTGCCGTTTCTGTGACTAGCTTCTGTACTGAGCCTTGAAGATCAAGGTTTGAAAATCCTTCATAGATTCTGGCCTTTCTAGGTAGGGTTCAGTGGACTTTGCTACTTCAGTGGATTGCGATTAAGCTAAAGGTATTCTGAAGAAGAACATAAACAACTTTTTGCCATCCTATAAGTGGATTTCTTTTGGCAGACAGCTATGAAGTCATAGGCATTTTTGGGATAGATGGGTTTAAACACACATTCCCCCCAGGTTTTCCATTGCATGTTATACAAACATAGCAGTGAGATATATTACTGTTTAACATGGATAAATACTGGAAATTCTTTTGGTTGTATTGTATCCTATTGGAAAAGGAATCACTTCAAGAACTTCAGCTTTTGGGGCGGTAGCTTTTCTGAGTACTGACAATTCCTCTGCCTCTCCTGTGTTGGCCTCCCTTGTGCTCTTACTTGTCCAGAAAGGAATCATAGCTAAGTGATGAAAAACTATGATTTGGAGACTTACTGGTGCATAAACCTGCAAGTCAGTCTTTGGTCCTGTAGAAGAATTTGGTTCTTGAAAAGGACTGGATGAATTTGGAGGAATTGATAGTTAAAATGCACAAAGATTAGAACTGAGGGCCAGCTGTGCACTGACAGATCTGACAATGATCCATTGTGTTAGACAGAGGAAATAAAGCTGAAAGTCAAACAGGATGATGAATCAAAAGATGAAAAGGGCATAACAATTGAAGTGCTGCACTTTGCTACATTGCTCGGTAGCAATGATCTCTGGAGAGAGATGGCAAAGGCCAGAGACAAGCTTGGGAAAAGCATTTTTGGGGTGGAAACTGGAGATGACCTGTAGGAGACAGATCAAATAAGAATTTTTGGGTGACTAAGAATCAAATAAGAATTACTGGGTGAATAGCCAACACTGAGGCAAACCCAACATTTATTCCTGTTCGGTGGTCAGGTCTGCAGAGAGGCAGAACGTGATGTTGGTGTCAGATACTTCATCAGTTCAGACTTAAGCAACTTAAACATGTTCCAAAAGTTTCCTTAAAAGTTCCAGAACAGCTGGTGAACTGGAATGTCAGTATTTATGCTCTTTCTTGTACCTTTTTTGTTGCTTGATATATAAGGAGCAGACGTGAAACTGCATATATGCTATCTTTACAGTATTGCTCAGATTGCTTCCTGATTGCATGTTAAAGGTCCATTTAGCAAACATCTCTTCTGTTTTCCTTCCCTGTCCCAGCCGTAGGTGTCTAGTGAAGGCTGTAAGGCTAGAACAAGTCAGTGATACCTTCCAAAATGTTTTGTGAAGATTTAGTGATTTGTTGCTCAGACTTCTGAGTGAGAGGTAGTGTCACCCACCTGTGGTTCTCTTCCATGAGCTTATTCAGTTCTTTTTTCAACCCATGTGAAAATCTGTCATTCACGGCATCCCCCATCTGAGTGGAGACTGTGCTCTTTTGATTTTGAGGCTGTCTCCTGTCAATTTCACTTGTGTAAGAAGAAAGTGAACAGTTTTTCTTAATCAGCTTTTTCATGTTACTTGTGGTTTGAGACACCTCATTGTGTCTCTCTGTGTCAAATAAATAAAATGAAGGGAAGCAAAGCTGTATACAGCATGGATTTCTAAAGTGGTGTCATAATTTCCATTGCATTTCCTACTCATGGCCTAAAAGTTCCTAGTGTTTGGTTTACCTCTTTAACAGCTGATGAATAGAACAGAAAAGTTCAGTTAGAAGGGACCTACAGTGATCATCCACTCGAGCTGCCTTACCAGTTCAGAGTTGACTGAAAATTAAAGCCTGTTATTAAGGGTGTTGCCCAAATGCCTGTTAAACACTGACAGACATGGGGTATCAACCACCTCTTTAGGAGCCTGTTCCAGTGTTTGACCACCCTGTCAGTAAAGAAAAGGTACCTCTAGGCTCAGGGAGACTAGAGGTGGATTGCTTGTTAGGCTCAGTTTGGTTTTGTATTATTTACATCTTCGAGATACCATTTCCGAGTCTGTCAGTTAATATATTAAGCTAGGATTGTGTTTTTCCTTGCAGTCTGTGTTGAATTTAATTTGCCTTGTTCTCAGTCTGTTGCTCATGAGGTGCCTCTGCAGGTTACAGTCAGCTGTTTCAGTCCTTGAGTAGTCATAAACATCAGCAAACTGTCATTTCACTTCTCATCCCCATTTCCTAGGTCATTTATCTGACATGTCAGTATATTGGCAGGTGTAGAACTGAGCCCAGATGCCTGTGGAAATCACCTGATGATATGAATTCTGAAAACTAAAAATACTATATTCCTGGTACCGATTTTTCTGTCTTCTAACCAATATTTTCTTCCACTTGAAAGCCTTACTGCTTATCCTGTTATAGGGTTTTTTTTTTTTTTTGTTTTTTGAAAGACTTCTACCAAAGGGCTATGGAAGTTGTTCTATATTAACAACTAACTGCCTTGTTGCCATGCTTGGTGACTCTTGCAAGGAATCTGACTAGATTTGAGAAGCATAACTCCCTTTATTAAGCATGTTGATGCTTTCCCATGATCAATTTTGTCCAGTCATTCTGGGTTTTATGGAAACTTCTGATTTGTTTAGTATCAGCATCACACTTACTGTTTTGCAGTTTGTTGACTCTTCCTTGGAACCTAGTTTAAATATTCATGTCATGATTATTGCTTATATGCTACTTCTTTCCCTGTAGTGTTGGGTGAGTCATGGGTGTGTAAGAAAAATACCGTGCAACTTTGTTTGCTCCAAAACCTGGATTGTACAAAAAGGACAAAAATGTGTGAAAGGAAGAGAAAATAGATAGTTAAGATAGTTAAATGCTTCCCTGGACAACTGGCCTATTCATCACTCTGTCAGAATTGGAATTAATTTTAAAAAAAAGTCTGAAGAAGTTTAATTTGTATTTTTAAAATTTATTTTCTATGTGCCTGAGGCACTAATGTTGTGAGGCATTCATTCTCATTTGCAGAAACAATGAGCAGTTTTGGCTGCTGCGCATGGGCAAAAGCACCTATATACTTACTTCTTCAAAGTATATCTTCTGTGATTCAATTCTGAAGCCGAAAATTAGGGAGAATTTTCAGCCCTTGATTTTGTACTTCCATTACCCATGTGAAGGCAAGCAACAAAATCAGCTGAGGTCAAAG
This sequence comes from Vidua macroura, assembly GCF_024509145.1. Lineage (NCBI taxonomy): Eukaryota > Metazoa > Chordata > Aves > Passeriformes > Viduidae > Vidua > Vidua macroura. The sequence continues at coordinate 32,524,298 of NC_071571.1, forward strand.
TACTATTTTTTATTTAACTTTTATTGTAGTTAAGGACACTCTAGAAGAACTAGGACAAATTGCAGACCAAAATGTGGATATAGTACCTTTTTTAAGGCTATATGTCTCCTGCAAAAAGGAAACAGAAAATTACCTAAATACTCAATAAATAAGTGCTATAATTTCTGCCTCATTTGGTGCAAGTAGGCATATTCCAAATTTGGCATGAAGGGAAAGAGGAAAAATACAATGTCAGTTGCATTTATAGAAAAAGTCATTTGCATCCTTTTCCAGTTCAGTAAAAGTGCAAACAACCCAAGCTGACTCTTTAAAAAAGTTCCATGGACACTACTGTGTAGTTGGTTTAGAGGCTGACTGTATTTTACAAATGAATGGTTCCACTTTATCACAGCATTACCTGCCTTGGCATACAAATATAAAATGTGATATATAAGGCATAAGATATATAAGTAGTTTGTTTGAATGTATCATTTAGTGCTAGAAATACCAAATTACAGAACTTCATTTTTTTCTACGCATTTTTGTAGAAGAGCATTTGGGAAGGACTAACTCTGGAATACAGGTGCATGCCTGGCTGTATTATTATTCCCTCTCTTTTCTTCTTTCTCCTTTCATTTCCTTTTTTTTCATCCCTTCCTCTTTTTACTCTTTTTAGTTTTAACTGAACTTTTCAGAGGTCAAAGTGTGAAAGTTCTAATGAGTTTCACAGTATTGATGGCTGGCCAGTAGGTCAGTATGTGTTGGAGAGCCAGCTGGCACATGCAGCACATGGAAAAGGCTGTAGCAAATCTTACCAGACAGTAGCTGGAGAGCAGAAGACAGGAGTGGTAAGAGAGGTTGCCTTGAGGAAAGAAACAGCAGTTAAAATTTTCACACTGTTGGAGTAATTAAAAATGCAGAAGAATCACCTCTACTTCCTCTTGGAAGAGCTTGTTCTGTTACTTTCAACTTTCAAGAATTAGCCAAACCATTCATCCTAAATAGATTCTGCTGGCAATAAAATACTTAATCTGAAAAGCAGCCAGTATTGTCTTACTAGTTAGGTTTGTAAGGGCTGATCATACCTTTAAAATGTTTCATTTAGAAAAAGTGATCTTAAATTGCCTCCTAGACAAGTATTAATATATAGGGTTCTTTTCCCTACATATTCCTATGTTCTTACCAGCCTTCCTGATTTTTCTAAGGTCATAAATGATTTCCTCACTTTTCCAGAAGAGCCTTTAAAATGTGTTCTTTTCACATGAACATTAGGGGTCTCTAGTCTGTTTATTAAGTTCTAATATTTGAACAAAATTATCAGGGAAGACTAGCACACATTTAGTGCATAAAAAAGGAAAGGAAATATTTTAGATAGTTCTAGGCCTAAAGTTAGGAAAGGAGTCCTGAATTCAAGACTATAGAGTAATTCTACTCTTGTGTATTCCCTCCCACCACAGCCCCCAGTTAGTAATTTAATTGTTCTTTTGGATCAGAATTGGAGAAACAGTTATTCTATTATTTAGGGCAGTGCTTCATAACATGTTTAGATTGTGTTGAGAATTTTTTTAATGAAAAACAAATGTTGAGTTTGAACTTGTCTTCAGCACTGTAGAGAGCCTTACATGTTTAACGTTTCTCTGTTTACTGAATTTTCAGTTATGTTTTAAAATAATTTTTACCTGTCAAATATATGTAGCTACAAAAAAACTACTGTAAAGAGATCAGTATCTTCTAAGTCTATGGATTGTTTTTTGACAGTGTCTTGCATAAAGAGACCATACTGTCAGCTACTGGACTGTGTATCCACAGGACATGTGTTACCTCTTGTGATTTGTAGCAGTTCTTTTAAATGCCTTTTTCTGACAATATTGGCATTTTTTCATGAGAACCTTTCTACAGCTATCCAGTCTTGGATAGTAAGCTGATCCTGTTTGCAGGAGGAAATTTTGTATGGAGGAAACTTTGAACCATTTTATGGTTGTTGATCAGTCCATGTTGTTTTGCAGACTTTGGCAGTGTTTTTATAAGTGTTCCAGCACCAGTATGGAAAGGTCAGATTCCAGTGGAGCTCTGGAGCTGCAAGAGCACAGGATATCACTTTTTCTGATAGCACAAGAAAGAAACAAGAGAAGTTCATGTAACTGTATTTCTCAGTTCACTCAGCCACTTTCCCGAAATAAGAAAGTAACTTAGGGACATCAAATGTTGGCAAGTAGTCCGGCAGTGGTGAAGACGCAAGGCCCCGTTGCCAGGTGCCTGTGCTGAAGTGTTCTTCAGGATTGTAGGTCATGACCTGGCTGGCTGGAAACAGGCTCATAAAACTGGTACAGATTCTTTAGTTTCAGAACTGAGAGTTAGGTGTGGGACAATAATAAGTTAACTGTGCCTTCAGGAAACCAATGAAATACTTTCCTTAAAGAAACCACTTTAGAGTTGTGGGCAGTCCCTGATAGTCCTTCTGTGACTCAGGCACTGTGTAAATAATAGGAAAAAGATCCTTTAACTGAGAGATGGTTAAGTAGCAGTTGTATGAATTCAAGCTTATCCATAAAACTGAATGGTTAAAAAGGATCAGAATGTGAAATGGGATCAGATTTAAGAACTGAAGAATTTTATGGAGCATGTTAATTTGAAAAGGGTGACACAGACTGTTATTTTAGTAGGCTTTTTTTTTTTTGGACTGTGGATCAGATTATAATCTATAAATTGCATTACCATTAAAGGGCAGAGACCTGTCCAGGCAGCTGTGTGAGGCTTTATGAGAAGTATAGTGGGTTATGGTCAGAAACTTCAGGGACAATTTATTCTAGCATGTGACCAGAAGAAAACTGGAAGTTTCATACCACTGTATCTACCTGGTTTTATGAGTGCTAATCTGTAAAAATGTGTAGCTGATGCAAATTAGTTTCATTTTGGAAATGTGGAAAGATCCAAAAATATGTTGCTTGCAAACATTGGCAGAGAGATCTATTCTCCTGGTTTCTGGATTGGATGTGTCTTGGATAGTGAAGAATTAGAAATTGCTACCATCTGACAGCTGCTTGATTTAAATAAATGATTGTTTTTCCTATTTAATTTGATTTGGTTTGTGTCCACAGTATCAGAGCAGCCACAATAAGCAGCTGTCTTTACAGTCTTAATGGAAGGGGCAAAATCGGTGAATTAATACTTCCTTCTAAGCTCAAGTTGAAATATCAGCAGGTTCATCGTGTAATGGGCAGATTAAAATGACTGTTCAGGTTTGTGACACTTTGAGGGCTTGCATGCTGAGCTTAACATTAACCTAATGTGGTTGCACAGCCTTTAGCTTAGAGGTGGCTTACAAAAGGATGGAGCAGACTGCATAGCAAATCATTGCTCTTACCTGCTCGCCTGCTGTGCCTTCTGGTAGTTTGCTGTCTTCCTCTGGCATGTGCATGTCAGTATCAGTGATAGTCCCATGGTGTCTTCTTTTTTTAGCTACTTCTGTGACACAGTCAGTAACCTGTCTTAAGACAGGTCACTGTTGGAAACAAAGCTGTGTAGTTGGAGGCCCAGTAGGCATTTCTTCTGCTTGCTGCTTCTCTCTGTGTATCTGTCAGTGTGACTCCCTGTGCTATAGGATGCTTTACCTTGGACTACTGGGTATGAGTGTCCCTTTTCCTCTCATAGAATCACAGAACGGTTTGGGTTGGAAGGGACCTTAAAGATCGTCTTGTTTCAGATCCCCCACCACGGGCAGAGACACCTTACACTAGAAGGTGACAGAAAGACAGAAAGTCTGAAAGTCTCCACTGTCTTAATGCACAAGTTTGATTTTGGTTTACCTATATGTATTGTCTTATACATTTTTCTTTATCCTAAGATATCTTTTATGAAAAAATCGTGCCTAAATTACATTGTCTTCCAAACATGATTATATGCATTTGGATCTCCTCCTTCTACCTTGTACTTATGTGTGTGGACTGGAGAAAACACCATTGACTCTAGGATCTGAGCTCCTGTCTTCCAGAAAGTAAACTCTAAGCTTGAATTCATTTGTTACTAGAATTCTGCCATGGCTTTATGCAAACAGGAAGCACTCATTCTGCAGATAGCTAGAAATCCTTGCATACTTGTCATTATCCAAATTACTGTGGAGGAAAATTTTATTGCATTAAACACAAGTATCTAATGATGAGTTATTTTCATTTTTTGCAGTGGGTTGTTCATTTACTGTAACCATTTGCTCAGATACTGTCTCATTAGGTGGAAGACTTTAGGTACTCCTTTTTATGTCTTCTTCCCTTGAAGCATCACACATTCCTCCCCAGTTTAGTTACATTTCTCTTATATTTCCTTAAGAAGCAGCATTTTTATTTACAAGATAGCATATTTGCCAAGGCAATAGGCTTATCAGATAAGTTCATGTAAGCACTTATGTGTCTGTTTTTGCTTTATTTCATGTGAAGTAAGAATATTATGACCTGGTCCCAAAAGGACAGATTCAGTGGTTATTCAGCACCAAATCCTTTCACAAACAGTTATTTCATGACTTTAAAAAATATTTTTTTCTGTTCTTTTGCAGTCACTCTTGGAAGCACATGATATTGTAGCTTCAAAATGTTATGATTCCCCTCCTTCTAGCCCAGAAGTCAATAATTCTTCAGTGAACAACCAGGTTGTTCCAGTAGATGCTATTCGTATCCTTGGAATTCACAAAAGAGCAGGAGAGCCGCTGGTAAGTAATTGAGGGTGAGCGTGTCTTTAAAGTACTAGTGAAAACGTTTGCACATACCTGATTTCTTGCATTATGTTTTAATTATTTTCATTTTGTTGTGTAATTTAATGGGTGATAAGCTCAGTATTGAGAGGTTGAAATAGGAAGACACTTTCATGTACTCTATCCCATTCTCTCTGAGAAGTAATGGGATAGTGATTAGGCAGTCACTGGGGCTGAATGACTGCTGGCATAACTGACTAACACAACGTCTTGATATGAGATGATAGGATTGCATGCAATCAAGAACAACAGTAATTTTTCAGTCATATGAAAACCTTGTGTGAAAGCCCTTCTGTGTCTCCTGATGCTTTTCTGTATCAGGAGCTCTAACACTGCAGTAGCTGTAACTGTCTATTTTCATTGGAGTGGGTGGAATATCCCACAGCTGTGTATTTGTGCTTGAAATAATGGTAAAATGAAGCTGAAATTCAAACAGTGGTAAACTGGGTGTCATGTATCTCTTCCAGGGAGTCACGTTCAGAGTGGAGAACAACGACCTGGTAATAGCCCGAATTCTTCATGGAGGAATGATAGATCGGCAAGGTCTTCTGCATGTAGGTGACATTATTAAAGAGGTGAATGGCCACGAGGTTGGAAACAATCCAAAAGAATTGCAAGAACTGCTGAAAAACATCAGTGGAAGTGTCACTTTGAAAATTCTCCCCAGCTACAGAGACACTGTCATTCCTCAACAGGTCAGTAGCACATTTCTGATGATTCTGTCAAAAGAACTTCTGCTTAGTACTTTATTGTGTAAGATTCTCTAAGATTCTGGATTAGATATATTTTGATTATTTTGAGAGAATAATGCTAGGAGGAAGAGTAAAATGTAGATACCTGTATTTACCTTTAATTACATTTTAGAAATGGGTTTATTCACCTAATATGCCTGCCTAAAAAACTTGAATTAATGTCTAAAATTGTTAGGCATTTGTATGCTACATATAAAGCACGTTTCTTTGACCTTAAGTGACCTCTGATGACCACAATGACACTTCATGCAGTGAAGTGTGTGTGTGTGTGTATTTGTTTATAACATGGTTAGTGTCAAAATAATCAGTTTAACAGATTTCAGAAAGATATTTAATTCAACAGACGAGCTGGAACTCGCTGACTTCAGTGGGGACTTGGATGGTGGCTGTTCCTTATCCTTTTGTTGCTGCTGTAGGCTGTCAATTTCTCCATGGCAGAAGTGACTTCCTGAGCTAAATCAGTGCCTTTGAAACACCCTGTAAGATGCTCCTTCAGGTAGTGTGTCTTAATGCCTGTGACTATAACAGGCTGTGCTTCCACTGAGTAGAGGCGGAGGGAATGTGCTCTACTGAGGCAGGTGCAGGGCTCCCTTTGCTCCCCAGCCTGGTACAAAGAAAGTCAAAGATATTTTCAGTTCAGTCATGCAACCTACTCTTTCTTCCCCTGCATCAAATTTGAGTCTTAATCAACTGCATCTCCTGTTACTTTTAAAACATTGAGTTCATGGCAAAAATAATTCTTAAGATTCTACAAGCCTTAAATACAGTGCTCACATTCCAAGATTTTTTTTTTGTATTTTTAAGTAATTAAAAGTCAGAATTCTAATTGACTTGTATACACTGAAATGCAAAAATGAGCATTTTGTAATATCATGTCTAAATGGAACAGATTTTTTTATTTCTATCATGAAGCTACTTCAGCCAAGGTTTGCACCATTGGTTATTCTGTCCCAGTTGGTGAATAACTTTTTTCCCCGAGATTTTATTTTACGTACCAAATGCAGCTTGGATTGTGTCAAGGTTTTTATGCTGCAGGTAAAGACATTACTTCAGATTGACAGATAGATGAGTCAGAATGTATTTTATAATGCTTAAGCTTTGTTACTTTTTACACATTTCAGGTTTTTGTGAAGTGTCATTTTGATTATAATCCATATAATGACAACCTCATCCCATGCAAAGAAGCAGGTTTGAAATTTTCTAAAGGAGAAATTCTTCAGATTGTAAACCGGGAAGATCCAAATTGGTGGCAGGTTGGTAAAAAGATTAAAATAAGTAAAATAAAAAACTGAAAAGCATCAGTAGTTGCCTTAATAATAAACTCTTTAAATTATTATCTACTTCATTTAACAGTAGATACATGAAAAGAATATTTACACTGCAATCCAATCTCAAGCTAATATAAAGATATGAAGTTAAAATACTAAAGGAATGTTTTAAATTGTATATGTAACACTCATTTTACTGTTAGTTGTGTTTATTTGTCTTCGTTCTTGTATCATAAGCCTGGGCATTCCCAAATCAATTTAAGGTGGACAATTTCTAGAAAAATGTCTTAGGCTGACTATAATTGTGGTAAGCCTTCTCTGACAGCAACTGTGGAAGAAGTGGACCTGTTCCTGAGTGCTCAGAGTGCAGAGAGAGAAATTAATCTTGTGTATTTGAAGGGGGTGAGAATAGCTGTTTGGAGAGACTATATGCTTTATTTCTACAGTGGTGGTCAGTGTCTGTGAGCTGTGTATCATGCATGCTCATAGTCACAGTGTTTGGCACTATTTCAAATATTAACAGTTCATCCTGGTTTAAGGTGGTATTTCTACATTCAATCCTTGAGTAGAAATGTAATCCAGTGCTTATGCTATGTTTATTTTTTCCAAGACTCCATGCACCGAATTAAATATTATCAGTGCCTCTGAAAATGGGACAAGTGAAGATTTAAGACCCTTTCCTCAACTGAGATCCTCAAAACTGGCAAAGAGTATAACATTATTAGCTTCCCTTTTGACCCCCACATTGCTCACCCTGCAAGGTAACAAGCAGAAGAGAGCCAGACACTACCTGAGAACAAGATATATGACTTCTTTAAAAGAAACAGAAATATTCCAATATACCTAAGCAGCTGCTGAATTTTGTTGCTTCTCAGTGACAGTAATAACAGAAAGACAATAAGAAGTGTGAGGAAAGGCTGAAAATTTATTGCTGCCAACTTAATTAGTTTCAGAAGAAGACACTCCAAAACTCTGGAGTAGTTTGTTGTTTAGCTCCCATGCTGACTTTGCTATTGCCTTTCACACTCTCCAGTTGTAACTTGTGAGAGTCCAGGAGAAATAAATCTTCAACACTCAATCTGGCAAAATTGAAATGTGTTCAGTCAGTATAGTGTATTGCTATGCAGATCATGCCCCAGGAAAAAGAAGTTTAGTTTTTCCTCATGCTTTCTAGAAATGCTAGACTGTTAATGAAAACTTCATACTGTAAAGAATCAGTTAGTCATAGATAAAAGCATACAAGTTGAAAAGCAAGCATCTCCTGTTACCAAAAGAAGGATTTATTGCAAGCAAAATATTTATAGAGAATTAAACACTTCATAACTGTGTTTGTGTGTGTTAAGCTTGCTGAGAATTGAGCTTGCCATGAAATTATTTTATAGATAATTTTAGCCAATTCATTACTGGGAATACTTAAGTTACTAAGATTCTAAATCTGTAGTTGCTTAGTGCAAAAAGCTTGAAGGCATGATTAGAGATGTGTTACTGGCATTCACTGGGAAATGACAGTTAATAAAATACACTGAAACCTGTTTGGAGCAGCTCAAGAATACAAAATAAGTATACTGTATACTAGAAAATTGTGAGTTTTGTCACCTGAGACTTTAGTGTCTGGAGCCAGAGAATTCCACTTGGTAATTTTATGCCAAAGTTTATGGCTGGAGAAGCTTACTAATGTAATGGGAACCAGTAATGAAACTTGCATCTATTGTACTTAAGTTTTGTGAATTTTAATATTCAGTAGCAAGACACTATTCCTGTAAAGATAAATTTTAATATTTACATCTGACTCTGAATTTTTAAATCTCAGTAGTAAATGTATCAACACTCACCACTGAGAAACTGGTAGTAAGGAAGTCAGTCAACACCATGTTGATGAGAAAAATGCTTCTTGCAAGTTAAATATAATATTTTTTTTTTCCCAGGCTAGTCATGTCAAAGAAGGAGGAAGTGCAGGTCTAATTCCTAGCCAGTTCCTGGAAGAGAAGAGAAAGGCTTTTGTTAGGAGGGACTGGGACAACTCAGGTGAGATTTAGTGAATTTCAGGAGTAGATTTTGCTCTGATGCCATTTGTTTTGCTTTTCCTGCCTTCATAAATAATAGAAAAACTTCTGTGTGAGATTACACAGATTATTGTGAAATTAGGGTGAAGTCTCTGTTTAGTGTTCAAAGATACATGAATCAGTTTTGCCACCTGGTGATGAAAAGCTGAATGAGGTGGGACAGGCAGCGTGCACTTCAATTTTTTTTTTTTTTATAGTATGCACTGAAAGTTAATAAGCTACACAGGAATTTTTCAGATGCTTTGTTTTCTAGAAAAAGAATTTTTTTCTCTCTGCTCTTCCTGTACCATTTGATGGGTTTGTAAATAGATATAATTTCTTGCCCTAAGATATATACAATTCTAGAATAGTCTTTATAAAAAATTTCATATATTCATGTAAATAAGCTTTGGAAATTAACAGAAATTGTGAGTTCATCTAGTTTTTTTATTTTTAGGGCCTTTCTGTGGAACAATAAGCAGCAAAAAAAAGAAAAAGATGATGTATCTCACTACAAGAAATGCAGGTATCTCTTAATATTACATGAAAATCAAAGTTCCTTAGGCGTCAAAACTTGCAGATTGTAGCGTATCCAAAGCTAAAGATTTGCAGTAAAATATTTGATTATAAGTTTGATAGATCAGATAGTTTTTATGGTTTAAAAGCAATAGTGACAAGTGCAGACATGGCTGTGCTGAGCACATCATTTGGTGGGTGGAAATCAGAGAAAAACTGGGTGTTAAGGAAAAAAAGGTGAAATGTTTGTTGTCAGTGGGCTGAGGGCATATGATTTTTCGCTTCTGTTCAGTATTGGTGAGGCCACACCTAAGAGTACTGGGCACCTCCCCAGAGCAGGAGAGATGTGGACATACAAAGGTGTTGAAGGGACTGGAGCATCTCACCCATGAGAAAAAGTTGAGACTGCTGGGAATGTTCAATCTGGAGAAGAGGAGACTCAGGGCAGGTTTCACCAATGTGTACAAATAGCTGAAAGGAGGGTGCAAACAGGATGGAGCTGGGTGGGCCTTTTGCAGAGTAGCCCAGTGACAGGGCAAGAGCCAACAGGCTCTGAACATCAGAAAACACCTTTTCCACTGTGAGGGTGACTGAGCACTGGCACAGGTTGTCCACAGAGGTTGTGGAGTTGTTCTCCTTGGAGATATTCAACAAGTGTCTGAATGTGGTCCTGGGCATTGGGGTGCACCAGATGCCTTCCAGAGTTACCTTCCAACCTCAACCATCCCTTGATTCTAAGTTCACTAATTGTTAGTCACAGTTTTCCCCTTCTGATCAAACACAGACTTTCTCCTTGGAAGTAAAAGAGAGAACCTGACCTTATGCTGTCCATGGAGGAGTAATTATTTTATTACCAAACCATCTTAAAGCTAGAAGTCTTATATCTGCCCTATTACTGCCCTCTGAGTTCTGTTTATATTCACATGGGGTCTCTTGAAAAATAGCAGGACTACTTAATTTTTTTTTCTTCAGCCCTGAGTGTGTATTAAAGTTTTTTGTACATTTCTCAATGTAGAATTTGATCGCCATGAAATCCAGATATATGAGGAAGTAGCCAAAATGCCTCCTTTTCAGAGGAAAACCCTGGTGTTGATTGGAGCACAAGGAGTGGGGCGAAGGAGTTTGAAGAACAGGTTTATTGTGCTGAATCCTACTAGATTTGGAACTACAGTGCCATGTAAGTTAACAGCATTCCTACTGTAATATCATACTTTGATTAACTGGAAAGTATGTGATGTTTATCCTAGTGATTCAATGTAGGAGTGATTTTGTCAGAGCATAAAAACTGTATAGAGTGGGAAAACAAAAGGCTCTTCTTGTTTTCAGAAAACTGAGCTAACATATGACCATGAAAACATTTGTAACTAGCACTTAAATGTTACTGATGCTGCAGAAAACCAGTTTTTGTCTGTGCAGTATTTCAGTCTGGATTTCCTCAGTGTCAGTCACCATCCATTACTGAGGTGATTCTGTAAGTTCCCAGTAGCCTTCTGTAAAGAAGTGGAGTTTCTCAGATCTGCCTTTTAGTTTTCCACCTGTGGACTAGGCATTATAAATTGTTGCTTCAGTTTAGAAATGTAGAGAAAAGCAGTAAACTTTCAATAAAACTGAAGAAAGTGTTTGTGATCTCCAGGATTTGTATAACTGTCCAATATTTTAATATATCTAGCCTTAAGCACATGATCTTTCATTTTTTTCCCTATAAATAGCAGAAAAAAAATCTTCTTTTACCTGGAGCATGTTTTCTTGCCTTTCTTTCAGATACTTTGCTCATTAACCTTTGTTTTTTTAACTCCTCCTTACTGATTGGCTGTTGACCAGAGAAGCCCACTCTAGCTACATTATTATTCTCCTGCCATGTGCTTTTCAGAATTTCAAAAACAGTCTGTTCCTTTCTGTTTCCAGTGGGCAAGAAATAGATCTGATAACAATAGGAGGAGGGACAGGTCTGAAAGATGAATTGTGCAAGATGAGAGAACCAGTCTCTCTCATTTGTTGAATCTCTACCATCAAGACTTGCCAAGGCACTTAGAATTGGTTTGTGGACCTGATAACAAGGTTGACTTCCCAGTGTTACTTTTTAAAAGAAATCTTCTCTTGGCAATTCCATTATTTTATATTGGTGAAATAGTAAGAGGCTTTTTATTGCTTGTAATATTCTTATTGTATTTCAAAAAGCCATCAGAATTAGTTCTCAAAAATGCTGTATAGATGTTTGAATATATGTAAATAATGCAACATAGTTGTTGAACATTCTTCAAAGGCATAAAAGTAAACTTTTCCCAATCTGATAGTCTAATCATGCATATGGAATACCCAGTTTATTGTATATAGAACCTTTTCTCTACTTCAGATTTTAAGTGGGATAATCAGTAAACTTAGTCTTTGATTAGAAGAAAATTCTCTAGGTTATTAATAAACAGGTTTGTGTATGATGTGTTTTGGGAGGTGGGAAATGGGTGGAATTGATCTGCTGCGCTATGGGGAGAAGCATGTTCTTCGTGTTGAGTTATAATCCAGCACATGGTGCTGTGGTGTTTCTTCAGTGTGGATAACTGAACTGTCATGTTCAGTTATCATGAACTGAACTCCTAGCTGTAAAATGTTAAAGTTTACTCTCCAAAATTAATTGCAAAATGATAATATGATTCTTTTTAATGTATTGTATTAACCACTGTAGTTTTAATCTTTCCATAGAATCTCGACTAAAACTAGATGTTCTAGTAATATATTTAATCTTAACAGCTTCAGATGATCATTTTTCCTGGCACTTGTGTTTTCTGTAAGATTGAAGTGGATAGGAATTACTGGAAGGGAAAGATTGCTTTCCACTTGTCTCAACAAGTTGCACCAAGTGATGATAGAAGTATTACCAAAGGAATGCATTGGCTGTTAGGTTTAATATGTTCTAGAGTTCAAATCTAATTAAATATAAATAGCAGTAGGGCAGTAGGACAGCAAAGTCGATAATAATATGATGATATATTTTATTTTACTTTTTTAAAATTTTGTTTCTATTTTTTTTGCTTAATTAATGTCTGTACTACACAGTGTAGCCAATACCCAGGACAGTTGGTAATGATATACTCAAATACTGGCTTTAATCTTTCTACAGAGAATTTACCTTGCTTTAAAAGGGAAGTTGTCCTGGAAAGCAGCATTAGCTGGCCTCCACTAAGATTCTGCTACGGTGGCTGGGCTGCTTCTGATATTTAAGCTAACTTTCTTTATAGCTAGCTCAGGTAATTCTACCCTGAACAACAGGGCAAATACAGACAGCAAAGGTTTTGGGGGAGGGATGGGGCAGATCTTTTTGTGCTCAGCTATTTTCAGAAGTACATTTAGCATTTGATTTCCAAGTCACTTAAATAAATATTTTATTAAGTGAATAATTAAAAAGTTGACATGAATGAGTATTGTATATGGTGTGAAGGAGTAAGACAAAGCAAACAGGCAAATGGGTGGTAAGCAACATATAGGAAACAATATAAATAAAGGGAACAGGAGGGGCTGTGCTCAGTTTTAAAATTTATCTAGAATGATGAATAAACCTGTACCTGGAGCAAATACAACTGTATAACAATGTATATTATAGTCTCCCTAACTTACTAGGCAGTTCAGTCTCATATTTATATTCCAAATATAAAATGAAAACATTAAATTTATATTTTTAATTTTTGTTTAGTTACTTCACGAAAGCCAAGGGATGATGAAAAAGATGGGCAAGCGTACAGATTTGTGTCACGGGCTGAAATGGAGACGGATATTAAAGCTGGCAGATACTTAGAGCATGGAGAATATGAAGGAAATCTTTATGGCACCAAAATTGATTCCATCCTTGAAGTTGTTCAGACAGGAAGGACCTGCATCTTGGATGTAAATCCACAGGTATAAGATTTATAATGCTATTCTAACAAGTGTGAGATCATAATGTTGAAGAGGTGAAGAGAGATGCCTTCAAATTCTTATCTGGTTTCAAGGTTACAATTATCAACTGGATTCTTGTGTTTGTGGCACTTACTTGGAATGGGTTAGAAAGATGGAAAAAACCCAACATAAATTGTGCATGAAAGAGGAGTCTTGCAGAGTAATAAATAATCTTTTTAGTCAAGGAAAGAATGATGCTGAGCATTTCAAAAGGCAGTGTAGGAATTTCCAAAATAGAAATAAGAATCTTCACTTATGTATTGCTGCCCATCAGAACAGATGAGTTTTGTGGTGTCCCTTAAGTAACAGGGAGATGTGGTGAGTTATTTTCAAACTTTGGTGGTTTTTTTTTTTTCGTTTTGCTTCTAGGCTCTCAAAATACTGAGGACTTCAGAATTCATGCCCTATGTGGTGTTTATTGCTGCTCCAGAGTTGGAGACTTTGCGAGCTATGCACAAGGCTGTGGTAGATGCTGGAATTACAACCAAACTTCTCACTGTAAGCAGATCATTTCTTATTTAGTTTTCTTTGAACAGGATGTTCTTAGATTTTTTAAAAATTCTTTACCATTCATTTTAGGTAGAATTTGTTCTGAAACAAATGTCTCTAAGAAAAGTTAGGCAAGACTTGCTGATTATGTAGTAGAAGTTAATCAAATACTATATATAAGGAAGATTGCCTCTTTCTTAAAAATAGACTTCTTACAGAGAAGTGTTGATTACAAAAATTACTTGAAATATGTACTTTGGGAACTGTCACCTTTGATTATTTGTAGCAAATGGTAGGTATTTCATGGTGGCAATTTTTCTTTTATGCAGATGTCTTTCCTTGACTTTCCCGTATCCCTCCCCACCCAAATTTTTGTTCCTGTTGTCTTAATAATATATGTGTGCTTTAAGAATGGAATCTGTAATACTTGGGAAAGATATTGCAGCTTGTGTCAAAAAAGGAAAAAGCAAAAACCTCACTAACCCACAAACCAACAGAAAAAAAACCCCAAAACAAAACACAAAAAACCCCCAAGAATGCAGGTAGTCTTTCTTTTCACTGCTTCAGCAGCATGTGCTGCACTGAGAGTGGCTGACAGCTGCCAGAATAAGAAGTGTTGAACAACTTCCCCTGAAGTTCCTTGGATTTGTCGTATCAGTGAAGTGGCATGTTTCGTTCATTAGATCCTCCCTCCTTTTCTTAGACACTATGTGTAGCAGAGGGAAATAAGACGATTCCTCCAATGCAGCAGAGTATAAATACTCTGTGTGGGCATGAACTTTTCCCAGCTTCAGGAGCAAAGAAAAAAAAGGCAGATTGAGCAGTTCAACTTCCCCAGCAGAGAAAAGCTGTGTTTTGCTGATGGCTCATAATGATAGCAGTGCAGCTTCATAGGAATATCTTGAATAAATGCTGACAGGGCATTTAAAGCTATAAAATTGGCGGGGGGGTGGGCTAGTATTTTCACTAAATGAGTGTATAATTTTTAGTCATGGGTTCTGGTTATTATGCATTCTAGTATCTCTGTGGATGCTCAGTCATCCCTCTTTCCTGCCCCAAACAAACCCTGAATTTTCTGGTGCATATACAAGAAGGCAAGGTTAAAACTGTCCAGACAAGTATAAAAATAATTTCCTGCACTTCCTAATATTTGATTCCCTAAGGGACATCTTTTCCTCTGTATTACTTCTTATGAATAATAAAGAGGGTCATTAAATTTCAAATACGCATCTATGTGTCTTTATGGATTCTGCATCCCATTCCTGCACATGTCTATGGAGTATGATTTACTATTTCATATTCTTGTGCTTCCTGAACAAAATAAAAACAAATGTCATTTAAAGTATTACAGTTTGCTAGTTAGTGGACCTGGCTGTATTATTTCTGGCATCTTAACCCATTCCATTACAAAAAGTCTGGCTCTCGTGGTCATACATTTACTTGTCTCCTTCATTCACTGTGAAAAAAAGGCTGACAAACTTAGTTTTTCATTTTGGTTTTTATATTGACAGCTGTATCAGGACTTGAAAATACTGAAATAAATACTGTAAAGGGGGACAGATCTCATAATTACTTACAAAAATTTGCTGTTGTGCAAAAATTGAGAGGAATTTTTAAAGAATGTAGGACTAGCAAAACACAAAAACGTGCTCAGAGGCACTTTATAAAGGCTTCATAATGTAGGAATATAAATTTCCTGCATATTTTGCAGCTCATGTCAGGACTATAGTAATGTAGCAGTAGTTTACAAATGAGGGAGTGGTGTCAGGTGAGCTAGGCTGAAATGTTGTCTATAAGAGGCCATAAGGTATTCTAGAACTTCATTCTGGTAGCAATTCTTTAATTTCATACTAATATAGAATCTTGGATTTTTGGTGTCTTCTGTGGAAATAAAAGGGCCAGAAATATATTTACAAAACTGATTGACTCAGTCATTCCTAAAGCATTAATTTTATTCTGGTTGGATCATCAGTTGCCCGTACAACGTGATTAAACTGCTCACTGTGCACACCAGCTTAAGTTCACATGCTTCTATCGGTTCTCTTCAAAATTGCAAGATTGGCAAACATTTGCTTGCCATATTTAACATTATTGACACCGCTCAGAACTTTTTCAGCCCTTTCAATGTATTTTAGCTCAATTTCTGTGTGAATTTACTATAAATGAAAACTTTACATACTTTTAAAATATATGTGGTATAGCTTTAAATAGTCAGTTGCAGTATGTACTGAAGGGATCTTCTTCTGCATCTATAAGGATTTGCCAGGTCTTATCTTTAAATCTTTAGTAAGATTTAGATTCACTAATCGTTAAAAATCTCTTGCACAGGATACTGATCTGAAAAAAACAGTGGATGAGAGTGCCCGAATCCAGCGAGCCTACAACCACTACTTTGACCTGACCATTGTAAATGACAACCTGGACAAAGCCTTTGAGAAGCTGCAGACAGCCATCGAGAGACTGAGGCTGGAGCCCCAGTGGGTTCCCATCAGCTGGGTCTACTGAGCTGGTCCAACAGCAGCTTAAGTAACAAATAAAGTCAACAGCAGCAAATGTGATGTGTAGATACTGATGATAACCTACAGCACCTGTGCATTTTTACTCTGTGTATATTCAAAAGTACACTGTTCTGAATTTTTATAAAAATGTTGAAGAGAAAGTGTACTTAAATATGTAATTTATTTTAATTTTTCTAACTTTTTACAGATAACCTTTCTATTCATATCACATGAAGGAAATGCGTTTAAGCATTTTTCTATGTTTTGATTTAGTATCTTTGCCTTTTTCATCTAAGAAACTTTCATTCACTTCAACATTTACATCTTGGTCTTACATTTTCACTGTGATTAAAAAAAGGATACTTGAAACAATTTTTGTAAAATTTGTTAATGTCAATGTTTAACTGATAAAAAGTCTATAGCTCTTATTAGGAAAGAACACTAATTTCTTTGAGTTTTTTTTCTTCTTTAAAAAATAATAATTTCTTGGAAGCAGAATTTTAAATATTAAAAGCAGTAACAAAAACACAGGTCCATTGCTCCAGCTGCTTTCAGCTTAATGTTGGTGCATTCCTGATGTTTCAGAAGTTCTTGATATCTCTTGATTTGGATAACTTTTGTGTAGATTCCCTTATATCTGTCTCCTAAAATAACATAGAGCAATACCTTGCAAGCTGCTTATTATGCTTTCTTGGGAGCCAACCTGTTAGCCCATTACAGTTGAGGTACTGACATTAGAAAGTCATACGCAAGGTAATTCAGTGCAATTTGAATAATGGTGAAGTAGCTTGAGAGAGAACCTGATAATGTGGAGCCTTGTAGGTGACACTTAATGTTTAGGACTATTTATTCACACTTGTGAAAACACATTGCTTAAAAAAGGAAAAAAAAAGCATTTTCTTTTCTTAGGACATTGTTCTCTATTTGTATAGTGATCTGTGGCTTCATTTCCTGTGATGTCTAGCTGGGTTCTAAATTATCTTTTAAATATTTGTGTGTGATCAACTGCTGTATTTTGAGTGTTGTGTAATGGCATTTCTGTGCTTTTTCTTACATTGTTTTAAATTGCATTTTTCATTAGCTTGTGAATGGGAAACTTCCTGCTAAAAAGCAATGTTGTTTATAGGTTTTTTCATTTACAGTGTATTTCCTTTTTAGTGACAATTCTCCCCTCAGTACACTCATTGATATAATTTGTATTAGGTTAGGTTCAGGTTCATTGATCAAAACTTAAGCTGATGTAAATTTCTGCTTAATGAGAACAGAAGGAAAATACAGCTTGTTGCTCGGATGAGCTCTTTTTGTGACCATGTTTTATATGACCCTGTCAGCTGTTGTATATAGTCACATTCACCATCACATACCAGGTTAGGTGTCTAAACTGAAGTCATCTGTTTAATTCCTCTTCCATCTGGTCACAGGCACCTGGCTTCTGGATTCCTTTTCAACACCAAAATGTGACCCGGAATGCTATCAAAAGGCATCTTCCTCAGAACTATTTCTGGAGGAAGACAGGCTTAAACACTGTAAAACAGCATTGCTTCCTCTGGCTCTCAAAAGACTTTTATGTGCACAAGGAAAAGAAAAAAATGAGTGGATGCAGTAGAGGAAAACAGTTTGAAAAAAACCTTAAAACACCCATATACAACAGATGGTTTTTACACAGGCTGTAAAGTTGGTTGTTGTGGGGTAAGAGGGACAGAGGAGACTTGAAATCCCAGTGTGTGTGGAAAATGTGAGTTAAACTTGTGTGTAGCACAGGAGATCTTCTTGGCTCTTAATACTGAGATTTCAAAATGTCTTTCAGAGGGAATATGAAATTCTCTAAGGAAAATTTGAACCATTGCTTTTTTTATTGTTATGCTTTCCAGGATGTGTTTTCTCTGGTTTTGTTTAAGTTTGGCAGAGCTCTCAATTGTGGTACCATCACGGGACTTGTAGTTGTCTTTCCCAGGAGACACGTTCTGTGATCCTATTGCTCAGAGGCTGCTTTGAGATGTGGATGGGGTGTTGTGTGTAGCAGCAAATGATAGCTGGGCTGTTGCTTGGCTGTTTCAGTGGTTTGCTTTTGGCACTCTGTGCTGAACATGACTGAACTGTGTTTGTGTACTGTGTCATGGGAGACCTCCTTATGCTGTAAATAAGATGTGCTGTCTGGACAGATAAGATGCCTTTTCATTATGAGTTAGAAATATACCCTTACTTCTGATGCCAAAAGTGGGCTTTCCCAATGAATGGCATGAGAAGATTCTTCAGTTTACACACCCCAGTACTTCATATTGCAAACATCACTTATTTTCATCTTTTTTCTGTAAATTTACTGAACCAAACTCATGAAACACAGCCACCAAGATTTAGTCAGGTTCTCTCTGCTCATTCTGTTTCCATCCCAGGGAGAATACTGTCAAGAGAGTCTCCCTAGAAACAATCTCCAGAATAGTCACGTATTTGCTAAAGCCTAAAGCTTTAATGTTTGCTACAGGTTCACACTGTGGGTTTAAATCAGGAGGTGGAGCGTTGTGGCAGAGCTTTGGGGGGTGGTGGTGGTGGTGGTGGTGGTGTAGATGGCAGTGAGCAATTCTGCAGTGCTGTTCTGAAGCAGTAAGAGAAGGTGACTTGCTTGGGTTGGCACAAAGATCATGTGGAAGTATCTGCAGGTCTGATTTGGTTGTCTGTCTGCCAGGTTGAGGGGGGAAAACAACCCAAACCCAAACACCACACCCCTTGCATCTGTTTGTTAAATCTTGAGTGTTCCCATTGGATTGTTTAATGGTGAGAGGGGGAGAGACATTGCTTTGTTTTCTTTGTGGTAGTTTTGGGTTTTGGCACAGAAGATTTTCATCAGATACTCTGCTTAGTTTGTCCCCACCTGGTAGAATGTCTGGAATAACAGTTACTATTTTTTAAAAAGAATGTTCTTGGAGGTTCTTGAAATGCTGGTGTTGTTTCAGTCACATCCACAGCAGCAACGGTCCCTACCTGCCAGGGTGTGCTGCATCAGCTGTTGGACAGGGGCCTGTACATTGTGCAATTAGGGGAGAAGACACCATGAAAGGCTCATTTTGAGCAAGTGAAAACATTTTATAAAACTCCTGTTTGGAGTATTTTGGAGGAGTTAAAATAACTGGGATTTCACGTTATCTCATTCTGTACTAAACATTCATTTTCCAGATACTAACAGGAAAACTTTACATTGACTGCTAAAGAGTACAATAGGTGTGTCTGAGCGAGGTGAAGATGCTGCTAAATGTTTAAGATGTGTGGTATGTATCACAAGATAAATATTTAAGTAGTTTAGAAAAGTAAATTAACAAATAGTTGTCTGTGTATATGTATGTGGATGGTAAAACAAAAATTGCTCATGTTGGTTATCACATTACTAAGCTACCACGACTTAATCCAGAAATGTTACCTGCATGTGAGACTTTAGAACTGGTACACTTCTCTACCTGGTTTATTGTGTTTACTAATGTATATTTTTCTAAATATACAGATATTTCAATCTACAAAAAAAAAATCTATATTTATCTGTAATTTCTATCTGTTTTGGACAGTGCATGAGGTGCTGTAAAATTCTGTACATATAGAGACATATAGAAGAAACACTGTAGTTGCCCTGTGAATGAAAAGTTATACATAGAAGTACAGTCAGTATGCCAAGACCTGTAAGTTATTTCCCTGAATTCACCAAAAATTCACTTAAGCGCGCACCAATCTCAACTCTCCTGTAAATACTGTGGTGCATTGTGTACCCACCCAGGTGATGACCTTGCTGTCTCTGTGTTATAGCAGGTCTGCTTTAGTTCTGCATCATGTGAAAAGATGCAGTCCAAGTTTAGTGGGATAATTATAATGGAATACATCATCTTACATAGATTTATAAAGGTCTTTCAAAATGTTCTGCAAACCTTTGCAACGAAAGTGAACATGGAGCAGAATCACAGATCTTTGTAGGCAAGGAAAATCAAGTTCATTACCAACACAGTATCTGTGACTTGTGCCATGTTCTTGGCTCAGGGCAGCTCTGTGTACTTAGTTGTACAAAAGCTTTGTGGAGCAGGATGGCAGATCAGCTCATGGCTTTTGAATTTGTGTTTTTATAAACTGTAACATCTTGGCTGAGCTCAAATTGTGACATTTTTTCCCTCATCCTCTCTACTCACTACATCTTCTAAAATCATACCTAAGTGACTTGCTTACAAATTGCCTGCAGCTCAGTACTCAAGGAAGTCACCTGGGTTTGGTTTTGTTTTTTAAAGAGGGTTATTCAGTTAAGAAATAGAAAACTTCTTTCTCTTTGAAATACGAAAATCCCTGGCTAAGTAACCCCTTGAGCCCAGTTGGCCTCTGCTATGCTCAAGGACCAGTGGAGAGTGATAAAGCAGAGCACTCCAGAGATCAGGAACTGGGTTCTTACATGTGAACCAGTATTGTGAGCATAAACTCCCTTCACCTATCCCATGGTTTCCCATCCAAGCTTCCTGTAGGTTGCTTCTCCGCTCACACTGATCCTTGAGGCCGTGTCCCAGTGCATGGACAGTGCCTCCTGCAGCAGCTGCCCTGCTGCCCATTGTGCCCCTGGGTGCAGCTCTCAGATAACCAACAGCTGGGGCTCTGGTGCATGTCGTGCACATCCGTAAAGGCTGTTTGCTTCATGTGGGGTTCTCTGCCTCACCCAGATTCCAAAGAGTTCAAGTACCACATGGTTATTGCCAAACTTCATGATGCTACTTTTGCAGAAGTGAGATCATTCTATTGGTGTCTGTGTGGTGGGTACTGGATCAAAGACTCGTAGTCTGCTGGGCCTCTTGCCTTAAATACCCCTCAGCTCCCAGCACCCTCCTCTCCCTGCAATAAAAACCTCTCCTGGGCCACTGAAAGGGTTTGTATCCTTAAGGGTACTTTAATTTACTTTCTCTGGTGGACTGTTGTGACTGACAGTGCTGAAGTCCTGGCCCTTCTTTTTTTTTCCCTGGATTTCTTTTTTGGCCTGTACTTCTTAGTTTTCACATATGTTTAACAGACTTGCTGATGGGAATTGTCTGGGATTCTCAACTTGTGTCTTATAGAGGAAATAGTAGTTAACAAGAACATCAGTATTTAGGAATTCTATAACTTACTGGTTTTAGGCCCAAGACAGATCCTAAAAATAAAAATAGAAAACACTTGTTTGTAAAATACGAGTTTTGGTTATTTTTACAAGCAGCTTTAGCTTCTAACCATATTAAAGGTGTGCTTGTGCCCACACACACAAATACCTATATATATAAAAAACCTTGGGGTAAATGCCGCAAACAATTCAGGCAGTGTCTACTAAATTACCTGAATTCTCTGCAGTGGGATACTATTCCACGGTTACGTTGTCAGCTGCTGAATTCTCAGTTAATTTGCTGGTACTGCAGCTGGGATTTACAGGCCTAAAAACAAATCCCAGCTTGGTGAAGGCTTTTATGTAGCTTTACCTACAAATGGAATTTATTCAGCAGGGGTTCAGCAATATTTATATTTTATAGAATAAACAACACCTGAAGTAAATGAATTTTTTTCTTGGTATTTGGAACTGTTTCTTATGCTCATTGGGTATGGAGTTCCTTTTGCTGCTAGGACAGTGGTCAGGTAACAGAGTTAAAGTAGTCCTGGAAACATTTTCTCCCATTTAGCCTTTTCCTTTTTATGTCACTAGCTCCATGCTAATGCTTTTCCATGCAATTTTGGTTGTTCCCATGGCCGAGCCAACTGTTGGTTACTCCACAAGCAGCCAACATTTACCTGAATACAGCAGAGCCTCTTCCAAAAACCCAATCTCTCTTGTTACCTAAACTCTCACATGATCCATAGCATAAAGGAAATGAACAGTGCTGCTTCGTACAGGCAAAAAAAGGTTTTGACTGATTTTTGTTGGTTTAGGTCTTGTACACAATTATGTGTGGTGGTAACTGTTGAAATAAATTGTTTCCCCCTAGGAAAAAGCATGTTGAGCATCCCTTCCCCACCCCCCCATATGTTGCCCATGTGTAACATTTGTGCACTGTGGTGTAGGGGGGGGAACTCCTTCAGTGGGGTTTAAAACAAGACAGTTTGCTGCTCTCTGACCCCACACTGGGCTAAGAACTGTAGGATCTTGGTTGTGTTTGGGTTTAAATATGTATTAGAATTCAGTCACGAGGTGTTTCCTTACCTTGCTTCTTCTCACAACTGGTTTTGCCAGTTGGAAGCTCTCATGGTTTTCTGTTTCGTGTTTTATTATTTCTACAGTATATTAAATTAACCTGGATTTGAATTTGTAAAACTTTCAAAACTGCTTTCCTGTAAAAAATAGTTTCTTTAGCTGAAAACTTCCTACAAGAAAAATCTTAACCATTAGCTGAATTTTTTAATATAAACCTGGAAGTTATTTAGTACCTAATTGTTTGAATACAGTACTGTAGAGCAGGCCTAGGATATGGGACTTGGTAGCATTGTGACTTCATGCTGATAAAGTCAGCTACTATGTGGGATGTTTTTAAATTGTGACTTGTTTTCTAAGACCCCCCCCGCCTTGTCTTTTTCACAGCTAATATTTTCACAATAAACACAGCCAAACATAAAAATGTTAATGTACAAATGATGAAATTCTGTTAATTCCCAACAAAATATTTTTGTATATAATAAAGATTTAATATTGAAAAAATGTAATTGGCTTTTTCTCTGATGTTTTTTTAGGTCATAGTCTGCATTTGAGCCACATAATGTATCAGAAACCAGTTTTTGAATCTGCCTTTTATATTTGGATTTTGGTGCTCCACCTACATAAAAGCAGCTTTTCAGTTAGTCTTGTTTATCCCCATGTTCATGAACGTGCCAAATCCCCATTCCACACACAGGGAGACCTTGGGGACTCTTCAGCCATTCTGGGAATGTTGCCATTGCTGAATCTGGGCACCTGATTTTCTGAGCACTGCAGCACAAAGGGAATCAATCTCCTGGGCCCACACTGGAATGGGCCAGCGGACAAAGCCCAGGGGACTGGGACTGAGCAGCTGGAAGGAGGTAAGTGCTGGGGACTGGCAGCAAGGCAGAGCCTGCTGGCCTCTGCAGGTAGCACGTGCTCCTTGAAAGGCTGCTGATCTCCTCCTGCATTACAAAGGTATGGATTCTCCAACCTTCCTCCTGGGGAAGGCAAAGGGAAAGCAGTACTTTGAGGAGGTTAAGACAGGGTGTGACATCAAACCTTTCATGAGACAAGCTTCAGCCTCCTCTGAAGCACCCTATGGGTCTTTCATCAAATCCTTTGCTAGGGAAGACCACATCTTGAAAAAGCATTTTCCATGTGAGGTCAGCCTGGAGTCACTTGTTTTTCAGAGATGTAGTCCCCAAAAGAAAAACAATGGAAATTACATGTATAAGTTACTCTATTGTTTTGACATAGCATTTAATAGAAGGTTTTTGTAAATTCTTTACAGAGGCAACTTTTAGTAGTGATAGGCAAAAGACAACTGTCCCACTTACACACTGCTCCCAGAAGCAGAGTTCCATGCTTCCAGCTCCTAAAGGATCTTTCATTCTACACCAGCACAAAGTTCAGGCAACATCATCAGCTTCACTGAACAGATGAGATGCAGAAACGCCCACATCCCAGTGTGCAGAGCTATCCTGAGGTCTCAGGGAGTGGAAAGGCACCATGGTGCTTTTCTGCAAAGTCCATGTCCTCAAGGAAAGCTGAACTGATGTGACTTTTTAAAGGCTTCTTAGACAATCTGCTCAAGGCCATGTGGGAATAGAGCAGGAAACTGAGCAGAACTCCTACCCACCAGCTATGCTGCAGGGCCTGTTTACTGATCACCCCCACACAGGTGCCTGCTTGTTTGTCTCTCAGCCATCTCACGATCTCATCTGTAAGCACTGATACTCCACCTACTTGGAACATCTTCCCAAGCCCACATTTACAGTGATCTCTGATGCATTTCTGTTCCATCCACGATTATAAAAAATTATGATGAAAAAACAGGCAAAATAGTTCAAGCACACAGTGCTTTACTAATACTTTTCTGTTAGTCAAAGAAACAAGCAAAATATCTGCACTGAAAATGTCATACGGGTAAAATGATCATTTCTGTGGTGTGTAGCAGGGACCCTTCATATGTACACACCAGAAGACTTTGCCATGCCAAAGTTCAGAATGCAGTTTGAACAGCTGAAACTTGCTAACATGAGTAAAACATAGCAGAAAACAAATGCTGTACAGAGGTATAAATCCCTAAAGTGGGTCTTGGTGGTTGAAAAAGAGGCTTTGTTATTTCCTGCAGTGTGCAGTTCATATCCGTAAAAGTCAAACAATAATTAATAAGAGTATCTAATCAAGTACCTTTTTAAGAGCCCTTCATTGCACTTGCTCCAGAGTGAAGACATTCTGCACACCCAGGCTTAAGGAGAAAAACAGTTGCTGCATTGCAGAACCCTGGGTTTCCAGGGCCTGCCTGCTTTCTTGCTTACAAAATGCAGTTTGTACTTTGCAGTTTTCTCCCATGCATATTAATGCAAGCAATCTGGCTTTCACTGCCCTGCAGATCTGACACCTACCAGAGCAGCTATGTTCAGTTTCTCTCCCATGGTTCTCTTTTTTAATTTCTCCCCTTCATCCCTTATTTATGTATTTTCCACTGAAACTGCAGAGTCCCCATGTCACCCTAATTCCTGGCTGTGCTGCCCTAAGTACCAATGGAATAACTCTACTGCTGATCCCAAACACACCAAAATTACAGAGCTACAAAAGAAGCAACAGGCTACAGCAAAAACTGGATACTCA
This sequence comes from Vidua macroura, assembly GCF_024509145.1. Taxonomy (NCBI): domain Eukaryota; kingdom Metazoa; phylum Chordata; class Aves; order Passeriformes; family Viduidae; genus Vidua; species Vidua macroura. The sequence goes on from NC_071571.1 coordinate 32,549,295, forward strand.
GTACAGCCCCTATACATTCCCACCTAAAGCATGAAATCCATACAGTGCAACATAAAGAACAAGTGGGAAGAATCTTGGTTCTTTCATAGTTACAGCTTTTACAGAAGACTCTGTCATTTCCAGATTAATGTTTGATGAAGCAAACAGCCTTTGTATGACCTCAAATCTTCCTCTGTCAGCGAGAGTGGCCACTAAAGGACTGCTCAGCGCCACAGTGCCATCAGCTGAAGCGACGTTAGGCTGTATTCATGAGAGAGAGCAAAAGACAGAGACATTAAAACATTTTCCAGGCACTGCTGTTCCTGCCATTGCACAGCTCAGTTTCATATAAAACCACTGGAGAGCTGACAAGGCAGCAGCAAAAGGTCAGGATTCCCTTTGCTATTAGCCCTGACAAGTAGGAAGTACTGATCCAGAACCAAAGCTCTATGGCATGCTTTAAGGGGAAATATCCCTCCTACTGTGTCATTCCCTGAGTTCAACTTCTCTCACTGCACTTCACACTCACTTATCACTCTGAACAAACAGAACAACTCCCTTTGCTGCTACATATTTAAAGGATTTTACTATTGTTTTTCTAAGTGACTTTAAAAAGCTTAGAAAAATCAGAGTATCATAGAATGTTTTGGGTTGGAAGAGACCTTAAAAGATCATTCAGTTCCAATCCTCTTGCCATAGGCAAGGACACTTTTCACTAGACCAGGATATTCAAAGCCCCATCCAACCTGGCCTTGAACACTTCCAGGGCTGGGGCAACCACAACTTCTCTTGGCAACCTCACCAGAGGTTCCAGTGCCTCACCACTTTCATAGTAAAGAGTTTCTTCCCATCTAAACCTACCCTCCTTCAGTCTGAATCCAGTCCTTCTTGTCCTGTCACTACATGCTCTTGTAAAAAGTCTCTCTTCACCTTTTTCTAAGTTTCCTTCAGGTACTGGGAGGCTACAATTAGGTCACCCCAAAGCATTCTCTTCTCCAGGCTAAACAAATCCAATTCTCTTATTCTTTCCTCACAGGAGAGGTGCTCCATTACTCTAATGCCCTGCACCATTCCTTCAGCAGTTACAACAAATGGCCTCAGAGTTTTGGGACTTCAGGGTTTGCCAAGACTCAAGCACTGTTGCTATCAAAGCGAAATTTCTGTTTCCCAAGGAGAAGTGATTACTGTTACTGAGACTTTAAAACAGTGAGACTATTAGAAATATAAAACCGGAGCTTAAGTCACAATTTTCTTTTGTTCCCAAGCTGTGAAAACTCCCAAATACAGCAATGTTCATAAGTTAGATATCCACATGCAGTAAATTACATGCTGCATTTGCCATGTCAGATTCTGACCTTGGCTAAGCACTGCCTACAGCTGAAATTCCCACTGCAGCTTGCCATCTCCTCCTTTATTGTGGAGAAATATGGCTGAGGACACAGGCACTTTTGCTGCTGTGCCCACGAGCACATCTCATCTTCATTACTCACCAAACAACACAAGGCTGGAACAACCTGAAGATCACAGCAGGCACGCAGCAGGACAAGGGTGTCATCAGGCAGCTCTGTGGAGGACACATTCACAGGCAAAGGTCATTTCCAGTGAACCCTGCACCAGGCTGGCTGCTGGAACAGGAGCTTTATCAGGGAGCTAACAGGTCCTCCTCAGCTGGATGTTTGGAAGAGGCTGATCCAGCCCCTTCCTGCTGGCGCAACAGAATGGGATGGGTGGAGGGTCTGACTATCTCTGTCCTTGAGAAAAGGCATTTGTAGAAAAGGGGGTTTCGTCCCTGTCACCTTGCCTCCTCCCTAAGTATCTCCTCAGTGTTTAACTCTGAGTCTGCAGGCTGGATGAATGACTCAGGCCTTGAATAAACCAAGAACCTATGGTCCCAAAATCCATATGTGACGCTAACTTCTGCAAAGCACAATTTGAGAGGAATGGCATAGCTGAGACTGCCTCGATGCTGGGAGATGGACTAACTGATCCCTGTGGTGCTCTTCGACTCTTATAACAAAACGGTTGTAAATCCTACCACAAGCAACAAGCATAAAACAGCTTTTGAAACTAGATCCAGCTACACTTATATCTGGACTTTAGCAGCAGACACTATGTCCAAAGTCAGGTAATAATGCAACACACTCAATTAACTGTGCCCTGCTGTTAATGGCATCTGACAATTGATACCACATCAGCAGGTTTCTGTTTGCTATTTCTTTTCTCTCTCCACAAATGAGTTAAGCTCTCCCATCTGGGTCCTGTGTATATATGGATGCACACTGACATTCTGCTGCACAGTGATTTACACACCAATTTACACTGGACTTCCCTTCATTATCGTAATGTCAGGGAATTCTTTATATACAAGAGAGAAGAGAAAAATTCAGGGAAGTCTGTCTTGGACTTTGCAGGTAACTTTTAATTAACACTGTGGTGCCAACTAGATTGTGAGGATGGCATTTGTTTGACATTTATGTTTAATCTCCTGTTTCAGCAGCAGCAACACAACCCTCTAATTGCAGTGTCTCTGTGTTAAACTCATTTTTGCTAAATTTAGTTTGCACTTGAACAATATACACTGTTACACAGGAGACAACACCTAATTTGTAATTCTCGGCATTTAGGCAAGAAGGAGTCTGGCATGCAATAAGTACAGAAATTAGCTTGCCAAACTGCAAATGCTCACACTCAGCAGAAGCAAAGTTGAGCAGTCTTGGGGGAATGTGTAATTTACACACAAAATCTGTCAGTGATTGAGGGCTGAATTTAATTCACAGCCAGAAATGCTAAGCATAGTATACCAAACTCATAAAAAGGGAACAGAACAATTTATGTTCATGCAACTCACCAACTGCTCAAAGAAAGCCATAAAAGCTTTAACATGGAGGGAGCTTCTAAAAGGAAAATAAAATTTTTAAAAGGGCTTTTCACAACATACCAGATATAGCACTGATAAGAAGGTGAGCAGCTGAGAAAAGTTCTTCATCCTGAGGCTGATATTTCTGCAACAACAGCTCACTCTTTAAACTGCACCCTAAGAGCTGCAAGAAGTCAAGGAGGTCTCTTTGTTGTTCAAGTTTTAACTCCTCCAGATCTGGCTTGTCTCCTGTGCAGATATCATCGAACTGAAAGCAAAAGAATAAGCAAAACTTATTGAAAAGAGAAAAATTCAAGCAAAAGAGAATGCTAGTACTATTCTGGAATTACTTTTAGGAAGCAATCCAAAGGTTCTTCATCTTACCATGTCCCCCAGGGCAGTCACCATTTCTTCATGCAGCAAGAGTTCACAAAGGGTTTTATATAAAGCTCTTTGCTTGTCTTCCGGAAGCTTCACAAAGGGCTGGAACTGGATCTTCAACCGTGACAGATCTTTCCCAAGAAAGGAGTGGAAAATAAAACTAAGTATTTCTACACAAATGCCAGTAAAAACAGATAACATTTTGCTTTATGTTTCACAAGCTCATTTATCACCACACCTTGACATACTGATTTCCACCAGCACGAGTTATAATGGAAGGTTTGAACATATCTGATTGTATTTCCTAAGGAGCCAATAAAACCTTAATGCAAATATTAAGAAAGAAGAACAGCTACCAAGAATCAACATTTTGGCATACAGTATTTCTAATATTTTGAAATTCAATACTTTAATGTTAACCAACTAAGTACATCTTAAATCTCCCACTTCGAAGTTTATCTCCAGAGAATGGCAGAATGAAGAGTACTCATTAAGTACAAGGGAGTGCTCTGCATTTTCTCACAATTCAACTATGATACTGAAATTAAATATTCTGTGACATAAAATTACCATGTTGCTAAAAAAAATGAAACTTTCAAATCAATAATGCCAACTGGAAGGTTGGAATGTTTTGGTTTTTTTCCACATTCCAAAAATGTGGGCATACAAGTGTTCTCAAATTTGTTTAAAAGAAATTTTCCTTCATGTCATACCAGTCAAGAAACATGCTCTGTTTAAAGATGTCCTTTATAACTAAAAAATTACTTCACTGGGGAAAAAAAAAAAGCCCAGCCACAGGCAAGTATTCTATCTGATGCAATGGTATGAATTTGTCTACACAAATAACAGAAAATGAAATGTACTTCCAAATTCTTTAGTAAAAACAATTTTTTTAGCTTTTTCAGTTTCCAAGAGACAGAGGAGGTTAAATTATTTAAAGAAATCTCTGAGCCATTTAAGCAAGAAAAGCAAATAGGTATGTCTAACTAAAACAAAAAATAGAACAGTGGCATACCATTCTTTCACAACTGTTTTTTACACATTGTTTATTGAATAACCATTAATCAGGAGTGAACCTTAGAGCCAAGAGGGTGGCAGTCATCATGAGAACCAGCTGTTAGAACCCCACCAAGAACTGAGAAAAAGCGCAGTGCGTTTTGAGGCCTTGACTGGTTTTCCCTTTTTTCATTCCACCAGTAACACTCCCGCCTCTTCTTTCCACATTCCTACAATACCTGGGCCATTATACCAATTTGCAAATCTCCATTTAAACCACATTTTTATTTTCTCAGTTACAAAGCTTCTCAGAAAATCATGAAGCTAAGTGAAGGCAAGGGAGATGTCTACTTCTGAGACTTAACCTGTAACTGAGAAGCTTTACTGAGAGTATTTTTCAAATAATGAGAAACTATTTTCAGTGACCCTTTCTGAATGAAGCATGTATCATCACTAAACTTGCAGAGGTTATCTGGAATGTAAAAGAGCAGTTTGTAAAATGATATTTATGACAGATGGATTCAAAATTTTCACAGAAACAGTCCACTGCATACACTTATCGCAAACTGATTTTTTATATTCTTTCAGTGCATTCCCCTAAGAGTTCCTGATAAGAGCTATTAAAATGAACTAACAAGATTTCTTACTTACTATTGTACCAGATTATTTCTGCCTATCAGGTTACTTAATGCACTGTAATCTAATCATGCAAAGCATTTCTGGTAATACCTTGTTTCAATATACTTATAGAAGCATCACTGGGAACGAGGTTTTTAGCCCCAGAGTACATCTCGTTATCAACAGCATCTGGCTGATAGAGGAACGAAGCATCTCTGAATTGAACTGAATGGGGATAAGCTGAGCCTTCTGTACTTTCTTTTTCAAAACCTCCTTGCTGTTCATCTAGCAGACAGAACTCTGTAATTAGAAATTCAATCAATCAAAAACAATAATTAATAAAATACACAAGCAATTACTGAATGAGATGATAGCTTTTATTTTCTAGTGTTCTCGCATGTCATTTCTCCTTGTCTTGTCTCTTCCAGACAGAGAGAATGTCAGCAGTTGCTGTGCATGTGAATTATTGAGCATTCCTGCAGCCCTGATGTTTGGTACAGTGTGTACAGACAAGACCTGTGGTGCAGCTGCCTTCTACAGAACATGACACCAGCTCCTGTGAACTAAATTAACGTAGACAGAAAATAACATGAAAACTTCCCGGTGACACTGTAAGCCAAAATGCTGCAGACAGAAGATGCAGGTAGGAATTCTTGATGTTTTCACAGAATCACAGAATATGCTGAGCTGGAAGGAGCCCTCAAGGATCATCACATCCAACTCCTGGCCCGGCAGAGCACCATCCCCAAGAATCACACCATGTGCTTCAGAGTGTTGTCCAAATGCTTCTTGAACTCTGTCAGGCTGGTGCTGTGACCACTTCCCTGGGGAGCCTGTTCCAGTGCCCAAACACCCTCTGGGTGAAGAACCTTTTCCTGATGTCCAGCCTCAATCTCCTCTGACACAGCTTTGGGCCATTCCTTGTTGCTGGTCACCACAGAGAAGAGATCAGCATCTGCCCCCCAATTCCCTTCACAAGGAAGTTGTAACTGCAGTGGGTCTCCCCTCAGTCTCCTCTTGCACAGGCTGAACAGACAAAGTACCTTCAGCTGTTCCTCACACGGCTTCCCCTTAAGGCCATTCAACATCTTTGTTGCCCTCCTTTGTGTACTCTCTAAGAGTTTTCTTATATTGTGGTACTCAGAGCTGCAGACAGAACTTTAGGTGACGTAATTGCAGTTCAGAGCAGAGCAGGACAATCCCCTCCCTTGCCTGGCTGGTGATGCTGTGCCTGACTTTGCCCAGGACAGGGTTGGCCCTCCTGGCTGCCAGGGTGCTGCCGAGTCACGTTCAACTTGCCATTGCCCAGGACCCCCAGGTCCCTTCCCATGACACTGCTCTCCAGCCTCTCATTCCCCAGTCTGTACGTTTTCTACCCTCTAGGAGACATGCTGTAATGCAGGCAACGGGATCCATTCATGAAGGAGACACATGGAAGTACTCTCTGAGATTTGTAAGAACTCTTGAGAGTCCTTCGTAGAGCTTCTGTTGGTCATGGCACTGAAAGACTCCAGTTTCTCAGCCAAGCCTCAGGTCCATTCTCAAGTCCTCCAGGTAGTGGACAACAGGGGACTTCTGAGAGTCTCTAAAGGACATCACCCAGGATGTTTCCTAACAGAATCACTCTGCAATAACTGTCTCTCCAGCAACATCACAGAGGAAATAACATGCCCTGGCTGGATTACCCTTTCTGCCTCATCTTTGTGACAAGCACTGGCCAAACTCACCCGAACAGGACTGTCCTTGTCCTGCCATCCCAGTGCTCCCAGACGGATGAAGTTAAGGGCTTCCTGGAAGGTACAGGGAGCCTTTGTAAGAGTTAAGCTGAGAAATCTGGAGTATCAAATTCTGTGCTCATGTGTCCAACACTGTGCCCTGAAGATGCAGAATGCACTCAAAGTTCTATGCAGATTCTGATCATCTTTCATTGACTCAAATGCAAGATTTGAACCCATGGCACTGTACCCATGGCACTCTGCAGCGGGACTCAGGAGAACACAAGCAGGCTAACAAGAGAAATTTTAAAGTAATACCTGACAGCAAAGGGAAAAAACATAACTAATCAAGCACAGTGCTCAGATGTACCAGGAACAAAACCTAAATATAACCTTTCTGCAGTTGTAAGAGTCTGTCTTACTAAATTAACGACATTCAAAGCAGATGAGAAAGCATGGAGAGCACTCCATCAGCAAAAAGCTTTTTCAAAGAGAAAGCAGACAAAGAAATCCCTGCCATAGAGAAAGAAAGATGATAGACCTTTATGCTTGCATAGCACTTCACGGAGAAGAAGGAGCTACAGAGGAGCAGAAAGTGATTAACACAAGCTAAGAGCTTCCCAAAGCAACAAGACCCTGGACAGCAGCTGAGGCACCACAAGGCCAATTCACTCATGCTACTGTCAATGAAAATAACAAGGCTTTCACATGAACCCTGAGGAGGAAAACTAAGATAATACACTGCCTCCCCTCCTGAGGCAAAATGATGTTAATAAGGGAAATCAAACTTTTCAGATAATGTTGTTAAATCTTGTAATAGGACTCAATTTATAGGAAAACACAGGACTCAAAATTCTGTATTAAGAGGACTGTTAATAAATTCTGTATTGAATTCTATTACATTCATCAATGACAAACTTTCAACAGTGCAGTTAGAGCTTGTTAGTTACTCAGAAATGTTAACAAAAATGCAAGAAAACCAAAGATGATCAATGAAAACAATCAAAAAGACTCCTTTATGTAGAAAAGTAGATATATTCGGACTGCTTAATTTACAGACATTTAAGAAAAAGCAAACCACACAAATATAGCCATGAACAGAACAAAACAAATCAACTGGGTGCTTTTATATCCCCTGATTTGTAAAGCAAGAACAAGAGGCACTTCAGTGCAACTTTAGCGAAACAAAACTGCAAAGCCTAAAGGAGAAACAGCTATTACATGGAGTGAAAAATTAACCTGTAGAAATCAAACACAGTGATTACAGGAAAGCACAATGGTAAATGGATCAGAAAAGTGTTAGATGCTTCTTCTTTTTTTTAATTTATTTTATTTATTTATCAAAATGTCCAGTCAGACTAGTCAGAACATTTAGAAGAAATATATACCATTCTTCCTAACAGAAGAACTCAGGTACTGGCAGTGGAAAAGAAAAAGAAACAATAAAAAGCTTACATGTATCTTACTCCAAAATTATCTGTGAAGAGAATCCCATTAGGTTACACCTGCTATTGGTCACTTTCAGTCTCACGAGAAAGGACTACATTAGTCCTTGGATTTAACTTCAAAGGCTGTTTCTATTTCCATAAACAGACACTGATCCCTGCTGCTCAGACATTACAAGTTGAAGTTTAGGCTCCACCATACTTACTCTCTCTGGCAAAGCCCTAATTTTGTTGTCAGTTTCTCCCGTTTACCTTCTCAATGACACTCAGGCAAGGGAAAATAGCACAAATTAAAAAAAAATAAAGAGGCAGGACATAGATTGTTTAAGATAAAAACATGGAACAAACTGTACTGGTTTTGAAGCTTAAAAGATATTAATATTAAATATGAGAAAAAAAAAGCAGAAAAAGAAGCAGAAGTGGAAAAAGAACAGAGAAATACAGATCATTAACAAGACCCATGCATTCTTAGCTAATAGGACATCATAACTTAATGTAGAAATCATCTAAGTAGGCTATGAGTTACATACCTATGTAGTCAGACAGCCTGAATTGCACCTCATTACTCTGAATTACAGTCCTATTATAACCATGACGTCAGCATCCTCTGCTACTATCTGTGTTCAGTCTACATCAGAGCAATTCCACTTTTCAGAAACTTTTTACAGGTTACGTAATATTTACTTCTATTCCTGAGCCTACAGATGTCTTTAATATCAGGAGTATGATGGAGAGATAATGTTCTGCATTTCTCATCCAAGTAAAGCACATCCTGGATTCAAACCTCAACTCTACTCCAATTATTTCTTCAATGTATCTCCTGTTTCTCTCCATGTCAGTCCTTCCCAACTTCCAGCTCTACTATCTGATTTTATTCCTCCTTGCATAACATCCTCTGAAACCTCCTTTAGGTCCATGAGTTTAAATGAGGATAGACAAGAAAGAAAAACCCAAGTGATTGTGCAGAGCAGAGATACAACTCCCCCCAAAGCCAATTTCAACATTTTTTTAACCTGAAAAATATTCGACTTGACATAAGTAAAGCATGACCAGTCAACATGACACGGGCATTTCTGCAACCACTCTGAGGGCAATCTTTAAATCAAAGTGTAAGCTAGAAACGTTTAAATTCCAGTCCTGAATGAATGATTCTGTTCTTAACATGACTGTCGTCTAAACATTCCTAGTTGACAGTTGATTTACATTCAGGTCACTGTCTGCAACAGGAAAAGGGACTAGCCCAGGCCAAGGGCCAGCTGGCTGGAAGCAAAATTGCAGCAAAAGACATGGACAATAAATCCGAGAGGATCAGTACCTTGCCCTTGCAGTTATTGAAGTTTGCTCCCAAATTTGCCCTAAACCAGAACAGCTGCAGACTGGACTGTACTGACAAGACTGTAGCTGGTGGATTGATGGAACTGAATTTTCAACTGGGAAAGTGCATTCAGAGTGCTGTGTCCAGTTTTGGACTCTTGAGTACAAGCCCCACATTCACACACTGGAGATATTTAGCAAACAGCAGATATTAAGGAAAAGAAATTCACCACCATAGTGGTCAAATATGGCAACAGGCTGCCCAGAGGAGCAATGGAATCTCTGTCTCTGATGATAAATCAAAACTTTATAACAGACAAGGATATGAGCAATCTGATCTAAATGAAGTTAGATCAAAGTTCAAAAGTTGGTCCTTCCTTGGGCCGAGGCTCGAGCTACACAATCTCCTGTGGTTCCCTGAAACCGAAGTCATTCTGAGTTTACAGTGTATTCAAGCAAGTAAAAAAGCATTACTATATCAAAGTTTTAAAATTATTAAATCTGTATTTCTAGCAAAAATAACTATCAAGGCAAAGGACAGCATGCAACATAATCACCTTCATGCACAGGGAAACACAAAAATCATTGTCTGACAAACAGCTTTGTCCACAATTGAACTGTGTGCCACAAAAAAGAGTTTTTCACTTACCAAACTGGCCACTGTGCTTTATAAACAGTTCAATTACACCATAGGCAATAGTGGTTGCAGGAGGAATTTCAAGGATCACGCTAGAATCCTTCACCAGACTTCCATTCTCACTTACTGAAACCTGCAAGAGAGATTTATTCACCATTTATCTGATTCAGCTACTGCACAGCTTAAACATGTAATTAAGGTGAAAGACACAGAGGGAGAATATGCTGTATTCTTCATGATGTCTCATCGAAGGGCTACACCTTACATCTGGCATCTAAGAAAGGAATGAGGTAAAAACACAGTGCCAAGAGCAGCTCTCACACTCTTAGCTACCCTGTCCTAGCACAAAGTTGAGCTCCAGCTGCAGCTTTTGCCACACATGAAGCCCCCTGTCACTAGGAAATGGGCACCCACTTGAGTGTCCTGCCTTGTCCAATTCTCTACTGTGACATTTCTTTTGCCCAGCTGGAGGCTGCTAGCAGGAAGGTGACACTTGCAAAGGGGGTTGTTACACTGCAGTTCCTAGATTCCTGCAACTAGAGACACACTGTACACAGAAGTGATTTCCAGCTTTAAAAAAACCCCAAACTTGCAACGTATGAGCATGTTTTGACTTTGGTAATTCCTCAATTCATAGGCAATTGTTCAGATAGCCTCACAATGCAGTTAATCTCTACTTCCATGACTGAAAACCAATAGTTTCTCAATAAATATGAACACTCAGTAGACACTTCAACCATTTGTGATGAACGATTACTTGGCTTTTCAAATAAATGTGATTCAGCAATGCATTTTGCCATTCAATTACAATGCATTCTTTTAGGTTTGCTTCATGTTCTGCTGTAGGCAGGAATCTACAGAGAAACGGAATCACAATTTGATAGTATTGATGGAAACTATATTCCAGGCTCATACAAAAATATGGCATCTTTTGCCAGGAAGGCAATGGAAAAAACATTTTACCATATAGAATTTTCACAACCAAGCACTGCAGTTTGTTCAACACATTAGGAAAGCATGAAAAATACTCTGAAGTCCATTTGGAGAAATAATTTCTTCTCAGATAATGTGTAAATGTTCTAATCCTTGCAGATTTTTAGTAACTTTTACCTTTATTGTTTTTGCAGTGCATCCCATCACACCACTGACTTTTTCTTCTGTCTGGATATGTTCGGATATTGTACACCTCTGAGTTGTAATTATCTTTTCTCTCAAGATGCACAACACCTCACGTTTTCTTTCTATTACTTGTTGCAGTAAACTACTGTTTAGATCTATTGTTCTGAAAAAGAAAATACACCATTAACAATACTCTAATTGTGAAAAAAAAAGAAAACCAAAACCAACCGCATTTTCTTAATTGCTTGAAGAAGCTTTTATTGTAAAAATGACAATGGTTTCTGTATGAGCAGCCTCCTCAAAATGATGTCCTCTTTTGTTATTTGGCAGCAGTAAATATCTGTATTCCACAGTAAATCCTCACATACATATTGAATATAGAATTCTTGATTCCCTACTCTAAGCAAAAATGGAAGAAAAAAGCAAGAGGGAACTAAAGGCAACTTTAAGTTTCCTGGGTAATACAAAACCAACCAGTCAGGCTCTTGGACATTGGACTGAATCCTCTCCTACTGTGAGCTCGCGCTGACATTGCCATGGCCATGGCAGGGGTGTTGGCTGGCGGACACGACGACAGCAATGCCTCAGTGCCAACCCCCACTGCTTGCTACAGATCTGTTTCAGTGCTCACCTAAACCCCAAACAGGCTGAGTAGGATCAGCACTGACTGAGTATTTCAAAAGGCTGAATGAGAAAACGAAATATTTCATTGATTTTGAGACTCGGGATTACTGAAAAAACCCCACCTGCTTCAAAGTCCTGTGTTTTTCATTGGTATAGACTCAAAATTTAAAATTGGTGACCAGGGCTGTCACAGTCAAAAGAAAAACTAACAGTGGGGAGGAGCTCAAAACTCTAGCTCAGGCACCAACTTAATAAACCATCCCTACTCCACAGCATAATCCAGCATCTGTTTAAATGCTGCTGGAAATGATTCTAACATTAGGTTCTTCTTAGAACGAGCAGAAGATAAGAAAGTGAACATTTTCTAAGAAAATGTTACAAAATCCACTACCTTGTCTTTCGGGGTCTTAACGGACTTTCTGGCAACAGTTAAAACAACTTCTTAATTGTATTTAATTTATTAAAATGTGTCAATTATATTATACTTTTGCAAAATATTCACTGGAGGTTCTCAGATGAGATGTTATATTTTTTATGAACAGGTAATCTAGCAAAACTGTTGGAAGATTAAAGGACTGCTATCTCTGACTCAAATTATTCAGTCCTTTCTCCTCCCTTTTATTGTAAATGGCTATTCATGGAGCTAAATGGCAATTTCCCAAAAATGTGACAGAAAGACATGTCTGATTCCAAGTCATTTAAATCGAGATATCTCCACTTTTAATTAAAAAGTTTTAGATTTATTAGATTCTGGAGTTTTGAATTTATGCAGTCTGTATAAGTCTGAAGTCAGCTGGGGTTTTTATTGAATTAAAAATATCCTCAGGCAATTTTTGATCTTTGGAGAGTTACATGCTTATATGAAAGTTCAATCAGTTGGAATGAACTGTCTGAAAACCTTAAAGTTGATTGTTTAGACAAGGGAAAGAAAATACCTCTGAAGCAATGCAACAGCCCCAAACATTCCTGAGATTATTAACACAACCTTTTTTCATTTGGTGCAAAGTCATGCTTTATGCTTGGAATGCAATGAACCTTTGGATTAAGCAAAAATTCAAGAAATATCAAGCAACCACAAACCTCACCATTCTCAGAAGTGTCTTCCAAACCAGAGCCATTAGTTACAGTCTATCAAGCCTATCATATACTTCACAATAATTATTAATGTTTCTAAAGTGGTGTGCTAAGCATCCTGAAAATACAAATTAATGCACTAAGAACTTGCAGTTTAACATTTGACCTAGGGAGCCATAGGGGAAAAATTACAATGAAGAAGCACAAAAGCAATTTGTCATTTGCTTTCACGTGTATTTTTTGACTGTTTAAGACGATGACAAATTTGCTGAATATCTCCAAAATTTACAGGAAAGAAACCCCTCAAACAAAGTAGAAAAGCACCTATTAAATAAAGATTTGCTATTTCTGAGTAAGTGTTAATTGAAAAAGCCTACAGAATATGACCTAACCCTATGGAAATGAATTACCAAAAAAATTCAAGAGATGTTTGCTTCTACAGTTTTCTGCCTGAGGCAGAACTGGCTCAGACCCTGTCACACACCTCGCTTTGAGGTCCAGATGCAGAAGTAGCAGCAGAGCGGCAGAGCGCAAGAGTCAGAAGATATTACCTTGCAGAGAGGGGCAGTGAACAAATCCTGGAGACAATGCTGGAGGAGCTGCTGCAGCACTGAGGGCTATGGAGTGACCTGCTGCTGCAGCACTCCCTAGGCAGTGCCCAGAGGTGACCTGAGATCCCCTGCACAGAGCTGAATGTGTGCCAGAGACAGCCACTGTCACAGCCCCAAGGTTCAAATGACTTCAGTGGGATGTGTCCCATTGTGAAGCTGTCAGAAATGTTCTCCTCTGCCCAGTATGTTTAGTGAGCTCCAAATTCAGAGCTTTCAAACACATAGCCTTGCCCACAGCTACAGAAACCTTTTCTTTGAGGATAGCACAGTTAAATGCTCTCCTCTAAACTTCTGGCACTGAACTTTCTATCATAAAACAGAACTCTGGGGTTGCATGTGGGCACATCATGAGTTATTACTGGGGCACAGCCTGTTGAAGGGAAAATATTCTGCTCTCCTCAGCAACTCAAACAGGAGATGACACGAGGTAAGCAAGTACCCATCTTATCTAAATTATCACTGGAAACAGTCATCAAGAGCAAACCACAACAAGGTTAAAGTTTGATAATCAGAGCAGGGCTTCAAGTATTGCAGGGCAATGGCTGCTGAGTCTATGACTCTATTTTTGCAAGAACTGAACTTACTTGCCAGCATAACACTGAATATAAAAAAATATCTGAGTAACACAAGATGGCCAAGTTAAATCTCTGAGAATACATGCATGCAAGGCACATAAATTGCATTGAATTTTTTTATTTTATAGGTCATGTTTCAGAGCTTTTACTTCTGTTCTACAACCATGGCTCTTACCATCTCTTTCACTCTGTACTGTACAAGAGCCCCCACCAACCCTGTGCCATTTGTATTAACTACATCACCATTACCTGTCCCACCCCAGGGAGCTGAGCTGAAGCACTCAAAAGTAACACTTTAGAAAATATAATAAGATGCTGGTTTGCCAAGTCCCATTATCAACACACAGAGTACAAGCCTGTATAAATAAAAAAATATTTTAAAAACACAAATTTGGGGTTTTGCTTGATTGTTTGTTCTGCCTAACAACCTTCCTGAGGTCAATGATTTACTATGCTGGAAGCTTTACAGGTCAAACATGTAAATAAAATAATTTCTTTTGAGTTTTGGTCTCACTCCACATTTAACTAGATTAAACACTTCTATTCTCCTCTAATGCAAAGACTTTTTCACTTTCATTCAGTATTTTTCTTCTTGCATTAGGAAAGCAGTAGACAATAGAGGCACAAAGGCAATTTGGTGCAGACTGGAGTCAGAAAAGAAAAGAGAAAGGTAGAAACCAAATGAAGAGAAGAAAAAACAGACAACACCTGGCAACATAGCAGGCTCTCACAGTTAAAGTAGAGAGCACGAGCATGCTCTAAACCCCACTGCTGAGACTGAGGGTCTTTCCTTTAGGCACAGAATTTGACCTAATTTCCCACAAAGGAGAGGCCATAGGACCATTCTTCCATCAAATCCTGTCTAACCGTCTCAGTAATCCATCCACAAATCATCAAAGCAAGGTACTTGTCAATTTCCTACAAATACCAAGAAGAATGGGTATTGTTGTGAGTATTCTCCATCCTCACATTGAAATCAGCACTGCTGCTTGTCTGCACAAATTTTCACTGGTCCAAACTACTTGCAAGTAAAAAACCTTTTCAGTCCTGTACTGGGCAACGTCACCTCAACACACCTCCTCTCCCAGCTGCAGAGACACAGACAGCTCATGCTCACAGCCTCTTCTCCACTTCATTTATAATGTGCAATAGTCTGATGTCTTCCATACAAATACTGCTTGCTGCAAGTGAGAGCCTTCACCCAGCTTTGTTCCTGCTCTAATAGAGATGACTATCAGAGAGTAAAATCTCACTCTGCCATTTTCCACCAGGCACAGATGCATATTTCTTTTGTTAATCCACTTCAAATATAACCTCTCTGACCTACTTCTTACAGAACACAGCATCTGCAATAGTCAGCTTATTGATAGCATTTCACTATTTTCCCTGCAGAATAACCCGACACATACTTCATAGAACATCTTCCCTAAGAATAACAGAGACTTCTCAGACTGCAAGGGACAGGTAGTTTCTCTATTTTCTATTTGACGCGCTCCTTATTTTTTACATCACAGGCACACACAATTGCTTTTATTCAATCCTGTCTCACAACACTTTGTGATTTCATATTAACTCATGTAGCAGCTTAGGTAGAAAATGGAATGGTTTTCTCATCGTGCTCATAAATTCTCAAGGAGTTTTAAACAATAAATCACAAAATTGTCTGAATTTCCACTGTACTCAGGTTAAGAATAGACATTTATTTTTGTCTCAGTACGGATGATACTATGCAGTTTTATTAATTCAACTAAAGTTCAATATGCAACAGTATGAAAGTATCTTTCAACCATGCCAGAGCATGCTGCTAAAAACACAACTCTTTTCCTAATATGCTAATCACAGAGTTAGGAATCATTCTCACAAAATGATGGAAGTGTGACAGGCAATTTTTTTCTGCAGCTGATGTGAACTGACTGACTGCTATTACTGTCCTCTCAGAACTTCTCATTCAATTACTTTCCATGACTTTTAGTGAAATGGTAAAAAACAAACAAGCAAATTTGTTAATATATGAGAAGTACAGAGATTATAATATCTTCATAATCCTTTTTACTGGAGGGAAGAAGACAGAACAGTTGAGGTTGGACAGTCATCTGGTCTAACCTCCCTGCTTTAGCAGGGCCACCTAGAGCAGTCTGCCTAAGATCATGTCTCCAAGGTGGGGAACTCCACAGTCTCCTCAGGCAACCTGTGCTCAGTCACCCTCACAGTGAAAAATAGTTTCCTGATGTTCAGAGAGAGCCTCCTGTGTCTCAGATTGTGCCTACTGCTTTCTGCTCTGTCTCTGGGCACCTCTGAAAAGTGGCTCATCCAGCCTATGCTTCATCAACTTCTCTAAGAGGACCTTATGGCAGATAGTACTGAAAGCCTTAAAATAGAAGATGGAATATAATATCTGAAATCCATAGCAAACCAAGTGAGCTAAAGGCACAGGACTCTGCCCCCAGTCACACAGGTATCAGTATGTTACAGTGCCCTGTGAACTAGCAAGTACTATGTAATACAAAATCAAAAATAATGTAAAGGCAAATATGCCAAGTTTATGTACCTAAAACTATCGTTAAACTTTATTTTAGGTATTGCATATTATGTTAATTATTGTGTTCTGCATTTACAATGTCACTGCTTCTGCAAACCAGGAAGCATCTCATCCCAATTTCTTCAGCTGTCACCCTTTTTCAGAAAAATGAGCCAAGGCAGCATCTTGAATCTAATTAAAAAATCAGTAAGACTCTCCTTCAGAAGGTTCACCTACAAAATGACAGGAAACTGATTTCCTGCCACTGAGCACTTTCAGCTTGCTCAACTCTGAAGATTCACGTAACTTATTTTAAAAGGCTCATCAGCTTTGACTTTTAGAGTTTATTGTTACTAATCTGCAACTTTTACTTAATCAGCCTAATACAAGAACATTTTAAAAATGCAACTTAATTAGGTTATATAAGTAGAAATAATAAATGAAGCAATGATTGATCAAACTAGCAGAAGCACCACATGTTGTTAAATGACACTGCGAACAGTTTGCTGCCTCACATTTTACAAGGCCTGACAGGTAAACATGCTCTTATAAGTACTGTAATGTTTTGCATCCAAAAATCACTAACTTGTAGGCATCAGCACTCCTGAATTCCACACAATACTCACGAACAAGATGAAAGCTTGAAGTTCGGACACAATCAATCATAAATCATAGAATATTTATGAATTAGTAAGTAGAGTTTCATCTATAAGGCATTGCCAACAATTTCCAGTGAGCCTCTGCATTACACTGGAGAAAAAAATAAAAATTCTGCTATGCTCATCATTTTCAGTGACCTGGCAGAAGGCAGACTGACTCAGTTTCAATTATACACTGTGCATCATAAGCTTTAATAAGCTATGAGCATCTTTTTTATGAACTAAGACCTAGTGCTTTGCATAAAGTGGCACACTCATCAACTTCAGTTAAAAGTCACACATAGATCAGTGCAGAGCTACTGATTTTAAGCACTCAAAAGAGGGTAACATATTTCTGAGTATTTAGTTACATAAAGGATTGTAACTCCAAGATGTGCTGATTTGGTGTGGGAGGATTATTTTTGTGAACAGAGTAGGTAACTACAAGTAAAAGCTTACTGATCCTAAATCAAAGTTACTGTAGTTTGTTTCTCCATAGGACTCTAAATCTTGACTGACACTATTTTCTTGATACTAGATGCAGCTTAATTTTACAAGTGCCTGGTACACACATTTAGCCCAGCATTTTCTGCTTTTAATAAGGCATTTAGTACAAAGAGAACAAGGTGCCGTATTAGAATGAATTTGTTGACTTGTGAATGCTCAAATAAAAGGAACACCAGCCATTTGTTCCCATGAAAATGGAGAATTGATTATTTCTAGAACATCAGCGTATCTAAAGCAAATTTACATTGCTTCTGACAGCTTCTGCACTGATAGCAAAAACCTATCATCTTTATCTTCAGAGCATCAGCAAAGGCTACTTAAATTCATTACAGCCCCTGCTACAGATCTAGAGTACAATGCTGTCACAAATGAAGCACCCTCATCTCCCATTGAGTCTCAACCTGCAATAGAGAGTAGACCCCTGACTTGTCAGCTGGTTGCCAAATAGGCCTTGGTCCATGACACTCCCATTGCAACATTAAATAGATCTGATTTCAGAGTACAACAGGAGGCGAGGAAGTGTTGCATATGATGTCAAATAAAGAATATGGTTCCCCTCAGTTAATACAGTGTATAACAGGAAGCAACAGATCTATATTTTGTTCAGCTAGTAGAATATGCATTGACTATGCTTCCTTACCTTTGCTATTCCTTTAACTTCAAATAATCCCATTTTCTAGCATGGTCACTCACACACATGAAATTACAAAGCCTGCTTACAAGAACATTAGCAGTTCTGAGTTCAATTTCCATATTCAATGCCCCAGTAACACTGAGAACTATGTTTTTTTTTTTTCCAGATTGTTACCTCATTACAGTCCCCCAAAGAAAGGAGGATTTGGCTCTTGTCCCAGGTGGAATTCATGCAAAAATGTAAAATGAAATAACAGAGAGATGCTTTTAAAACAAGAAAGTGAAAAGTCTGACTAACAAAATTTCAAAATATGGAGAATTTCATTTTTGTATATATGATTTGTCATGAATATGAAAGCTTACAATAAAAATAATTTTCAAACTTTGGCAACACTACAAAATCAATTGGTCAGTGACCACAGCTGGCCTAAGTCTTTTTAGCTCAGTAATCTCTCCTGGCCACTACAATACCCACATTAGAAACATACCTGTCCTTGACATCTTTCATAAGCTGCTGCAAGTCAACCTCCTGCTTCCTCAGGTTTCCAAATGAGGACTGGTTTTCCACATAACCTTTTCCTCCAGCTCCCAGGCTGAACTTCACAAATGATGTTTCAATACTTCCTTGAACAAAATCTTCGAACTTCCCCATATATTTTGCAAAGTCAGACTCCACAATCACTAAGAAAGCAATAACAGTAATTTCTGTGAAGAGAAGTGCTGAAACCATCCTTAAGTGATTGGAGGAAAGATACTTACAAAAAATATGACACGTTAGCGAAGGCAAGGAACAGTAGGAACAGGAAAATAATTAAATTTACATCTCTGCAATTCTTGCATCTCCTCTCTTCATGTTTTCATCATCTTTGCTCTACTATCTTTAGTAGTTTGCCATTTTAGGAAAACATAAGGTGACTGAAGTGCTGAACTCAGACACTATGAAATATTTATAAAGAATGATTGAAAGTTATTTCAGCTACAAAGAAAACTACAAAGCAGACCTGCTTGTACAATAGTGCTAGTATTTTGGCATTATTTTGACACATCTCATCATAGGGCTGTCCTAAAGCTCACTGAAAACCAATGGAAAAAAATCTAACTGGTTTAAAACAACTCTGAATTTTATATACCTAAAAACCAGAGAGCTGACTCAGAATCAGCTATATTTCCAAGCCAGCTACAATTAACATCTCAGGTTAGGGAGTTATCTATTTTCCTGTATGGAATTATGACATGTCCAGCAATATGGGATTCCATCTCATTAATCTTAAAACATGGGTGGGACTGCTATAGTTGGATGAAGAAAAAAGTACAAGGGTCAACCTTTTTAACAGTCTGTGCAAGACAAACAGAATGGGTGGTAAAACTCACTTGGCCTGGCCTGGAAGCATTCCCTGGGCTACTAACCCAAACAAGACACTGTTTATTCACTTCTTTTGACCTGAAGCACAGTACAGTTTCACACTACTGTCACATACAACCCCCTATAATATTCTAGGGATATTCCTGTAGCTGCAAGACAGCTACTGTTATTAAACAGTAGGACTATACAGCCTGACAACATTCAGCACTAAATTTAATACTTTACCCAGGCAAAAATTTCTTTTTTTTTTAACCAACATTTATTACTATCAGTTTTAGTTACATAAATGGCCAAGTGAGAAAAGATCAATTCATCTCATTCCCATGGATGGAGGATTCCTTCAGAGCATTCCTCTGAAACAAGCCCTCTAATAACATAATTGATAATAATCACAAAACAGATTAGGGATTGTACTGTTTTTATCTGCACTAATAGTGCTGCCCGAGATGGCTTTACCTGGTTTTATTGGTTTGTCTTCAGTAAGCACATCACTCAGGGTGACTGTCAAGAAATGATACTTGGGCTTCTGCCAGCACCAGAATTTCTTCCTCTTGGTAACTAAGCTCAAAAGCTGCAGCTTGTCTGAGGCGTTCAAGTGGGAGACAGGGATCAAGTCACCTCCACTGTCAGTTTCTCTCACAAAATTCTTCGTTGCTTTTCCGAACATCGTGGGAAATGAATTAAAGCCTGAAAGAATACATCTGTTTTCAAACAACTACAGTTGGAAAGTATAAATATTTACACTGTCCTTTTAAGAAGTCCTTCAGAGGACTGGTATTAGATTGGTATTAACAAAGGAACGCCACAGTGTTTTCACCCTATCTTCTCCACTCGGAGCTGGGAAGGAGTTTAAATCACTTGTCCCAGTATAAGTTTTCTCAGTAACTAATAAAAAAATTCTAGTTAGGAGGAACATTGGCAGGTTACTAATCTATTTGGGAGGAAAAATTTACACAGCCTACCTGAAATTCCATGAAAAAGCATCTACTAATGAGCACCCCATAGAGACCAGCTGTGATGAGGAGAGCACTGGGGCAATGGCAGAGGATTTCTGCCTCCCCACAGGATCCTTCTTTTATTACCTAACATAAAACTTACTCCACATAAGGCAATTACGTATTACTCACACAAATTATCTTGATCTTTTTAATAGGGAGTAAACACATGGATAGATAATAACAACTGTTCTATAAAAAGCACCAAATATGTGAGCTGGCATCTTTGTTACTATATTTTTTCTGAACTACACCCCTGGAAAGTTCCAATTAATTTTTTTATTTATGAACTCTTTTTTACCTTCAATGTTTTCCAATTTTCTATTTTTCATTTGCATAACTATAGCTGAATTGAACATACATTATTTGCAACTGTTATTCACAACTGTTATTCATATCCCCTACACAACTACATACATTATCTTACTGTTGCTTTGCAATGATTTTAATTAAAAATTACCAGCATCTCTTATAATGTAAGGTTTTCTTATCCCCAGGAACATATTTTACTGTATTTACAAGGAACTATTTCTAGTAAGGGAGACTGGCTAAAGACAGAGAAGAAATGATAAAAACAAACATTCACAGGTACTAAACAAACAATTGTAATAAATTAATATTTGATCTTTTTAAAGAATCTTTCTAATTTTTCAACTCTGTGTTATCTGAATAAATGATATCTCCAGAATTGAATAAATGATATCTCCAGAATTAAATCATTTTTTGGGTTTTTTTTTTTTTAATCCAGCAGCATTCCTTTAAGTCCCCCAGCTGACACTGACTGGAAAGTTCAACTAAGATCATAAGACATCTCAGCTGGGTATTCACACTTCCACAATTAATTACCTGTCTTGCTCCACACAGATCTTAGATTTGTCATTTACAATCACAGACCAGAGTAAGACAGGACAGACTTCAAACAAAACCTGATATTGCAGCGAGCACTCAGGATTATTGACAGAAAATGGAAACTTAAATACAGATTATTAGTGCTTGAACCACAGGCTTCGTATTTTATTATGAGCAAAATAACCACCTTTTTGCAGAAGCAAACTGACCTTTTCATTAGTTTTTCCTAAATTCCATTTCAGATATTCCAGACAGTATTTAGCAATTCATGATGAGGTATCTACTTCCTCATCAATCCTCTATGGATTAGCCTGTGTAACAAATAAAGGGTGTTTCCCAACAACACCTGCATCAAGAGGATTTGAGCAATATCTAAGTCGCATAACATTCTACTGAAGAGTCTTCTGGGGCTTTCACTGTAACTGCAGCTGCAGCAAACCCTGCAGCACAACCTCAGCTGTGGGCACTGGAAATATTTCCAGTGACTTCTTGTTCTCTGACCTTTTCTTAAACTGAACTCAGGCTGACTTTTTGCATTCTTATGTGTCTCCTCCTTAATCTCCCTGGTTTTAATCTCAGTGAGAACACTTTTAACAGAATAAAGCAGTGCAGATCCACTGCAGCAGAAAAGTGAAAAAAACAACCCCAAATAAAACTTCAAACCAAAACTAGTTTCCTTTATCCACAGGACTTCTTTCGCAGGAGTCTATATTTTGCTAACAGTCAGATGACTTTTTTGTTATCAGGAAGATAACAAAGGGGACCACCAAGAAAATTCTCACTGCCTGCATTAGCTGCCTTTGCCCAACATAACCTTCTACAAACATTTTTGTACTTTACATCACAGCTCACTCACCCTGATGCCCTTGTTACACAGCCAGCTCACATAGGCATAGTCTCTGGGGAAAAAATAAAAGGGTCACCAATTTCTGAGTTTACCATAAAACAAATTGCAAAACCAGGTCCTAATATTTGGCATTCTTACAAACTCACTAAATCTCATGAGATGAACCACTGCATCGGTCTGTAAAACTTCCAGTTCACAGTGTTTTGCTTTCATTCTCCATCACCATTCTTGACAAGCAAAAGCAACATCCAGGGAAGAGGACAGAGTACTTTTGAGGACTAGCAAGACTCACCAGGCAGGGGAGATGGGGGAGTTTTCAGCCTCAAAATGATGGGAATGTCTCCCACAGTTTGCTGTGCTGCTCATGTCTTCGCAGGGAGCATATTTTGTTGGTGTAAGAGGTACCTGCAAATCAAGAACATTCTATCCAAATTCCTGCTTGTTTGTCTTTCAATATAGCACCTTTAACACAAATTTGACAACGCTCCCAAATACCTTGCTTCACTACCTCCTAGAACAAAGACACAGAGCAATCATGCCCCTAGCCAACATCAGGGAGTTAATACAGCCACAAGGCTCAACAGCATCCTGACCGAATGGACAGGGAGTAGTTACAGACCCAGCTTTAAGAAAACTCTGCCTTGGGAGCTTCTTCCTCTGGAAATTTGAATAGAGCTCTGCTTGGTTTGACAGAAATAAAAGGCAAGGTATCAAGCTGGTAGGAAATGCCTGCCAGATAGAATTCAGTCTTGCAGATTGACAGTTAGGCATGAAAAAGAAAAGGAAGGAGGAGTATCTTCCTTGCCTACCAAAAGATCTAAAATTAGCCTGAACTTGGACTACAGGAGGATTATTTAATGGCAAGGACGAGAACAAATGAAGACAATGAAACCAATTTCACCATTTATCTAAACAAATAAACCTCATCCCCACTTCTCTGCTTTATAGCTCCCTAACTCAGTATAGCGGGACATTAAATCCAAAGTGACGTTCTATGAGCAATCAGTGTTTGCCTCTGTCAGTACAAAAGAAACCAAAGAGTTGCCTGATATTTCCTACATTCTGTATCTTTCACATAAAATAGAATTTTTTAAAATTTTCTTTTTTTTTTGCATTTAACTTAAGATTACACAGCACACTGGGCACAGAATGCAGGGAATTTGGTAGCACAGGGACAACTGGATTGCCAAATGCCAGCACATCCCTTCCTACAATCCCAGCTGAAAGGAAACACAACGCCTGAAGGCCAAAGAGGAAGCTTTCTTAAGACTAAAGCCTTAGTGCTGAAAGAGCTGTTAGGCATTAACCACAGGGTAGGAGTAGTAATTGGCCTTGGAATCCTACCGGAGTATGAGTCTGTACCGGAAGGGAACTGGAGCATGGAAGTGACGACACGCACGTTACATGTTTTATTAAAGAACACTGCATTCACCTCTTTTCTAGATTAAAAAAAAAAAAAAAAAAAAGTGCACCCATAGAGCTAATACACAAAACCTAGCAAGGCTGCCCACTCAATGGTTTTCATCACACGTGGTCCCCAAAAACACCTCCAGAAGATTTTAGCCCTGGCTGAAGCCCTCTGTTTGTTCCTCGTGGAGTCCGCAGCACGTGCCTTCACAGACCGGTGCCGCAGCCTCGGGCACCCCGGAGAGATGCGGCGCCTTTCCCTGGCCGTGGGCGCCGTCCTGCGGGCTGCGAGGGCTGAGGGAAGGCCCCGCGCTGCCCCGGCGCTGGGTGCGCGGTCCCGCTCGCCTCTCCGGGAGCGGCTCGGGCAGGGGAGCATCGCCCCGCCGTGCCACCGCTCAGAGCACCGCACGGGCACCGCGGCCATTCCGCTGCCCGCGGGGCGGCAAGGACAGCGGGGCGCGGCCCGGAGGCCGCAGCCGCTGCTCGTGCGCCGCCGAAGGGCGGAGTGGCAGCGGCCGGGAGAGGCGGGCACGGCCGGGCCGCACCGCCGCCCCAGGCCCGCTCCCGTACTCACGGCATTCCCGGTGCTCCCCGCCGCCGCTACCGGGGATGGGGCGCACTCCGCCCGCGGGGCGTGACGTGACGAGCTCGCCGCGCCCCAGACGAGCGGCCGCGGGTGAAGCTCAGCGAGCAGCTCCCGAGGCAGCGGGGGCTCCGTGCCGGGAGCGGCGCGGCGGGGGGAGCGCAGGCCCCGCCCGGGTGCCCGGGCCGTGCGAGCGGGAGCCGCGCCCGGGGCGCCTCCGCCATGTTGAGGCGCGGAGCCGCCGCCCAGCACAGGGCAGCGGGCGGGGGCCGGGGCGCTGCCCGGGCCCTGCGAACCCTCGGGGCTGTTTCTGCCTCCCTCGCTATCCCGCCCATCTGCCCGAGCTCCCTGGGGCGCTGACCGTCCTGCCGTGAGGGTTGGAACGAAGGGCTGCAAGTGTCCTTCTGCGTGGGGCGGTGGCCTGCGGAGACCCCCCCGCGGCAGGTCTCGGGGTGGGGCAGTCCTGTGAGTGTGGCGCTGGAGAATTTCCACTGGGATGGGACAGACGGTTTTGTATGGCCGCACCCTGGCAGATAACAGCTGTCTTTCCCTCCAGGTAATTGCGTGACAGCGATGTTCTATGACACGAGTGATAAGGACATCTTTGTGACAGCCTCTCAAGCCCGGCTCGGGTCGCCCGTGCTCAGAAGTGCACGGGTCCAGTGCGAAGTCCGCTGGAAGCGACAGCCCTGCCACGATTTTGGCTGCGAGTTTGCAGCTCTGGGTTGGCACTGCGGGGCTTGTGAAGCCGCCGTGGACCAAACGGGAGCTCCCAAGTCAAGGTCCCCAGTCCAGTGACCTTGAACAGCAGCACTGAGGAAAAGGAGAAGTGTGGTCAGTGGAGCCTGGGGCAGCTTGGTGAACCGCAGTGTGAAATAGTGAGCGCTGTCACAGTATCTCAGCCGTCTGAAAACACCACAATGAAAAAACTTGGTTGTATATGATACCTAAGGAGTGATCCAGTAAGAAACAGATGAGTCTGCAAAAACTCAAAGAGTAGTTTTTTCATGATAATAAATACCAAATAAATCTTTTTCAAGTGAACCATGCCACAGGCTGTGTACTTCCCTTGTGGTCTGAACATCACCAGACCTTAATGGGCTAACACCTTGACTTCCAAACAAAGGGAAGGTGAAAGCTAATGTCTTTAAATGAACAGTCTTGGGGTGAAAGGTAAATGCACATAGCTGAAGTAGATCCATTTCTTCCATTTAGCTACGTGCTAGTATCCAAACTTTCCAATGAATTTCAGCTGATTTTAATCCATCACCCCTTTCTGATTTCCCCAGGTGACATCCTTATTGATTCAATAACAGTGACAAAACAGATCTCCATTCTGGGGTTGCACCTGCTTATAGAAATTTGAACAAATAGCCAGAATGGAACTAAGTACCTGTATTTGTGATGGTTTAAATTTTATGAACTAATGAAATTTATAAAGCTCCGTTCTTAGAGCCCCTGCCTGAGAAAATGTCCTTGGGAGATCTCTTTTTAGGATCAGCACTGAGCTGCAGAATTTCTAGCTCTAGTAATAATCTGGCCAGTAATAGCACACGTTTCATAATCTATCATGTGTTCTTCAGGGAGTGGCAATATGTTATCCATTTCAAATGCAAGAGTCTGCTAAAGCATATTTTGAGAAATCAAGGGAGGAATTTGCACTGAACCATATTGCTATGGAAATATCCACTGGGGAGGTAGGACTTAAATAAAACAAGTGAAACTTGCTGGTAATTTTAAGGACACTACCAGCAGTTGCATGCACACCAAATAGAGGGTATCCACACCAAGAGTATTTGAATGTTTTTAAGAAAAAGTCTTAAACAGAAATCTTCTATCCATCTGAATGGCACCACCTAACATAGGGTAATTTTCAGATGCATCTCATTGACTAGAAGAGACAGAAGAAACTCAGGTTGTTAGCAAACAGTTTTGGGGCTATGCAGCAGTTAACTTTGAGGCTTCAAAGTCTGTCACAGAAACTGCCTGCAAATGAGAGACATTTAGGACTGAACACCCACCTTGAGCATTCAGTCTTCATGAAAATGCTCTTCAGGTGCACTGCACAGTCAAAATTCCCAGCCCGTGGTTACTCCATGACCAGCTGGGATGGCAGCAGGGAGAATGTTGAATCCAAGAAATACACAATCTCAGCGTGGTCTGTCAGCCACAGACTCCATCTCCTGAGCTGAAGCATGAAGTGCATCACTGCTGTGTTAAAAGATCCTTCTGCATTGCTCCTGCGTGAGAAGATTGTCTTGCAGAAGGAGCAGAGGGAGAAAACCAGAAACTTTTGCCTCTGGAACAAATTGCTCTTGGTATGGGACAAGTTCTGGCTACCTCTTAAATAAGTGAAGTGAGGCAAGTGACTTCACAGCCACAACTTAAAAAATGAGAAATGCACATAATAAGTGAGTAACAACACAAAAGATCTGAAAGGGTAAAAAGACCCTAGCAAAATAGTTCTATGCTTTCTGAGTAAGGCTGTGTGAAATTCCTCAGGTATGACATTTTAAAAAAATCACTGAGCATGCCACCACAAGATGTCAGCATTGCAGAATGGTTATTCCTGCCAGAAACAGAAAAAGTTTTTACATCCTATATGCATTTGGTATTAGATTTAATTGTATGATGGCATAATCTGCCCTTATTTTTTTCAACCATTGACATTATGATGTCAGTCCAAATTTAGTTGCAAGGGAGAATTTCTTAAACGACTTTTTAAAATTAACTCTGTCTTAAAAACTTTTAAAAATGCTTTCACAGCATGAATGGCAGTACTTATGCCAAATAATACCTTGTAGCCATCAATGTGTTGCTTCAGGTTGCATCCAGCCTAGCTAGAAAGTGCTCAATAAAATATATTGAGGTGTCCAGAGGTCATCCAAAGGTCTCTGCTGCTGCATGCTGGGCCTTTATAAAACCCTCATGTTGGCTGGAAAAGGCTCTGCTGCCCTTAGTTCTGTGGAGGAAGTGGGAAGAAAGTGTGAAGCTATTTTGGGCTTCTATTTAGAAGAGACTGATATTTGGGGTAGCAAATCTTTTAAAAGGTGTCCAGCAACATAAGCCAAATCACCAGCAAAAGAATTAATTTCTTTTTTTTTCTCCACTTCCTTTTGTAAGAATAAAAGATCTGAGCAACAGTTTATGTTTGTTTCTGCATTTCTTTCAAATCAACTAACCAGCCTCATTTTTCTTTCCCATTGAAATTCATGTCCTGTTTTGCTGGGATTCTCTGTACTTTTTGCCTCTACCATTCTGTCCTCTGAAGCATTTCCTGTTGAACACAACAGCTTTCTTGCTCTCCTGCTGCTACAGCTGTCACAGCCCTGCCACCGTGCCAGCAGCAAGTGACAGTGTTACTTAGCAAGGGACTGTGTCCTGAGAGGGGGAGATGAGTAGGAGGGTGCAGTGAGTCAGGAGGGACTGTGTGAGTTCAAAACATCCAAAAAAACTGTTCTGCTGTGCTTCCCTACCCATTCACATGAGCTTCTGTCCATTCTGCTCTTGATGATGGGAAGGTGACATCTTTAACCATCTGAAGATTTTGCTGTAAGATGAGTTTGGCCACTCTTGAGAGGCTATCTTGTATTGCCAGGTTCAACTCTGCTACCTTAAAGTACAGACCAATATGAGGAAACCAGAGTTCACTTCTGGACCTTCTAGTCCCTTGGAAGGACCACTGGAGAGTGCCATGGTGAGATGCAGAAGGAGACAGATGTGTTCAGTACAACCTGTTTGCTGTAACTCAGAGCTCTGCCTTCTGCACTGATGTTGGCATGGGTGGAAGTAGTGCCACCTCTGCCTTTCTGTAGTGCACAGGTTGTGGCACAGGGCTCCCCTCCGTCATTCTATCCAACCATGCAATGATTCTATGATGTCTCCAATAATAATATGGAGAATAATTTGCATGAATTTGCATAAACTTGGTGCTTCTAACTTTAAATTTTAAATTAGATGGCAGCCACAGAACTTTATTTATTTTACAGCAGTGATAAATGAAGACTTAGGAATAGATAACATTTCTTGCATGTCTCAAAAGCCTTCCATAATAGTTTATTAGAACCCATCTGGTTTCATTAATGTTTTATCAAAAACCATCTGGCTGCTGTATTGTTCAAGCTATTTAGTAGTAAAACTTGCTCATAAATTAGCCAAAAGGAATGGCTATCAAACTATTGTGTAGGAGCTCCAAACAACTTTCATGTAGGTCCTATATAAACAATTATTTTAAAAGTATTAGACTACACTAAACTTCAACAATAAACTTCAAAAGTCAAGAAAATGTATCAGTAATAAAATCTGAAATTTAGCTTATTCCTCATGCTTCTTATTTTTTTTTTCTCTTTTCTACATGTTTAATTCTTGGCCAGTTGAAACAGGAGTCATAAAGTCAAAATGACAATCTGTATTTAAATAAAAATTACTAGAATTTTGTTTTTCAATAAAACATTGCAAGTAGAGAATACCTGTCACCATGACTCCAAAAAATGAATCCCTTCATCTTTGTATCTCTGCACGTATCTCTGTACAGTATTTCAGACTGTAAGCGCTCTGTCAGGGTTTCTGGCACTGCTCTGAAACCTAACTGTGCAGCAGCACAAGGCACCATTCAGACTTGTACAGTACCTACTACTATGGACAGCTACGTAACTGATTGTAAATGCTTACATGATATACACTGTTTTAAGAAATAGTACTTCCACTCATAATTATTTTACTGTTACATTTTCAGATCAGTAAAAACGTCACCCTAAAATTAGGGCAGTTCCTAGTGGTTTTGCTATTTATAGCCAACCTTACTGTGAATGGAAGAACTAAGGAAAGCATATCTAAAGAACACATAGGAGATTAAGCACAAAATTGGCAAAGCAACAGGAGGTAGAAGGTCCCTGAGAAAGAGCCTATGGCTCAAGCTGCCTGTAGAGAGAAAAGCTGGCTGTAAGTTTTCTTTGATCAGCTCTCCAGATTTATTATGTTTAATGCAATTCCTTTTGCGTCCTCTGAATGTGTATGCACAAGCATCCTCAAAAAACCTCACTCCACCTGTGAGAGCAAATGATTTGGGCAGAATTTTCTGAAGAATGGGCAGTGTGTGATTGCAGTCCCTCATGGGGCAGCCAGCCGGATGGTGTTTGTATTGTGCTGCTGCAGAACTGCAGTATAGCCACAGTCAAACCTTGCAAAAAGTTCAGAAGCTAACATTAATATTTCACTGCGTAACACCAGATGTATACTGTCATGTACTACATTTGTAGCAATAGCTTTATTGTGATTTAAAACAAATTTTCTCTTTCCCTTTTTGTTTTTGTGCCTCCTTTGTTTTCTTTTCTAGTTGTTTTGCAGCTCCATAATCCCCCTTCTCATTATCTGTTGTCAGCTCAGTCTCTCTTGCAGGAACAACAGCAGAAATTCCTGTTCCAGGACAATCTGAAAGGGGTTTCTCCAGAACAAAAAAGAAAAAAAAAATTAAAAAGTAGTTTTAAGTGCCCACAAAGAAGTGGAGAATTTTGTTTAGCAATCTTTGAAGCAAGCCATTGCCCATAAAAGTGGCAGATGCATTGAGGAGAAGACCACAAACAGCAAAGAAGTCAGTGGCTACAGAGGGTCCTGAGGAGTGGTGAGGCTGCATTGCTCCTACAAGTGAATCAGGATTCCTGCAGCTTCCCAGGGGCTCTGCAGCAGGAGCTGCCAGGAGCTGCTGCTGTAGAAACACACACTGCAGAGGGGGACAGAAGTTAAAACCCCATCCCATTTCCCACAGGGGTGACAGTTCAGCCCCGTTGGGTGCCAAGAGGAAGGCTTCATATTTCTTCTTAAAGTCACTTCATTTTTTCAGCTTGCTATTGCTCCTCCTAATTTCAGCATGTGAAGTGTTTACTTTTCAATGTCCTACAGGCAGTGGGGTAAGAACATACCTGGGTTTTTCCCACGAAAGGGAACAGGATGAAAAAGGAATGCAGTTCTTTTTGAAACAAGGACCAAGGGCTGGCAAGCAGCTACAAAGTGTGTGGGTTGGTAATTGCATGAGAGCTCTTCTTATATTATGCAACAGCGTTGCCCAAAAGGACAACAGGTACCATAAAGAGGAGGCTTTGGGTCAAAACAGATTGGTAGATATAAAAGCAGTGTGTCCCAGTCTGGGCTTCTCAGTAAAAGAGACACATGGAGCTCCTGGAGCAGGTCCAGCAGAGGGCTTCAAAGATCTTTAAGAGACTGGAGCATCTCTGTTATGAGGAAAGGCTGTGGGAGCTGGGCCTGTTCAGCCTCGAGAAGAGATGATTGAGAGGGAACCTCACCAATGTCTGTCAGTGTCTGAAGGGAGGGAGCCAAGAGGATGGAGCCAGGCTGTTCTTAGAGGTGCTGAGCAGAAACTGCTGCACAGGAAATTCCACCTAAACACAAGGAAGAATTTCGTTACTGTGTGAGTGACCCCACACTGGAACAAGTTGCCCAGAGGGGATGTGGAGTGTTTCTCACTGGAGATATTCAAGAACTGTTTGGGTGCAATCCTGTGCCATGTGGTCTAGAATGACCCTGCTTGAGCAGGGAGGTTGGACCACATGATCAAATGTGGTCCCTTCCAGCCTGACTGATTCTGTGAAAAGGCTGCTGCTGTCCTTCTGAACAGAGTGGGAACCACTAAAGCAGTCATTGACCTGCAGATTTATACTGGTGGTTGCCCGGGACAGAGTCACACAACTCCAGGTTGTTGACACTATTTGTTATAGTGCAGTTCCACATCCAGACCAGGTCTTCACTATGCTGGAAAACAACCTCATGTATGAAATAAGGTGCTGGCCTCTTCTCTGACAATTAAAAATGTAGTTTATTTGCTTCATCACAGGACTAAAACTGGTGTCCTTGCTGCTTGTACTGCCCTTGTTTATCTGAATGGTGCACTTATTTGGGTGAATGGCATCTGTAACAGGTGATGCAAGTACCCTTGGGTGGATGACTTTCTTATTGCCAGAGACAACTCTTTGCAACTGGGAAATGGGATTGTACTACTCCTGCAGAACTGGTTGCTGTCAGCTTGAGATGGGGCTTATTTGGTTCTCTCCAGTTACTGTCCAGCCTTACCAAGGCAAATGAACCACAGTGTGAGCAATACAGTTTCTAAAAGAAAAGGAAGACCAGCTGTGTCCTGAGAGGAAGCATTATCAAGAAAGGAAACAATGAGCAACCGGTACTGGGGAAGCATGAACTGCAGTTACTCATTTTTCCTAGAACCTTCGTGACTGCACACTTCAACACTGAGAATCATATTTCAACATATACTCTTTCTTCTCATTCCTTTCTCCCATCATGTCAAACAACCAATTCATG
Source organism: Vidua macroura (assembly GCF_024509145.1). NCBI lineage: Eukaryota > Metazoa > Chordata > Aves > Passeriformes > Viduidae > Vidua > Vidua macroura. The sequence goes on from NC_071571.1 coordinate 32,580,909, forward strand.
TTGGTATCAAGACCAAAGCATTCACATGAGCATCAGCTTTAGGAAGCTTTGCACCTAGATAAAGTACAATGGAGCTCTTACTACGGCTTTTTTTCCCTCCCCCTGTGATGTGGCACATGCTCTTTTTCAGTTCATGATATTCACAAATAGTGAGAATATAATATCCTGGCCTTCTCTACCCTGCATCAACTTTAATTGAAGCTTTACTCTGTCTCCAAAATGAAAGAAGACATGTTAAGGAAGGGCTAGGCTCACCATCCTTTAGTAACTAGAGAATTCAGAAAAAGTCAAGCTTGCCCTAACTGACCTATTTGCAGTGCCTCTCTTAGGCAAAGTCCTTAGTAAAAGACTTTCCCCACCAAAGAACTTTGCAATTTGGTGCACTATTTTTAAACCTTATAAGAAAAATTGATTTTTCTGTCCAAAAAACCTATATAGCTCTAGTTGCTTCACTGACTGAAGTGCGAGTAGCAAACAGTGAATACAAGTAGGATGACCTCTTGACTTCACTCCATCTTCAGTCTGTCAATTGCCAAAATTATAACAAACCTTGCAGTAAACAAAACTGTAAATCTCTTTCAGCTATTAGACAGGGTCTCATCTACTGATAAATCTACATAATCTTCCTTGCCTTAGGCAGCAATCTAGGCATTGCAGACATATCCTCATAAAAACCTAAGGAGAGGATTTTTCAAGGCATGTACTGCAGTAATTCAAAGTTGCCTTACTGCAACCTTTATTTATTTATTTTTTTTTTAACACAAGCTGAAAAGTAAGGAATTTGTAATTTTGGAAATAAATTTTTATCAATAAGTTTTAATAAAGACAAGCAATGTTAAGCAAGCAAAAAGAAAAGTACTTTTGAATTGTAACAGCTGTTTTTACTAGAATAGCATGTGAAACATCAGCACACAAAATCCTCAAGGATAAGCAGTACCCTAATATTTAGAGGAAGACAATAATTCCTGGAGTCTGAAATTACAGTCAGAAACATCAGCGGATGTTCATACACAACATTTTGTGTTCCAGGAATTTATTACTGTTTCAAGAGCCTGTAAAAACTTACATTAGTGAGCCCACAGAGACAAAAATCTCAGTTAACTCAAGCCTTGGTTACATTCAGCTCAGTAGAGCAATGTTGATTTACCTCAAATGAGAGTTTGCACAAAATAATTTCAAATATTTCCCTTGGTACAGAGTAAGCAAAGATAAAAATTCATAAGTATACATCAGAATTTGGATTCTGGCCAGCTTTTAACCCCATTTAAAAACAGACAGTGACCTTACAAATTCTTATGCATAAAACAGAGAGGTCTAAATTAAAAATCAATAAACCAGGCACAGAGAGCAACATTTGCAACATAAAAGAAATATAAGAAACATATAATTATATATATAATATATAATTTATAGAGACATAAAAAAAACAACAACAAAAAAGCCAAGATGTGTTGGTTACTATGTAAAGTAAGCTTTGCTCAGCTGTCAGTGTTTTTCCTCACCCTATAAAGGTTTGAATCATTTTGCAGTAAGCAAAATTACTTTAAAATAGAGATTACTGTAAATGAAAAGACAACTGAGCTTAAACACAAATTGGATGCAAGTTCCACTCAAGCCAAGTTTATCTTGCACTTCTGTAGAAAAGAACAGCCTGTTTTGTCTGGGCGGCACTGACCACACTGTGGGCACTTGGCATGGTATTAGCTTGAGGGGCGGTCATGAGAGGTTCACTTCCATATCCATTTCTCTGTAAGAGAAATTCCTGCTGTCCTGGATGCTCATGAGTGGGGCACCAATAATGAGCATCCTTTACAATCTTCCTCTCCCTTTTATAATTATGAGAGAGATACTACTGCTTCTATAAACCAGAACTTTCCCAGCAACTTGAACTGAATGCTAGTTATTTCAGATACCAATCAAGCCGTATCAGATCTCTATGAAATAAATCAGCAATGAAGTAATTGTCCCTGACACAATGAGAAAGTCCCAAAGTTCTTAACCCAATAGAACCAAAATGGCTTGATCTCAAAAAACCAAGAGCTGATTCTGGCCCACTGTAAAGACTGGTTTTCTTTTGGCTTCTATTCTGATTCTGCCGTGTACAACAATTGATGATATTTTGCATGGTAACAAGTATATAGATACAGTTTTCCCAGCTCTTCCTGTAAGCTCCATGGTTCCTCACACCAAATCTTTGTAGACATTGAGGCTGCAAAGTGCTGCGGAACCGCAGTCAGGAATTTCACATTCAGGTCAGGAGTTACACTCACTGTACTCCCACATTTTGCAAGATCCTAGCCCATCCCTGTTGCATCTTATACACGTATGGTGGGACTGTGAGACATCATTGAGGTCTGATTGGCAGAGCTGTCCTAAATCACCATCTCTAAGGGAAAAACCACCACATTGATATCCTTTCTTTCCAGTTATTTATTTTACCCAGTAAATACCATGTTTCCTTGTTTTTAAAATTTGTTTTATGGAGAACATTTAGTTTGTGGCTTCTACACTCATACTAAACCATAATATTTATGCTGCACAACTGTATGCTAAAAACTACTCTTAAGAATAAACTTCCAGCTGTAAATGGATTCCATCAGCTTACCCCTTTTCCTGCCCAAGTGTCTGGCACATTAGCTGCGGAGCAGAGCTGTGCAGAGCAGTACAACTGGAACATGACACAACTACCAGACAGATTGTTAGTGATAAATAAGGGTTCTAGCAGATGGAAGCTCTTTCCTACTTTCCATTTTGCAAAGTGTAAAAAGCACAGATCACTACAGCAGTGAGATTTGTTTCAGCTGCCACTAACAACCTTTGAAGAAAGATGCTTACAACCCCTGGGAAAAAGGGTGCTCTGCGACCTTTTGCAAGTATGATTTATTAGCATCCAACTACATTGTTTACAGAGACAAAAATAATAAATAAAGTTGTGCATCAAGGTACTCCAATGTTATTACAAATATTTGGAGTGAAGCAGAAAACAGGGATGGTCCTGACTACAGAGAGACTTCTCAAACATCTGAAAGTCAGCAATAATTCTAGTACATAAGATACCCTTCCTCATTCTGAAATCACTAATGCCCCATCAAAACAAACAACAAATTCAGCATTTAGCAGCTTTGTTTACATAATACCTTGTATATGTGGGATGTTTTTCCAATACTAGAACTAGCAAAATACTGTTAACACAAAGTCTTTCAGATTCTCAGGGATGCCAATCATCTCCAACATGTGGAGCTGATGGACATCACCTCTTGTGGATCAGCATCCCAAACATTCTCATAAGCTTTAATACAGTTTTGTTTTACACATTAAAAACACCAAATCCACAATTTATATTAAAAAGAAATTAATAATTTAAAATAATTCTTTAACATATGCCAACTACTTATGCGGAAAATTTCTCTTATTGCTTTCAAAAAGCTGCAGCAAGAACAGTATCTAAGAACTGAGCAGTACAGTAATACATTTGGTGGTAGGTTACAGCATTTACTAAGTTTCAAAAGGTAAACCAGATAATGTGCAGTTCTTATGAGCCCACAGCTGCTGGAGTAAGTTCCCTAGTAGCTAGAAAATAGAAAGGATGAGTTAGTGAACACTGTGAATTTTATTTATTGTAGGAATAATTCATGAATGAAAACACACTCAACCAAAAAAATCCTGTCATTTTTATGTCACTCCTTTGAATAGCACCATCTCATTCTAGCCCTTGCAAGATGTATTCAGTCATGTGGACGAGTTGGATGTCATCCTTCTCTCTATTAAAATGCACCATGGGCTAAGTTTTGCACTCCTCTTCATCTTGCCCCCTCTGCATGAGTTGTACACAAAAAAGAAGCCATACTGAACAAAGCAACACATGCTGAAAGTTTCTTGCTTTGCCAAGCTGGTCATTTGGAGAGACAGCACAAGAGATTTACACAAAAGCAGATGCAAGGACATTAGAAATTAGGATCTGTTGAGCAGATACAGCTGCATATTTCCATAGCACACTACGCTTACCAGGTCTGACTCCAGAGCATAAGGAAGTTTTATTCACAGTCAAGGAAAAGATACAGAAGGAATTTATGGGGAAAATAATTTAACTACAGCCTCTAGGTATGATTTATCATTTGTTGCTATGGACTGTTTTCCTATTCATCAGTTTTTTTAATAAAGAGAAAAACAAGACAGTGAATAAAGGACCACATAGAAAACCTGAACAAGACTGTAAACAGCTGAGGGAAAGTGGGGGGCATGGGAAGGGGTGAGGTCTTTGTTAGGTTGGGTTTTTTGGGGGAGTTTGTTTTGAGACCAGCACTGGACCGTTGTGCAATGTTAAAGCTGTGCCCTGCTGGTCCCGTGCATTGGTGTTCTTTCTGTACCATGATCTGGATTCAACACTAAGCTGCCAGGTAACACAGGTGACTGTGTTTGCAATTATTATGTCCTTCAGGGACCAGATTTTAAAAGAAAGCAGCAATACTGTTTCCAGTCCTTCAAAGAAAACCGGTTGGTCTAAGAACAGATCTCCAAGAGGTTTCCTTACCAAAATTTGGGCTGGTTTTGGTCCTTCTTCCAGGCATCTAACTTTCCAAGCTCTGCATAAAGAACCTAAGTACAGACTACTGGATCTGTACTTCAAAAAGTGTCTAAAAGAAGAAGTTCAGTGCTGCAAAGTATCACATCAAGCATATCTCAGAGAACAGAGATCCAGAAAGGAATGCAGTGATTAATGGTGCTTTCTAGTTCCACTTGGTCTAAAGGGCACTTTACGCTACCCAAAGTTGCCTCCTGAACAAATGATGCTGTTTTGTAATCCCAAATTTACACAAAATCAGAAACTAAGCATCAAGCCTGCAAATCTGAAAGTAGAGCTGCGGGTTTCTGTTCTTATGTATAATATTTCCCTGGATTTTTCTTTCTTTCTATACTTTACAACTTGAAAAATGAAGCAGGCCTGAGCTGCTCCATCACCTTGATGGAAGTTTATAGTGAGGGTTTTACTTTATGAAGAGACACACACAGAAAGGCAGAGCTGCACAAGTGCTTCTCAAACTCCCTCCAAAATTGTATTAAGCAGTGTTTATAACACACACAGAAAGGCAGAGCTGCACAAGTGCTTCTCAAACTCCCTCCAAAATTGTATTAAGCAGTGTTTATAAAGTCATCAAATAAGAGAGCCATAACAGCAGGCAAGGGTCATCAGGAAATTTTAAGATCCATTGAGCTACACACCTTGGGAATCACAGCTGTGTATGAAAGGAAGCAGTTAAGTTGCCTGATACATTCTTTTTGGTAATTCAGGGTAGAAATAGTGGGTAAAAAGTCCCTCAGTGTCAGTTATTAAGAATAACAGTTGTCTTAGTTATAGTGCAGAAAACTAATATAAATTTTGTACCCATTAACACAGCTGAAGTTTCAGGGAAGAAAACTACCAAAATTTCATATTTTACCAAGAATAACTTTATAGAATATATTAGCTTTGTGAATGTTGAATATATTTACATGCAGAAATACACAGAACTAACATCAAGACAAATTTCTTCCACTTCTTAATATACAGTCAACAGAAGTTTAACAACTAAACCCAATTGTTTTATACAAAAGTAAGCAGGGAAAACTGTAGTGCAGTTGGAAATGTGGGGTCAGAGGATCATTCACAACTGGTTGCATTGTGTTTGGAGGTGTGTATTATAGATTTACAAAAGGAGCGATTACTTGTTCAATGATTTTGCTTCATGCATTTAAGAAATGCCCTGGATTATTCTCAGGCATTTTTATGGAGACAGTGCTAAAACTCCGGAGTTTACTTTCTTGATAAGAAATTTTGATGAAGAAGTTTTTATGTAAGGCACTGCTCAGCCCAATGCTTCTTGTCATTCATCCCATGTGTTTCAGACAGTTTGGAGTGTTAGAGAAATCAGACTTGGCACTGCCAGTCTGATTTCTCAAAAATCATGACTCAAATACCCCATATGAGACTTGTTTTGTTTAATACCTGCGTAGGGGAATCCCCTCCACACACACAAACCCAGCAGTCAGATCAGGCAGTATCACAGTAGCTGCCAAATATGACAATGAGCAAGCTTAATGCAGCCTCCACAAGTTTTGCTCCTTTTCTTAAAAGATTTTATTTCCTCTACCCTCTTTTGTTTTTAAATGAACCTTAATTTTAGTATAAATTGTAATTACCAACAGCAAGGATAATTGCAATGATCAACTCATTTCTGTGCCAGGTTTTGACAGTTAATACAAGAATAAAAGACAGAAGGGAACAAGGCATGAAGAGAATCTCATTTTTCTTGAAAAGCCAAGCAGCCCCAAAGTTTAATACTTCCTTTGGAATCAAAGCCCAGATTTTGTCTTCATGTAAGTGTGAACCTTGCTTTGTTTAAAGCTGCTGGCATGGTAGTCAAGTTTTTTGAAGACATATTAATTAGATATAATTATGCTAACTTCTTTGGTACTAAATTACGGAAATGATGGTGAGGGAGAGATCCTGGGCAAAATGAGAAATGGTGAGAAAGCATTCATCTGCCTCTGAGACAATGAGGCTTCAAGGTAATAGAAAGCAAAGTTCAAATATACATCTAATCTGACACCACAGATTTTGTTTAAAATTTAAAACCTTCATAGTATTTCCTTCATGTTACATACAATACATAGATCCATTTTTAATAGATTTTCTCTAGAATAATGCAGCACAATTGCAGTAAAGTGCAAGCTTTTCTAAGCTATTAGTCTGTCCTCCTAGGAGTCTACTTCATCCATGCCATGTCCAGTTGTTCCAGTCATAAACCAATTTAACATGCCAGCATTTGGGCTTGTTTTGTATCTTTACAGTGGCATGTAAAGAAAAGAAAAGGGTGTGGTGACAGCATGCAGATCTATCACATGGAAAACTGCATTGCTGCCAGAGAGTTGCAGACACACAGAGCAGGTTAGAAGAACCATGGAGCAGGCTTGGGTTGCAGATATGTGGGAATGCAAATTAGTTTGTTAATGACTATGGCATCGTGATTTGATGGGAAAAAACTAAAAATACTGCCCATCTCTATAATCTTCATTCAAACGTGAGGCTTCTGCTACATTTGCTTCCTGTTAAATTTCTGACCTATGGTTTAGTAGCTTCACAAATTGAACCATACGTATAAAATTACAGGAAAGGGATGCAATTGATTTAGTGCAAGACGTTTAAATATTTATCTGAACTTAACAAACAAACAGAGGAAGATCAAAGACTCCATATACTTCTCCATAAGGCAGATGGTAATTTTGTAAATATAAGATCTTAAATATGTTATTTCTTAAGAGGTAGAAAATATCAAAATACTAGGAAAAATTTCTAGCTTAAAATAATCCGTTTGCTTACTTTTTAAAAAGTCTTACTGTTGCAATTTTTAAGTGAATAAAAACAAATGAAGCTATGGAAGCACAGGATTTCGTGCTTTTTATAAGATTTCACTTATTGGAAAAAGAGAGAGCTTCTGCATCTAGTCAGTGCTCAAGCAGTATATACAAATGATCTCCTCTTCTTGCCCTGTTGGGGGCTATAAATTTGAAGTGAAAATTTTTCCCAGTGGAAAATTTTGGCGATTCCTGACTTTCTAGCACTACATTTAACTGGGTACAGTTTACGTATAAGGCAATAGAACCACCGATGTAAGCTCAGAACTACCTCTTCCATAAAGCTAAGAAGAAAGATACAAAAGCTTACTTAAATCTTTCCTACAGACAGCAAAAGGTCAGTCAAGATTCCAGCACCAGCTGATAATCTGTTTTAGCAATTTATACCAGCCCAGAGAGAGCTGAACTACTTGTTGCACTGTGGAAGCCTACCTACAGTTTGAGTTACTAAGGCTTGCACTCTTCCTCAGCACAGCTAGCAGATGCTGATGCTACTGTCTCCAATGGAATTCAGTAAGGCATAATTTAACTCAGAACTGACGTTATTACACATTGAAAAAGTAGTGTAAAAGCTCCTCTCTTTTCCATCTGTTAACATTCAGTACTATTTATTAAATATTTTATAAAAGGAAGTTAGGATATTTATACATTCAAACAATCACTGCAATAGTTGAATAAAGGAAACAAAAGAATTATCAGATTCTAAATTAAGCATGATTCTGGAGATATGCACATTTGCACATATGTGTACACCACACACATTCTGTATGTGTGTGTATATATAGGTGTGTATATATAGATATATAGTTATCTTTTATATATATGTCTTTTAAATCAGATCGAAAAATACAGCACAGAATATCTTCACTTAGCTCCTCTTTCACCAGAGGACAGGATTGTCCAGTTTGGAAAAACCAGGTTCTTTCCTAAGGTCCATGTAGGTTCCATTGCTCACCCAGGAGTCATCGCTGGATTTCCTATCAAAGATTAAACAAATGTTAGCTTATATTTTCCATCCATATGCTGCGTAATGCAGTGTAGCACCATGCACAGATACCAAATCCAGCCCACAAACCAGGAGCAGTGCAGCTCATTGCATCCTGCAAACAAGGCAGTATAGCTTGGTGTGTCTGCACTGGGCCATGGAGAGGCATCTCAATCTAATGTTCACCAGAGAGCTTCACTATTGAAGAGACAAATGCATTAACTCCTATCTGCTCTAATACTTCTGCGATATAATAATTAAATTCTTTATTCTGCCATTTAAATCTACAGGATAAATCTCAGCTTTCAAATCCTCATTGTAAGGATTCAAATCCTCATTCTTATTCACAATTCTCATTGTGAATATACAATCGCAAAGTATTAGACTTTGCCTCTATCCACCTTCCCTTTAGTAGGTGTGATTGGCATGTGATGAGTTAGTTCACCAGCTTGTCAGAGATGTAGTAGTCTAAGCCATTCCCTTTTGCACCTCTTTAAAACATTCCAGTGTTCCTCAGAAGTACAGTATAGATATATCCAGAAAAAATAGGATCCCAGATCTGCTAATAGGCTCATACAACATTCATCTTGGCTCCAACTCTTTCACTGCAGGAGAACAGAGAAGCTGGAGGGCAAAAGACCACATCCTCACCAGCATTCCTTTTTGTCTTTTGATGTCTCAAGTCTCCCATTTAACTGATGTACAACAGCAAGAGATAAAGTGCCGTCAGAACAATAATTCTCTCCCCATAAAATAGGGGAAACATGTTCAAAAATAGTCCTGGAAGTGAAAGGCCCCAACTCTGCACATTTCCACACCAGGCAATCCCACTGAATTCAGCAGACCTTCAGCAGAGGCAATTGAGCTAAGTCCAGCTACTTCAGCTTGCTTCAAAGAATCAAAGGTGCTACATTCACTTGGGCAAATTCAAATGTAGACCAAATATCAATTGCAATCAAGGCAAAAAAAAAAAATTCAGGGATGCACTAATAAAAAATGATTACATAATTGTGAGTTCTAACTAAGTCTGGAGTATTCTACATCACCAAAGTACAAACCCAAAGTATATTGGGGAACCCTGGAAAAAAATGGAGTCTGTCACATGGCAATTTAAAATCAGATTTATAATAAGAATTTCAATAAATGATAGTATATGCCAATTATTATCTAGTACCTGAAAAATCTAGGCTGATGCTCTAGATTGTTTTCTTCTAGCACCTTCCGTCGTTCTCTCTGTAGCTGCTCGATCCTCTGCTTTTGCATTTCAGCTCCTTCAATATTCCCTTCTTCTAGAAACCTGCAGCAGCAGTGATATGAGACAATTGGTCTTCTGCCCCCAGAAGAATCTAATCTTTCCAGCAGCTATTTCACAGTGTTTGAAAGGTAAACAGCTACCTCTGCAGACAACTGCACTATGAAAAAGCACTTAAGGAAAACTAACACTTGTAACAAACTCAGAGTCACAGTCACATTAGATTCTTCTACTTGGAAACTTGCAAAAGTAAAAATTTCACTGCAGAAAGAAGTTTCAAGTGTCTCAGTTTTCAGTTATTCAAATACTGTATGCTCAACATCCAGTACCTGAAGTACTGAGGTTTTAACATCCTTGGAAAGGCAGTTATCTAGAAGCATCCAAGAGGCAATTTTAAGACACACTTCCATAATGATTACACCATCTCTCAATAAGTGATTACAATGTCTTTTTCAGATGCACATTAATGTAAAAATAGAAACACACTGCAGTTACCTACAGAAAATAGTCTGAGTTCAGGGTAAAGTGAGTGTACAGAAGATTAAGAACCATTTAAGGAAAATATTTCAGAGTTAAAGCGTCTTACCTTTGGTCTGGCCTAAAACGTGTATCAGTGGATGGGAGTAATGACCTAGTTTGTGAGTCCAGTTCATTTAACTCCAGTGCAAATTGTGTAAATCCATACCACTGTTCATAATCTTTAGGCATCGGATCTACAGAAGAAGAGAGTACATTCAGAATTCCAATTAAATGCTATTATATTGAGAAAGAAAATTTCAAGCTTCCTCCAGTCATTTGTTTATGCCTGATCCACAATGTCAGTTCTAGGGGAACAAGAGGTTTTTAATAATGTAACAAAAGAGAACATCCCCCTTGATAATTACACTGCAACAAGACAGATTTCGTTCTCTCAGCTGAATCACAGCACAACTTTGTTGAAGGCCATGCTATTATCATAATGTTTTTTCAAAACACAGTAGACAAAACCCCACAAGCTTGGGAGAAATTCAGCTATCACTGTCATTACAGAACTGAGCTTTGTGGGCTATCCTCCAGTGTTCAACATATGAAATAAACAACAATTCTGTGCATGAGCAGTAGAAGTTTATTCCTTTTTTCCCCCCTTCCTGCTAGAGTCCTCAATACTTACTTCATGCCTGAATATGAAAATGAGGGAGAATGGATGAAATGCAGAAAGCCATGGGTTTAAGTTCTCATGTTATTTAAATTATATGTTCTCCTGATCTAGCTTTTAAATGCTTGACAAAAATCTAATATTCTACTGAAAAATAACAAGAAATTGGGGCCTAATAATGATATGAAAACAATAAGCTTATACTCAAAAAGATCTCATTTTGTGTACATGAGCAATTCTGATCACTAACTTGCTCTCCATATGCAGTTTGAAGATGAAGTTGTCCCACAGTATAAACTTTCATGCCACTTCCCAAAGAGTCGATGCACAACTTTCCCAGATTTATCCATGACACTGCCTTCAATCTCATGTGCGTTTGGATTCCAATACTTTGCCTAGAATTAAAAGGAACAAGGGGATAGAAGGTGCAGAGGAGCTCAAGTGCAGGCCATTTTGCCATGCCAGTAGCAATGAGAACTGTTCATTTAGGTGTGCATTACAACACCAAAGGCAAAGAGCTGCTGTTAGTACCATTAAAATACAAACTTATTAGTATGTTAGCTTCTTAAGATACTAATGTTGAGAACTGTATTTATTTTGTTTGCCTTTTTTTAGGGGCGGTATGAGGTGAAGTGCAGCTGACCCTGAATTTTGCCCAAGGACAGTTGACCCTGGGTGCTGACTTGGTTATCTACATCTCTCCCAAATTGCAGAAGAGGAAGAGAAGGAACTCGTACATTAATCTCCAATATTGCAATATTAAAGGTGTGAGATTTGTAGGCTCTCAGTCTTAAATATTTGAACTTTAAACATTCAGTGCAGCTCTGAAAATACATTAATGTACTTTCAAGTATGTATTTGGAAAAAAAAAAATCACCTTAATGCTTCTTAGAAAGCACAAAGTATTCAGGAAAACAAATAAAAACCCCCCAAACTTGCTTGGGAGCATGCCATGCTGCATAAGTACACTGAAGTACTGTATCCCTTGTATCTGTATGGCCTGTTCTATGTCCAGCAGAGCCTTTCTCCATCAATCAGGTACAGAAAATGCAGGTTAAGGTAAGTCTCTTAGGATGATTTATTGAAGTATTTATCAGGTTAGAAATTTTGGCATTGCTTTACATTTTCATTTATTTTCCTTTACTATGAAGTCATCTATTGCAAAAACCTGAATTTAATTTTGTTATAAGGACAATTCCCAAAGAAGTCATATATATTGTACTTGTACTGAAGCAAAAGCTTTGAGTAACACCACAGCCTCTTACTTAAACTCCTCTGAGTACCTGCAAAGGGCTAGAAAAGAGCATCAGGAGAAACAGCCTGCGTAAGCACTGGTCCTACAGCTGCTAAATGACCACAGCATGTGCCAGTGGGCTCATAGGAGGCATGTGGGTGAACCACTGTCAGTAGCCACCTTGTGCCTATGTTTCTCATCAAACCCAGAGTAGGTTTTCCATGATATTCCTTTCCCCATAATTCCTCAATTTCCAGTGGAATCACTCAAGAAAACTGTTGCTTCTCTTTTTTGTCTAGTGAGTGGCATTTCCTTCAAAATTACAGTTTTCAAGGAATCACAGGTAATTACAGCTTTTAAACAGAAGTACTGAGCTTCACAGAGAACATCCTCCCACTGCTGTGCCTGTTAGAAAAGGCAGTGCCAACATTGCTGTGGTTACCTTTATGAAAGTCAGTTTGCAGTGGCACGTGTCATCATTAAGATTTTTTATGATGATCTCTCCATAGTGTTCAATCCATCTTTGCCCACTTAAGATGTTATGGATGCAGGACGTCACCTTGTTCCATGCAAAATGGTCTTTAAAACTGTAAGGAAAAATACACACAAGAAAATTCTCATGCGATGTTCAAGTGAGCTCAAACTTGAGGGAAAAGAAATTGCAGATAACTTGATTAGAGAAACCAAATAAAACTTTTTTCTTTTTTACTAGAATGCTTCATCTGCTTGTTCCAAACCTTCTAAAAAACAAACCCTATGACAAAATTCCACCTCCCAGAAAATCCTTTTCACTTCTGCTATATATTTTGGTCTTGAATTCAGTTTTCTCTCAATTTACTTGCCCTTCTAACCAGTTTTAATTTTCCATAAGTAATAATTCTGGTGTCTTCTATAGTCTGAGATTCCCATTCCAAGCTTGTAACACAGTGACAATGGAGAACACAAGGACATGGACCACCAGAGTGATCCGAACATGTACTGAGAGGAATAAGCTTGGCTCAAGCTCTCAAGGCTGAGCCTAATATGTGTGCTTTAGGCAAGAGCAAAGTTCTCATCAGGAAGTTCAAGATGTAGTTGCACATAGATAGGGAGAGATAATACCAAACAGGGTATTATATACAAATACCAATAGGGAATACAACATTTTACCTTTTATGAAAGAAGTAGATGCTCTTAAAAAACAGCTTTATAAAGCATCAAGGAAAGGGAAGTCTCATGAAGACATGTATTCTACAATTTGTTCTGGGTATGGATGGCCAACTCACTACAGGTAAGGTAAAACAAACTTACAAAGCACCAGTTTCCCCACAGCAAGTGCCTCACACACATCCTGTGAAGTTATTAGCTTCTTTCCCTACTTCCCCCTAATTACTTGCTTTCACTTGCTGCTTTCTAAGGGCACACACAAGGACACTTTGGAGAAATGCAGCCATTTTCTCTCACAGTAACTTGTCTTTCTGCCCTTACCTATGCATGTCATATGTTATCATAAATGCTAAAAATATCTATTTGTTTCAAAATGAACCTTAATACTAATGTTTCATTTTTCCCTATAGCCTTGGCACCTTTTTTGTACCTAATTCTGTATCAAATACACAGGGATACAAACCAGCACATGGAGATCACATATGAAACAGATTGCTTCCCAGTTCATCAGCCCATCATAGGCCATAATATAAATTAATTATTTTGGCTCTGAGCACTTATTCACATCCCAGAAACCTTACATGTCAAAGCTTAGGGCAGGTGCTATGAACATAACACAGTTTATACATTACCTTTTGGATATTATCTTACTAGACTAAAATTTTATCCACTTAAAAAAAAAAAAAGGCATGCTTGATTTGATGAGTACTAGGTTCTTGACTTCTTTGGGTTTTCTTTTTTCAGATGGCAGATTAATTAATTTTGTACTCTCTCACTGGAAAACAGATTTAATTGGAACAATACTCAACCTTTAGACCTCTGGTTCTGCAAACATGATGGATATAGGCCAAATTTTAAGGGATTTTAATTGCTCATCAATAATGGGCACTCTGACAAGCCTGCCTTGAAACACTGCAGATTTTTATTTAAAAAAACAATAGGAAACAAACCAACTATACTCAACACTTCACTACAGTGGCTGCTTCCTTGGATAATGAACACCAGTAACTGGTTCTACTTATCATTTACAGTAATTATTTCTACAGTGATGGTCATTGTTGGTCTTGTCTACAGCCCAGAACACCCCATGGTGTCAGGGTCCCTACAAATATAGTCAAAAAAGACAAGAACACCACCACCTTTTCCCCCAAACCCATACTCAAGCAAAAGAATTCATAGCTTCCTTTACCCTATAGTTTTTCCCTGTGAGTTTAGAATACATTAAGGTTGAAATTCAACTGAAGTGTGAAAATACCAACTGTTCTTTTTTCAAGATACACAGGAGTGATGGGGTTTTTTTTCAATGTTTGTTTTGCATAACTTTTCAAAGTGTCAGTGCTTCTGATTTATGCTTCTGGTTTTGGTTTGGCAGGGTCTTTCTTCCTCCCCTTTTCTCTTTAAATGAAATCACAGCCACCAGTCCTTCCAAAGGGCAGAGCAGAGCTCGCTGTCCTCTGAACGAATGTGGCTCCAGTGTGTGCAAGCATCTGTGCCTGTGCATGAACAGCAGTGCCCAACAGCAGCACTTACGCTGGAAGAGTTACGTGTGTTGTGCCAACTGGAACAATCTCCATGGACTTCCCCCAGAATTTGTTTTTCCATCTGACATCTGGAACAAGGAGTAAAAAAAGACAGGTTGAGTCACAGGTAGGTGAATCAGGCTGTTTCTGGGCTCTACTTTATTTTCAAGAAATTCAAAATAACAAAGTGCAACAGTAGTGTTCAAAGATTGTTGTGGGACCTTCAAATAGTTGTTGGTGGGTTTGGTTTTGTTGCTGTTTCCTTTGTTTGATTTTCATCATAATATTGGTTATTTAATTAGCAAAGTAACAGATGTTTAACAGTCCTCTCAAAAACTTTTTCAAAAGAAAGAAATTTGAATAAGCTATAGGCAGCATATATTCATTTGCAATTCAGTTGCTAGTGAATGAATGCAGACATTTTCAAAAACAAAAGCAGAATTTCAAATACAAAAATATAACAAGAACATCCACAGTCAAGAGGCTAAAGAAGGTTTCAAAGGGCACAAAATGGCAGAGGGTTTTGGTCCAGCTCCCTCTGTAAGTTTAACTGGTCTTTTGAAATCTTGTTTGAATCACAGAAAGACTGTCCAAGTCTCATGCCTTTTCTTCAAAAATATAAAAAAAAAAGAAAACTCAATGCAAGTTTAGCCAAATTTATTGAGCATAAGTACCTGGAAGAGAAAGAAACAGAGGAGCATGGCAAAAGGTGTGTACAGTTAAATTGGGCTAGATAATCAGGCAGTAACTTTCATGGTGACTTCAGAGCTCAGGGGAATAGTACCCTTCCTATTTTAGACTCTAGGAACTCCATTCCCTGCCCAACCTGAAAAAGAGGGGAAAATTCAACTCTAGTCTCAAAAATATGCTAGTTCTAACAGAAGGAAAACAAAACACTATTTCCTGTGCAGTTCTGGGGGGAAACTTTTACACTGGTTGTGAGATGGATGCTCAAACCACAACTAAGACATTTTTACTTGGGTATCTCCTGAGTATGTATGTGTAAGTGAGGAGTGAGCCACACTGAGCTGCCTATCATTGAAAAGACTAGATTGGGATATAAGGCAGGATTCTGCATGCAAGAAAGTTACTTTTTTATCATGTGAGAAAAGGACCTTTTGCATTTTTTGGTTTTGAAGTCTAGTGCTGGGTCAGCATCTTCAGTGACAGTGATTCTGTTATGATTCCTACACTGCACAAGTGCTCCAAAGCTACTTCCAGTATGATGATGTTGAGGCAAATTCTGTCCTGGCTTTCTCTCTTCTGCAGTGGAATGGAAGAGAAAAGGCAAAGACACACCCTACCGAGTTTAACAGTTAAAATGCATTACCAGATTGTGCCAAATTCTATGCTCTCATAAATGGCAAAGCTGTCCCACAGAGATCAGCATGTGGGAAACACCTTGAGAGCCGGGGTGCAACTTGATCACGCAATAATTTTAGGACAGAAGAGAAAAAGCAAAGTGTTATTTCAAAGCTATGCTCACACTAATTCAGGCACAGATGCTGGAATAGCTGAAATGTCCTTCATTTCCACTGCTCATGTGTCAACACTCCTCTGCAAAAGCAGAGCCAGCTTCATAAGTCATGGAAAGCTATTTCCAAACCATCGGTCCTTGTGAGAGCCCATCTTCAGTTCACGAGACGTGATCGGGAGATGTCTTGGTGATGGAACACATGAACTAAGGTCAGTGTCTGGTGGGATGACAGCACTACCCTGGCAATGTTGCTGTCTCCTTTTCAGCTGAGAAGGTGACATAGTAAGTGAAAAGGTCTTTGCACACAGACAGAACTGAACTCACTGCCTTTATGATTAAATTGGTGTTAATCTTTCCATGTAAGTTAATACAGTGTCATTACAAGAGGTCAGCAGCATTTAAAAATTGCCTTTACAATGGAAAAAATATCCTTGTCTAGCCCTCCCATAAGCTCAGCTAGCCATATTTAAAAACAAAAGAAACAAAAATCCCCAAGCCCTGCTGCACCCTGATTGAATGTCCTGTGCTCATCTAGACCAAATCTTAGACTCCCACATTAATCAGATTCTCAGCTCTCATTAGAAAAACTTCATTCTCTAAATGGAAGGGTTAAAATATTTGAATGATAACAGTTGTCAAGATTTGTTAAACAAATCAGTCTCATCTATTTTTATTAAGACAGGCTGCTATCTGGTCTTTATACAGTGTTCAAGTTACTGAACAAATTTTTGGTCATCTTCCCTTTTGGGCTATGAACAAAAGGATTCTTGTGTCCCCGTATTTGTTTACAAAGCAAAGAATTACATAGAATAATAAAACCCAGACTAATGGGTTTCAATATCTGTTCAGTATGGTTCCATCTGTAATAACTGTAATCAAATCAGCATATCCAATCAGGAAAAAAAAAAAAGATTACAATATGGCCACATTGTGATTTGACAAACCCCTGGGGTGACAGATTTTAAGTGAGTTAAAAGGCATAGTTATGTTTTGTGTACACTCCAGAATTATCTAATCACACAGGTGCTCTTACTGGCTGACACCTTCACTAGCAATACACAGCAGACAAAGCTCCAACACACATCTTTTGAAAAAAGCAGTAGTCAAATGGCACAAAATCTTACATACTGTAATAATACCAGTAGAGAAAGAGAAGGTAAATGTATTTATCCTTGCTGTTATGCTCATTTTTGAAAATTGCTTTCAGAACAGGTTTACAAGATTTGCCAAGGTTCAGGTTTTAACTTGTAGTGTTTTCATGCTGTCTTCGAGCTTGTTTGTTTTATAAATAGCTTGAAGTACAATTCTTCTTTACTAAAGACCAACATCCCCCCCAAAACCCCAAACAAACCTGATTTTAAAGAAGAGCAGATATTTGTACATGAAAATAATGATTAATCTTACACGAAAAAAATCCAAACAAAGCAAAATCTCTTGAGAATTTTTATAATAGCAGAAGATCCACGTAAGAAGCATGCAAGTAAGTAGAGGCTAACATTTCATTAAATCATTCTAATAAAAATTTAAGCAAGGAATTTCAACTTTTCCTAATTTCTGGATATTTCCTATTAGACATACAATGAAAACATTATGAACACTGTAAAAGTAAATGATAGACTGAAGAGTTACCTTGCCAAAAAGCAAAATTCACAGATTCAGCATGGCATGCAGAAATAGGTGGGTGATGGCTGACCTAATAGCAAGACATGAAAGGAGAGGGGGAAGAAAGATTAACATATGAACACTTGAACAGTCATTTTGGTTTGGCTTATTTTGTTTTGTTTTCTCCTTCATTCCCATATGGCATTTACAATTTGAACATTAGTTTTCACTTTGCAGTTGTGTCCTGAAGGGGGAGGCAGTGAGATTAATAAAGGTTCTCAGACTTAAGAAACCTTGAAAGAAATGGGAAACATTTATTTTAAATGGCCTGAGATTTTGTTCGAGTGAAAAGCTAGCTATATACTTTGTACATTGTCTCTAAGGTGATCCCTTAGGTCCTCTTAGCAGATTAACAAAAACCACACTTCGAGTGCACAGACAAAAATTTTCAAAAAACCAAAAGCACAACGGGCCAAAAGCTTCTGTACAGTGAATAACCACAGAACACTGAGTATGAGGGAGGAGGTAGTGATCAGCCTCTCTAAGTGGGCCAGGAGTGAAGAAATCAAGCCAGGAAATTCCATCCGGCAATCCCTACTACTGCAGCAGTGACACACCAGGTGTTTTTAGTGTGAAACTCTAACCACATGCACTGCATTTTATCAGCTTTGGGCAATAGCATGTGCAGGAATTAGGGCAACCACCAAACTAGCAAAGCAAGGACTGTGAGCAAACAAACAATTCAGACTATTAAAATGCAACAGTAAATAAAAAAAGCACGAAGTGTAAGCAGCCACTCCTCCTCGACTTGAATTCTCCCTTCTGGGTTAACACAACTAACAACTGACCAGGACCAGTTCTTAAGATGTGTAATGCCTGCTGTTCTTTGGGCAGCTTTATTTTCAAGTCAAATTGCTATTTTCCACTATGAATTTAATTTCTTAACCATCTATATGGTTCAAATAAACTTTTCCTTTTTTTAAATTACTCATTTCACAAATCTCTTACTGAGCATTTTTTCCCACAGGCATCCAGTTATTTATTGAACATACTCTACTTGGTTTAAAAAAAAAAAAACCAAAAGAAACCACAAACAAACAAACAAAAAAAAAACCCCAAGAAGTACTAATTATTTTCAGCTATGGCCTAATCCAGCAAGAGCAACACTGTCTCTCTCTCTTACATACTGTACCCAGATTAACCCCAGATGTCTCTATAATGCATGGGTTAAACTTAGCTCTCACTTAAACTGTTATAATTCCAGAGTAAGGTCATAGTGCTAACAGGAGTTATTCTAAACTCCCTCTAGTGGTTTAACAGAATCTTTGTTACTTTTGTATCTTCTGCGAGTCTATCCCATTACATTCTGCCTGCATTAACAAGGTATCTGGCGTAAGCATCAAAATGCTTGTGGCAAGCAATAAGCCACTGTTCCTGATGTGAAGAGAAACATTTAATGCTTGCAAACTGCATTAAATTTCTTTCTTCCCATACTCCCCTCTGTTCCTAATATTTCCCCACCCCATATTCTTACAGTAACTTTACCACTCTAAACTCATCTCACTTATTTCTCATATTAGAACAACAGTTGTTAATAGCACAAGCCCGTTCATGTAGTAAAATTCTTCTTTATAAAAACTAGCCTTTGTACTCGTTTACCCAATATTCAAGTGAAAATATCTTCCTTTAATTCAGTGTAACATTAAACTCATTGCTAACCTTTATTTGCCACTTTGTTACTCAAATTTCATGCTGTGCTGGTACTTAGAGTGCTTTATACACATCATTTTAGTACTGAAGTAGCACAGTGATTAACCAGATACATGAACTTCAAATTTGATTCTTGTTTTGACTGTATTACTTTCTGTTGGGTTTTCTTCCCCTCCTTATTTTTACTCTTGCCTGTGACATTTCCTGAGACTAAGGAAAGATCACATAACATTCCTTTTTGCCAATTCTAAAACATAATGTGCAAAATGCTGGACCTTCACATTTCATTTCCTAAAGGAAGCCTCCTAGAAGTCTTTCTCTGAGCAAATTTCTAGGTTGCACAACTTTGCCTACTTGCACTTTTTGTTTTTTTTTTTTTGTTATATCTAGACAGAATAAGACAGCTTTCAGTCATTCTTACTTTGCTAGGCACCAGATATTTGAATTTTATCTCTTTTTAACATACATTTCAAGTTGAGCAATTTTGGTAGCATGGCTGGTTTAAATTTAGTATTTTTCATCCATACTTAATAATTATTCTCCTACTGGGGCATTATCTTCATAAACACTCAGACCATGATATGCTACCTTCACCTACTCAGTTGTGGTTGCAAATTTGAAAGGCTTAGCCTACAAAGTATTTGGACAGGAAGCAGAAATATTCATGGTGCCATTAGAAATACTTGTGGTTGATTTATAACAAATGTATCCCTCATGTGAGTCAAAGAAGACATTAAACAGCTGAAGATACAGTATTTTTAATGATCACATGCAAAAGAAAATGACAAGAATATAAACTTTTGTTGCAGTTGTGATCAGATTTCAGCATGGGGAATTGCACTCTCCTCAAGCCTGTTATCTTGTTACTGGAGTAGGCAGTCTGCCAGCCTTTGCTCCTCCAGTGTCAGCTGCTTGTGGTGATGTTCTATGCCAGACATAGCAGACTTTCCTCAAAAAACAATTCCCTTTGTTTATAATTCAGCAAGTTCCCTTGGGTTTTGCTGGGCTTAGGTAATGTAGAGTAATCTTGTATTTTGCCAGTAATTCTAGAGAATTCCAGCCACACATTTAGAATTCAGCAGAGAGTATCAAGTAGCAATTCTAAGGGCTGCAGCATACAATACCTGTTCTGCAAAGAACTGGAAACCCTTATCTTCACGAATGCATTCATAGGTTTCTCCAAGCACAGGATTAAATGGCTTACTTCCAGCTCGGTAGTAACTGGATGCATAGGCAGAGACTGCAAAGGCAGCTATGTACACCTGGGAAGTATATATTTGGGACTTAGATTAATTAATTTACAACAGACACAAAAAAAAAAAAAAAAAAAAAAAAAAAAAAAAAAAAAAAAAAAAAAAAAGCAAGCTTTATCCTGATTCTGTATTTTCCCCTTCATTTGCAGGCTACAAACATGCACGCCTCCTGCATGCTCAGCCCCAGTTCACACATTAGAGGATTATTCAATTTTCAGAGTCATTCAATAGGTCAGGGATAGATCGTTAGGGTCAGATACAGATACTGCAAATTTCATCAACTGAAAATAGCATTTCTGAAAAGTGTTTGAAACAGTTTAGCATTCTGCAACACAGTTCAGAGAAGTAACCTTAAAAATCACTGTTAAATTTAATATAATTGGTTTTTATAGTTCCATCTGTGACTCCATAAATGTACCAACTATCTTTTTCATAAAGATGGCACAGGAAGTACTGAATCAGTTTTCACCAACTTTGCTCTTTCTAATGCCATTTGACTTAAATTGCTTTTTGTCTACTGGGTGCTATTACCTAATCATGAAACTGTTGATCATGACTGACACACAGGTAGCCCTTCCAAATTTTTGCAGTCAACTCAAGCATAACATGAGGAATTAGAATTCAGGGCTGTTTGATTCAAGTCTCTTGTAACACTTTTTTTCCCCTCTTTTCATTCCCTTTTTCCCATCTTGTGAAAGTGTAGATACTCTCTTTTCACAGTTTCAGAAAACAACTCCACTGAGGATAGGCTCAGTGGATTGCAATGAACTATTGCAATTACTATGCAACAGCTAGCATTAAATTTTACTTCAGGAATTTCTCAAAGGCAAAGAATACACCAGTCTTGAGGTAATTTCCAGATGCTTGGGTGTGGGGAGGAGGGGAAAGGCTTCTTTTCCCTCCCTTTTGAACAACTACTGCTCATTTCCTTTTCCTTTTAGCATATGTTCTCAAGAGAACAAAAAAAAGCTATGGACTAAACCCCCCAGTGAATGACCACACGCTGGGAATAGGCCCTAAATTGCAACCCTTGAAAATGTCAGAATGAGGAAAGAGACTTTTCAATTAGTATTTATAACATGACTACCTACTCTCATTAATAAGCTCATTTTGAGATAAGATACACTGAGTTGAAAAGGCTAAATTCAGTTTGTGGGAAAATATGTATCTTCCATTTAAGAGAATTTAGGGAGCTTCTAATCCTTTATTTATGGGCTTACATATTAATTAGCTCTTGTACACCTGGAAGCAGAACAACAAATGCATTTCTCTCTTGTTCTTTTGCCAAATGCAGAATTCAGGGTTCTGCACTCGAAAAGGATGACATCATTATTGTACCTAGCATACAGCCTGGTTTTGAGATCCTGAACATTTTGGATAAACACAAAAACTTCAGAAAACCAATTAATAAGAAACATGGAGCTTATTTAGTTAATACAAAGATATCACAGTCATGTAGGGCTGGAAGACCCAGGAACTCTATGAAGAAATGTGTTACCCCATCAGACACCCTTGAAAAAGATCTATTGTAGCTTTCATCTTTGAGAGGGAACTATCTAAGTTTAATCCCCTCCTCCCTTTTTGATGTAAATTTTTAATATTGGAGAGCAAGAGCTGCAAAACAGAAATAAGCTCCTTTTTTGTCTAAACTTGCAGAACAGCAAGGTACTTGAGGAGAGAGAGCCCTCCTGAAAAAGCAATAGAAATGGAACAGAAGAGTCAAAAATAATGGCTATGTGAGTATGTACAGACATTTGGAGACTTTGCCTCTCAGCTGAGAGAAACAAAACAATGGAATAGAACATCTTCACTTCAGCCCTGCTTTCATGCTTACTCTATTCTAATTCTGTTGAATGTTCCTGAGTACTTGGAATCAGGTATTTACCATCCGCTCGAAGGGGTTTGGTGTGTGCGCTGCTTTATCCAGGAGCTCGCTGTACTCCAGCTCCTCGCAGAGGCGCTGCAGGGTGTTCAGTGGCTCGTTCAACTCAACGGGCATGGCCACTTTGGAGAGATCCTTCCCTATGTTATTCCTCAGGATATTCCACAGGCTGATGTTACTTGTGTTAGGACATGGAGCTGGTAAACATGTTCTCCGTTTAGAATTGCATCCAATTCCGCTTTCAGAAATACAATCTGAAAAGGAAGGAAGTGGCGGAACAATTAAATTTACATTTTCTTAGTTTCATCCCCCTTTGCAAACATACATTAAAATGCAACCATCTTTCCTTCTGTCAAAACTTCCTTCCACCCACGAATCACTTAGTATTTCACTTGTGGTTTGTTCATAGCCTGTTATAAAAATGACAAAATTAAGAATCACATTTTATATACATTAACGGAAGTAAAATGCCAAGTACAAGAGATGCATAAAAATTACCTTCTTTTCCCTTAAAATCCGTAAGAAAAGGCTCAGACTTTCCACTGAATTTGAAAGAGTAAATGTTATAATTATTTTATTTGTAAGAGAGATGGATTCCTATCTGTTTAGGGGACATAAAACCTCCTTCCTTGACAGAGCTTCAATTAAGTTGACACTTCCCAGAAGGCAAGATATAACTTACAGATGCAAGGATAATAACTACTCCTACTGATCTTTTCCTACTTCTTTGCATACTCCTACCACCTACTGTACCACGAATTTACATTCAGGCTTTTCCACATTGCTCCCCATAGCATTTAAACTTAGCGATGTTACTTTGAGATATGCCCATATATTGATGGAGAACTGACATGTTTTAAGGATGGAAAAGCTGAAGCAACTTTAGAGCTATGGGTTTGCTGAAGATGGAAAAAAAAAAAAAAAAGACTCAAGTGAAGGGTCCTTGACATGAATATCTGAAGTCTGTGTTCCTATATCAAAGCAATTAGAACAGGATAAATAGCTCTAAGTGTGCCATGGCACGATTTGTAGCAAAATCCAAATAGAGCTACAAGCTTCCACAACAGGCACTAGTCTCAAGTGATTATATTGCGTAGCTGTATATCACTTTTGTTTCAGAGAGGAATGTGTTTGCCACTACAAGAACATATTTTATCTTTCCACATCCTCAGGAGTGCCTAGGAAGCTCCTGCCTTAGGATCAGTTACTATTTGGAGACTCTCAGGCATAGCCTCAGTCTGTCAACCCCTCTGTCCTTTTCTGGCTTTCCTCACACAGCTCTGTCTCGAAGGAATTAAACCCACACTGGGGTTTAATTCCTTCCATCTCTTTCTGTGCTACACATGCTTGAAGAACCCCTGCCCTTAAATGCACTTAACCAGTACTTCCTCTTCTCTGGCACTGACATAAGCACAGCATCAGCAGTGCTTACAGCAGTGACAGGTGACCACAAGGACAAACTTCCCCATGCCTGCCATGCCTCACGTGGAACATTTAAAGGGTAATCAGTATCCTCAGAGTTTTGAGGAAGGAGTTTCCATCTTTCCTGCCACTGGCAAACTAGAAGTCGTAATTCCTTATATGACTGAGTTACTCTAACAAGGTCAGGTGAACTATTTGCAGCCCCTTGTCTGTATCTTTCTTTTTGCTTAAAAATGGCATGGGCACTGCGAGTCCAAAAATATATCTGAAACAATTATGCTGTTGAGAGTTAAGGAGCTGATTTCTATAATTCCCTATTGAAAGAATTTATTTAATATCAGAAGAGGCCAAAAAGAAGGATGTTCCCTTAGATAACTCAGGAATTAGGTAAATGCTAAAAACTTATCCGTGTTTAAAAGAGCTCCCAGAAATGGGATTTGGCTATGTCCTTTGACAGCTTATGATTAAAAACAGGATACCAATTGGCTCCTTTACATATTCTGGACCAGTCCATTTTGCCTAGTCTCCATTACAGAAAGGCCCAGCCAGTTCTGGTTTGTAAGAGCCGTGACAGACAGGATGAATGCCACAGGAGGTTTAGACATCTGACCTCCAGTTAGAGTCAATGACTTTTGAAGTCAAACGGGACCATTATCAACATCTGATCTGACCTTCTACATTACAGTGGCCAGAGGATTTTGTCATAATCCCACAATTTATGGTGCAGCTAAAGCCCTGTAGGAAAACGACAGCCACTTTTCTATTAATGGCAGTGGCAGGCTGCCCAAAGCACAGAAATAGCAGGTACCAGAAGCATGCAGAGGTGCTTCTAATACTGAAAAGTTTCACTGACAGTCTTTGTTAAAAAAAGATGAACTGCCACATTAATACAGCTTTCTAAGGTCCAGATAATGAAATAAATTCATTTGTATTCCTTCCTCTCAGGGTCTGCGGTGTCTCTGTGTGTCAGGAAGACCCCAAGATTGTAAAAGTCCTGTTTCCTAGCTTGTGCAGCCAAAGAAGGAGTTGGAATGTGTAGGATCAGCTTCTCAAGGTTGTTTATTTTTCCTTATCTATAACAATCTTTCTCTGACCTGCCAAGCTCTGTCTAGCAAGGAGGCCATGGCATTCTGCATGTCGCCTCGGGCGGCATTTACATTTTATACAAGAAATTACGTGTATTGTATTTATAACAATGTGCCAATATCTATCATCTATGTTAGACAGCGTGTCTCTACTTTAAACCAATAGAAAAGTGTCACAATCACACCAAGACATGGAGGACAAGAAGAAGGACAGGACATGCCCAAATCCCTCCATCTTGTACCCCTGAATCACATTCTAAAACCCCCAAAATTCTACTTTTTCACCCTGTGTCAATTCAGCTACTGCATTACTCAAACCCTTGTGGCTTGTAATTCCTCATACAGAGTTGGCAAATTTTCTCACGGGCTAAAATTGAAGTCACAGGTGTTTTTGACTTCTTGCCAAGGTCTCTGAGTCCCCTGCCAGGGTCTCAAGACAGCCAGGGCAGCCAGAGGGATGTCCTGGACTCTGACACCTTCCTATCTTAAAGGAAAAAATTAAAAATTCTTCCTTTTGAACTGTTACAGAATACACATCAAACTACCCAAGTTCATAGGAATCTGTTGGTTCTCTGAGATGATCAGGAAACAGCTGCTAGTGAGAAATCACCGTTCAGCATTTTTGAAAATAAAAATATATTGTTACACTGGGAAGAACATTGTGGTTAGCTGAAATGAGTTGAAGGCACAAAACCAATTAGGTTGTAGCTACCAATTCTCCTTTTTTTAGAAGGACAAATTAGCATAGGTACTAACAACACTATCATGATTAATACACATGCAAGAAAGAAATTCTTATGGTCATGCACCAGAGCTGCCAGGGAGTAATTATTCTCATGTTCCTTTAAACACTGAGTTCTGCTAAAACAACAGGACTTCTGAATGCAGTTGCTAAATTGCAGACTGAAAAAACTGTGTGACAATAAAAAAATTACTTTTTTTAAAAAATCAAAGCAGCTGGGCCTTACTACTTTGAAATAATCCTGTGGCCATGAAAAACTAAGAGTGGGAGTTGCATCAAAGAAGCCAAAAAAAGAGGTGTTTCCCTGCTGATACAGAACCACCATCCTACTTAATCAACAGTGTCCAGATAAGCAGATCAGCCAGAATCTGCCGTTCCAAACCAATCTACGTCTATACAAGAAAAAACACAGGCTTTTTACATCTCAAAACCCATTATATCAAATTATCTAGTAAAAGAAGAAAAAAATATCCCAAACAAAAAGAAACAAAATTCTCAAAACATGGCATAAAAAAACCCACTGAACTTACCTAAAGTTTGTCTTTCATTCTCCATGTCATTGCTTAGGTTATCTTCTGATACATTATCACTGATATCACTTACATATGAGTCATCATCTGATACCTGAGTGTGGGGTGGGGAATAAGCAAGATATATCACTCATTAAAATAATCCCAAATGCATGTGGACATTATTACTTTCAGCTGCTATTATTGTTTTAGTATAATTGAACTGTTTAAGCTGTCTTTCAGTACTACAGAAAAGTACTACAAAGTCCTAAGAAGACACAGTTGAATTTGGGAGAGATGGCTATAATTGAAATTTTAACTTGAGTGGAGACATGCTTTCTCTCCTTGGCCTCACAACTAAGGCTTTCCTCATATCAAAAGCCAGGGTTTTTTATGAAACCCAAGAGAGGAAACAAAGATCTAATAAATTTCAGTATGCATGACATCAGCCTCAAGGTACCTACAGGTACCACAAGGACAGGTATGAATAAGTATTTTTGTGATGCAGTTCCCTGAGCACCTGTAAAATGAGTCAAGGCAGACTACAATGTCTGCAGTATCTGCATACAAGCTACTTAATTGCCATCTCCCTCACTGTGTATGTAAGACTTCATAATACCTGCTACCCTTTACAGTGAAGAGACAATGACAACAAATAAATATAAATGGCATATTCATTTCTAAATGTTTTGAAAATTTAAATTTTCTGGCAATCTTCTGATGTAGTTAGCACTCAAAAAGATTGTCTGTCAATAAGCAGATAAGAAAATACATCCGAATGATGTCAATCTTCTTGCTCAGACCTCATTTTCTGAAGAACTAGCAGACAGCAGGACTTCCTGTGCATCAAAAAATTCTGTGAGAGAGTCAGCGATAGACAGTCTGCTTTCATTGGAGACCTGGTGAACCAGACCTCTGCCTTCCTCTCTTGAATTTTCCTGTTTAAAAGAAAAAAATGCTTTGAGCAGGGAAGTAGCACAAACAACATTCATGCATGCAATTCCACAGTCTCCTAACTTGAAGGGCTGTAAAACACTGGGAGAAGATTGCACATGCTCCTCTTCAATTTACATGAATGACAGCATGTGTTTCAAAGTGGGATTTAAAACCAAAGTAAAACAGACCAAAGAGAAGGAAAAAGAAGGAAAATAAAGCAATGCATATTCAGTAAATCACCTAAGGTGCTGCATATAAAAATGCTTTGCTATTTGAATGATTTAGCCAGATATATCCAAATGTATCATCAAAAAGCCCACAAAAGAACAAAACTCCCATCTCTTTATATTACACCCTTGATTCACATTCCTTCCTGATCTTAGCAAATTAATTCATCTTTTCCTGCTCAGGCCTTGCTTAATGCAAAGCCTGCCACAGAGTAGTCTACAAAATTCAGAGGGGTAAAGTGGCTTTCTTTATAATAGCATGTTTTCCTAGCTCTTTTTATTCACTAATTTTCTATGCTGTGCTTTGGAAATCATTCCTTCATATCCACACCTGAGATATCTCCATGTTACCCAAAACCAACATATCATTAAAGCCACATAACCAGAATTGTTTTTGCTGCTGGAGGCACACCTGACTGCCACAAAGAATCTTGATAGCCCCTCCCACAGAAGCACTACAGATAATAGGTGTAAGCAGAGCTCCAATAGGTGGCCTGGCAAAGGTGGGGTGACCAGTGAGACTTCTCATTCTGTGGTGACAGTAAAGAAGTTGGAAAGCTTGTGTGCTACAGTTTTCCCTGATAACTCCACCAATGCAAATGAAATGAGCTATGCTGGCCCAAATGAGTGTATTAGCTGCTCTCAAGATTTTCTGCATGAGGTGCTTTACTGGCTTCCACATCATAATTTTGCAGGAATTGTAGTATTTTATTTTCAGAACAACATAATGAACAACGTGACAAGCCCAGAATCAAGCCGACAAACCTTCTTTCAAAGCTTTTCTGTTGGTAGGTTTTGCTATCGTTTGGAATGTTATTCAGTACACACTGATATTGGTGACATGGAAACAAAACAAACTGCTCTACTTCAAAAGACTTGAAAAACCTCTCCTTTTACAGCAGGGATAAAAGAGAACCTCAACATTGTCCCTCCTAGAGGAAGGCAGTTACATTAGCCTGCAAGTTAAAAAAAAACCAAACCTTACACACCATAAGCATTGCTACTGGGATTATTTCCAATACTATTTTGAATCTGAGAAGGAAAGCGAGCGGGAAAGGCCCATAAAAGAGCATCAGGTTTTTATATCTGACACATAAGCTTCAGTTTTTCTTGTTCCATATTCCCACTTTGGCATGATGAACTAAATTAAATTACCCAATAGACAAACAAAACTTTTCCCTTATGCAAAGGCTTGAGATACTGTGTTATACTGCTTCAATTTTCACAGGTGGGTGAGAGCACCCAATGCATCATTTAGTGACAAGTTCTGTGCAGTGGCCCTGTCTTCCTCAAAGCAGCATTACTGTATCATAGTCCTCACACAGTCTTAAAATGAAGCTTCTCCAGTATAAGCGATTTCATCCTTAAATGCCATCCCAGAGGGAATTTGTGAATGCAACCTCCAAAGGACCTTCTGAAAGCTATTTTTGTCATGTGTGTCACTTTGTGTGCGTATAGCACATAGCACAAGTTTCAGAAATAACCCATTGTCATTGCAAGGACCTCCACTAAAAAAGAAAATAATTCCTGAAACTCAGTAACAATGCATTAAAGCTTTTCTGGATAGCAGTTTAAGGGCTGTTCAAATTCTTGTGGGTTTTAAAGCAAAAGGCATCAGAATGATCAACTATCTAAAGGCAAAAAATCCAAAACTGAACAGCTAAATATGACCAAAACACAGCTCCACTACACCAGAACTGAACCAGAAGTGAACAGATGGAATCTGTTCTGGAATGACTAAACTGTCTTTAAAAATAAAAGGAAATAATTAGTTACATAAAAGTCCCAGCATTACATGCACACAAGTTCTAATGAAAGATTAATACTACAAGCACAGCAGAGGTTTCTGTGTGAGTTAACATTTAGGAAAATCCATCACAAATAACAGAGTTCTGCCTTCCCTCACTGACACCATTAACATTTACATCTTATGACCTATAATTACACCATATTCACTTGCGTTCTGCAGCAAGCCAAAAAACTGTCTGAACATCAGTGGAACCTCAAACCAGCTAACTGGATGTAGAAAAGTCCCTGGCTTCACACAAAGACAACTAAATGGCTGAAAGGGCTCTTGTATGTCCCATTAACTTTGATCCTTTCATGGAAATGTCTGGTAATTGTTCTAAACCTTACATGATCCACAATGGTAGCCAACATTCTGGGCTAACAGCACTTAGATGGGTAACAAAAGATCTACATAACTTAACAAAGGATTAAAAGGGCAAGAGAAACAGTGGCACAAGGGTGACAGGGTGAGGAGGTGGCAGCTCTGTACATGCTGAATGAGAAGCAGGCGAGGGAGGACACCAGGAACCAGTAGCAAAAAGCAATGGAAGATATGCTCAGGAAACCTGCTCACAAAGAAAGTCTTTGGAATCAAATATCACACAGTGCATCACCAGAAATGACTCACAACCAGGAAAGCAGACTGGCTTTGCTAACACACCACACCACAGGGGAGACACGGAGAACAGGACAAGAGGCAGCTATGCAGCACTGTCTAGACGTAGGGGCTGGAGGAACAGGACATCACTGAAAGAGGAAATCCATACCCACCTTCACCAAATCTGGGCTTGATTTTGCATTAGATGCTGAATCAATGATCTTAGATTCGGCATGTATTCTGCGTAACCGGTCTTTAAGATCTGTGTTTTGTGCTATTGCCTGGAATATTTAACAAAAATATTGGGGATATAAAGTTCTCTCAACTAACTCAAACGTGACTTTATTGTATAAAAAGGGGCAAAGACTGTTTAAAGTGTAGTATAAAATGCCACCACCACATCCTTTTTTTTACAGGTTCAGCAAATCCTTTATTATAAATGCTTCAAACCTTACTCCTTCTCTGTCAAATTAAAACTGTTTTTCCCCAGTGTGAGGAAACAGAGACATCAGTGGAGGAAAAAAGTCAAAGATGGCAGGGATATTTTTCTTTTCCAGCTCTCTTCCTGCACCCCCATCTCCAACATAGCCTCTCTCAATGTTAGTTCTTGCCACATCCAAAACCATTCAAATTTCCCATACTGGCAGTTTCCTTTGCCTTTCAATGATAGAGAAACAAGACATAAATTCACACGGGTAACGGGTACAATTTCTGTCCTATCAGATTATAATGGCAATGGTCAGAATAAAAAGCCTCTACTGCAAACTCATGTTTGTTACGTGTCATTTACTTATTCTGGTTGCATTTGATAGACAGATGTCAATTAGAGTAGACTTGTAGGAAGAGAGCCTAACCCTGCAATGAAAATGTCTCTGAAATAAAAGATTGTGTTATTAATTTTGGAACAATACTGAAGACTTACATCCCATTTTAGTGATCTGAATCAATACCAGGATGTGGAGAACCCTGCTGTTTACACATCTGCTTTATCCCACAAATGCTTCTGCTTTTGGCAGTAATTTGTATTGAAAATTCTTTTGGGTGCAGGAAAGCCAGGAAAGCCATCATCAATGCGATGATGGAAGGGAGAAAACTTATTTCTGGCTTTACCTACATGTGGTCTGAATTTACCATAAAGGTCTACATATCCCTACTGCGTCAAATGCTCAGCACTGTGTTGAATCCTCATCAGGCAAGTGCAAAATAGCTCTCCTGTAATGATAACTTCCCATTTTCATTATTTGCTACAAAATGTTTTCTTCTTCCTGCTGTCTTATTCCTCCCCCCAAACCAGAAATATTGTATCTTTTCCCATTCTGTATTTCCTTCTCTTAAAATGTGTGTAGGTCAAGGATACTATCTTAATGAGGGAGAAACAGAGGCAGATATGCTAGTTTTGTGGTGGTTTATCCACTTTAAATCTGCTCATTTTTCTTCCACTGCCAGGCTGATGGGAACAAAACAGACTAATGTTTGATAGCTTTCAGCCTGTGAGTGATTTTTTTTTCATTCCTCCTGTACAGAAAACAAACTAAAATGAACAACAAACACTAAGCCAAAGTCATTAACACCAGACACCTTCTTGCAAGGAAGTCTAAAAAATATGTCAAGTTTATCATATCCATGCTTTGAAATGTCTTCAAAGGAAGCGCATTCCAGTCTCCTACAGGATCTCTGCTATACAGGGTGAGAAAATTTTTGTTGGCATGACATTAAAGATCTGCAGATTAAGAAGAGCTCTCATAGGTGATTACCTTGCTGAAAAAGCCAAGGTTCACAGATGACTTCTAGATGGGCTGCAAGACTAATTAAGCATCAGATAATACCTAACAGAATTATTTTTAAGACACATACAGGACGAAGATGGACAACCATTTCACTGCCCAGAAAACAAAATAATTCATGCTAAGCTGAATATTTACTAAGTTCAGCAATCTTAAAATTGATTTTCTGATATAAAATGGTAGACAAATAACACTGAAAAAATAAAAGTCACCTATTCAAATATCAGAAGTGGAACATCAGAAAGCCAAAAACAGAAGTGCAAATGAACAAATACAGTTATTACACAACAGGCTTCAACTTTCTCTAAACACTGTGGAGACATCACAGCCTCTACAGGTCCAGGCAAAGAGGCATGTCATGCTCTTAAAAACTGTAATCACATGTAGCTTTTGTAAAGCAAAGGGAAGTTTTCATACTTAAGTAATTCTAAGATGATCTACATCACACTGATCAGTGCCAAAGAGTCTCCCCTACTTCTGATGTGGTGTTTACAATAAACACTCAAATTTTAAGGCCATGGTAATGATTGCCCTCCTTGCTCTGGAATCAGATCAGTTTGGTTGTCATTTTTAAACATGACCAAGTTCAAAAGTTCTGGTCTCTATCATTTACATAAAGGACACCAACCAAATCCCCACCTTTTTAAAGAGCACAATCTTTTGTCATTTAGAACTCTGCCCTAATAGCTCCATTGCTGCTTTTAGAGGACTGAGAGATAACTGAGTTTGGAAGTCAATATAAGTAAGTTGTACTTGAATTTGCTTTGCAGTGTCTTGGTGAAGCTCTAGTACATTAGAAGGGACAGCTGAGTGCATTCAGCCACCCTCACCTCTGTTTTATGCCAAGTCATACAGTGAATATTTGAGTGCTGTTTAGATAAGGAAAAGGAAACCTGCAACCCATCAGAAGGGAGTAGTAGCATGTTCAGAAAGAAAGCAGACTTATAGTCAGAGAGTAGCCCTCTGATTCTTCATCTCAAATGATACAGATTAGACTACATACCTAAATCAGTCCATCTATCAAACTCCGATGTTTTGACAATACCTTTAACATTTAGCAAAGTCTCTGAAAAACACGATCTATAATAACTTACTATAATTAAATTCTGCAAATTTTAGCACACTTTAGCTGACACTAAAGAAACGGAAATTAATTCCCCTAAAATTTAAAAGTAGAATCTGATGACAATGAAGCTTGCTGAGTTTCAGCATGTCACTTACAGATGTTAAGGCATTCTTCAAGCCCACTATTTGTGCAGATGGAGATGAGGATGCATCGTACTCCAGCATCTGCTTCAGCTTTTCTCTCTCTGTAGATATGGTGCTGAAAGCTGACCTCAGGGTGAAGTAAACTAGAACCAGTTCATAAAAAGTGACAGTTAAAAACAGCTGCAGCCAATTGTATACACACCAATTACATAAAACTCCAATAAAGCATCATTTACAGTGACAGAAACAAGAATTTAGGTTGAGAGATCCAGGGTGGGTTACTAAAAACAAGTAATATTAATCAAGGTTATAGGGTAGATTCCTTGTAGCAACACGTTCATGGTGAAGGCTACTGTGTTGACTATATTAGCCACAGTCAAAATTACTCTGATTATTTGTGACAGATGGCAACAAAGCTAACTAACCACAACTGCTCTTCACTTGCTTTTGTTTCCCAATTAGCTTGAATCTTCAGATGGTCATGACTCTATTCCATATTCCTCTATAAATTCCAGTAGGGGAGAAGAAGAGAGGAAAGGAAAAATAATCAAATAGGGAAAAAAAAAAAAAACATCAAAAAAAAAAAGGCAGCTATAACACATTGTGCCACAGCTATAGGGTTAGTAGTTGCCCCACAAGCAAGTCAACTGTGGTGTTGTGTTTTGTTATCTCTTTCTTTCTGTGATAGAGAAATTCCAGCTTGTTAGATGATTTAGTGACTCAAAGGGTCAGATCCTGAATGATGTGCATGCTATGCTGCTACTTCTACATCTTCCTGAGGCACTATCACCAGCCCAATACATTTAAATCAGACAACAGATCAAGCAATTTTAAAATCACTACAGGGGGTTTAATAGGGGAAATGCACTTTTACAATTTTTTTCACCATTATGACCTTGCATCTTCTCTTAAACCACATGGAATAAAAATTTATTTGAGCAGTATTTGTCTGTGTAGGTTTTCAACATTCATCTAACTGGAGTATTAGAGGACTTCTGAGGACCTAATCAAGCCCTGTAATACAGTCATGAGACTTGCCAGTGCAAAAATGAATCCATTTACAAGGAAATGAAGATAGAAAATCTGAGCATGGATGCATGAAAAGGGCAAACAACAAGAAATTCCCAATACTTCTCTCTCCTAATCACTCACTCTGAGTTAACCTGAATTTTCATCATTTCACTGAGTAGTTATGTAACCTACTTTAGTCTTCTAAAAAATCATTCTTAAGGTATATTCCAACACAACCATTACCAAAGCTAATTCCTATACTATCCAAAGAAATCTTTAACAGTATCACAGGGTGGGGAGGGAAATATATCCAATGTGATCTATTCTGTTAGGCTTTCTTTTATATGTAGATAACATGACTAGAATCTTCAGTGACCTTCAATGACATTTATTATGTTGTATATTAACTTTACTTTTCAAGAATTATTGCCTACTAAATGACTAGTGTTACATTTTATTCCATTTGTATCAAAAAGGTGACATAAGAGGTTTCTCCGCTACTCTTTCTTGGAAGGGGGGTGCTATGAAGTATCTTTAGAGAAAAATTCTTTGTAATGATTTTTCATCATTATGATTTTCAACATTCTTTTCATTCATTTTACCTAGTAAAATGATTCTGCAGTCATTAGAACAAAGTTAATTGCCCCTTCAAATGTGTGGATCAATCTAACCAAAATTTCTGTCATGGACAATTCCAGTAAGATGATCTTGAGTAGATGATTTCTTTGCTCTGCTTAACAGCAACTTTTCCCACTACATCCAACCCTCACCTCTTTTCTTCTTTTGGAAAACACACGTCAGTTTTCACTATAATTGGCTTTATGAAGTTTACTACTTACATACATTCCTTACATAACAGAATCAAGATACATCAGCACCAAGGGGGAACAGCAAGCACAGAATGTTTATTGATACCATCAACCATTATCATGTGCCAAAGGGGACAAAGCCCATACTCCCAAAAGCCTTTCAGCTGTAAATGCTTAAGTGCCTCCCTCACCAAGATCACTTAAACAATAAAAATGTTTCTGGTGCGAGGGTGATGGAACAAAGCACTGCTAATGAAAAATGATTTTGAGGGAAGAAATATTTCTAGTCAAGCTCCCCCTCTGGCTGCTTTGCATGATTTACTCTTCTGTATTCACTAAAAATAGGTTACTACCATAGCAACCCTTGCATCACCAACAAATGTTGACTCTGAACTACAGTGAAGCACACAGAATATAGAAACATAAATGTGCCCATATGCACAAATATGCGTGCAAACACAAGAGAGTAAAGTCTGCTGTATTTCTAGCAATTGATTTTAGGTATTTTACCTTCTGGCAACAAATAAAACAATCTAGGCTTTTAGCACATTAATCAAGGTGCAGTTCTCTATTAAATAAAAACTGTAAAAAGTGGTGATTAAGCCACGTTTTTCAAATTACTCAAGATCTCAACACTTGCAATTCCTCAAGGAAATTAAGGGAAGGGTGTTTTCTAAACAATAAACAGGAAGCATTCTCAAAAGTTATATCATTATCTGAACTGGGATGATATAAAACCATTTATAAAAGACAATTTCATTTACCTTTATGTGCAACATGAAATAAGTCCTCTTGCATTTTACTAAATTCTGATGATGTTTCAGAGCCATCGGAGTAATTTTTCTCCTCTACAAAATCTATTGTAGATAAGTTTGGATTGGAAGCATGAAGTCTCATAGGGGCAGAAAATACTGAAGGCACCTGTAAGTAGGATAGTAATTTGTGATGTTTTTATAAACAAAATTTTGTTTTATTATACCCACCTGGATTCCATGTTGGAGACACCAAAAATGAAGAAAATTACTGTCAATTATCAATAAGCTTTGAATGGATGACACCTGGCAAACAAAAGCAGAGATATAACTTTGCCCAAGGTGCCATAAGGGGAGACTGCCAAACTCAAAAAAACAAGCCCATTGAGAGCTATTGCATATGTTAGGTTATTTCTCCCCACTTGTAAGTATCTAATCACATGGCCTCTGGATGCAAATGTGCACAAAACTAGCTAGGGAATTTGCAAAAATCCGTATTCATAAAAAAAAAAAACCAAAACTAAAAAAACCCAACAAATTAGAGAAGACTGAAAATGGGTAAAAAACATGACCAGTGTCCTGAAGGTAGCAGGACAGATTCTATTGCAGATATCAATGACATCACATTTGTCTTTTGTCTGATATATTACCACTTAAAATGAGCTAACACAGGACTCCTCTTAAAAAGGATTCATATTTCATTAACTGGTCATGCCAAGAAGTTGATCAATTACTAAGGTTTGTAGGAAGGTGGGCTCTGAAAGAACTGAAGTTACCTGTAACATTCCTTTAGCCTCTTTCCCAACAACTCTGGATCGCCACCTCCTGTGTGTTCTCTTTTCCTTCTTTGGGCTTTCAAAAGGTCCAACCTTTTAACAACACATGGACAAAAACAATAGAGACTGCCAAAAATCTAACAACGCTAAGAAACACCTTGATTCTTTAGGATTTGGGGTTATTTTTTGGAATTGTAAGGGAAATCAGTTTTTGGTTTTGTTTTTAAACAACAAACCTGCATAGCATTTATAGCAGGCGCTGAATATGTCCTGTGAAGAACATCCATGCTCTGTAACAGCTGGTTCATTTCCAGTAAATATGTGTGACAGTTGGAGAGGTCTGTTTGGAACAAGAGAGTATTTTCAGTTGCCCTAAAGTAACAGACACACTGACAGTTTTCTTTCTTTGTAGGTTAGTCCTATTTTGATTGCAGCTAGCTTAAGTTATTCCTTGACTAAAAGCATTAAACTCCTTGATAAAAAGATTGTATCCTATAGTCAAGTTTAAATTCAAAATATTGAAATGCATCTATGTGGTGTGTATAATAATCATGATATCTTTTCCTAGCTGGATGCAGAAAAATGAGAATAAAGTGATAATTTCTACAGTTTGAGATTTTTCAGAGCTCCTCATGGTGAGGGTAACAATGCCACAGGCATCAACACTCAATTGTGGATTCAGACCTAGAGGTGAGGCTCCTCTGCATTTGAGATGAAGCTCACTGGAAGGTAGAAATTTAACAAATAAATATCACATAGACATTGCCAACATGAGAAAGATCTTCCTGCTCTTAGGAAAGTATGAAAGCAGAAGGTGACTTTGAAGTACAAAGACTTAGTAATTTTTAAGTTACTAGGTTTTGTATGCTTCCCTTTTTCCAGCCTAAGGATGTTCAAATCTTACTACTGAACATGATGTTCTCGTATAAAAGAAAACGTACTGAAATGTATTGGTTCCTTGAAGAGCTGCCCACAATTGATACCCCCACATCCAAAATTACCAGTTCTTTTCCAAAAAAGTGACTAACCACTTAATTGACAGCCACATCTTTCCTTCCTCCAGTTTCAGAGAAAATTCTAACAGTAATGACTACTTGGTGTATAATACTCTCATTGTTAAGGAAAAACTAGGGGAAATATTAGGCTACTTTCAATTTTCTTCAAATATAATTACCTCTTGAGCATTTTTCCATGTCTTCAGAAGACTGTAGCCAAGATGAAATCCTGGACTCATTACTTGAAAAAGAAAACGATAAATTACCTCCAGTTGATGTTGAATTCTGTTTGGTCAAGCTGCCTGCCTGTTCCAAAGAAGAACAAGTGAAGTATTAACACACAATATTTTAATGTTGTATGCACAAATTCTGACAACCAGCAGTTAAGGACCATGATCATGGACAAGGACTGAAGGCATCAATTACATGGAGGGGAAAAAAGTGTATGATCTAGCCTAGGTATATAGTCATTGAGCACGGTGGCATGATAATTAATGTAACTGCTGTCCACAAGCCGTAGAAAAACTCAAGGAACCATGAAAATTTGCTGAAAACTAAATTTTGAGGAAGGGAAAAGTTCTGCATAAATTAAATCTACTTACCACAGTCTTTACCTGCGCCAAGGGAAATATAGGTTGGATATTAGGAAAAACTTTTTTACAGAAAGAGTGATAAAGTACTGGAATGGTCTGCCAGGGGAGGTGATGGAGTTACCATCCCTTGATGTGTTTAAAAAAAGATTGGATGTGGCACTTAGTGCATGGTTTAGTTTGAGGTGTTAGGGCTGGGTTGGACTCCATGATCTTGAAGGTCTCTTCTAACCTAGTGATTGTGTAAAATAATTGAAGTACCATATCTGAAGAGGACCAAATTCAGACATTCTGTTCCTCCTCCACACTTCCCAAAGAAGCCCCAAAAGCAACTAAGATGTAACACACACATTTTTAAATGCTATTTTTCAGTGTAAAAGTAAGATATCATTTAAAATTTTGACACTAGAAGTCATTTAAAATTTTACACAATGTTGAATGACTTCAGCATGGATTTGTCTCAAAAGGCCCTAATACGGGGATGGCCATATACCTTATCTGGGTAAAGATTGCCCTTTGACAACACCTCAGTAAACATTTTCACACTTAGCTCAATTTCAGCAGTGCTCATCATCAGATGCTCCAAGAGGTGAGGGAAATTCTGTGTAAGAGCTAACTGAGGAGTATAATTAAATAGCTTCCAATTTGAAGAAATTTTTACCCAGTACTATTACCAGTTGATTGTGGCCTAGAATGCTGTTTTCTTCTCTAATGTAACTACAAATAATAGTCATTCAAATACCTAATTATTTGTACATCTTACTAAATCTTTCATTTTCAGTAAAACCCAGGTCAGGAAGACACACAAATCACATGCTTTGTCAACACCTTGTTAAAAACCAATTTTAAACTGTCATCCTAGTGCCATTGCACAGCCATTTTACTTACGGTTGTGAGAAAAGCTGACTAAACTGTTTGGCTCTTCTCTGAAGCATACAAACTTTGCTACTTATGAGCAAAGCTGATATAAGGTGAGCTACTCCTGCTCACCTTATATCAGAACTCCAGTAGTACTAATTTTAAATCTCTTAATATGAAACTTCATCTATATCTCAGTGAGTTGCAGCTTTCTGGTTGGCATTTTTAAGTCTACAGCATAACCACCAACCTGAGTTTCAGAGTAAAATAAAATGCACCATCCATGTGATGTCATTTGGTACTGTGTCAGTATGCAATAGCAGTAAGCATCAGTGAGCACACTTGTTTTTAAATTAATCAATGCATCTTAGCTGGCTTATTCCTACATAAAGCTGTCCAAGCTTTAGTCATATATTTAGACATATATATACACACACACACACATATATATATCCAAATAATAATCTTAGCACCTTTAAAAGCACAAGTAAACTGAATTTAATGATGGGCAATTATATTGGCATTTTGTGAACCAATTCTACATTTATGTCTTCAAAAATTGGCCTTACCTAACCAACTTTTCCAGAACTCATATGCATAAGTGAGATGAGCATGAAGAGAAAAGGAAGTAGGGATTGCCAATAAGTAGACAAGAGAGATTGTGTAGCTCCAGTTTTCATAGTTTTGCTTTGGATCATAGTTAAGCTTTAGAATGCAAGAATTCCACATAAACATGTGTAGATACCTACACCTGTCTCTCAACAACAATTTAAAAAAATATATGTGAAAACCAACCAGATGTTGCTAAAAGCAAATGAAATTCAACTCAAATTTCACTTGATATATATTTCTCAAAATAACCTAAGTGTTGGAGTGATATCAACTAACACCAAGCTAAGGCTGGTGTAAATTGGCAGACTTCCATTTAGCTTGAGCACAGCTAAGGTGATTAACTGCAGCTTAAGAACTATCCCCTTCTATTTTTCACATGAAAATAAGTAGGGCTTCTTTGCAGTACAAATCTGGATTAATAGTCTGAATTAAAGTCTTTCATGCCAAAGAAGAAATGGTTAGTTTCCTGACAGTAAGCATAGATTTTAGATATGCTGATCACATAGGTTTCTTTGGTTTGGGTTTTTGGGGTTTTTTTTCTTTGAGGGCACCAGCATAAATATACCATGGATTCTGCAATGTTCCACTTCTGCCCTTGATATTCTTCCCCACTACTATCCCTCCTGTCTTTCAGGAGAAAATAACTAAACAGCCACAGGAGATTTGCCATTCCCTTGCAGACAGTGCCTCAGGAGGGCAGGCTGTCAGAGCCACGGAGCTGCTGCTGGCACACGAGATGCGTGCAGACGGCTCTGCAGAACGGCCTTGTTACCGCAGGGTGAGTTATTGTTCCTTCAGCTGCCCGCTCACACGGACCCCTCCCGCTCCACCACGAGCAAAAAGCTGCTCAGACACACGTCTGCGTTTGCTAAAACTCATTCTCAGTTACAGGATAAAGTGAGGAACTGCGGGTATTGGGGAACAAGCCTCAGATGATAAAGCAATTACTACACCAGGGAAAAGCAAGCCTTGGGTAGAAGGACAACAAGGAGGGCATTGCTGCTTAGGAGTCATTCTGCAGCTCACAGAAACAGTTACTACATCTCAGGTGTAGTAACACAGAACAGTTTATTTTGATTCTCAAAAGCAACCATTGGAGCAGAAGAGCTGCTTTGGGTGAAGGTCAGCCAGTCAATGTCCTGAGAGAGAGCTGAAGGCACAGAGGCTGTGTTCGGGCACAGAACACACACCATCTTCCATTAAACTGCAAAGGGGCCATTTATGGGGCTCGACTGAGCATTTGTCAGGCTGTTTGTGAAACTAATTCACAGACTTTACCGAAAGAGAAGCACACTGCTGACTGGACCCATCCAGACCCCATATCCACCCACAGCATAGTCCTTGGATTGATCTGAATAATGCTTCTGCCTCAGTTAAAATGTAAATAGTGGTCTTCCTGTATAATTCCTGGTCTATATAATGTAATATATGTATAATATATATTCCTTGCATATATAGTTTCTTGTATAATAGTGACTTCTTTTATAATTCCTACATACTCCTTTGTTAAGTAGTCAGCTTCATTCATGTAAAAGGGGAGAGGGTTTGTAAGTTAAAGGATACAGAGCAAAATGCTAAAGGGAAAAAATACCTAGCTGAGTACTCTTCTGTGACTAATATTCACCAGCACGTATCAGACAAATACTGATATATGTCCCAAAAATTATGAGGATTCTAATTCAATATACAGTTTTGAAATTCACGATGAAAGTACAATTTACTGGATTAAAATAGTGAACTAAAAATTTAACAACATCTAAAATTTAACAACATCCTAAAAATTTAACAACATCATAAATTAAACTGCTTGGGTGTAAATCAATAAATTTTCCTCTTGACATTTTAGGACATAACTTAAGTGCCACCACAAACTTCCATTACACTCTTTATTTAATGAACACAAATTAGACTAATTTGATTCCTTATGGAAGCTCATTATTTATAATAAAAACAATTACCTTTCTACCTGCTGTAGAATCACAGAAACCTGGGACAGAGTCCGAAGTAGTAGACACAGGGAAGAAAATGTTATTGGCGTCGTGAGGGAACATGGAGATTTCATTCTGACGGTACATTCTGTGATGGCGAAGTTTCGCTACCCATTCATCAAACAGCTCCTGAGACTTCACCTACACAAGATTTCAGGGTTGATGACATTCACATTCAAAATAACAAACAAAGAAATAATGTTTTTTTGTGCTCATTAGACAGCTAGCCTGGCTGACCTTTACTGGCAAAGTATCAGGAAAGTTTTTCTAAGGATGCTCCTACCAAAATGCAAACTGTATGAGCTTAGGCATGACAGAAAAACAATCACAAGATAAAGTCAGGAAAAAAGAAACTACAGATAGTAATTATGCCTTCCAATGCAGAACACAATACTAGAGCAACTTACAGATTTAAAAAACCCTTAAAATTTGAATAAAACCCCTCACATTTGTCATTTCTTAATTACCATAGTTAAATGTAGTGTTGAAGTAATTACAAACA